>NC_134397.1:2567900-3206861 GCF_050003625.1 Haematobia irritans
AATGGCCAACGTAACAAGTGTTCCACAAGTGTTAGTGGGCGGGGTTTGGGACGAGGTTCCTCAAGCTGGTGTTGTTGGCATTGTTGGGCGCCAATCTGTTTGTTTTGCTTTGGGATTGCGTGAAGTTGTAGATGGTGCAATAACTCCCCCCCTCCTCTTCATCCCTTCCACGAATAGAAACAAAGTGGCATCACAGCATAGAATGCTGGGCAAATTTTTGAGTAAAAAAGTAGAAATTTTGTTGATATTGTTGTATTTAATTAAGTTTTTGAATTTGATATTAAATTAATAATATAATAATTGTAATATGGATTAGAAATCTAAGAAACTGTAGTTACAATTTAAATTCGATCATACAAAATCAATTAAATTAAATTAAGATAAAATAAAATTAATTAAGCTAAATTATATTATATTAATATTAGAATTACATTGAGTATAGATTTAATAGAATAGTAACAGCCAAAGTAAAAATATTTTCTTCTGGAACGAAATGTTAGACCAAGGAAATTCCCCTTTAATATAAGCATTTTCTATAAGAGAAAGTAAACACGAATTTATGACAAACGATGCTACGATTGTTTCTAACATATTTTATTTGCTTATACAGAATTTTTTTTTGCGGCAACAGAAAATTTGCTTTCTTCTTTCAGTACAGAGAATGAAGAGAGCCCTTTTTTGTTGGGGCGGCTGTTACTAAGTTTTCGACGGCTTACGACTGAGCCGCTGCAATAGAGAATAATCGGTGGCTCATCAGAACATATAAATTGGCCTAAATCATCTCTTTTGAGCATGAATTCGACATAGAAAAATGTGATTGTCTTCAATTAAAAACTGATCCAGTTAATTTTTAATCACAGAAATGATCACCAACTTAATTTTAAATTTTTAGATGAATTTTGTTTTCATATTCAATTAAAATTTTAATTCGAAAACTGGGAAATACATAATTACCGAAAAATCTTCTCAGAGACCATATTTACCATTACATTCCATTCTATTCCGCCCCATTTAATTTAATGTTTTATTAAAAATTATTTAGAATAGAACCGGTTTTGCAGTTTTTTTATGTTCTGATTAAAATGACTCTTGGTGATAATCTAGCCTAACAAATAAACTCGTTGCAGAATAACTTACGGTAATTTAGAATTTTGATCACCATCCATGGGTATTATACAATATCATATCAAAGAGAGTATCTAAAAAATATAATTTAAAAGAAACAATTATTTGTATATAATTTCAATGTCCGAGTGTAAAAATTGAAATGAATCGAATTTAACAAAATATTTTATTGTGTGAGTTAATAGTTGTGTTCCTTTACGTACTACTAGTTACTACTTTTACTAGTTTTTACTAGAAACCGTTCCTCAACCCCAAAAAATAGTAAAAGTAGTAAACAATTTTAAGAGAATAACGTCAAAATGCATGTCTCTTTTAAAATTTTTTTACTACAAGTTACTCGACAAATTCTTTCGAGTAAAAGTTGTAGATATGTCATGACAAAAATAATTATTTGTTTTCAAATTTTACAAACTAAAGTAGTTCCAAATCGCTTTTTTGGAAATAATTTTGTAACTTTTTAATGGATTAAGATATCATCATAATTTTTCCTTTATGCCAAAGCTGCGATGTTTTTCTCAATATTTAGAGGTTTGTAGGTCCCTAGTGGATTCACGGGCTGGCCTATAGACGTTGGAAGTTGGACACCTCGGATGTATGAAATTTAGTTTTACTTGGCAAACGCGTAATTATGCGCCGATTTTCATGATTTGCTGGATAGAACTTATAAACCACCATAAAAAGATTGTGTATGTGTGCGAATATATCTAATATTTGCGAGATAGGGCCTTACAATTTATTTTTTTTGCAAAATTTTAACAAAGTGGGGTCTGTATTTTGAGTCTAGAAGGATAGTTTTAAGATCGATTGTTGTTATATTTTCTTAACTACATTCCTTATAAAATTCTACGTATTCTGGAGGAAAAAAATTGTGCACCTTCCACTCCACAATTTGGAATTTCAAAACAATGCCGAACCAATACCACTTGTTTCGAAAAAAAGTACCAAAACATTGACCGACTCACACCAAATTCGACGCAACCTTTAATGGACCAAAAGTACCTCTACGTTTTGAATTTTATGCAAATCGGATAAAAGTTTTAATGTCTATGTCATGAAGACCCCAACTGGGGGGTCGGCTCATATGGAAGCAAAATCGAAACTTAGGCCGATGTAGTCCATCTTTAAAATTGACCTGCTTGTAGAAGAAAAACGTGTCTGGTAAAATTTCAGCACTATAGGTTCATTATTGAAGGAAGTAGCCCGATTACAACAGATAACCAGACAGAGAGACATCGTCTTATAATTTCTCCCTGATCAAGACTATATATACTTTCTATAGTCAGAATTCGTTTGTATGTGTTACAAACGGAATGAAAAACCCCACCTTATACGATACTGATAATATGCGCTATTATTTTACTTCATGGCCCAGAAGCCAGGGTTTTACTTTGATTAAAAATTTTGCAAAAGGAGTACTTTTTATAACAAAGTAAAAACCATAGCTTCTTTCTATCGTAATAAGGATTTCAAAGTTTCCTACAAAAAATCTGCCATTTGTCAAAATAATTGCTATATAAAAGTATTTAATTTACCTACATGTTTTGAAAATATTTATTCAAATCACAATGCTTCTTTTGTTTTTTATTTGACATTTTTACTATATTTTCGTTCCTGTACATTTAAAAAATTTAGAAATCTGAGAGGATTGTCGATATTTCTCTCTTTTACTACTTTTTACTACGAGTAAAGTAAAGGAACACACCTAATATAATCATATAATCACAAAGTAAAAAAAAAGAACTAAAAATCTTAGACTACAACACATTCTTCGGTAAAAAAATAAATACAACTGTTTTTATTTTTGGGAATGCCAATAAGCAGAATTAACATACTATACTATTATTTTGGATAATTATAGAACAGTAGCTCCAATTCGAAACCGAAATGAGATTATTATGCAGATAGATAAAAAAAATTGCATCAATATAATAATTATTTATTAAAAATTATTGGGACATATACTAATTTTGTATGTGAGAGTATAATAATCGGAATTTTCTTTTAACAAGAACATCACCAGATTCCAACTAAGGGTTCGGTCACAGTAGGCAAAAATTTGACAGAAATCAAACAAGAACTTGTCGCCACAAATGAACCAGCTAACATTTTTAGCTCATATTGGATATACTACATCACGCTATGAATATTTTCCAAAAACGTTATCCAAATATTTGGAAAGTGCACCTAGAAAAAAGTTTGACACTCATTTTGGGGTATTTAATATTTAAAAGGTTTACAAGGAGAATTCTAAAGGAAAGGTTGCTATGTTTGAATTTTCAACATGGATTTTCACATATGATCCTATCCCCTCTAATTTTACTCTTGTGGAAAAAGATAAAAATCGAACCCCTTTTCAATCAATGCATTCGATATGACCTTTACGCTTTGCCAATTTAAGGAGTACATACTCTTTCTTATAAATCTCATGATTTGTAATTAAACATCTGCTGCTGGTCTCTCAAACACATTATGCTGATCGCGAGTATGTCTCTTGGCGTGATTTGTTGATCACTGACTGCTCTTTTTGTTGACAGTTTTAATTTGGTTCATTGGATATTCAAAAAAATTTTAACAAACCGATAATATAAAACCTGAATCTTATTTGGAATCTGCTTGTGATCGGTAAAGCGGGGGTTGATTAATTTCTTTTGACATTATGATTATTTAAGTGGCGCTATAAAAATGTAAATCTCTTTTTCGGGTGATTAAAGATTACAATGAAACAGATAAATGGGACATTATTTCTCAAGTTGTTAATTGAGATTTCATTGTTTAGACTTATTTTAAATTGGTGTTAATTAATGTATTAAGGCACGATTTGTTTTGCGATAGAATTCGATTTATTTTCTGATCCATCAGGAATCTAAATGCTGACTAACAGGTTATATTCGATTGATTGGATAATAAGTGGTGGTGAAAAACGTGTGTGAATTTTGTTAAACTATGAAGTCATAGGGCAGAAAATGACAAATCTTGTATATTCAGATACGTATAAAATATTTGGCGATATAGAATTTCAAACAAAAAAATCTTTAATTTAAATATGTTCTTAAATTTAAAAAATCTCTTCTTTAAGTTTTGAAGAACTTTTATTTTAAAGTAAAAATTTTAAGAGATATTCTTTCTATAATGTACACCCAGAGAAGGAATATGATCACCCCAAACATGTTTTAAGAGCAAAATGTTATTTTTGGGTGGTGACCATGTAACATGGTTTTCGCAACCATGTTATTTTCTCGGAAATCATGTATCTGATTTCGGCAAGCAGGTTATATTTGACGAGAAAATAACATTTTAGTGACAAACATGTTACATGGTCACCATACAAAAATAACATTTTGCTCTTGAAACATGTTTGAGGTGATCATATTCCTTCTCTGTGTGTACGGCATATAAGAATCACATGGTTTCGATTTAAGAATAAACTTCAAAGTAATTTTTATTGGAATATAAACTAAGTTCGATATAATAAATATTTATTTTATTTAATTATGAAAATCTAACACACGAAGATCTTAAAATTTTGACAAATGAATAATGATTTGAGCTTTTTTGTGGCGATCATGTAACATTTTCAACGCAATCCTTTTCGCCCACACCCTCACAAAAAATCGCTTCTGTAACATATACTCCCAAACATATTTTGCTTCAAGCATATACATTTTTGGGTATTGCCCAAACATTTATATGTTTGATCTCATCCAATATATAATATGTTTGAAAGCATATTGGTCTAAACAATATATGTTTGGGTACTCTAAGTTCCAAACATTTTGTATTTTTGCATCCAAATTCAATAATGTTGTCTTCCAAAAAACAATATGTTATTATGTGAACATATAATATGTTTGGAAGCATTTTGCACCCAAAAATATTATATGCTTAAAAAAAATTCTCCCAAACAATATTGTGCTCAAAATTTTATTTATTTATTTATATATTTACAATCATAATGAATTACGAAAATAAACAGGTAATATAGGTGCTAACAACATAGGTTTTCGACCTGAATGCTCAAAATTTTGTTTCTGCCTAATTGTATATTCCCCCACATCTTTCTCACTTCCACGAGATTTTTTAGTTCTTAGCACCTTTTTCTTTTGCCGGACGGGGATTCGAACAGCGGACCACACAGTTTGTAAGGATCAAAGAAGTAGCTGATCAATTGCCCAAGGAAAAATAAAATGTTAATTTTGTAATAACAAGCAACAACCACAAACTTAATTCAATATCGCTCCCTGTTAAATAGCGCTCCAAGCTACTAAACACATATATGTTTATAGGCTATTTCTAAATTAATATATGTTTGCATCCAAGCATATTATATTTACAAACATTTTATGTCCCAAACATAATATGTTCTAACATATTAACATATATGTCCCAAACATGTTATGCTAGTTTATGAACATTATATGCTTGCACTCAAAAATATTGTGTTTAAAAATTTGTGTTCCTAACATATAATGTTTATAGCCAAACATATGAAAAACAGTATTTTTCATCCGTGCAGCGAACATAGTGGTACTAAAAACTAACGTGGTAGCCATTTAAGATTTTATGATGTTGATGAAAAGAATTTGGTCATCAACAAAATAGGGTTTCTCTCTGTTAAAAGGAAAAATAGAATTTTTAATCGTCTAGAATTCTATGATCTTTACGTTGGTCAAAAAGGACGCGAATTAAAAAAGGAAAAAATATATTTTTGCTTTAATTGATTAACATGTTTTTCGAATTAATTTAAAGAAGTATTTATTCTTATTAAACAATACCATTCAAAAATTTGACAATATTGTGCCCTAGATCACTCTATTATTTATTAAATTGGGTTTCTTTGTAAGATCTCTTATATATTTAACAAATTGCAAAAAAAAAACAAAAAAACTCCAATAAGTTTTATTTCTTTCACACATTTTTCATAGACATTCAGAAACCTCAAAGGTTAATGCCAAGGTTTGTTTGGATGGGAAACCACAGAAAAACTTTGTAATCACAATCACATATGAACAATTAACCACATTTTTCCTTCCAAAAGTTTCAAAACCATTTTGTTTTAAATTGTACACAAAAGTGGTAATTGTAAAATGCCAATCTTCTTTAATATGGAAATTGAAAATGAGCACCATGAAGGGCAGTTTTAATTATAATTTGTTAATATCGATTGGAAAGACATTTGTGTTAACCATTGTGACCATTGAACTACTTTATCATTTAATGCAAATGCTGTTGATATTTCAGACAAAGCAAACAAATCAAAAGGAATTGAAAAATCTTCCAATAATATGCATGAAGAGTGTTACAAATTAAATATTTATATCTGCCATCTGTATGTCTACACTGGTCAAGCTGTTTGACCATATTAATAATGGCTGGAGTAGCAAGCGGTATAATCAAAATCTTGTTAATCACATAACTCTAAGCATAGGTGATCAGAGAAGACCTACTCTTTTATGAATGAATGAATTTTGTTTTGGGTTGTTCATTTGTTTTTTTATTTGTTTTGTTTTTTTTTTCTCCATGTTTTATAATTTATGATTATTTGTTTTTTGATATGGTTTTTTTCGTGTTTTTTGTAAAATTTTCAACAATTGTTGCTACTCTGACTAAGAGCTTTTGAGTTTGCATTGAAGATTTCCGTTTCCGAAATTCATAAACTCATATTTCGTTTTGCAAAGATTTCGGAACAAAAATGAATAAAGACCAAACCCTAGCTAAATCAAAGAAAATTACATAGAAATATACAATACTAGCAAAAACATCATCCAAATATGCTATTTGAAAACTATGCCAAATTTGTTGAAGTAAAAAAAAAACTATACCCCACACAGTAGTACACAGTGGGGAAGATTTTTTACCAATTTTCCATAAATTGATAGCATTTGTAAATTTAAGAGAAAAAATGCTTATAACAATTCTCAAGGAAAGTATTAGAGCTAATGCGTCAAAGCGATTCATCTTTTTTGAAATCGGACTAACATTGGTAAAACTATCACTCTATACTTCTAGATACGAAATATCTTGAAAGGTAAGTTAAGAAATTGTCGTCCATTGAAGCTACAAAAAATATCATGATCCATTAGAATCAGCTAGCAAATTTTGCTATCGCTGTTGATGGGTTATAAATATTTGCAGACCTTAAAAAAGGACATATCCTTTAAATTTTTGTTTATTGTGGTAGTAGCTACCAGAAAAATTTTTTCGTAGAAAACCATTTTCTAACTGTTCCGTTTATTCCCCCACTGTGTCAAAAAAAGAATACAACAAAGCGCCAGATGACCTTAACACATTCTCTTTAGATAAATCCATAAACGAATGTACTTGTATGGTTGTACATTACAAACAGAGGCGAAGGCGGACTAACAGACGGACAAACTCTGTTTCATTAGGCATTCAAGAAAATGTAAACATGACGACGTCATTCAATACTCAATACTCGAAATACTCTACAATTCTGCAAGGTAATCTCCAATTTGAACATCCTCCCACGATGAGAGCACAAAAAACGCCGAATCCATCGTTTCATAGAATATGTGTGCGAGTTAAATCGAAACAAATAAACGCACACATTGTAATTTTTGGTTCATTGCTTTGCATAAAACACACACATATTCACACATCGATATCTCATTGAACGAAACTACATTGGCTTATTGCATGGCTTGCAACAATAATAACAACAACAACAACATCAACACCATCTGATTAAAACAAATGCACTTTTTCATTCAGCTGAGCTTAAAACAAAAATGAGCTTCTTCTCATTGTCACTGTGATTATTGCAATGAATGCTTTTGTTAAGACGAGCGTATCAATGCAGCGAATATTTACGCATGCGCAATGACATTACTCCACTACATGGACTATTACAGTGATCAAAATGATTTAAGTTCATTACCAATGGACGTTAAACATTAGCGTCACGGTCACCCTGCTTAGCATGAGAATAATTCAGTTTTTTGTTTTTCATTGAAATGTCGACTTAAATGGTCTTAATTACTTAGGCCGTCAGAATTTCGTTTGGGTGATCGTAGTAGTTAATCCATTTGTTCCATCACCATTAGTGCCTTAAGCTAAAGACGGTCTCTTTGTAATGTAGAATAATTCTTAATGTGGATTTGAAAAAAAATATGTATATATTTATGAATGAGGTTTAAGCAGGAAGACAATATTTTTTTATACCACAGCTATAAGACAAGCTAAGGAATTCTAAAAACACAGAAAAAAATTAAATTTTAGTTTTTTTTCTTGTTTTTAGAAAACTTACTTCGAGGAAAAGGTTATTTTTATTTCGTTTTTATTCAACAAATTGGTAAATAAGGCAATATTTGTGCCTAAATTCAAAGTACGTTTTTGTTAGTTTTAAAACGAATATAAAAGTAATGGTAAATTTATTTATTTAATCAAACTGAGCATCCATGGGCCATATGTTGATAGATATATAAAGTAGAGCAATAATGAGATTTAAAATATAAATGACATACATCAAAAATTGCTAAGGCACTAACACGAAAAATTCTAAAACTAAAAAAAAAAACTTAAAAATTTACCAAAAAAAAAAAATAAATAAATCCACCGGAACGAAATTTTAGACAAACGAAACTCACCATTTATATAAATTATTTTATTTTAGAGTACATAAGCCCGATTTGATTACAAGCTGTGGAATGATTAACTCCAATCTGGGATTCACTGGGTTTTAATGAATATTTTAGCGTCAAAAGAAAAACTTCGTGTGTTTAAAATTTCGTTTCTCAGAAAAGGCTTAAAGTTTCCTAATATCTTTTAACTAACTTTAAATAATAATCATAATACCATAGATAGATTGTTATCCCGTCATTTTGTTTTTCCCAGACGAATATTGACACTCGCAAATTTATTCCATTTCGTGTAAGGAAAATAATTTGTTTTTAAGAAAAATCTGTTATATAGTAATCGATATTTGATTAACCATTAAAGGCAGAAGATCAGCGGTTCCTCCGAAAAAATAAATACTATGCACAATGGCAAAAAGAACATCTGTGCTATGCAGATATTTTCTAATTTTCTTTTGTGTTTTTGCAAAAATAGTGGCTGTATCTTAAAAGATACAGTGCGCATTAAATTGAGTTTTTGTTTACAAATAAACAATTTGATTGTAGTAGAGAATAGAGATATTTTTATTCTACACAGATTTTTTTACCAACATTACAAAAGGACAAATTGAATTTTCAATTTTGGTTTCAGATTACACAGAAGTCCTATAGATTTTCCAGAAAAGCATATTCTTTAAAACTGCGTTATGGTGTTTTAAATGCAACAAACTTAATTTCGTAGAATTCAGTCAAAATTTTAAAATGTAAGAATATACTGTGTCCCACATCCATAAAAGTTAACGTAAACTTTAAACATACCATTACAATACAAATTCTTTCGATAAATTTTCAGTAAATTATTATGAATATTATTTTATCTTTATATTGCCTTCTGACTTCTTGGTCATCACTTTACCAAAACTTTTTCATATATACCAGATACCAGGTCTATTGCTATTCCAAGTTTTAATTCAAAATTATTGTAACCAAATCAACATTTGTCCTCATTTAAATAAAGAAATTAAACATGACCATACCAACGTAACATACAATAAAACATTGTTCACAGCAATAGCCAATTCAATTGAAAAAAAATAGTTTTTTGTATGACCATCAACTCCAGCGCCAGTTTTTCTCCGCCTCAACAACACATAACGAGGCGTTTTAACTGATGCTTTTTTAAGGGAATTTTTGCTGCTTGACATTTTCATCAAAGGTGACAGCTAAAAGTTTATCCGCATTTTGCCACCTCATTCAAGTCAAGGTGGCATGGTATGGTGTGCCAAAAGCAACAATGGTAATGTCCATCAAATAGCCAAAATTATGATGAAATTATGCCATCGAATTTCAGCAATGGTATATTTAACAATGAAATCATTTGAAATACATACAACATTTATGAAATGAGTTATTTTAAATCTACCAATTTATATTTATAAAAATTAACAGGTCTTAGGTAAAATTGGGAACTATCGTGGGACCAAATTTTGCACGTTTTGCATACATGTTCAATGCCAATTTCGACCAAACACCCAATTTTTCAGCGGTAAATTATCCCCTCTCACACTGGTAGAAAAAACTTCGTTATATTAACGAAATGTGTCATTGAGCCAATGAAACAAATTCGTTGATATAACGAAGTTTTTCGTTATTACAATGAATTTTCTTTTAATCAACGAAAAGTTTCGTACTATTAACGAATGTTTTCATTGCCGCAATGAAAAGGTTTCATTATATCAATGAAATAGTTTCGTTGGCTCAATTTTAATGAAATTTTCTTTGTGTGCAGTAATGCTGGTGACATTTCTGAGTTTTTCGAAGCTTCTCCAAATGGTTTCGCCGCAATGTGAAGCACTGAACTCCGCTATGAAAAGGACTTCCCTTGTCACTGAGCTAAACATAGAATCGGGCAACATTCATTGATAAAAGAAAAGTTCACCCTTGTGGTATCACAATGGACTGTTTAAGTCGGCAGTCACTACCCTACGGAAAATGGGTTAACCCCAGGACCGGTACAAAACTAGGCTTTGGTGTATATGGACAAGTCCTATTTCTGGTCATAACGTATGGAAGGGGCCGGTCACTTTAACATGGGTACGTCATTGAGGGGAAAAATTTGCACTATAGGATACGACTTGGACTCATCCCAAAGGATACGTTCTGGGACAGTATTATAGAACCACTCCATAGACTGTGATAAACTGTTAGGATTCAGTTTATTTTGTAACTGGAGAACTGGTACCAATCATGAGATAGATCCGTAAGTGGCAATTTGCACCAATTAACCTACGGGAAATTATGTTATGTACCTACCTAACCTAATCTAGCTAAAAAATTGTAAAAATACTCTACGAAATTAACATGAATCATATCTGCATGGATGAAGCTCTCATTTTTATGATTTACAAAATTTTTGAACAAAATGCCTATGTTGCGATTAATTTATTAATTGCTAAAGGCCGATTCCAACCTTAAAGTTAAAGATTTTGATCATCGTGTATATGAATATGTTATACAAATACTTTGCTTAAATCAAACTTTATTTATTATGACTTAATTCACAATAATTTACTACTGTGAATGAAAGTAATTATCCCCCATGTTCCGATATTCGGAATCGCAAGAATTTATTATTCTTGTAACGAAAAAATATATACTCTTGGACTCCAATATAATTTTAATTTAAACTTCCCATGAAAAATAAGTATATTGCCAAGATTTAAGTTTGTAATTTTGCAGGGTTAAGAAATTATGGTCAAATGAAAATTTTGCGATTTATGATTTCAAATTTCGGAACATGGAGGATGTTCAAGGACATATTACGACATCAAAATAGTTCATATATTAATGAATTCATCAAATCGTATGATTATTGTGAATATTTATTAATCATACGCCTCAAGTTTATACAATTGTATAATACCAATACTCCCACATCAATTGAATCCTCCTTTGGAAAATTTTCCAATAAAAAAAAAACAAAAAATCTTTTATTAATTCCACAAAACAAAAACCGTCTAAAGAAAATAATTACAAGTAATTCTGAAAACACTAGCTATCAATCACACTGAAAGCAATGGAAAAATTGACACAATGAGCAGATGTAATCAAATGACCAATGACAAATTCTTTTCAAAGTGACAGAATATCTTTGCAAATCAGTAGAAGAGTCTCTTAAGTGTTGACGCTTTAGGCGACACAAGCAGAATTATGGGAATGACAACTGTCATAAATAAGCTCTCGCATACAGACCAACTAGCAATAGTAGTTGTGGATCATCGCTGCACTCAAAGGTACCATTGTACAAATAAGATGGTTATCGCTTTGTAAATGTGGCTAATACCGGTTGAAATGACAAGAATTAATGAATAATCGAGCAAATTATTCTTGACGAGATTTCCTCATTTGCAACAACAACTAACAACAACAATATTCATTAACTGCAATCATCACCGCCACCTCAGCCGAATCAGAAGCCTCATGGCCTTTGATTGAAGTCATGAATTGTTGGTAGATTTATTTGGTTTTTTTTTGGCGATGAGAGTGACGAACTAAAACCCACATATAAGACAGACGAATATCAAGCACCAAGATAGAGATCAAATGGATTTCTGTACAGAACGACAGAAATCTCTCAATGTCAGTTGGCAACTTCAATTAGGTGATGTTGTTTTTGGGTCGACAGCAAATAGACTGTAGGAAGTATGTCATTTAATGCTAAGAATACTACCGGGTCAAAATAATATCCCAAGGAATTTAAACATCTTCACCGAAATGGCAAAAGAAATTTCCTCGAGAGTCTAAGTTTAACCAAATGGCTTTGTGTTTGGGCCAATGTATCTCCTTCTGCATCGCGGCATCTTAAAAAGATTCATTCACATAAACAAATAAATCAGATTGCGATCACTGCGATTCAATCATTTGCACACAAGAAACCCACTCAGTCAAACTGATCAAGATTGCTGTGGCAAAAGGTGTAGTGACGGAGAGCGGCGGTGGAGTTTGACTGACCTTTCCAGCTGGTAATGGAAAGTGAATCTAGCACAATTCAACTTTGCCATATCATAATGGGATATTTATTTCTCACGCATGATTTATTTTATTTGATTGAAATGAATGCACATTTATGAAAACCATGATGTGACTGATGGCATTTGCGCATGCGCAACCCATACATTAATGGTCACTGCTAACGAGGTGAAGAATTTTAATCCATTTTAGATGGTTATTAATAAGAAGACATGTGAATTCGATTTTATTGCTCTGCAACAGTGAAATATTTGTATACCCACCACCATAGAATGGTGACGGGGGTATAATCAGTTTGTCATTCCGTTTGTAACACATCGAAATATCGATTTCCGACTATATAAAGTATATATATTCTTGATCAGGGAGAAATTCTAAGACGATTTAACCATGTCCGTATGTCTGTCTGTCTGTCTGTTTTAATCACGCTACAGTCTTCAATAATGGAGCAATCGTGCTGAAACTCGTATTTTGTCTGCAGGCAGATCAAGTTCGATGGGCTATATCGGTTTTGATATAGTCCCCATATAAACCGACCTCCCCATTTGGGGTCTTGGGCTTATAGAAACTGTTGCGTTTATCCAATTCGCCTGAAATTGGAAATCTTGAGGTATTTGAAGACAATAAAGAGCTGTGTCCAAATTGGTGAGTATCGGTCCATGTTTTGGTATAGCCCCATATAAAGACCGATCTCCCAATTTTACTTTTTGGTCTTATAGGAACCGTAGTTTTTATCCAATTTGCCTGAAATTGAAAATCTAGAGGTACTTTAGAACCATAAAAAGGTGTGCCAAAAATGATGAAAATCGGTCCACGTTTTGGTATAGCCCCCATATAGACCGATCTCTCGATTTTACTTCTTGGGCTTATAAAAATCGTAGTAGTTTTTTTCAATTTGCCTCAAATTGAAAATCTAGAGGTATTTTAAGACCATAAAGAGATGTGCCGAAAATGGTGAGTATCGGTCAATGTTTTAGTATAGCCCGATCTCCCGATTTTACTTTTTGGGCTTATAAAAACCATAGTTTTTATCTGATTTGTAAATATACTGGGATTTTAGAATTAAAAAAAAAAAAACAAGTATCGGATTTAGTTTTTATCGGTCCATTGGATAAAGCCTCCATATATGCCGATTTCACTTCTTGAGGGTATAGAAGGCGCACTGATCATGGAAATTGCTTGAAACTGAATGTAATATTTCCAGATTTTACTTCTCGTAATCATTTAAATAATGTGGATGAAAATCTACAGATTTTAGATTTCAAATCAAGGCGTAATTTCATCATTATCTTGCACACTTACAAGAGATGTTAATGATTTCTCTAAAACTCAAACAAAAATGGTTCTTATAAATCCAGAATCTTGTATAGTCTTCATAGGTAAAATCTTTAAATTTATCTTCGGGAAGTGTACTGGTTGAACTGCTCTGCTTGGGAGAATATCTCCCATCAAACCCCCCCTGAAATTTCAAAGGAAACTTTAATATTTGATTCATGGTGGTGGGTATATAAGATTCGGCCCGGCCGAACTTACTGCGTTACGAGGGCGGTTCGGAAACTTCTTAGCCTATAAATGAAAGAGATTAGTCAGTTTTTCAAAAATATTTTTATTTTTCAATATAATCTCCTGAAACTTCAATACACTTAGTCCAACGCTTTTCTAGCAATTCTATCCCTTGATTAAAATAGTTTTCCCCAAGGTCTTCAAAATAGTGGTTTACAACTGTAATTGCATCTTCATTTGAGGTAAAACGCTTGCCAGCAAGGAATTTTTTTAGATTTGGAAACAAGTAAAAGTCACTTGGAGCTAAATCAGTAGAATAAGGTGGGTGGTCAAGCAAATCGTACTTTAATTCGTTGATTTTAGCCATTGTTAAAACACTCTTGTGCGCTGGTGCGTTGTCTTAATTAAAAATTATTTTTTTGTGTTGTAAGCCAGGACGTTTTTCTCGAATATGCACATTTAATTGATCCAAAAGGTTGCAATAGTACTCTGAATTTATTGTTTTACCCTTTTGCAGATAGTCAATCAATAAAATACCTTTGAAGTTCCAAAACACCGTTGTCATAACCTTACCAGCCGATAGAATTGTTTATGCCTTCTTTGTGGCACTTCTTCCAGCTTCAGTCCATTATTTGGATTGTTCTTTTGTCTCTGGAGTATAGTGGTGGATCCATGTTTCATCAACAGTTATGAAACGACGCTTAAAATCCATTTTATTTCGCTTCAAACGATCCAAACAAGCTTGAGAAATGTTCATTCTTATGCGTTTTTGATCGACTGTTAACAAATGCGGCACCCATCTTGCAGAAAGCTTTCTCATCTGGAGTTCTTCATGCAAAATTAAATGGACTCGATCATTTGAGATGCCCATGATATTAGCAATTTCACGCACTTTTATTCGTCGATCATTTAATACCATATCATGCACTTTGGCTACAATTTCTGTTGTTGTTGCTGTTTTTGGACGTCCACTACGTGGTTCATCTTCAATGCTTGAATGACCACGTTTAAATTCAGCAACCCAATTTTTTACTGTTGCATACGAAAGAGCACTTTCACCTAACACATTCACCATATCATTATGAATTTCTTGTCCCGATAAACCTTTTTTTATGTAAATATTTAATGACACCACGCATTTCTAATTTTTCCATTGTAAAAAAATTGCGGACGCGACTTTTTTTGAACACCTGTTTCTATATGAAGGAGTTGCCAGATCGAAACAAAATTTAACATGTATTCATAACAGAGATGGAAGTTTCCAAAACACTTAACTTTTTTCTGTTTATACCGCGCTTTTTGTGCTAGGCTAAGAAGTTTCCGAACTGCCCTCATATATACTTGTTATATATTAACCATTTCCCCATACATATTTGTTAAGTATTATTGGAACTGTTAAAAGTTTCCATTTTAGGAGACTCATATTTCATTTTAAAGGTAATCTTTACAGCCTTCGCATTGTGAGAGTTATTTCTGGGTATATATTCCTTATATAGTTGCGATTCTATCATCATAAATAAATACCTTAAAGGGCTGTGTTGACAAATAAAAACCACAATAATCACCATCCATATTGTATTTCAAGTAAACATATGAGTTTGCTAAAGCATGTGTGCCATAAAATAATTTTAACATTTTAACATCAAATAACCAAATGATTGGCAAATATTGAAATAAGTTAGAAAAAAGCTAAAATGACCGTAACTGACTTTTTTACACCATGTAAGACTATCAGTTTGAGTTTTACATGGAAATTTTGTTATGGAGTATTGAGGAAATTCATCATGTGGTTAATGGCTTCCGCTGCTCTAGTTACGTGTTAACCCTTAATGAGATTTTTCTCCAGAGCGAAATTTTAAACATAGAAAATTAGTTTTTTCTTTTAAATTTTTAGTTTTCTTTATTGCAAACAAAGCAGAGTGGAGACTACTATTAAAGCGGTTATTAAAAATTCTGCGATAGCATTGAAACATCCGATTCAATCCCCATACCTCCAGTAAAATCTTTTAAGTACACAGAAAAAATTTCTTTTCTGGTTCAATCACGAAATTAATTGATCCAATTAATTTTTTAATTGAAATGTCTTCAATCACAGAAATGATAGTATAAATTAAAAAATTTATTGAAGGCCAATTAAAAAAATAATTGATCCAATTAAAAAAATAAGTGATACTATTATTTTTTTGATTGATTTTTGTTTCAATTAAAAATTTTGTTGAATCAATTAAATTTTTAATTGAATATTTTTTAAAACTCAATTAAAATTTTAATTGGAAAAATTTTCGTGAAATTTTTTTCTGTGTAGTATTATAACCATGGTGATGAGAAAGGTTCCAAAAAAGTGCGAACGTATTTTGCCATCACTATTGTACGAAGAGCCATTTTTATATTTTATGAAGGGTAAAAAAGCTTCTTATAAATATCTGGAAGAAACCCTAGAAATAGGCCATAAAACATTTTCAAGGATTCAATGTGGGATAAAGCGATGTTTTTCAGATAATTTTCCAAGCATACAGACTAGCTCATGGATAATAAAATTGGCTGCCAGAAGCCCGCAAATTATCACAAAATCACCTAAAAGACTTATTCCGAATTTTTCTAAATAAATGTAGATTAAGTTCAGCGAATGGCATGTTTGTGTACCTCGGGAATTGATTCCCTTAATGTCATGTTGCATAAATTGCCTTTAGATAATTGATGCAACAAAATTAATTGATGCAATTAATTGTTCCAATTAACTTTTTAATTGAAAAGTCTTCAATCACGAAAATGATAGTATTAATCACAGTTTAAATTGGGCATCAAAAAAATACTTTATTAAAAATTTAATTGATTGCATTAGCAAATTTCAATTAATTTTTGAATTGATTCAAAATTTTTAATTTATGTTGATTGCAAAATTCAATTAATTTTTAACCACTATACTACACACATCAATTTTTTTTTCAGATTTAATCACGCTATTAATTGATCCAATTAAATTTTTAATTGAAATGTCTTCAATCAATGAAATGATAGTATCCATAAAAAAAATTAATTGAAAGTTAATTAAAAAATTTATTGATACTATTCATTTTTGTGGCTGATTTTTGTTTCAATTAAAAAAATTCAATTAAATCAATTAAATTTTAATTGAATATTTGTAAAAACTCAATTAAGATTTTAATTGGAAAAATTTTCTTGAACATTTTTTCTGTGTATATTTCAATCACTTTCTATAAGTATTTTTAAACCTTGTTTTTTTATTCAAAAATCGATTGTTTCCCAAAAATTTAAAAATATATATATTTATAATTTTTTAACTGTCTTACTCTTCCGAGTTTGATTAAAATGTTAATTGTATCAATTAATTTTTTAATTGAAAATTTAAAAAATTTCCATCATTGACTTGATGTTTGTAGTTTGATTAAAAGTTTAATAGTATCAATTAATTTTTTAATTGAAAAAGATTTCAAGATTTCAATCAAATTTTTAAATGGGAATATTTTTGGTGATATTTTTTCTATGTAATCACTGTAGTCAGAATGAAATATTGACAAATTGGCTGAGAAGTAATGCTTCAACAAATGTTGGCATAAATAAATATGCTAACCAGCAATAAAATCCCTAATATGGACGCCTGGCCATAGGTAGATGTCAGAGAATTCCTCTCCTGATATCGCTGCCTGACAGCGTTGCCAGAATTGTTTCACAAAAAACCGCTAGATTTGTCCAAAAAACTAGCCAAAAAAAGCTAAAAAATTTTAAAAAATAGCTAGAAAAAAAGCTAAAATTTTTTGTATCAAAAGTCACATTTTTGATTGAAATTTAACAAACTTAAAGGCTTTATTTCACTTAAAATGCATATTATTTTAATTATATTCATTTTAATTCAATTTCTGTGAGACTGTAAGAAAATTTAAGTCATATTAGCTCTGTTTGCGTACTCGATACATTTTGATTACTATCACAAATTTTTACTGGAAGTCCTTCGTTTATATTTCCTAGTAAAAACATTTTTCCCAGTAAACTTGCAATTGCCAGCTGGTTAATCATCAACAAGTCCAATGTGCGATATATTGCATAATGTCACATAGAACTGCATTAGAAAATATCAATATATTTCGTTTTAACTGAATTAATGATAAATTCGTGAACGTGAACACTTCTCCTAATTTTACCCAAGAGAATAAAGCCCATTCTAACTGTCTTGCAAGTTTATATTGAATAACTTTTATTCGAAAATTTCCCATACAAACCTATTGTTGTCCAATTTTCGTAAATATAAATCCATTCAATTAATATATAGCAGATTTGTTTTGATCCTATCACTACGAATTTTTTCATTGCATTTTTTGATGTTAAAAAAATAATACCACATTCAAAACTTTATTTCCTTAATTATTTCTATATTCGGTTCCAAAGATTTTGTACACTAATGATTTTGGTATTGATTCCGAGTCCAATTTGAATTTAAATATTCGTTTTTTTTCAGCTTTTTCTTCATGAGCTATCACAGTGCTTTAAAAACGTGCTAACGACAACTTAAATTTCCAAATTCAGACTCGACTTTAAGTAGAAATTATTCTATGTATACGTTTTTAAAATAAAATGTTGAAAAACCTCTTCTATTTTTGAACGCTATTTTGGTTTGTGGTCAAGATACAAAACTCCACAAATTTAAAGACTATTTCATTAATTTTAAGAATTTTTTAGCCTTCTTTCATGAAAAGATACCCATTTTTAAGTTGAATCACTTAACTATAAGGACAAAAAGAATTTATCGGCTATTGGACAAGGAAAACAGTTTATATAAGATAAATTCAAAAATGCTATAATAACCAAAATTCGCGTTCGTATTTTAAGGAAATGAAATCTTTGGCCTCACCACAATATTTTTTCAATGTACAAAGCAATTCACATCTACTATTTTAATTTAGTAATATCATAATAACTTTAGAATATTATAATAACATAAAAAGGATAAACGAGTCAAATGCTAATATTCCTAATAATTTACTGACAGTTTATATAAGGAATTGAAATATGTGGAAAACCTTATTCTGACAGCAAGGCTTAGATAAAAACGAAGTTTTATCCATATTTCAATAGGAACATATCGAAAATTAAAAAAGCCAAAAATAGCTAAAAGGCTCATGAAAAAAAGCCAGAAAAAAAGCTAAAAGCTAAATGCATTTTTTTCCCGCTAAACGTCTTCAAAAAAAGCCAAATCTAGCGGGAAAAAAGCTAAATTGGCAACGCTGCTGCCTGATAGGCAAGTTTATGGGCTTAAAGTGTAATGACTACTGCAAGAGTGGTCATAACGCGGAGCAAAGCTGTAAGTGACTGTTTATAACATGGGCATAAATTATGAAATTTAAATTCCTAAATACAACACACTTTTCCCCTATTCTAAGAATGCATGTCCACGAATATAACGGCTTGATATTTTCATTTACATGTTACATTGTTACACTGTTGTAATTGTTTTTTTCCCACAAATATTTCACATTCTTATCAGTCAGTTGTTAGTTAGGTATGAATGGATTAGCTAATGACGAATACCGCTTTACAATCCCTACATTTAGATTTCCCATTCGATTGAATTGTTGATAACGAGACATCAAAAGAGCAATTTTGCATTGGCTTTCAATCTTTCAAATATTTATTTTTTGTCCAAGTAGCGTGTCAATGTAATCAATGGTGATGATTTTTCGAAAAACAGATTAGAAAAGTTGGTTGGTTGGTTGGTTGGTTTATTGGTGGGTTGTTGTTTCGCTCGTTTGGATTATGGCCCTAACATTTGCATTATATAGAGATTTGAGGGAAAAACAATGCAAAATAGTGAAAAACAAACACACTCACATACACGCAGACAACAACAACAGTTATTGTTGTTGTTTAGATTTTCCAACAGAGATAGCATTATTATTAATTTCCTTTTGTTAAGAAGGCATTCCTCACATCACCATCATCATGACATGGAAACCTCTATACAATCAAGAAACAATAAAAATAAAAACAACAACAACAACAATTGAAGTTGCATGTCTGTCTGTCTGTCGGCCTGCCTATCTTTCTTCAGGATGAGGGAAATCGTGTGTAAGATCTTAGACAGTTGCAGTTTTTATGTCGAGTCAATATCAATAAAAAACAAATATCTGATTTTTGCTTAACGCAGACATGAAATGGTTTTAATATTGCATTCGTAGGGGGGGGCTTAGATTTGAATCAATTGCCGGGATAAATTTTCAATTATGAAAATAAGTACATTCCATAATTGGGTTAATACGAAGGATAATTTATAAAGAGATATGTATGTTAATATTTATTCTTTTTAGTGGAATCAAATTATCCTTATAATAATATATAATTAAAAATTCAAATAGTAAATTCAATAGAGACAATCATAATTTTCGTGGATTTCGCATATGGATGCCTCTTCAACAATCAACTGAAATATATTTAGACCACTTTTCAATTTGAAACACTTTCTTATACTTCGAACGAATTATTCTTATGGTTAGAAAAAGGATACTGTTTGGAAGAATCCAAAACGATACACCCTGTACACACAAAAAAGTTTTGTGTCTACAATCACGAAATTAAGGCCGGTACACTGTTCGGTTTTCGCGTTGAAACTCCATACAAAACCACAAAATGCGAAAAACTAGCGAAATTTTTCCATTTGTGGTACTTTGTTTTTTTTTCGAGTTGAAAAACAAACGTTTATAGCATGGCGCCATTTGCAATGTGAATTAAGAAATAATTTATTTATTTATTAAAACTATTTGTGTGGGTTTATAACGCAAACACGAATCATATTTTTGTTCCGAAAATATACAAAGGATCAAAGTAGTAGAAGATCAATTGCCCAAGGAAAAATAAAATGTTAATTTTGTAATAGCAAGCTGCAACCACCAACTTAATTCAATATCGTTCCCTGTTAAATAGCGTTTTCTGTTACCTAAATAAACACCGCGAAATAATGGTTTCTATAAATTTTTCTCGCAAGAATAAACATAGTACCGGCCTTTAATTATTAATTGAAATGTCTTCAATCGCAGAAATGATCAATTAAAAAATTAATTGAAAGTCAATTAAAAAATTAATTGATCCATTTAAAAAATTAATTGATACTATTAATTTTTGTGATCGATGATTTTTTCAATTAAAAAATTTGTTGAATCAATTAAATTATTAATTGAATATTTTTTAAAACTCAATTAAGACTTTAATTTGAAAAATTTTCGTGAAATTTTTTTCTGTGTAGTTATATTGTGAGATGTGACCAACCTTGGCAGATGAAGATAGATGACGAAGAGGAAACAACTATGTGAAATAACAATGGACCAATATGGTCTAAAGTGGACGCCATTTTTCCTTTCTAGGGATTTGGTGTCATCCTCTATAACCTAACCTAACCTATATTGTGATAATAACTAAAATTAATATTGTTGTGTCTCTTTGGGTATTAATGTGGAGTATTAACGTCAAAGATGGACTTTTCAAAAATCGCAAAAGTCTGAAGATGCCTTTAACTAAAATTCTAACGACCTTATACATAAAAAATCATTAACGTGCACTTAGCATAACATATTTGGGACATATATGTTAATATGTTAGAACATATTATGTTTGGGACATAAAATGTTTGTAAATATAATATGCTTGGATGCAAACATATATTAATTTAGAAATAGCCTATAAACATATATGTGTTTAGTAGCTTGGAGCGCTATTTAACAGGGAGCGATATTGAATTAAGTTCGTGGTTGTTGCTTGTTATTACAAAATTAACATTTTATTTTTCCTTGGGCAATTGATCAGCTACTTCTTTGATCCTTACAAACTGTGTGGTCCGCTGTTCGAATCCCCGTCCGGCAAAAGGTAAAATTAAAATAAAAAAAATCATAAAATTGAATAATTTCTTCTACAATGTTTGTATTACAGAAAAAGGTGCTAAGAACTACAAAATCTCGTGGAAGTGAGAAAGATGTCGGGGAATATACAATTGGGCAGAAACAAAATTTTGAGCATTCAGGTCGAAAACCTATGTTGTTAGCACCTATATTACCTGTTTATTTTCATAATTCATTATGATTGTAAATATATAAATAAATAAATAAATTTTCGAGCACAATATTGTTTGGGAGATTTTTTTTAAGCATATAATATTTTTGGGTGCAAAATGCTTCCAAACATATTATATGTTCACATAATAACATATTGTTTTTCGGAAGACAACATTATTGAATTTGGATGCAAAAATACAAAATGTTTGGAACTTAGACTACCCAAACATATATTGTTTAGACCAATATGCTTTCAAACATATTATATATTGGTAGAGATCAAACATATAAATATCAAACATATAAATAAAATGTTACAGAAGCGATTTTTTGTGAGGGTGTACATCCTACAATAAATTTTTACAATTTACCAAAGACTTGTTAAAGGTTTGGTAAGCTATTAATCGTTTATGAATGCTATTTTTCACGAAATAGTCTATCAATCGTTTATCAACGTCAATTAACTTTTTATGAATACGGCTGTAAAACTGGAGTTTTGGAAAAAAATCCAAAAATCCAAAAAATCCGAAATTTGAAAAAAGCCTAAGCCATGCTTCTCATAAGTTAAACTGTAATCATTCTTAAAGATTTTTTTTTATCAAAAAATTCTATACGATGAAAATAAAAAAAATATGTTACGTGTTTTAATGTTTATACAAATGTAATCAAAAACACTTGAATTTCTGTAAGTTGTTTTGTTAATATTTGTATTGTTAATATTTGTATTGTGAAAGATTGTTATTTAACTTTTAAAAATCTTTGTTTAAATAGACGAATTCTTGAAAAAGCCCCCAAATAGTGGAGAAACGTCGAGAGAATATGAAATAAAATAGTTTTATTTGAAAACTAAGTTAGGCCTAAATATCTAAAATTAAATAATAATAAAAAAAATATTTGTGTGTATTATTTTTGAATATTATTAATACATAATAAAGTCTTTTTCAATAACGATGATATGCAAACGTACTTAATAATCCATTAGTTTATCGGAAATGCTCTTTGTAATTATTTCCTACGATTCAGCACAATTCAGCAATAAATTGTTTATCAATATTAATTTAAAAATTATCAAATTACTTATCCATCCTCCGGCCAGATAAAAAAGTTCAAAGACCTTTGGTGGCAAACTACAAACACTGACTTCCATAGAGGCGATCATTGAACTGGAGATGATTATAAAAATTGAGATGACGATAGGTGAGGTAGTTAAAATAAATGGGTGATGATTGCTGAGTGATATATGTGGACGACAGATGGTAACACAATATTTATAGCGTGTATGAAGTAGCTGGGTAATGTTTCAAATTATCTGGAGGTAACTGGTTGCCAAACGCACATAAAAAAAGGTGTGGTGTCTTTCCTTAACATTGAATAATGAAAATAAAAAAACGCCTACATACATTTCAAATTTAATTCAAAACTTTACTATAACATTGGTTTGGAATAAAATAGTAAAGTAAAGCTTTTTAAACAAATCCCCAATGAAGTATGATAGATTGGAGTAATTACTTAATATTTCAAATGAATTAATAATTGGCTATTATTCATTTCAGCTATAGACAACTGTTATACCATCTCATTAACGTATGCTTTAACTAAACCTCAATATATTTAAAATTAATAATTCGTTTTAAAATAAATTTATTCGATAAACTAGCGAAATCAGAGACAATATAAAATCAATCAGTGCCAATTAATGATGGTACCATTTGTTATTAATTAATCGCACTTTTAAGTACCTTAGGGAGTACTTTTGAATAAAGCGAGATATATATCTGCAAATAACATTCAATGGGAATTATGTTACAGAATCATTTATTTATTTTCCCAACAAAACTCTAAATTAAAACACAATGACATTATATTTTGATGAAATATGTATTTTCGGCTTCGGGTAATAAGATCCCTAAAACGGAAATGAAATAAAGGTCCAAACCTTTTTATGTTTCGCTTTTTGGGGTGTTGTTTCATAATAAAGTTTAGAATATCATTTCATTACTAATGAACACCTTAATTTATTGATGAAAGTAAGCCCCAACGTTTTTCTTTTTTGGTGCTTTATTTCATTTTGTTAATACGAACTATTTTAGACCAAGAATTTGCGAATTTTTTGAAACCTTTACAAAATATTTTATTTCTTAAATTCTTTTACAAAATTCCGGAGATGTATTTTCAAAGAATAAATGGAAAAGATCCAAAACATTAACTGGGAAACATTTCGTATTTTGTAATTAATTGTATTAAAAAATGACCGTGAAAAATATCTAGATTTTCGAGTTTGATTTTCGATTTTGGGTTTGAGACGACAATTATGTTATGTATTCATTTTTCTTTTTCATCAACTACAAATAAGTGAAGTCGAAAACAAGCTGTAAACCGTCTAATGAGGATAAAATCTGAAACATTAAAATCTTTTTGACATTATCATAGATATAAATCATTCGTTCAAAGAAAAATAAAAAAAAATATTTTAAATCCTGCACAAAAAAAATATTTACGTGATATTAAAGATTACGCAACCTAAATTTTAGGATGCGAAATTTACAAAATATTAAGGACAAATTTCTTCAAAACAATGAAATTTTAATTAAAATAAAGTTTGTAATCTTTGCTTCAAACATTTTTTGCATTAAATTTAGGACACAATTTTTGTAAATTTGCGTCCTTCCGTTATAGTCGCATGTCTTTGAACTAAGGCTAATTTTCCTTAAAGTAAAGAAACACATTTTTGATTTAAAGAAATTGTCCTTAAATTAACTGAAATATTGAAACTTTAGATTTAAGATAAAAACGCTTCAAATGTAAGCTAAGACTTATTTTGCGGATTTAGCGTCTTTGGTTTAAAGTTTTTTTGGAATTAAGAAAACATTTTTTACTTTGAAGTATCCGTTATAATTTGGATTTTTAAACTGGCATTTATTTGTACGTGACTACCTTTATTAATAAACCTCGAAAAGAGAATGAAAATTTGATAAATTAAATCTGTACCCTAATTTTAATTTTATTGGTCCTAGATTTAAAGCCAGATAGGTCGCTAAAAAATTTCTTTATTTTAAAGAAGCCGCATCGTTGGCTCGGAATCAATACCGAAATCCTTAAGGGAAGGTCAAAATCTTTGGATCCAAGTAAACTTTTTTTGAGTGTTTTAACCAACCTAATAGCATGAACAATAAAATAACAAACGAAACTAACTACCTTTTGAAGCTTAAGACCCTAACAGACATAGCTTACAATTATATTTATAATTTTATTGTAAATGTAATTAATTGATAAATAAACAAGTAAGTAAAGTAGAAAGTCGGGCGGGGCCGACTATATTATACCCTAAACCACCATTACAGAATTAGTAATCATAACCATTCGTGGGGTATCATATAGGTCTGGGAGATAAACCGCAGTTGCATATTTAAGAAAATTAAGGGGTGCATGTCTATGGGTGCTTTGTGTCAATCTGACTATAGCTCATAGTCAATGTTGCCACGGAAAATGTTCGGTTTACCCTACAAGGACAAAAAAGTTCCCTACTTTCCCATACATTCCCAAACAATTTTCCCTACTATATTTTTCGTTAAATTTAAAAAATTTTACAAAGCAAAAATGGCTCTAAGTACTTTATTATCTTAAAACATGAATATGAAGCGTATATAACTTAGAATATAAATTTGTATTACCAACACGGTTGCCACAGTTGGTAGAATTCTACCCAAATTAGTAATCTTTTTTGTTAAATCTCTATAAAAATAAAATGTTGGAAAAAGTTTCTATAAACAAATTTTTGTGAGAAATTTTTCTATAGAAATAACATTTTGACAATAAATTCTATAGAAATAAAATTTTGAGAAAAAATTCCACAGAAATAAAATTTTGAGAAAATTTTTTATAGAAATAATATTTTGAAAAAAATTTCTATAGAAATACAATTTTGACAAAATGTTCTATAGAAATAAAATATTGACAAAATTTTCTACAGGAATAAAGTTTACCACACATTGTTAAAGATCAAGCCTTGCCGGCTTCTAATTTCCTCCTCTAGAGCCACCAAAATGTAAAAATTATTACAAATTGTGTTGAGTGAAAATGTCCTACATTGTGGCCCTTCGTCCCTACAAGACGCTAAATATTAGAAAAAAACTACATATAGGAAATTTCCCCTACTTCTAGCAACACTGGCTGTGTTGATATTGCACCAACGGAGTTAGTATGCCATTAATATTGAGTCCATTATTAAAAAAGAGAAAATCGTTAAATTAGTGTGGGTAATAAATAAAAATTGTAAAAATCGAGCAATATTCTTATGTAAGAGCTACAAGTTCGTATAAGTACGATTGGCTAGCACATCAAAATTTGAAATTTGAGTAACATTGGTTAATAAATAAGAGTACTATGGCCAAATTTGGGAAAATCGAGCGATACATATATATGGAAGCTATATCTAAATCTGAACCAATTTGCATAATATTTTGCGGGTTTGATTAATACCACAAAAGGTTACCTTGTGCAAGATTTGAGTAAGATCAGTTAAGAAATGAGGCCTGTATGGTCAAACATAAGTAAGATCGGTTGATAAATAAAGGTTTTGTGGCCAAATTTGGGAAAATCGGGCGATACATATATATGAGAGCTATATCTAAACTAAACCGATTTGGATGAAATTTTGGAGACTTGAAGGGCGATGGAAAAGATTACCTTTTGCCAAATTTGGTGACGATCCGTACCAAATTGCATCAAAATCGGTTAATAATTGCGACCGGAATCCTGTGAACAACAAATATATGGACAGACGGACGGACGGACACCAAGCGCTAGATCGACTCAGGAGGTGATTCTGAGTCGATCGGTATATATTTTATGGGGTCTAAAATCAATATTTCTGGTAGGCACATTTTTTGGCCGATCAAACTTATTATACCCTGACCACTATGTGGTTTAGGGTATAATAAATAGACTACCTTTTGAAAAGTACATCTTGATTTAGTGAATTTATTAAATTTTCATTATTTTCTTTTTAATAAAAATATTTTAAAACTCGAATTTTTAAATATATATTCCTAAAAGAAAGAATTTTCTTAATTCCATATGTATGTTAAAAAGAAAATTTTTACTATAAACAATAATTCCCTATAAGGAAAAAACGCACAAAAGAAAAAATCGTGGGGGTTTCTCTCTTTCTTATATCAATTTAAAAAAATATTTTTAGAAAAATTAAATTACACGCAATCAATGCCACCGATTTTTTTATGTTATGTTATGATGAGTCCTAAAACGAACATCCTAGTTTTGATTTCATTATGCACTTTTAGCTTTTAATTTTCACTTGTACCGGCCTTAAAAGAGTTTTTTTGAAGTAACCCTGAGACGAAGAAACATCATGTGAAATACCCATTTTAAGTTATAACGTTTGTTTTAATATTTCTGTACCTTGGCAACTCTATCCATTACTCACCACCCGTATGTCAATAGATAGCCAAAGCCAATTCAATACCAATGTTGGTGTCATGCTTGTTTGTTAAGGAGAGAACTCTCTTGCCTTAGTGGTGAGTTTGGGTAAACCAAAGAGTGTGCGTTGATAGACAATATTTGCCACAACATACGTAAGTGCCCGGGTAGCTCAGTCGGTAGAGCATTGGACTTTTAATCCAAGGGTCCAGGGTTCAAGTCCCTGCTCGGGCGATTCAGTTTTTTTTTTATTATAATATTTATTTTTGTTATTATTCAATATTCTTAATAGATTTTTGATTTGTTTATTTCTTTTTAGTTTATCATCAGCCATAATGTCGAACCATAATTGGTTTGTCTCAACAGTTGTGCTGTCGCTACTGCTATCTTATCGCAATTTCTTTATAACAGCTCAGGTGAGTGAAGATGATTTTTGGACCAAACAAAAGAACTTAGAAAAACGATGGAAGAAAACAGTAGATAGCATTTGATTTGGATATATTTTGTTAGTTGAATGAAATGATGACGATAATGCTGAATTAATTTCTAATGAAATTATATATTTAAGAAATTTAATTATTATTATTGTTTCGTTATGAATACCATAGCTACCACCATCAATCGCCAAATCAACATCATTAATATTTTTCAAAATAGATAATTGAAAGACGTCACACAGAACATAGATGTTTGTATACCGATAATAGCGTGATTGAAAATCTTAATTTTTTTAGAGAATTTATTTTATTATTTTTTTTCTAATCATAGCACATACCTTTGTAATGTAGTTTTGCCACCAAATTATTCCATGTAAAATTTACAATAGCCCCCTAGGTTTGTAATTGATTTTTAATTTGTTTTAATATTTCCTTCTAAATTAAAAAAAAAAATACAAGTTATAAAACAGTATAATAAACAATTTGAATATTGAAATAGTAGCAAATTATATACTTTTATGGAGAATTTCTATTTTTATTCTTATTTTTTCTAATTAGTTTTTGCAAAAAAAAACTTTCATGTAATAGTTACAAAAATACCTCGGAATTATCTTTTTGTAACTTCACCTTTTAATTTGATTTAAAATTTCCTGATAAACTTAAAAAAATAACTAATAACACATTATAAATAATTTGAATATTGTAGTAATTTTCATATTTTGATCAATTAGATTGAAGCATCTGTAAATAATCATAGTTCATCGGATTCATTTGCTGGTGTATAATTATACATTTTTGTTCCCTTGTCGTGCCCACTTTGCGGAATTGAAAACAACAAAACAAATTGAAAACAAACAAATCAAACTCTCTCGATGGGTTTGCGTGCAAACGTGCCTCTGTTATAATAAACTCACGTTTCCACTATATCATCAATATCATCTTGATATCAATCATGTCATTAGACCTAGTACCTAGATTGTCAATTGAAAATTATGTTAAAGGAAAACTGATGCTTGGTCGGATCTATGGTTATTGTGCAGTTGGATTTAATTATCCAAATGAATTTCATTGCCCCTCTCAATCGCTTCTTGGGAAATTTCTATATGAACTTGCTCATAATCATGGAGTTAACTGTGTCGTAGAACAAATGGAATTAGCATTGGCGTAGTTGGGGGATTTGTGGGATGCTTCAGAAGAAACCCAACATATATAGGCTGCCGATTAAAAATATAGTAATGCTGCATGAAATTCGATAAAGCCGTGTTCTCTCCACAAAGGTAGTTGCCCAATAGAAGAAGACAACGCAGAATACGCAGATTTTTTTATATTGTTTTAGTTCACAACAAATACATTATTGATATTTATTATCCCCTATAAGATTCCCCCTATTGACACTCATCGCAATAGGTATGTTAATATGAATTTCTCATCTCATAATTATAATGAAAGTATTTGCAACTTCTGGTTTGTAATTTATTGATCATTGTCACATAGCATCTTAATTAAGACAATTATGATTTCTGATAACAATGGAGATTAGAATGAAGGAAATCACGTTTACTATTCGTCGAATGGCGTATCATTTCTATATGGAAAGATATTTGACAAATGGGATCAGATTTACGCCTCAAAACATAAAAGTGACAATGATTAATGGCAAATGTAAGTAGAATTTTTAATATGGACAACACTAGGGACAAAATACTAATTGGTCATGATTTATTTCAAAATTCTCTGCAACGAAAATCCCATCATAGATATTCCCCATGAAGGAATTGCGTCATTTTCCAAAGTTAACTAATGCCATTTTGTTGTCCTTCAGGTATTACTATGTTATCACTTCAAGTGCTAACTGTTTGAAGAAACATCAATTTCCATTGTTTTGCAGTTTGGGAATTAAGGTGAAGGTCAGAAGAAATCGCAAAAATAACAAAACACACAAAAATAAGATAACAAAACTAGAAAAAAATTGGCACTTCTCTTACCTAGAGCATCATGCTCAAAAAAAAAAAAAAAATTAACGTCTTTGGTGATTACCATGGACTTACATCCGAGTACTTACATACATTTGAATCCAACATTTCATTATTTTGTGTTTTCGTATGATTCTATAACGTAAACACCTCTCTTTGTGTATTTTAATTGATTTTCGGAAATTTTATGCAAACAATGATAGCTCACATTATGCAAAGTCTTGATGATATGGAATATGGTTGCAGGCAATCTACTAAAGGGCCTTTCAGAGGAACCCAAATAAAAGTGCTGAAATTTGTCAAATTTAGAAATGAATCGGAATAATAGGCCAAATAATTCTTAAATACAATGAACGAATACGAATGTCTTAGCATAGGAGACACATTTCACTGATATAAAGTTTTTTTTTCCAAAAGTCGATAAACTTTTCAATGAAGTCGTTTTGTCCTTATAATGAAGTGATTCTATTTAAAATTCGGTATCTTAACATGAAAGAAAATTTCGCTTTACTAAGGTCAACTTGGTTTTAATAACTCTGAAAAAATCTTCAAAATTAATGAAATCGTCTTTAAATTTATTGTCTTTTTAACATTGGCTACAAAGCGTTCTTTTCTTGAAATATTGCTTAATTTTTACTTGAAAATTTAAGTTATCGTTAACTTGTTTTTAATGGACTGTCATAGCACATGAAAAAAAAACTGAAAAATTAATGAAGTAATATTTGTTTCCTGTAATCAAGTACGCAAAAATCAAATTAAAACGAGAATTGTGTCTTAAATATGTCCTTACTTCAATTCTCCGCTTCTTTGGCTCGGAATCAATACCAGAATTATTAAAATTTTCTAAACTAACCAAATTTTTCTAAAATTAACCAAAATTTTCCTTCAATCGAACGTTAAGAGTTCTTTCGACATAGGGAAACAGGCCATGTTCATAATATGCCCCGAATCTCCTCAAGTTCTATTTCGTTTAAAATCTTGTTTGATTTTAGTAGATTCGCAATGGCGAAATATCAGCTGTTTCCAAGTGGATTCATAGACCAAGAAAATATGGAGACATACTTTGATAATTCACCATGGTTTTGTTTATTTGCAGTGCGCAGTCATTCCCCTCAACTGCGCAGTCAAGTGACTCAATTTCTTTTTGGAAAACGAGAATTACCATACAAATCAGTCAATTTGCATTACAAAAAAGAGCCTTCTACGGTGTACAGATAAACTACAGCGTTGTGATTTCACTTAAGATGTCTATACCTTCCTTGGTCTATGGTGGATTTCAATAAAATCTTCTATACTGCCGTGTACAACTATGGCTTTGGTACTAAACCTTAATTTTTTGCAACCCTGGGCTTATTTTCATTATAGATGTATCTGTTTTTTCGTATGCTTATCCGTTGTTTGCATTGCATTTTCACAGAATATAGTTGCTGGCACTATGAACTCTATACTCTTTCAAAAAAGGCCTCACAAACAAAAGCCCGTATGAAATCTTCTCCTCCCCAAACTTCCATAAGCTCTTTCAGTGCGTAAATTGCTCACAGCTCTCACAACAATAGTTTATGTTATTGTGTTATTTGCAACATTAATTACAACAGTCATCAAATTTAGTGTTTCTTACAAGCCTCTTAGGAGTAAAGTGGCAGAGTACAAACAAAAACAAACCCTTAATTACAGGCAAAATCAATTTGTAGTAATTTTATGCAAATCTCTCAAGGCACACTTTGTACTTGTAAATACTCGTATAGTATTCACTCCAAAGATCAACAATAGCAACATGGAGCTGTTTTTTGTCTTTTTTTACGTGGGAGGAAGAATTGCATTAGGTTAGGTTAAAGTGGCAGCCCGATTAAGATTCAGACTCACTTAGACTATTCAGTCCATTGTGATTGCATTAAGAACTGTGTAATGATGCGATTATAGGCAGGTGATAAATTAGATACACTCCATACGAATTTTACTTGGTTGAGAAATAAAAAGCCTCTGTGTGAATTTGTGGAATATTTTCCGTTAGTTTTTCTTCAACATGAGTAACTCTCGAGAGAAAACACAGAGAGGGAATATGATCAGTTCAAACATTTTTCAAGAGCAAAATGTTATTTTTGAATGGAGAACATAGAACAATTTTGGGTCTTCCTATGGAAATCATATCCCCCACCAGATCAGGCTTATGTACATTGGTATTGGACATTTTTTCAATAACTTTATAATACCAATTCCTAAATCTTAATGTCCAATAATTGTATGATAATTTTAATATGTAAAATTATTTCATACCTACAACTTTAACGGAGAGAAAATCACAGTTCGGTGTCCTAAATTTAAAGAAAAGCATTTATCAATTAAAGTCTTAATGGAGTTTTAAAAAATATTCAATTAAAAATTTAATTTAATTTCTGTGTGACATTTCAATTAAAAAATTAATTGGATCAATTAATTTCGTGGTTGAATCAGAAAAAAAATTTTGTGTGTTGGATAATAATCAAAAATATTTTAATCGAAGTATTCGACATCCTCCAAGAATTCAATACTCAGTTAAATATTATTTCTTTAAATCAAACACGGATGAAAGATGAGGCATGCCTTGATCAAAAGTCGATAAACTTTTCAATGAAGGCCTTGAATCCTTAGAATTGGGAAATTCGACTTTAAAATGGATATATTTCTATAAAAGAATAAAGATATGAATCAGTGAAACATTTCTTCTGTACTGCGTATGGCATTTGGAATGTCTCATATGGATACATGGAGGTGCATACTCATATGGAATGGCAGTATGTACAATAATTGTAGGCATAATTGAATGGTGTCAAACCGCTGATCGACTCATAATTGCATTTGGCTTGTACTTGAAATGAAATTCTTCACCCACATTTCAACACTCGCTTATACGAAGACACACAGGCCACTTGCAGCCGTTTAAGATGCTAATGCGAATATTAATGATGATCGATGGAACTGATGCCTGGACCCCCAACACCAGGTGGGTTAATGCTATTGAAATTGATATTAGCGTCACACTCAAGTCCGCGTGTGTGTTCCGATACTGATAGAAAAACGAGGTGACAAATGCATAGACTTTTTATGACCACAATTAAAAAAGTATATTATGGCCATCTCTAACGATCACCTGCCTCTTTTACTTGTTGGCATTTAAAAGACAGCGTCATAATTCATTCGCTCAAGAACTGCATTGCGATTTGTTTGTTATTCCATTGGAGGAGACAATGTCACTCATACTCGTGGCTTATAAGCCTAGATGGAGGTTATATTGAAATCGATCGTTCCATAAATGGAATAAATGTGAATGAAACACCTCAAAATACCAGCCAACCAACCCCAAGAACATAAAAGATATAATAATTATGGTGGTGGTGATGATGTCGCCATGTCGCCATAGTGCGTAATTTGTAAATATCATCTTGGAATCAGACCCATTACCAGAACGTGGCGTTTGACAAAGGGTAATACACGAATTTTTTTGTTATTGGATTTTTCCAATACTGCAACTACAGACATTGTCATCTGATGAAGTTCTTCTTGTACCCGGAGGATTGTAAATGGCAAACACGCAATGATTTTATCGTTTTCTTTTCCACGGAAAAAGAACTAAATGCCAAGGTATTAAAAAATCTTAATTAGTGAGAAGCATTGAATGTATTGCATTTCTGTTCCATAAGGGATGACATTGTTTGTTGGTGCCATTTTAGGGAGCGACCAGTGGTGGTCTTCCATTTAGCTTGTATGCCAGGCTGGTTTGTTACAGCGAATCTATTCGCATTGTTTATTAGAGAGGCAAAGTTATGGCCTTTTTAGTTCATTTCATTCGATTCTCTCGATAATGTCATACTGTGGTAATCATTGAAACCGGTTCGATTATGATCAGTACCTCGACTACAATAGTCTTTGCGATAGATAGAATTTATCGATGGATTTGTAGATTGGATTGCAGTGATCGATAATTATAACAGCGTAAATCCATTGTTCCATATTAGGAGGAAAGAAACCAAGGAAGACCTTGGATAGTTATAAGGAACTTTTTTCTTAAACTTTGGATACTCGTCTTTGGAATTTGATTCTTTACATCATTAACAAACCTAACCAAGTAGAACAATATTTGTTTAAAGAAGATCCCGTAAAAACCAAACAGCCTGGTGTCGTAAATGTTGTTGAGCCCGATCATACCGGAATTGAAAGAAAAATAAGTTTCGAAAACTGCAATCTGCAGCCTTGCTTAAAACATATTTTTTGAAAATATTACCCTAATATCATTTTGAGAAAAAAATGTGGTTTTGCGAAATATTTGCAATTAAACGTAATAAATTCTATATAAGAAATTCTAGTTTAGTAGATGTTAATGAAATTCTATAGCAATAAATTTCAACATGATACAGCTTGAGAATTTTTAAGACCACCACAGCATGTAGTAGTTCAAGTAATGATGATCAAAATCAATGCTGATGTTGTAGTGATAAACAAATTGCAAACATGTTTGATGATTATTATCATGTATAGAATTAGACCGGTAATTATACTCGCCATAGAAACATATTCTTTGAGGGACGCAAGATCAGTAGCAAAGAAGCCAACAAATAAACTTCAATCAATATTGGCATAGTAAACTATGCAAGACATGGACGACCAACAAGCAATATATCCATGTCATTATTGCATGTAAACAACAAATTGAAAAATTAATCTTCAAATAGATTTGGAAGACATTAGCCTAAAGGCCTAAATACGTGGAACGCATGCTAAGCATCTCTATGACATTTCTAACACAATTGACGATCGTGAGTGATATTTGAATGTTTCAGAATTTCATGTGGCTTTTGGTTTCTCATTGAAATATAGGGCTGTTTGGAGCAACCTTGAATTTTTTATGGATACCTACGTCGAGAAAAGTAAACTATTTACATGCTGATAACAATGATCTAATTCGCGGTTAATATTAAAGGGAAATTTTTAAAAATATGTATGTCATTGTCGTATAATATCTACTACATATTTCCTGCAATAAAGATACAATTGAAAACCCACAGTTAGCAAAATATTGATCTAATTATGTAATTTAAATTTTAGGATACCCAATGCTAATGGCAACTTTCTTTAAAATGCCAATTGAAAAAATTTTGTAATTTTGTCTTTAACATGTGTTTTCATTGTATTTAGGATAATCATCTTTGAAATCAGTATCATTTCATCAAAACTCGCATGCGTTTGAAGTAAGGAAAATAAAGACATAATTTGTAGTTATATGAAGAGATGATGCACGGTGGGAGTAGAGATGATTCAATTTATAAAAAGATAATTCCTATATCTATTCTCCATTAGAAATTAGCATATAGGACCCAAAATTGAGTTATCTATTTCAGCCAGATTTATGCTGAAGGCTGTGGAAAAGTCAGCCGTGTATAGATTTGTATTTGGCGTTTTCTTTTCAATGACTCTATTGATAAGGTTCCTTAATATTCTTTGTCCATAAAGATCGAATAATAATTAATTGTAAATTAAAATCGTGCGTGTTGGCTTTAATTGCCCGTTTCGATATCAGGCTAACATGAAAAGAAATAATTTTATGTTTGAATGTATTAAAGATGAAAAAGCTTTAAAAATAAGCAAAAATGTATTTTATTATAATCCACACTAAAAACAAAAAAATATTACTTAAATCAAAAGATTCGGTCTTAAAATATAATTAATTTAAAAATATCTTTTAATTATTAACATTTTATGCATTGATTTCGTGCTAAAAGCGCCGCAATTAAATACGAATATAGGCTATATAAAATTGAATTTAGAAACATATTTAACTGATATCGAATTTTTAACATATACTTCAAAGTAATAAATTTATTCTTAATTTCAATAAAAGATGCAAAATCCATCAAAATAAATATAAGCTTAGTTTTTAAGCTTTTTTATATTTAATCCAAATATTCAATATCTCAGTTAATTAAAATATGATTTCTTTAAATCAAAAATGGCTTACTTTAAGAGAAAATTGTTTTACTTCAAAGACATAGGACTTTAACGGAGGGACGCTAATTTCAATAATTGGGAAATGATGAATTTATGTTATACTATTTCAACCATTTAGTGAATTTTTGTTTTATACTAATTAAAAACAAATTGAATATGAAAATAAACTCAATTTTGGTTCTCATTTTTGCTCACGATGCAAATTATAGCGTCTTGAAATAAGCCGTAGTCAAAATGACAAAGGATGTCGTTAGTGTACAAAAAATAAGGATGACTTTCCAAGGTTAATATTGCGAAAATTACGTATTCTAAAATTTAGATTGCATAATCCTTCATATTAGGTCAATACTTTTTTCAATTTGAGTTTTACTGAATTTCTATATCCGTTGTCTAACAGGTTGGCTGATAAGTCCCCGGTCTAACAAAGAAAAACACATTTTTTTTGTCAAAATTCGTTTTTATTATTCAACATAGTTCCCTTCAACGATTATAACGACCTTCCAATTTTTTGATACCACTTTGGTAGTACTCCTTCGGTTTTGCCTCAACATAGGCCTCAGTTACGGCGATCACCTCTTCATTGCAGCCAAATTTTTTTCCCAGCGAGCATCCTTTTGAGGTCTGAGAACAAGAAAAAGTCGCTGGGGCCAGATCTGGAGAATACGGTGGGTGGGGAAGCAATTCGAAGCCCAATTCATGAATTTTTGCCATCGTTCTCAATGACTTGTGGCGCGGTGCGTTGTCTTGGTGGAACAACACTTTTTTCTTCTTCATATGGGGCCGTTTTGCCGCGATTTCGACCTTCAAACGTTCCAATAACGCCATATAATAGTCGCTGTTGATGGTTTTTCCCTTCTCAAGATAATCGATAAAAATTATTAAATGCGCATCCCAAAAAACAGAGGCCATTACTTTGCCAGCGGACTTTTGAGTCTTTCCACGCTTCGGAGACGGTTCACCGTTCGCTGTCCACTCAGCCGACTGTCGATTGGACTCAAGAGTGTAGTGATGGAGCCATGTTTGATCCATTGTCACATATCGACGGAAAAACTCGGGTGTATTAAGAGTTAACAGCTGCAAACACCGCTCAGAATCATCAACACGTTGTTGTTTTTGGTCAAATGTAAGCTCGCTCGGCATCATTTTGCGCAGAGCTTCCGCATATCCAAATATTGATGAATGATATGACCAACACGTTCCTTTGATATCTTTAAGGCCTCTGCTATCTCGATCAACTTCATTTTACGGTCATTCAAAATCATTTTGTGAATTTTTTGATGTTTTCGTCGGTAACCACCTCTTTCGGGCGTGCACTGCGTTCACCGTCCTCCGTGCTCATTTCATTTTGAATTTTGCATACCAATCAATTATTGTTGATTTCGTTGGGGCAGAGTCCGAAAACTCATTATCAAGCCAAGCCATCTATGTGTCAGACCGGGGACTTATCAGCCAACTTGTTATCGTATCTTCTTTTTTTTAATTCTTTGCTTGCACAGAAAATATAATTAATTTTTTTTAAACCACTAATTAAGATGATTAAATAGTTCTACAGTACCGAAATGTCATAATTTGCTCCATAAACATCTTTTTCACTTTCCCAACCAAAAGTTGAAAAATTGAATTAGTCACTGACAATGAACTTAAAATGTCCCCAGTTGTACATATCAACTCAATGGTCTTTCAAAAGAATTTTGAGTTTGGAGTTCTACTGAGTAATGAGGTTGCTGCTGCATTTCGCTCATAAGGAACATTTATACAGACCCAGCCAACTAAACCCTACCTTACTCGCATTTGGTACGGACCAATCAAAAATTCTTAAGAACAACCTTCGATTTACGATTTTCTTGTGTGTTCATTTTAAGTTCAAGGTAACCTTGTCTCTTGCTGTATTTGACTGTGTTAACGAGATAATGGATGATGGGTGTTTATGTTGAAAAACAATTTCTAAGGCTTGGCTGCAACTGAATGGGTAGTGCATTAGATATGTGTATTATTTGTCTCTATCAGTTTCATGGCGAGTATGGCATAAATCCCATACTTTAGTCACGGATTATTAATAAAAAAAACATAATTCTAAAAAGTATTTAAAAAAAAATATTCGAAAAAAATTGCTCTGCCGAAACCCGGGATTGAACCGGGGACCTTTAGATCTTCAGTCTAACGCTCTCCCAACTGAGCTATTTCGGCACATGTGAGACGTTTAGCCAACTTGAAACACATACTTATGTGCGTGCAGTAGCTGTTTGCCTCTCTGCATGTGGATATTCTATTTTTATATGTAAGCATTTTGTTGCCCACACGAGGGTGACTTCTCTTACTCACCACAGTATTATTTCATACACTGTGTTTAACGGGCATAAGTGGTGAGATACAACACCAACACCTATTGTGTTTATTATTTGTACATCCTCACATTTTCGTTAGATAAATAATTTTCTTAGATAATTTTCTTTTGGCGAATTTTCATAGGCGATAACAATGACTGAGTTAGCTCAGCGTATAGATCGAACTTATGTGTCAATCAGTCGAATTAGGGAATTATTTGCGTCTGAAGGAATATGTAGTGACTTCCAGCAGATGCTATTTATTAATATGTCAATCAAGTTGATGCAAACTTCCAACCACGATGCTATTGTAGGTGTACACAAACATTGCAACTAAAGTTTATTATACGAAATTAATTTCCCAGCCAGCATAAAAGTAAGACACTCAAAAGACTCGTTGATGAACTTTAGTCTTTGAAGTCTATTGATTGTCATTCCATGTTGATGTTGGCAGAAACTGCTGTTGCCAAATTGAATAGATTCCCAGATTGTAACTTTTGGGTCGATAGAGGGCTCCCTAACTCATTGTCGTATAATAAATCCCTTCAATAAGTCTGAAAAGAACAGTTCAATGCGAAGACATGTTTACGGCCACATGTCATAGTAAATGACATTACTGCTCTCTGCAAAATACATGTGATCTGACGGCTGCAACATAGTCTAATGTAATACCTGCATCTACAGTAGCAAGTATTTATATTATGACTGATACTTGGAAGAGCTTAAGAAAAAATTGAAGTAGAATAATTGTCCGATCCGCGTCGGCCAATTATCCATTATCAAATTGAGGTTTTTCGAATGGTTCTACATTTTATTCATATGATGGTGGGTGGCGTAACTCAGCGGCTAAATTCTCTGTTAATGGCCAACTTATAGCAATTGTTATTTTTGAGTGTATTTTACACTCTTTGCTCAAAATTGTTGAAAAGTACACGAACGGTATCCAGTAACTATTTGAACATTGAAAATTTCAGCTGCTAAAATATTGAAAACAAAAAACGAATCCTGTATATTTAACTTCCAATCGTAGTTGCCGAACATGTACATTGTATTGGTACTTTGTTTGTTATCAATAACTACTGGGAACAAAAACCTCTAGCAAAAACTTCCAATTTCTCTATCTCATAACTGTCAAATGTAGTCTCTCTCCGGCTCTCTTTTGCTGGCGTTTTGGTGTAAACGAACGACTTCCAGTAAAAATTTGTAATAATTATCAAAAATTATCGGGTTCTCGAACGGAGCTATTATTTGTTCGACTAATCTTAAAATCCGTAAAACCGCAGAGTCACGCGACCGCCGTCGTCGCATTTTGCAAGTCGACGCTGGCACTGAACGTCTCCAACCAACTAAAATGCCTAGCCGCCGATTCATTTTTATATTTGATTTTGTTTGTATAAAAGAGAGAAGAAGGGATTTTCGATTACTAATGAAATAAATGAAATGAAATGAATTTTTCGATCTCAAGCTTGAGAAATTCTTTTCTATTTAAAACTAAACAGTTTCCATTTAAAACATATTAACGCTATAATTCTAACCCCAACTAATCAAAAAATAATCTTGCCCAAACAAGACGATAAAGGGCCAATTAAACTTTTACGATTAGTAGTGCAAATAATTTTAGAGTCGTTCAAACATTATGTATTTGAGTTCGGCAAGCATTTTATATTTGACGAGAATAAAACATTTTTGCACCATCTTTTCCCTATTCAAAAAAAAAAAAAATTGCTCCAGGACTAGGTTTGAGGTGATCATTTCCTTCTCTGTGTGTAGAAATTCCAATGGGTAATTGCCCGTCGCCGAGTAGAAAAAAATCTTTCGGCTCAGCCGTTAAATCGTGGGTAAAATGTATAACATCCACACTTCTTTCCGTGTTCTTTTCTGAGGAACGAAATTTTAGACAAAGTTTTCTTTTAGATAAACAAAATCTTCTTTAATAGCTAATTAAAAAGATTATTGAATTGCTTGCTGTAAATATGAATTTGTTTGTTCTTATAGAAACTATTTTATAACAAAGCGCAATTTCGTTTGTCTAAAATTTCGTTCCGGAGGAAAGTATTTTTTCTTTGCGTGCGCAGCCAACAAAAATGGCTTGCCTTCATTCTCTGCTCCCGCCATGTTGCAATGATACCTTCTGTTAAAATTCATTGACCAAGTACTGTCGATGTTTGCTGCATTTGTTTGTCAAATAAAATGTTCAACTGAAAATTACACTATCATGTCCCGCTGTCGTATTCACAGCACAATGTAATAAAACAGCAAAGGCCTTATGTATATTGTAGAGGTCTGCATCGAATAACTTTTCACTGCATGTATGCAATTCGCTGTCGAATATAGTACATACACTGTCTTTCTCTCAGAGCGCAAGTAGTGAAGTGAAGAGAACTCTTGCTTGTCAAATACCACCAAGTACTTATCCGAAACAATATGTGTTCCGAAAAAAAGGAACAATAAAAATGTAAGTACTTGAGAAAAAGTACAACATGGATTCTCTTCACTTCACGTGGTACCACAAGTATTTCTCAGTTATGTGCGAAGCAAAACTTTCCATTATTATTAATCATAGATATGTATGTATGTCACATATTTCATATATTTATGTATGTCACACACTTACCTTAACGTTTGCCGTTCTTTATATCAATCCGAAAACATATATTATGAAGAGTAACTGTTTTCTTGTATTTCTGAAACTGCACGTGGTACATGGAGTACTCTATGAAGTTTTGTTCTCGCAACATACTCGACGTGATCACTCTAAGTACACTTCAATAAGAGAGAAAGAGGAATATGTGTTTGTTGGTAGTGAAGACATCAGAGTAGCAACAAGAAGTTACTCGTGGCTTTTGGTGTTCATTAAAATGTGTACCAATTGTTTTGCGACTCTCTCAAATAGATGTACTCATTTAGCAAGTACACGTGTACTCCGCAATTACATATGGAATTGTGCAGACCTCTAGTATATTGCATATCACTGGCTCAACTTTATTGTCATCAGGCACTCACTCGTGTCATATACTGCATGCAAACACTTTCGGTCTGTAATCATTGGAAATCGCATCTACTCTTGCTCTTGCTTGATGGCAATAGAATGTTATTATGTGAGTCTTGCATCAACTGTAACTTCGACTGGAAAAATATGGTGCATGAGAATATTTCCAAAGGACGTAGATTCCGTAGACACAAGAAAGGAAAACATTTCGGGAAATGTTCCATTTTGGATGCTTTTGGACAAAAAAATATGGTTATCAGGTGTGAAAAGAAAAATGTTAGAGAATCGTTCTTTTACATTATGTTAAGGAAGAGTAAATAATGTTAATTGATTTCCTAATTGATTTTCCTAAATCGATTTTAAAAGAATCAAACTACTGAAAGAAGGGGTTTCTTTCCTCAGGAAGGAATTTTTAGAAGTTTTGTTTTGACTCCAAAAATTTTTTCCTTAAAAGTAAATAAAAGAAGTTGAAGATAAACGTTTCGACGCCTGCCACAAATTCGGGTTTATTTGCTAAAAGAAAGAAACGGTTAAACCCCTCACGATAGGTTAGGTATAGTGGCAGCCCAATATTTCAGGCTAGGGATGCCAGATTTTGAAGAGGCAAAAAGAGCACATTCAGCTTATAAAAAGAGCACATACGAAAAGAATAGAGCACACTTTTTCAAATAAGAGAAAAACATTTAATTCCAATTTATTGAAATATAATTCATTTAAACATAGCAAAAAGTTCATACCATAAACATAAAATAACCCACTTTCAACTCAAGCTAATTTTCTTACAATACTTTGTATGTCATTTTTTGGTGTTTTTGTGAAAAACGTTATTGAAGAAGTTTGTTTACATTTAGAACAGAATACAAAGTGAAGAAGCAACATCTTATACGACTCAGATATATAAAGTAAAACACTATTTTATATTTTTGTTGTTTTTCGATCTTTATTTTCAAATAAAAGTCTTCTGTTTTTTCGAGCTTGAGATCGGTATACCGAAAAAACAGAAGACTTTTATATGTAAAACACTATTTAATTATAAAATAACGGCTAGGCACTTTTGCGTGCTCTTTTGGCCTGTCTTGTTTTAAAAGCACATTTTGTAAAAAAGAGCACATGTGCTCTTTAAAAGAGCACGTCTGGCATCCCTATTTCAGGCTCACTTTGACTATTCAGTCCATTGTGATACGAAAGTGGTGAACTTCTCTCTTATCACTGAGTGTTGCCCGATTATGTGTTACAGCCTGTTGCTGTATGTCGAACGAGCTTTATCGATCGACTGAAATGGAGTCAAACAGCTGAATTTATAACCAAAAATCAGCTGTTTCTATGCATTTCAGTCAATCGATAGAGCTCTTTCGACATACAGAAACAGGCTGTTAATCTCAAAGACAAGGGATCTCCTTTTTATAGCCCCTCACAATATGTCTGAGTATTTCAATCTTGTATATTCATTTCTCACTGTAAGAATGAAGGCCTATACCCACCATCCATCACGGATCTCTCATTGAAATGAGTAAAGTTACCTTCTCACCTTTGTGTGGTTTATACACGGTTGAAAAAGACTGTTTTTCATATGTTTGGCTATAAACATTATATGTTTGGAACACAAATTTTTAAACACAATATTTTTGAGTGCAAGCATATAATGTTCATAAACTAGCATAACATGTTTGGGACATATATGTTAATATGTTAGAACATATTATGTTTGGGACATAAAATGTTTGTAAATATAATATGCTTGAATGCAAACATATATTAATTTAGAAATAGCCTATAAACATATATGTGTTTAGTAGCTTGAAGCGCTATTTAACAGGGAGCGATATTGAATTAAGTTCGTGGTTGTTGCTTGTTATTACAAAATTAACATTTTATTTTTCCTTGGGCAATTGATCAGCTACTTCTTTGATCCTTACAAACTGTGTGGTCCGCTGTTCGAATCCCCGTCCGGCAAAAGGTAAAATTAAAATAAAAAAAATCATAAAATTGAATAATTTCTTCTACAATGTTTGTATTACAGAAAAAGGTGCTAAGAACTACAAAATCTTGTGGAAGTGAGAAAGATGTCGGGGAATATAAAGGGTGATTTGTTAAGAGCTTGATAACTTTTTTTAAAAAAAAAACGCATAAAATTTGCAAAATCTCATCGGTTCTTTATTTGAAACGTTAGATTGGTCCATGACATTTACTTTTTGAAGATAATTTCATTTAAATGTTGACCGCGGCTGCGTCTTAGGTGGTCCATTCGGAAAGTCCAATTTTGGGCAACTTTTTCGAGCATTTCGGCCGGAATAGCCCGAATTTCTTCGGAAATGTTGTCTTCCAAAGCTGGAATAGTTGCTGGCTTATTTCTGTAGACTTTAGACTTGACGTAGCCCCACAAAAAATAGTCTAAAGGCGTCAAATCGCATGATCTTGGTGGCCAACTTACCGGTCCATTTCTTGAGATGAATTGTTCTCCGAAGTTTTCCCTCAAAATGGCCATAGAATCGCGAGCTGTGTGGCATGTAGCGCCATCTTGTTGAAACCACATGTCAACCAAGTTCAGTTCTTCCATTTTTGGCAACAAAAAGTTTGTTAGCATCGAACGATAGCGATCGCCATTCACCGTAACATAGCGTCCAACAGCATCTTTGAAAAAATACGGTCCAATGATTCCACCAGCGTACAAACCACACCAAACAGTGCATTTTTCGGGATGCATGGGCAGTTCTTGAACGGCTTCTGGTTGCTCTTCACTCCAAATGCGGCAATTTTGCTTATTTACGTAGCCATTCAACCAGAAATGAGCCTCATCGCTGAACAAAATTTGTCGATAAAAAAGCGGATTTTCTGCCAACTTTTCTAGGGCCCATTCACTGAAAATTCGACGTTGTGGCAGATCGTTCGGCTTCAGTTCTTGCACGAGCTGTATTTTATACGGTTTTACACCAAGATCTTTGCGTAAAATCTTCCATGTGGTCGAATAACACAAACCCAATTGCTGCGAACGGCGACGAATCGACATTTCACGGTCTTCAGCAACACTCTCAGAAACAGACGCAATATTCTCTTCTGTACGCACTGTACGCATTCGTGTGGTTGGTTTAATGTCCAATAAAGTAAACTGAGTGCGAAACTTGGTCACAATCGCATTAATTGTTTGCTCACTTGGTCGATTATGTAGACCATAAATCGGACGTAAAGCGCGAAACACATTTCGAACCGAACACTGATTTTGGTAATAAAATTCAATGATTTGCAAGCGTTGCTCGTTAGTAAGTCTATTCATGATGAAATGTCAAAGCATACTGAGCATCTTTCTCTTTGACACCATGTCTGAAATCCCACGTGATCTGTCAAATACTAATGCATGAAAATCCTAACCTCAAAAGAATCACCCTTTACAATTGGGCAGAAACAAAATTTTGAGCATTCAGGTCGAAAACCTATGTTGTTAGCACCTATATTACCTGTTTATTTTCATAATTCATTATGATTGTAAATATATAAATAAATAAATAAAATTTTGAGCACAATATTGTTTGGGAGAATTTTTTTTAAGCATATAATATTTTTGGGTGCAAAATGCTTCCAAACATATTATATGGTCACATAATAACATATTGTTTTTTGGAAGACAAAATTATTGAATTTGGATGCAAAAATACAAAATGTTTGGAACTTAGACTACCCAAACATATATTGTTTAGACCAATATGCTTTCAAACATATTATATATTGGTAGAGATCAAACATATAAATGTTTGGGCAATACCCAAAAATGTATATGCTTGAAGCAAAATATGTTTGGGATTATATGTTACAGAAGCGATTTTTTGTGAGGGTGTAGGTAAATATAAACGTATCTATAGAAAATGGTCACGTTCATCTCTTATCTCTCAAGAAGGATCATACAAACACTTCTCATTTGTGATTAGAATTGCAAATGCATCATATAGCATACTTTATTTTTGTCTCTCGATGACATCAGTGCAGATTGTATGATCATATTTCTTGTTCTCAGGGGAGTTTAAAGTTCGCTTAGTAAGATTGTATTTTTTTGTCCAAAATATCATTTATAAACTCCAATATTTGCCTGCAAAAACATATATTTAAGTACATATGTCCATGTGTCAGCATCTCTTTGTATATGAACAAACTCACTGACGAACTGAATGACATATGGTCTGACATCAATTAATCTTTCGTATGTTACGTAAATTAAATATTTATGCAAAATTTTATTCGATGCATTGGAGTGGATAGTTTAATGCTGATTTATGACATCTTTTGACATTACCCATGATTTTTGATTCATTGCGAGAGTGAGTGATCTTTTAAATAATTTTCTTTGTTTTTTGGTTTCTTTTTCTATTTTTGCAGAGTCAGAATGCAATAGGAGCTCATCGCACGTTCCAGAAGACATCGTTCTCATGTGGTGGTCGACCTGCGGGCTATTATGCTGATGTTGAAACTGGTTGTCAGGTAAACTTTAACATGAATCTAATTCTCATACTTATTCCATAAATAATGGTCAAATTTCACATAAAAACAAATTGTGGTAAGCTTAAAATGTCTAATACAAGGTGTGGTCGTAAAACGAATTGTAGCTACTTTTTGCAAGATATTAGATTTATTCTAAATAAAATTTGCAACAAATATGCATATTTTTATGACTTTTTTTACTGATTTAATTTTCACTTCAGCGGCTATACTCGAACTTAGTACTCACCTTATCTGAGGGAAGATAATAATATTATTATGATACCATATATATTATATATGGTATCACTTTAAAATTGACTTCATAAAATAATTCAAAAAACTATTTTTTTGTAAAAAAACTAAACTAAAACTCAATATATACTGTCTTATATTAAAAATGAATATAACCCTGTTGCATAACATAAAACCCTATGCATAAAAATCACTGTCTAATCATCAAACACACAAGAAAATGTGTATTCTCTAGATTACCATTCACCATTAAAATCGCAATTCAAGACAAAAGTGCCACACAATTATCAATGAGCTATTAGAATCAATCATTACAGTACGAAAGTGTGATAAAATAAAAATGACTTTCTTACATTATAAACGTCTATTGTATTCGACTTGTATTTAGAGTTTCCAATTAAAATTGAGTTCTGTATTTCTAGATTATATTAATTCAATATTTCGTCTTTTCATTAAAAGACTTCATCGGGATTTATTGAAAGACTTCATCGGGATTCCGAGTCCTTAGGTTTATACTTAACAGTCAAAGTTAGGTTTATCATTTTTGTTTTTCCTACTCATTATCTTTCCTCTCCCAAAGTACCACCTACACCCATTTAACATACAAAAAAAAAATTCAAGAAATTTTTAACTACTTTTACAAGGAAAATTTGTTCTATATATTATATTTTTTAAATGTTGAATACCACTTTTATTTATATTATTAAAAAAATTAACAAAAATTTTGTTACATTGTCTAATTATCACATATATAATATAATGGGCTACTGACTATTCCCTAGATTACCATTCTCCTGCCAAATCACCACTAAGATAATAAGTGAACTAATTATATGCATATCTATTACAATATAAGTATTGAAGTACTGCCACCAATCGTAAGGTCATGGCATGTCTATCGTAACGTAAGCCTTTGTATATTCTACGCATTACCTTTCCACTTCCAAGTGACTAAAATCATATATTAATACTAGTATTTATATTTGTGGCAAGATTGTAATAAAGAATCTCATTTCTTTCTATACATCTTACAACATGTGGCTACCACATCCACTACCATGGTCTGTTTCAATAACAGCCTCATATTGGAATCATACCATTTTTTTTAAAGGAGTATTTTCTCATACGAACGAAGGCTAATGTTCTTTAAAAAAAAATCACGACAATATTAAATGACCCTTGGGGAATGTTCATGGGCTAACTCATGGGGAATAATTTCGGGTGTAGTTTGCCTCACAAGCGCAGAATTTCCAAAGGCTTGCATTTAATTTGTTTTTCTATTTCTTCCTAGGTCTATCACATGTGCGATGGTTTGGGACGTCAATTCAGCTACTCGTGTCCCAACACAACGCTATTCCAACAGCGAATGTTAATTTGCGATCATTGGTATATGGTCAACTGTTCCAAAGCGGAAAGTGATTACACTGCCAATTTGTTAATAGGTAGGTGGTTGAAAATTTAATCATTCCACAAAAATAGTAGTAATTAACCACCAATTGTATTGCCCTTCCCCCAACAGGTCAACGAGATAAACCTTTTGTCAATGAAGAAGAGAACAATCTGAGAACACCCCGACCAGATTTATTGGATCGACCCTATGCTCCCGATTATTCTGGAGAATCATTTCGAAGTCAATATCAAAAGGTAAGCTGATCATTCCTTCATAATTCCTTCATTTGAAATGACCTTAATCATCTTCCATTCCCTTTCGTAGTCCCTCTCCTCGGTACTTAATCAAATCTATGATCCTAACGCATATAAAAAAGAAAAATCCCCACAATCCCCTTCTAATCAACCGGCACAGCCAACTGGACAAATGCGTTGGAAAATACCACCACCCAGTCGTTTAATTTTGCCCCCTGCTTATGAACCACAGATTCCCGAGAATGTCGTTACCACAACAGCAAGAGCGACGACCAGAACCAGTTATTATAGTCCCAGCACAACTACAACGCCCAAACCTTCTTCTTCATTACGAACAACAACTTCGAATATTAGATCCCAGGGAGTAAAATTTAATGGAGTTGCAGCACTGCACAATCGCCAGGACGAACATTTGCAATATGAACTCGACGATTTGGGTACAAGTCACTCGACCCGTTACAATACCTCAGCCGATTTTAACTCGAATGAAGATCGAAATGTCAAGAATCAACGTAAACCCAGTACGTCCACCACGAAATCCAATTTAGCTGTGACTACTCTCCGTACAACGACAAGAACTTCCTCTACAAAGGCCTCGGTGAATACGAACATCAAAATTCCTTCGAAAATCTACGAACCTCCATTACTGTTTCCCATCTACAATTTGGAGGATAGTACAACGACGACAACGACGACCACAACTACCACATTGAGACCTCTGTTTAAAGCTTCGACAGCATCTCCATTTATGACGCGCCAGACAACAACGACGACAAGTCCCATAACCACGAGGTCACCGACCAGGGCCACTACAGTTTTGGGTAAACCATTTACGAAATCATCATTTGCAACGACCAGCACCGCTGCGACAACACAATCGGGTAGAAATGTAAATCGGTTTGATGCTGATAAGCTTAGCAAGGAATTGAGAACTCCAGCACCTGCGCAAGGTTTCCAAGTTCCCACAGCAAGACCAACAGTGCCCAATGGCAAAACGAATACCAGTTCAAATCAGAATATTCCATCTAAGCATCTATTGCCTCCTCTAATCGATTTCGTACAACACGATGTGGCCACGACGCAAGGTCCTCCCATCTACTATGAATGGAAGGTACCATCGGATGGACTTGAGCCCCCGAAAATGGAGGTTCCCATTGGTGTGGATGGTAGACAATATCCCGATACTGTAGAGGATTACAATTCAATAAGTGCAAGTGGTTCATTTTCACCAAATCCTCATTTTGGTATTGATCAAAAGAAAGAAATTGACTCTAGGCCTACATCACGTCCACCAACCTCCAGATCGGTCAAAGAGACCGGGCAACCTAATGGTGTGGCTACAAAATCAAAAGAAGACAATCTTAAAAAGTCCACGGTATCCTCGACGAAAGCATCAGCAAATGGTCAGGAAGATATTTTCCAAATACGTAAGGATCTTTCGGTTCCCGAGTATGCTTTCCCCTTGGAGAATGCTGGGCGAACCGGTTACCTAGACAGCGATGTTTACAACTCATTCCAATTGAAAATACCCGAGAGGAGAGCCGACACAGACGAGCATCTGTATTGGTTTGGTGAGAATCCCAAATGTCCTCAATGCCACCCGTCCTATGTAATACCAGGTACCTGTGAGCCCTGTCTACGGAGATAGGAACCATCGCATATCAACCCATGTAAATTAAAAGTATTCCATGTTTTGAGTATAGTATCCAGTCCCATCATCATTGTCGACCAACCATCGCCACCTCCCTCCCCAAATGCCAGATAATCTGCCTGACAATTTGGAAATGTAGTAAAATTCAATTGATATTCATCGTTACATTGAGTCAAGCTGGTTGTCTAGAGAACTTTAGCAGTTCACTCAATGTCACTCATAAGCTCTCTCTTATCTTGTTAACTAATCTTGAGCTGTCCCCAACATGATAACACTTTAATTCATTCCATATTAGATTAATTCTCATATTCAGTTTCCTAAATGAAGAGTGCGTGTGGCTATTGTGGACCCGCACTCCCATGGATCGGCAATAGCCTGATCGGATGAAAGGAGAAGAAGATGAAGGAGTTGACGATGTCTCCTATTATGTACATACGAATAGGCTATATCTATGTAGATATGTGTATGTCTGTATGCATATACATATGATGTAGCCTAACCTACATCACCATTTTGTTATATTTAAGATCCTAATTTTAGAGTTGTAATTTTTTATATGTACATACTACGTATATATGAATACATATCTACGGATACAGAGAAGAAACAAAATTTTGTATTATTGATTAAGATTTTTCGTTAATAAAATAAATAAAATTGTCTACAATAATAAAAAAAAGTGGATGCTAACTTCGAAATTACAGTGGTAAGTATTTTCTAACTAGATCGAGTATATCAAAATTTCAGAAAATCGAAATCTCTAAAGTCTACATTCACATTTTGTCTACATTTTAATGTGAGAATATAGCTAAATTCCTACGAAAATTGACCACTTTTTTGTAATTTTAAAAATAATACAAATAAAATTCTAACTATGGTTTATTATTAACAGGATTTAGTGACAAATTTCTTTGATATATAAATAGAGTGAAGACTTTCAAATTTGGACAATTGTTGTGAACCAGTGGTGGACAATTTTTATAAGCCGTTTGATATATTATCATCTTAAGGGGACACCTACCAAATATGACCAAAATGTAGAAGACCATGGGTGTCCATGTAAGAGAGGTTTTACTGTATTTTCTTTTTTATTCCAATTATCAACTATTTTTGATTAGATCGCATTTTCTGAGGTTCAACAACAAAATGTTATGTTTTTAGCAGTAAACTATTATTCAATATATGGAATATTACATTAAGAGCGTTTGTAACAGTTTTGCTAAATATGCCTGGAGAGGTATTTCCTCTTATCTTATATCTTCCACAACTACTGTGGTACAGAGTATAACAAGTTTGTGCATTTGTATGTAACGTTAAGAAGGACCACTCTGAAATCCATCGATTAGTATACCAATCGTCCTAGAATTAAATTCTGAGTCTGAGTTTTGGAGATATCCGTCTGTCTGTCTGTCTGTTCATTTGTTTTGTGTGCAATGTACAGATCGTAGTTTAAGTCCGATCGTTCTCAAATTTAGCGCTTACTTCGGCTCAAAGACAATCCCTTTTGATTTGGGAAAAAATCGGTTCAAATTTAGATATAGCTGCCATATACATATATATTTGTCACCGATTTAGTCATAATTGACGTATTTGTTAAGCGATCTTCTTCATACATCTAAATGTTTTGTAAGTCCCGCAAATCCTGCAAAATATGATAAGTCGGGTCCGATTTATATTTATATATCTTTCGCTCGATATACACAAATTTTGCACAAAGAGTAGAACTGATGGTATCGTCAACTATAACAAATAGCTCCCATATATATATCTTACACCAAATTTAGATTAATATGACCGCAGGAGGCTAAAGTTTAATTTTGATTTATTTGAAATTTTACCTTGGGAATAGTGAAGGCCAATCGAAAACTTGCTCGTGAACTGAACACATCGCGAGAACGTATGCAATACATATTGAAAAGAGAGCTTAGACTAAAACCAATGAAGTTTCGATAAGTGCAAAATCTCACTAAGATTGTGTTTCGTCCAAGGGCGTTAGCCGATTAAAATTTAAATTTTATATTGCAAAGGACATCTAGAAGGCGCCCCCTACACCTTGATATTCGCTTTCTCTCTGTCTCTCTGCGTCTTCTTCCAGATTGTCTTTTATATAGCGCTCAACAAATTTGTTGGATGTTAGATGGTGCCAAAATTTTGGTCTTCACAGTTTTCGAAGATATTGTATAGTCGGCTACGTCCGACTTCAGGATTTCTTGTCTTCTCTTTTTTATTAATTTATAACCATGGTAAATAATGAATATAAATAATTAATGAATATTTGGTTACTAGCTACATAGGTTTTCGATCCGTTTCTCTTTTATCTCTTTTTAGTTTCCTCTTTTTTCTTTCTTAAGAATATTTTTCAAATAAAACAAATTTTAAATTCATTGAAAAATTGGAACTTTTTATTAAATTTGTTTCCATTAATATGTAATAATATAGATTTTTTTTTTTTGGATTTTTCTTTTTCTTTTATTTTCTCAATTAACAAATGATAAATGTTTAAATATGGTTGTGTGGGTATGCATGTAAAATGTGATTTTTTTTTTTGTTTAAAATTACAAGAAATGCTTATGTTTAAATAAATGTACGCGATATTTGAAATACATTGAATCCAAGAGAGAATTTTAATAAAAAAAAATTATTTCGAACAACTCATCTCATGGGTTTACAGGTGAGCCAAGGTGGGGGTGGGCACACCAGAAGTCTGTGGGTATGCATTTTGGCAGAGAAAGGAAGAAAATGAATAGAGACAATTATTTACACTAAAATGCACACTATTCTAATTTTTTCTTTTAAATTTGTAAAAAAAATATCATAAAAGAATAATAATGTAATACGACTTTTTGTCATAATCCAATTTCAGTACAAAAATAATTAAATAAGCTTTTAATTACATTCCATATTTAATAACAATTGAAGGCACTTTCCGAAATGATTGTTCGATGATTGTTTTAAATAAATTACGATAGTTGTAGTTAATTGATTTAGGTTTTGCATTAATTAATATAATTCTGTTTTCTTTTAATTTTCTCATTTTTGTTTAGACATCTTTGTTAGTGATTTCACGCACAAGTACCAACACGCATGCTCTCTTCATGCATTATATTCGATTGACATTTTAACATGTTTACAATTTAATTTTCTATATGAATTTTACATAACATTCGCTAAACCATAAACTTGGCCTGCTTCTATTCTATAAACAACAAAACGAAATTATTCATGCAGGTTTCCTCCGATTTATAAGAGAAAAGGGGGTGTTGCTAAGGTCCTTTTATGGTTCAATTTAGTACATTGGCTGCCTTTCGATTTGTGATGCAAAGAAAAAAAGTGGACTTTGACTAGCATTGCTTAACTACTACAAATATTCTAGGTTATGGATATTCGAGATAAGAAATTTCTCCTTTTTTGTTTTTGGGGCACACCTTCAGATCTCTCCACTTGCTTATTTTTTAAGAAATTATTGATGACTATAGATTTAGATTTATTTAATGGGATGATTTTCAGCAGGATCATATAGATATATACTGGGAGTCCAGAGATTGGAAGGATTTTCCCCTGACCTTAGATAGGTATTGGCATCGATGTTTGCCTTCCATGGCAGAGATTTACATTTGCTTTTGGCCTTTGGAGATTTGCAAAAGAGAGCTAAACTCTCATCACTCATACTAATGGGTTGAGCAACAAGGGATATTTTATGAAATTTCGTAATATCGACATTGCATATTACAGCCGATTCATGTCTACTGTGATAGAAGCGATTACTCAAATGGCCATCCACAAATAGCTAAAGACAAAGAGAGGGAGAGAGAGTGATTAAAAAAATTTATTTAATTTGGTGTATGAATTTTATCAAATCTCTTACCTCATACCCAGCGATACCATAACAGTCGTGGATAATCCACTTTACATACAAAGATGATGAGCCCAGTTCTTGAACATCTAGGATTGTAACTGGAAAACTCTTGCGGGAACATACTTTCGGTTTGGGTTGACATATATTCTGCAATGGTCAGAAAATAAGTCTGCTATTAAAAGGAATCGTTATGGGCTGATATGACCCAATGACGCCGCTTGACCATAAACCGCACATAAAAGTCATATTTTGGGCATGTGGAGACTTATCACCAATTATTTTTGCGTTTCTCGCGCACCCAATATTGACTATCCACACGTTTGCCACTCGTGCCAAAAATAATCTATCAAAATTTGGAGAAAATTTTACCAAAAATCTACCATATTTAAAAACATTTTTATTTTTAAGTTTTTGATAAAATATTTTTTTTAATATTTTATTTAAGAAGTGTATTTAATTTTATGCAATATTATATATTCTGATCACTTCTATTAGCGAAAAATTTTTGGGTATATAAATATCTCTTGAATTGTAAATTTGTCGAATTTTTAATATTATAACGATAAGCTAGCTAACTTAGCTTTTAATCTGACACGAAAATTAAAATTTTTAATTTTTATGTTAGCCTGATATCAACGCAGGCTGGTTTTTAGTCCAAATCAATTACTTTACATTAATTACAATTTTAAATGCGAGCTGATTGGACATGAAGATTAAGGAATTGGTATTATTATGCTATTGAAAAGAAAATGCCAGATACAAATCGTACAAGCATGACTATACATATGTTTCAGTGTTGGCTAATCCACATTTCCATAGTCTCTAGTAAGATCTGGCAGGGTGAGGTGATTTAATTTGGGTCTTATATGCTAATTTCTTATGGAAATTACACACGAGAATCATTTCTCCCAAGTTGAATCATTTTTTTTTAATTTTTAAAGATATTGAATTTATCGAAAATTTTGTTAAAGTTGTATTTGTATAGAAAATATTGTCAACATTTTATTTCTATAGAAGATTTTATTAAAATTTAACTTCCATTAAAAAATTGTTTCAATATTTTATTTCTATAGAAAATTTTGTCAAAATTTTTACTTTAAAGAAAATTTTCTCAAAATGTTTACTTTTTAAAAGATTTTCTCAAATATTTTACTTCTATAGAAAATTATCTCAAGACTTTATTTCTATAGAAAATGTTCTCAATATTTTATTTCTATAGAAAATGAAAATAGAAAAGAAAAACTTTATAGAAAGTTTTGTCAACATTTCTACTTCTATATAAAATTTTCTCAAAATTTTATTTCTATAGAAAATTGAAGTGCCTCTTAGTTGGAGAGGAATATCTTGCAAAATCTACCAAATCTTCAAGAATTCTACCAATCTACTAAACATTAAAAATCTACCATTTTTGGTAGAATTCTACTAACTGTGGCAACCGTGCTTAGCCAACGAGGAGTAAATATATCGAAATCTTTATGACGAACTTACTGTCAAATAAAGAAACGTTTCGTACTATTCACATAACCTTAATAAAAATGTTTCGTTGCATCAATGAAAAATGTTATCTTATCTACAGTATTTACCCTTTGAATGTCAAATTTAAAGTCAAATTTTGGCTATCAAATAGCCTTCCGAGGTCTTGACTAAATCTTTGATTTAATCAATATCATACGCATACGCAATAGTCATATTGAGTTGATAGGATTTCTTCTTTAGATTAACATACCTGAATAAGATGGTTTTTACACCGTGCATGTTCCATAGCTTCCAAATCCATTTCAATGGAATCAATGAAATATTTCTGCAAAATATACAGATCATGGACAAGTAATTTATCGTGTTTGTCTGGAATGGACTTACAAAATTTTCTAATCTTGTTGGTGGTCCCTGCTGCCTGGATTCTGCCAATGTTGAACAAGTCTTTTCACCACTGTGGAGTTTTTCTTGACAATGACAGCAATCACAAGGTTCTTTGTGACTTCGGTTTTTATAACGTTCGGCCATTTCTTCTTTTTCCAATTCATAGTCACTATCAAGTGGTTCATTGGCAATAGAATCTTCTTGGTAATATTCATCAACTCTTGGACTTAAGTCTTCTGGCATATGTAAACGGCCGGAGGTCTCTTCTGCTAGGTTTGCAAATATGGTTTCGGTATAGCGTTTCATCTCTTCCAACTGTTCCAACGTCTTAATATCACGAACACGAGAATATAACTCCTCCTCTATAGATTCAATATTGTTTCGAAGGGGATTAAGGTCAAAGGCATCTGCATGACTTTGATCCATTTGATAATTGTTAATTGACTTATCTTCATCAAGTTTGGGATTGAGATTAGTTTCCATTTCCTCTACATCGTCACCTTTATCAACAAATACAAGGTCATTATTATTATTCATCCATTGATCATTTTCCGATATATCCATCATAACTTCTTGCAACTCTCCCCCACTGTTCTCATTATAATTTAGTTTTGATTTTTCAATTTGATTTCTTTGCTTCTCCTCCTCAGGATTTTCCATTGGAGATTCTATAGAATTACATATGCAAGCATTGGCGGTATTTGTAATTGGGGTAATAGGGCCTCCCAAATATGTAGGAGGAAACATAAGCAATTGGTTTGCAGGTGATGGCAAAGGTAAAGCCAGGCCATTTGCGGCAGCCAAAGCTGCCACATATTGGCAACAACAATGATGATGTTGCCATGGTGATGTAATTGAATTGTGATGGGGAGTTGTTCCCATAGTTGTTTGATTTTTGGAACATCCACAGTCGTTATCCTCCACTGTATTGGAATTGGTTGCTCTCATTCTAGGAGTCATGATCAAATCTGGCTTTACATCCTTACAACTACTGTCATCTGTTCGAGGAGATTGCGATTCACTCGATTTGTCTTTGTATTTATCTAGAAATTCCCTTAGTTGTGAACAAGGATTACATGGTTTTACATTGTCTTTGTGGTTACGAAGAAGTACATCACAATTGGATTTCAATTCCATGCTGTCACCCATTGCCGATAATGTTGGTAATTTCTTTTGACTTGATTTGGGATCATTAAATGTTCTCATATCCTTTTTAGCTTTAATGGCATCTGTGAATAAATGCACCATTTGATGGAGTAAATTCAAGATATTCTGATATCGATGATTAGATGGAGTATCAGAGAAATCTCTTCCACTTGAGGCTGAACTACAGGAATAATATTGAGAATTTTCATTAGGATTCGTAGTTGAAATATCTTGGTTGGGTTGAAGACGTTTTGGTTTCGGCACAAGACCGGATACATCAATTGCTTGCGTGTGTTGGGGACATATCCTTAGAGTATCGTTAGCTACATATTTCGAACTTAATATTAATCTTAGAGGATAATGATCAGAGGTTGTACTGGAAGAGCTGCTGATAGTGGCGTTTTCACAGGTGCTCTCACTGCCAGCCGAACAGCGTTGGGAGGAGCTTTCTTCATCTGGTGGTGGATTCGTATGGAATATCCATGTGTATTCCTCGGATTCTGGAAGACTGGGGCCGCATTGGCAAATGACATTGAATGCTGGTTTATTAGTTATCTTAGCAGAGAGATTTGGTGAAGAATTTGGTTGTTTTGCAATTGTGGGGCAGGAAGAAGTTTCGGGGGGTGTACTTAAATTCTCGTTATTTCTGTCAAAATTAGTTTCGGAGGTCGCTGTGCTTTCTGTAAGGAAGGGAAAGAGGAGAATATTTTAGTTAACTCTTGAGTTGAATAGAAAACTATAAACAAATTTCTACAGCAAGCAACAGAAGAATATGGGATTCACTTTGGTTAGGTTAGGTTAGGTGGGAGCCCGATGTATCAGGCTCACTTAGACTATTCAGTCCATTGTGATACCACATTGGTGAACTTCTCTCTTATCACTGAGTGCTGCCCGATTCCATGTCAAGCTCAATGACAAGGGACCTCCTTTTTATAGCCGAGTCCGAACGGCGTTCCACATTGCAGTGAAACCACTTAGAGAAGCTTTGAAACCCTCTGAAATGTCACCAGCATTACTGAGGCGAAGCAGGAATCGAACCCACGACCTTGTGTATGCAAGGCGGGCATGCTAAGCATTGCACCACGGTGGCTCCCGGGATTCACTATGCTTTCAGACAAATAAACAGTATCTCGTAAAACTAGACCTAAAAAGTCTGACTAAAATTCAAGCGATCTCAATCCCAAATAAATATCAAAAATGTTTTTTCCAGTAAGAAAAAAGTAAAAATTGTTTGATCTCCGTTATCTGGTTAGATATTCAGTGCAATTCTATCTCGACTTTTCCACAATTCATGCCCAATATGGGTGGTATTTCTTGTAAAAAAAAAACTCTCAAAATCCTTATTATTATTGATCTAATTAAAGTTTTATTGAAGCTACCTCAATAAAAAAAGGCAAATTTAATTACATACTACTAACAGAGAAAAGCGGAACGGAATTTTAGACAATCAAAATTCCCATTTAATGTAAAGTATTTTCTGTAATTTTTTAAAGAAAAAATTTTAACGTTGTTTGTTCCTCAGAAAAGAAAACGCTTCCATCAGTGTGGAAATAAAATTACGGATACGATTGATAACTTAAGAAATTCCAAAGGCTTTTATGCGAACTTATGTTTCGCTTGAAAATAGGCAATAGATTTTTATTAGTAGGTAAACCTTGGAATTGTCAATATTAAGGAGCATATTATCTTCCATATCACGTCACACAACATTTTTTTAATCAATTAATTTATCCAATTAATTTTTTAAATGAAATGGTTTCACAGAAATGATAGCATCAATTAAAAAATTACTTGTAAAAGGTGATACGGTCAAAATTTGGTCAAGGGAAAACGCGTGTAAATCGGTGAAATCGTTTATTTAAAAAATCAAATTAAATTTCTTTTTCAAGTTCAATTAGTATAAAATTCAGGAAAAATATTTAGTTAGGCTTTCGCTTTTCCAAATCCGAATTGCCGGGCCTCACGCTTGACACCTGCCATCAGATTTTGTACAGCCACCTTGTCCACCTTCTTCGCCGCAGAAAGCCAGTTTGCCTTGAACTGCTGCTCGTCCTTAGCAGTTTTTTTGGTCTTCTTTAGGTTCCGCTTGACAATAGCCCAGTATTTCTCAATTGGGCGGAGCTCTGGCGTGTTGGGAGGGTCCTTGTCCTTGGGAACCACCTGCACGTTGTTGGCGGCGTACCACTCCATGGCCTTTTTGGAGAGAGAGGTTAGGGTTTCGCTTGAAACTACCGGCAACTCTCTTTGTCGTCTCAGCGGCTTCCGGTTTTCGATTTCCCCCCGATCCAGAATTCCTGGCTGTCGACAAACGTTCCCCAAACACTTTAATTACATTTGTAACGGTTGATTTGGCAACTTTTAGCGAATTTGCCAGCTTTGCGTGCGAGTAGCTCGGATTTTCGCGATGCGCGAGCAAAATTTTGATACGCTGCTCTTCTTGCTTGGACGGCATTTTGACAACTGAAGAGTGAATTCCAAAATCAAAACATTCTACACACGCACACCTTCAAAATGAGGGGTGTTCAGGTTTTTTAAATGCAAAATTGAAAGAAATACGTCAAGTTTATATTGACCAAATTTTGACCTATCACCCTTTAAGTCAATTAATTAATTGATCCAATTAAAAATTAACTGATACTATCAATTTTCGTAATTGATTTTTGTTTCAATTAAAAAATTTGTTGAATCAAATTTTTGATTAAATATTTTTTAAAACTCAATTAAAATTTTAATTGGAAAAATTTTTGTGCAATTTTTTTTTTTTTCTGTGGAAATAATATTTTTCAGTGCAATCATTAGCTAGCTTAGTGGGCACAATCTAGGCCTAACATATCACATTTTTGGTTTGGTTTCTTCCTTTATGCTATTTCGACTATAATTCGTTATACATTTTGCTCGCCAGAAATCTTTTAGACCCTGGCCGATCTGGTCTAAGCTCTTGGACATCTATCAAATAGACTTTTTCACCATATCGAAGATTCCGCAAACGTTCACTCTTTTTCCACATTTCTTTGCCATACATTTCCAAGTATTTTGCTTCAGCTCTTTCACGGCATGGACATAAATCAAAATATGAAGTTTGACTACAAATTGATTGAACTTCAGGAAGATTATCGAATAAGTTTGTTCGATGGAGACATTTGCATATCTTAATTTTGCTATGTTTGAGATCATTTTCAAAATTGGCATTGGCTCGAGATTTCCATGGACATAGGCAACAGCCACAGTTACCAGGACAAAAAACATTACCTTCCTCGTCCATCAGAGGGCTGGGATCAAAACGACATTTAACACAAATCTCAATATCTTTATGTTGAGGCAAGGCCTTCCTATAGACTTGAAGATGAGGATTTTGAGAAGTTAGTGGTTTTGCTATTAAATTTTCTTTTAGATCATAGGTAGCGGGGATTAGTTCATCAGAAACCGATTGTGTATGTCCAAAATTTCTCCTAGAATCTTGAAGTTGGGGATTTTCTAGCTCTATGCTAAAAGATGGGGTAATTTTGGATTTTGAGGAATATGATTGAAATCCATTTAAAAAGTGAACCGATGGTTTGGCATATGTGGTTTGATTAGATATAGAGATATTACTATTTTTATCTTCCTCGTCTCTAAATACATCGTCTTCTGATTTACACATTCGTCCAGGGAAAAGGGAACCCTGGGATTGGGAGATCATACGAAGCATTTTTTTCCATCTTAGCCTGCATTGGCATTTGAATTTATTTTGAGAATTAACAGTTTGAGTTTTCTTGATTGGGGCTTCCCTATGGACCTCAAGTGCATCCAACAAAGATTCACAAGAATAGAATTTTTCACAGTTAGCGAATGATGGGGAATTTTTTAAAGAAAATTCAAAACTATCATCCTTTATATGATTTGTAGCATTATCGTTCGGTTTTTCCAAAATTCTAACAGTATCTCCAGAGATACAAAGTTCCATGGGTAATTCAAAATGAAGTGGAGCTATATTTATGGTTTGAGGGAAACGTTTTTTCTTTTCTCTTGGTAGAGTAAATTCCTTCAAAAGACTTTGGTTTATAATGGCCACCTGCATTAGACAGCCGCGAAAAAGGCTTGGATGCTCCATGCATTTATAAACATTTTTCATATCGACATCTAATTTCATTTAAAACCTCAATCTATTATCACTACTTTGTCAATATATAGGAGAAAATCTACTTACGAATCGTTTGATTATCAGAAGACATTTCAGGTGTCTTCTGAGTTTCTTTATCTTCATAGTCACGCTCCGAAGATTTCTGAGAAGATTCATCATCCAGAATTTGAATTTTATTTCGAGGACAATTTTTACGAGTACAATAACAAGATTTGGCATCCATTTAAAATTTGATAGAACACTGGACAATGGATTAAAAAAAATCAACAGCAACACAAAAGGCTCCCAAACAAAATTATGTGCACAATGAGAAATTTTTTTAGAATTAGGAAAAAAATGCGAACTACGAATGTTATAAAAACAAATGCCTGCTTAGGTTGATGAAAATTACTTTAACTTATATATTACACTGAGAAATTCTGACTACTTGAACATTTATTGTAGATTTTAGAGATCATTGGCTGTTTTCGTATTTTCCTGGACAGAACAGTCTTAACAAGAAATTTACAGAAAAAATCCCTCTCAGTTCCATCTACAGCTATGGCTCTCTTAAAGAAAAAGAGCATTTTTGTATTTGATGCCTCATAGGTTCACTTTAATGGTTTAATTGTGTTATCTATATTAACACATTTATTTTTTGATTTGATTCAATCCAAAATATTTCCACATAAAATATAAGGTCGTTTGACTTGGTAAAACTTCGTGTGAACTTCCATGTACACCGTTGAAAACATCAAAAAATTAAAGTTGCAGTTTGTTTTTAAATAAAATCTAAACATAAAAATCATATTATCTCCATTTAGGGGAATATTAATCCCCCATGTTCCGAAATTCGGAATCGCATAATTTTAGTTTGCCAATAATTTCTTAACCCTTAAACTTAGAAACTTAAATCGTGGTAATACAGTTATCGACATCCATAATTTTTATGGTACGGGGAAAACGAGTCTTAAAACCAAAATGAAACAGGGCCACAAACGTGAGGCGACGTTTCATAATGACAAAATGTGACTGAATCATGGGGTCGATAAAATTAGGGCTCATTTTCTCTTTTGATTTAAAAAAACCCGTGTAAAAGTTAACCCTAACTGATGGAAAAATATGAAGTTTGAAAAAAAAAATTAAATATGAAATACTCAGTACGAATTCCTTGGAAATCGTGTTCGGGCACTTTGGACTCCGTCCATAGAAGAAAGTCTTACAGCCTGTTTCTGTATGTCGAACGAGCTTTATCGATTGTCTGAAATTGAAAAACAGCTGAATTTATAACCAAAAATCAGTTTTTTCTATGCATTCAGTCGATCGATAGAGCTCGTCCGACATACAGAAACAGGCAGTTAAACCTCGGCCAAAGTCTGCTACAACAAAAGTGTGTATAGTTGCCACCATTGTCATCTCCCAGAATTCGGAAAAAGGCTTCACTTGAAAACCGACCACAATCCCAAGAAGGGAATTGGGGTTTATTTTCATTTAAACAAGTAATGAAAGTCTAAAGTCGGGCGGGGCCGACTATATAGATCTAAATTTTCGATACCATATCACATCCGTCAAATGTGTTGGGGTCTATATATAAAGGTTTGTCCCAAATACATACTTTTAAATATCACTCGATCTGGACAGAATTTGATAGACTTCTACAAAATCTATAGACTCAAAATTTATGTCGGCTAATGTACTAGGGTGGAACACAATGTTAGTAACAAAATATGGGAAACATTTAAATCTGAAGCAATTTTAAGTAAACTTCACAAAAGTTTATTTGTGATTTATCACTCGATATATGTATTAGAAGTTTAGGAAAATTAGAGCCATTTTTACAACTATTAGACTAAGCAGTGGCGATTTTACAAGGAAAATGTTGGTATTTGGACCATTTTTGTCGAAATCAGAGAAACATATATGTGGGAGCTATATCTAAATCTGAACCGATTTCTTCCAAAATCAATAGGGTTCTATTCTGAGCCAAAACACATACTTGTGCCAAATTTGAAGTCGATTGGACTGAAACTGCGACCTAGACTTTGATTACAAAAATGTGTTCATGGACAGACGGACAGACGGACATCGCTATATCGACTCAAGATCCCACCCTGAGCATTTTTGCCAAAGACACCATGTGTCTATCTCGTCTCCTTCTGGGTGTTGCAAACATATGCACTAACTTATAATACCCTGTTCCACAGTGTGGCGCAGGGTATAAATATTGGTGTTGTTGTTTTCCATATAAATTTTTGGGGTAATTTAGGATTGGGGATAATTTCCATGAGGCCCATATTCATAGCACCAGTGCGGGGTCACAAATAGAGGGGTGCACGTGACACGAAATTGTCGTGACTCACGAAAATGTTCGTGATTCATGCGTGAGTCACGCTCATAACAACAGCGTGAGTAACGAATTACACTCACGAAAATATTCCTGCTCACCAACATAAAACGCTTAAGAGTTAAATTCAATTACAATTTTAGTGACACCTGGGATGTTAAGAGTTTAATAACACTCTCGATTTTAATAATGCTCAAGTTTCAGACACTTCGGTAAGGTAAATTAATCATAAAATTATTCGTGAGTGTGCGTATGATTTTTCCGTCGTGAGTGTGCGTGAGCGTGAGTAAACTATTCCTCACGTGCACACCTCTAGTCACAAATTACTCAAAAATAGGAATTAACTGAAATATATGCCAGCAGGGTGACACAAAAAAAGTAGGAATTTGGTGGCACAAAAGTACCAACGCATGAAAACAAGTGGAAATTTTTCACTGAAACGCTAAACTGTAGCAGAAAAAAATCATTATCAGAATTTTCTTAAATATCTTAAAATACCCCTGTTTTGTAAAATTTCGTGGATGATTGAAAAGTACATATTTTCTCTATTGGCATTTCGAATGAATACTCTTGCTCTTTAAAATAAACATTTTAAGAGAGAGATATAAGAATCCCATTTTAATTAAAATTTGAGTTGCAAACTCTTTGTGTTTTTCTCTGTCTCAGTGGGAAAATTGGACATTTATTTCCATATTCTATGTATTTTTATTATGACATAATGACATGATTAGATCTCTTCACTGGATAATAGACAGTACAATAGAATTGTGATTCCTTTTCTTTGGTATAGAAATGCATGAGATGTTCATTGACTTGCTCTTCAATTTGCAATAATATCTGAGAGAAATTTGAAGAAAATGAGGAAATTTCAAATGAAAAAAAAAAATGGAAAGGAAATACAAACCGGATTCATATGGGGCTTGAATAGATCTTGCAGAATATGTAAACAGTTCATGGCATTTACAAAGCTGTCATAGGTATGAAGAGAAATGTTTTGAAAATCGAAATTTTCATCACGAAATGAAGTAAATTCCACCAATAATTGCAAATTATCACGAAATTCACAATCTGTATGCCATAGTTGATAAAATTTCCAATTGAAAGAATTTGGAAATTCAGCTGTTGGTATAGTAGAATTCAATAAGTTAAGGAAACAAATAATGTGAGGTGGGACATCATTCATTTGACTTGTGGTCTGAATTTCTTCCTCATTGACTTGAACGCTGATATCACAACGATCAGCAATTGTGTATATGGATTTTTTGTCTTCATTGACTTGAATACATCTATCATGCCTTTTCTCAACAACGGTTTCCGTTTCCATATCCATGACTTCCTTTTCGATTTTACTTTCAGTGGAAACATCTACGAAACTTTCATGAGATATATCAGTAGTTTCTTCTAGCAGAGAGTGGAAACTGCCATAGGAAACACTACGTTGAAGAATTTCAGACTCACGAATACCAACATCGGAGATATTATGAATCAGCGGTGGATGATTTGTGGATACAAAATGCTTTGCCTTTTTTTGTAAACATTTGACAAATCTCAATCCTCTCAGTCTTTTTGCTCTTCTCTTACGATAATTGCTAAGTGAATATGAATTTTGAAGATTAACATTATCTTGCTTTGGTTGTTTGGATAATTTTCGCAATTCAGAAGGAACTTCACAAATAGCTTTCTTTTGCTCATCAACATGGGCCGGATGTATTGTGTCAGTTATGTGAAACTCGGGTACCACAGCCATTCCCACTGTTAGATGAACTTCCTCCAATTTATCAGTTGAATTATTCACTAAATTTTCCTCTGTTAGATTAACTTCCTCCAATTTATCTTTTGAATTATTCACTAATTTTTCCACCTTTGGAGGTTCTAAATTTTCCTTAGATTGCTTAGCTAGGGATAGTGTAGATACTCCGTTTTTATTGCTAATCCCACAATGGCTATCAGTTGTCTTTGTTACTTGATTTTCTATTCTCTCTTCTTCGCTGTTTTCTCCAATGCTTACCTCTTCATCAGATGTTTCACCATGTAATAGAGTATCGGCTAATTTCTTAACATCACGGGCCACAGTCTGAAATTGTTTTTGGGTTGGCAACATTTTCTCACATTCCTGCAATAGAAATAAGATCGTTTACTGGTTTTATCCCACCTGGACTCTTACACTGAACTCACTACTTACAGACATATGCCTCAAGGCATTACCCAAACCTTTGCTAGCGGTTTTCAGACCCTTAACATCTTCACGCTTGAAACGTTTCGTTGGTGTGTCACCACCCAACTCATCGGCCAGACTATAACCTTCTGAACGTTCTAGACGTTTTTCCAACTTTTGACAGATCTCATCCTTGGTGCGAATCTCATCGGTGAGACATCGTACCTTCTCCTCACAGTCACGGTGGGTTTTATGCAATGTTTCAACCTGCAACTCCAAAGTGGCCACCTCTTCTCTCAACTCACCATTGGTGACCTCAATGTGTAGGTATTCCTTTCTCAAGTCGAACATTTCATTTCGAATGCTATCCAATTCGCTCTTGGTTTGAAGTTCGGTCTCCTGCTGCAGCTTACGCATGAAGGTCAGTTCATCGACGAGACCCTTGTTGCGTTTCTTCTCCATTTCCAGAGTCTCAGTCAATGGTTTCTGCTGTTCTCTCAACTGGTCATGTTGCTCCTTGAAGCGTTCAAATTCACTCACCAGACACTGGTGGTCCTCGAGCAGCTTCTGATGTTCCTTGGAAACTTTCACCAGACATGACTTCAGGCCCTGTTCGGCCTCTTCCAATTGGCATATCTTCTCATTGGCCGACCGAGCATCCTCCTTCAGACAGTCTTGCAATTTTTGTATTTTCTGTTTGAGGCTCATTTCCTTCGCATGGAATTGTTCCTCACGTTCTTTGTACTCACGCTCGATATCTACCCAATGGGAATCGGCCGATTCCATGGCTGCATAATGGCGGCTATTCAGTTCCTTGATTTGATGCCGCAAACATTTGACCTCTTCCTTGAGGTATTGAACTTCCCTTTCGTGACCCTTGCATATCTCCGAGTTGCAAACAAGAGGATCGGCCATTTGGGCTTTGATCGGACTTTGGGGTACAGCAAGATTTAGAGCGGACGTACTTGTACCCATGTCTGACTTTCCGTATGCGGCTCGCTGCTCCTGCGGTATAGTGCAGGCTGCCGTATTGCAGACCAATAGCACTGGCAATAGGCTGTGTAAAAATTCAAAATTCTCTTTGGCCTTCTGTTTGTCTTCCTCGAGATGGCGGATATTTGTCTCGCTGGTCGCAAGATCGTCGCGTAAAATTAAACACTCCGAGTGACAGTCTTTGTACTTGGCACTTAGTGCCTCTCTGGACATCTCCAGCTCAACGTTACGTTGGCTGAGTATTTCCAATTCGATTTCCAATCTCTGGAGCCGAAGTCTAGTGTCGTTTTCGGCCTCCTCGAATTCGCACTTCTCCTCTTCGAGAGTGCAGTTCTCACTTTCCAAAAATTCAACGCGTTCTCGCAATTCCTTCACCTCCTTTTCGAGAAGAATTTCGCGTTGCAAACGTTCGGCCAAATGCTTCGCCTGTACGTCTCCAGAACTCTCATAGATTAGAACTTTGCCCTCGAGCAAAGCCACACGGTCTTGGTAGTACTGCAGGCGCTTTTGATCACTTAAGCTAGATGAGGATGGATGGTGAAGTTGGTGTGGATGCTGATTCTGCGAGGTGATATGGGCAGGTACGTGTTTTGTGGGTGTGCTCTGGGGGTGATGTGAATTATTGCTGGCTGAAGAACAATCTTCAAAATCCGTCTGAGTGCAAACGCTATTGTCCCCAGAATCGCTTAGGAAATCGGACTCGACAAAGACACCGCTCTCACTGAGACTGTTGTTGTGCCAGTGTTGTGACCTTGTTTTGCGAGGAGAATCCGTGGGTGTATTGTGCGGCACCGTTTGTGGACTGGATGGGCCATGCGAATAGCTTGCGGAGCTATTATATGGCTGGACAGTGGCAACAATGCGGGTTGTTGCTGCACCAGTGGTTGTGACTGATTTTGGTGTCTTTTCGCCGTTAGACCGAAGACTGGACAAGGGCGACGATGATGTGCTGCTATATTCCGAAATGCGCGATTTTACCTTTAATTTTCGAGAAATGAAATGAAAAACAATGGAAACTTAATTGGGAATCTTTAAAAATCGTGTATGAAAATTTGTATAAATATTTTATGATACCTGACAGGCGATGTCAGATAGTTACACTGTGAAAAACTGAGTCGGTTTTGAAAACATACCATATCTATACTACTGGCCTCCTCACTGGATGTGTTGGCAAGCAATGAATTGGGACCGCTACGTGGTGTTAAGGCATCCAATTGCTGCACCAAATTCAGGACCTGTTGCAGGCAATGCTTCTCGTCCTCCTCGAGTGTGGTCTTTTTGAGTAGATCACCCAAGCGGCGACACAACTCCTCGTTCGTTATATCGATTAGGTCATCGTGATGGCCCTGACTTTGTGGTGAAATGATTCCGGAGTCCAGTTGGACACTGTTAGTGGTGCTGGTATGACTGTTGCTACCGAATAACATCTCGAAAGGATCGGGTTTCGGTGGAGATCTTTCAGCCGAACAGGACCACACATTTTGATTGCCTTGTGGCACCTCCGAGGCGGGATTAGTATGAAGCGACCACTAAAATATAATGAAGGCAGAAGGGAAAAGGTTTAGCATAATTTATACTGATTTATTAAGTCTGTGGCTTCACTTAATTATGTGGTAACAGTTAACAGAGTCAGACGCATATTAAATGGTGGGAAATTCCCAAGACCTTCGTGTCCACAAACATTGATAATTGGGTGCTAATTTTGTGATACCAACACTACCACTCTTCTAGCTAAAGCTTGCAATCATAAGATATAATTCTCATTCTTTCCCTTGGCATGTCATTGTTAAGAGTCTTCGTCTTCTTCAGGAGATTTATGATGAGTGCATTTCATTGCATTGCAACACATACTATAAAAAAAGTAAAACTTTCCAATTAAATTATGGCTAATTAAAGCAGCAAACTTTTTTATGAACGAATAAATGGCAGATATGCACCACATGTTTACGCTTGGCTAGATTTAACTGTATCTCCATCGGTTAACCAGTGCTAACACTACTGCCGATACCAATGGGCTTTCGAAGTGGGAATACTTAAAGTAGAAGCTGGTAATGGGATGTGGGTAAAGATTACCCTACATACAGTAAATTTTCAATGGTCAAAAATAAATGACACTTAAAAATCCATATAATTACAGAGACTTCAAATTTAAAAAAAAAAAATGTTTTCTTAATTTCAAAGAAACTTTAAACCAAGAAGATATCTTTAAATTAATTCTTAGCCTATAATTGAAGCTTTCTATTTTCAATCCAGTATCTCAGTTAAATTAAAAATTATTTCTTTAAATCAAGAACTTTTTTCTTTGCAGTACAGAAAATTACCAGAATAGGTATTTTTTTGTAACGTTAAAATGCTTAATTATTGATTCTAAAAATAGTTTTTATATGAGTGTTCTCGAGAAGATTTGTAGGACACGAAACGTTCGACCATGCCAGCTGGTTAACTTTTTTGCAATATCTATTCAGGCACAATGTGGATAAGCGTGAAGCCATTACCTGAAGAATCGCATTAAGCGTTTAAAAAAATATGAATTTTTCAAAACACAATCCCAAAATACATTCAAAAGAAGAAGGCGAAAGAAAAACATAAACACAGATTTCAACAATTACGGTTTTCGTAAGTAAGTTTATTGTTTATTTCAACTTCAATACATTTTAAGGTCTTCTCTTTGTAATTCAAAAAAGCGGGTTACCAGACACACACACACACTCTTGCAAAATTTCAAATTTAATACTACAAAAAAGCTATTCATTTCAGTATCCCTCCCCATGCCATGTGTATGGACTTTCTTCTTTCTAATGCTAATTGAAGTGAATAATGCGAATTTTTTTTTGCTTGTAGAAGTTGGTGGTGAAGGGGTAACGTTGAATCGCGAAGACGAAAGAATAATTCATATTTTTTGCAAATTGAAATAACAGAACTTTGATGGATTTAAATTCATTAAAATTCTAATCAGAACCAGAAGCAATTTCAAACTACCTGTTTGCCCATACCAAGATTTATTGGGATAAGGTCATTGAAATAAACATTTCGTATGTGTTTTGCGATGATAATGAAGTAGGAATAATTTTGGGATTATTTGTCTTTTGTTTGTGTTTCACAATTAGTCTCATGTATGAAAAAATGATTCCCTCCCCATAGATAACGATGATCGTTGAAGACATGACAATTTCAAAAGAGCCCGACGAGGAAGACTGCCAACAAAAAAAAACTGGAAGTGCCAAATGGTGTTTTGTCACATCTTTATCTAAGCTCTTCATGTCTCTAAATCTCTCTGGGGCAATATTAGAAAATGGTAAAAATTGTTTTGTGTAATGTAATTTTATTTAATAGTACACTAGGAAAATTTGGGTTATGAAAATGTATCATAAAAAAAAGATTGAAATGTTTATATTCAAAGTAGATCGGATTTTAAATATAATTCAATTATACTGTGTGTGTATTAAAAAATTTCTAGATTCGCTATGGAATAATTTTAAAATGCTGCTTTCTGCAGATATCTCATCAGAATAAAGAACGGGAATTGCTTGAAAATCTTAACGATTCTTTTAGGTTTACACCTGCCAATCCATTCAGTTCTCTTAATTTGTATATCGGCAAAGTCCCCGGAAGACTCCTGCCCAAAATATATTTGATAACTTCTCCATCATACTATTAACTGTTATCGCAGATATTACGCAAAAAAAAACTGATTCAATCACGAAATTAATTGATTCAATTAATTTTTAATTGAAATGTCACGAACATGATAGTATCAATCACAGTTTTAATTAAGCATACAGAAATACTTGATTAAAAAATTAATTAATTTTATTAGCGAATTTCAATTAATTTCTTAATTGATTCAATCACAAATTTAATTGATGTTAATTGCAAAACTCAATTAATTTTTTAATTAAAAAGGTAACTATTTTCAGTTATTTTCTGAATTGACTTAGTGTTTTTAGTTTGATTAACAATTGATGGTTTAAAATAAAATTTTTAATTAAAAATTAAATAAATGTCCATCACTTTTTTCAACTGACTTGCACACAAAGAAAATTTCATTAAAATTGAGCCAACGAAAATTTTACATTGATATAATGAAACATTTTCATTAATACAATGAAAATATTCGTTAATAGTACGAAACGTTGCGTTAATTAACAGAAAATTCGTTATAATAACGAAATTCATTGGCTCACTTTTAATGACACATTTCGTTAATATAACGAAACTTTTTCTATCAGTGTAGTCTTCCGAGTTTGATTAAATTGTATGAATTAATTTTTTAATTAAAAATTTTAAAATTGTAAATCATTGACCTAATTAACTTTTTAATTGGAAATATTTTGGTAATATTTTTTCTTTGTAGCAATGATATTTCACGCGACTTGAGAACGTTCGGGTCAAAGAATTATATTTAGATCGGAACACATTTTCTAGTGTATTCGAAAATCATGCAGAATATATGTGTAGCTATCGGTAGTATTTTGAGTAGACATAACAAACAAATTGTTTATCGATTTTTGATACATTGTTTGAAATGGTTTCAAACATTTCGAAAATTAGCAATTAACAATTTTAAAATATGTGTACCTGAATAAAAAAAACGGATTTTAAGCGATGGATATTCCAAGGACAATTTGTTTTTAAAAATAATAATAATTGGGTTAGTAAATTTAATTTGTGGAACCCGTAGATGACACATGGAGGTTTCTTTGTCTCATTTCCAAAAAAAACTCCCTACACCTAATGTCTGTCTAATTCGTTTGAAGGGGGTTATTGAATAAAATCATTCGCTTTGATGCCATAAAATATAAAACTGAGTCAATATGCAAAACTCCACAGAAATTTAAAACCCTACCATATTATATGGCAGCAACCAGTAAACATTAGCGATTGATGTCGAAGACATGGACATGGATAGAGTTGTTCAGCTCAGGTATAAACTGCTCTGAGTGTAGCTGTCAAACACAAAAAAAAAAAACTAAAACTGGTGACCAAATGACATGTACGGTATTCGACCAACATATTGGAGAGATAAATAAATTCAAATTATGTGGAGAAATAAACATTATTATTATTATTATTATTATTATTATTATTATTATTATTATTATTATTATTATTATTATTTTTTTTTTTTTTTTGATAAATAAAAATACTTAAAAATTTACTGTAAAGTCTTTCCGCTTAATAGAATTTTTTTAAGGGAGAAAATTGAACTAAAACCCAAAGTATTTACTTTTAGAGCAACAAAACCAGAATTTGGGATAAGCATTTCAAAGGTTGGCTGGGTATTTTTTATTTGCTTTGAAATATTTTTTTACCATTAAAAGAAAATTTTGCTTTAGCTAAAATTTCGTTCATCAGAGAAGAAACAATGAACTAAAAGTAAAGAAAAAAATCATTGGCACCAAATCATTGACATTTCAAGCAAACAGTAGTTCATTCTTACTATTTTTGGGAATCGTATGTGTACGGAATGTGAATTTAGCATAAGGAAAATTTCATTGGATTGTGGAAAATATATTTAAAAAAATAATAAAATTTAACTACAAACAATAAAAATAAGTAAAATTTTGTCCCATTATCATGACATATACATGAAGCTAAACTTGGCGTTTTTAATATTACATTGGATTGTGAAGAAGCTCTGATCTTTGCATCTTAAATTCTACAATTCATCGTAACGTGTAAATGACATTCAGCCAAGGCGAAATTATAAAAAATCCAAATTAAATCATTTAAATTTGTATACATTAACCCCCATTTTCATAAAGCTCCGTTAGTGTTCCGTTAACTAACCCACTTTTAAACCATATTATGAATGAAGCTGTCATCTTGCATATATATTCCATATGCTAGTTAGGAACTTAACTGACGAAAATTTTTCAGTTAAAGTTAACTGGAGAGAAGATAATTGCAATTTACTTTCTGTTAACTGGCAGTTAAAGCCTAACGGAGCTACATGAAAATGGCCGTAAAAGCGTCAAAGTTCCATTTCTGTTTTGTAGTTTTTGATTTAGTACTCCCCCATATATATTTTTAATTTACAATGATTCAGAGCAGATGAATTGTATAGAATTTCCTTTTATAATTATATTTGAAATGTCTCAATATTTCCCAGTACTTTGGTTGACTACTGTATCAGCAATTCCAAAAATAATTATAGTATTTTTTTCTAAATACGATATATAATCACGAATAAGACCATGTAAGTAGTGAATTACTCTCTCATCTTAGAGTCATTTGATAACAATCAAGTTGTGTTACGATCATTAGCTGGATCGCATTTTATTGTATTTGTCAATTCTCATTTAGAAACTTACTAAACAAATAAAATCATCATCACACAACATTTTTCTCCTCTTCACTCTTAGATGAGGGTGTGATCAGCAGTAATAATAGGTGGGTGTTTTTCTATCGAACAGCGGTGATTAGTACGAATCAGATATGGAAAAACAGGTGCTTCATTTGTTCCATTAGTTTGTTGATTAATAAGAAATTACGTAAGATTTTATTAATTTTGTTAAAATACATTCACATGTATTTGACATATCCTGGCAATCGCTTTATTTCGATTCAATGCAAAACACAAATATTTCTTAGGTGTGAACATTTAATATTTTTTTTTTGTTTTCGATTACTATCACTATAATTTCGTTTTGTTTCGTAAATTGTAGAGTAGCATATTTCTTGTTTTCAATTTAGTTGTTGTTAATCATAATTACACCATTCATAATCATTTTTTTTTATATGCTGTTAATTTACACTAATATTTCTTCAGTTAATTCGAGTTGTTTTTGTTTTCATTCTCTATGAATTTGTTCTTTTGAATTTCGATAGTGGACAGTAAGACCGTTAATGTGGCGCATGCGCATACCGAATAGAAATCAAACAACAACGAAACACGTCTTTGAAACACCAAACAACAGCAAATACTGAATGTAATCACAGCAGCAGCAACAGCACAAATATCGGTGAGCACAACAAACCCCCATGCTAAATAGCAACAACAATAACAATAACCGCGTATAACAGCGCCAAACAAAGACTCTGTTATTGGCAATTTATTGTTTGTTGTTTTGGAGCCCGAAGCCCCCCGAAGTAACTGAGTACAGAATAGCAACAATTATAGAGCGCATTAAATACGAAGAGTGCTCTAGAGTATGTGGTGGCACACTTTGCATAGGATTAGGGTTGTCGAGATGGGGGAAAATGTTTTGTTGAAAATTCTGTGGCAATTAAGTTTGCTCGCCATAAATATAGACCCTTGGAAATGTTATCAGCTTCACAAAATTAATTATAGTCGTAACCCTGTAATAAAATAGCAACCACTTTCACTATATCTGTTCATTTTCAAATTAATCTTAAATGTCAGTTGGAGTAGTCAGAAGCATAGAATTTAAATTTCTTAATTTTTGGTTTGCTTTAAGAGTTTAACTACCAAATATTAAATATATAGGTGGGTTTGTCATGGATGGCAAAAATTCAGGGCATTGATTGCGAAACATTTGATATTTCTAAATTGATTGAAAGTAACCTTAGAAATAAGACGTTGATTTTAAAAGTTATTCTGGACATATTAGTAATAACATTATTTTAGCTTTTAAAATTCATATTAAAATAAATTCATTGAAAATAGTTAAAACATATTAATTTTTTATTGATTGATATTATTTCATTGAATAATGCCTGAAAATCGATAAAATTTATACGTCAAGCATCGTAGGTGGGTCTACAGTCCCACCTTTGAGATCTTCGGTGTTATAGTTCCGCCACTGAGGGCTTCGAGGCTACAGTTTTCGCACTGAGACCTTCGGATCTACAGTTCCACCACTGACACTTTCGGACCTACAATTGCACGACTGAGACCTTCGTGTCTTAATCTGCAGCACTGAAACTTTCGGGCATACATTCCACCATTGACATCTTCGGGCCTGCAGTTCACCTATGGTGACCTTCGGGCCCATAGTTCTCCCTCTGAGACCTTAAGATCTACAGTTCCATCACTGAAGCCTTGGGGCCTACAGTCCCACCTCTGAGATCTTCGGTGTTATAGTTCCATCACTGTGGGTTTCGGGCCTACAGTTATCCCACTGAAGCCTTCGAGCTTACAGACCCACCACTGCGATCTTCGGGTCTACAGTTCGACCACTGAGACCTTCGGACCTTATGTTGCACTATTGAGACCATCGGACCTACAGTGTCACCACTGATACATGACGTTTTTAATAATACTTTACAGGTCCACCACTGAAATCTTCAGATCTCCAGTTCCACCACTGACTCTTTCGGGCCTTCAATTGCACGTCTAAATCTGTACTGCGTTTTATTTATAGAAGTTTGTCCTTGGAAATTTTGAGAAATTGAAAAAAGTTTGATTTGTTACATACCTCTGCTATTGAACTTTAAATCACGTAAAAAGTATGGAGATTGTGTTTAGGAATTCCATTAAACGAATATTTAAGACGGCCATCCCTTGTTTTTTTTCTACTATGCTCTTTGCTATTGTTAAAGAAATACTCATTGGCTTTGCAAAATGAGTATCACATACTCACATTTGAAAAAAATTTCCCACTATGGATAAAAAATAGCGATTACTATTACACCGCAATTACTCTATAGAAAATTTCATACAGTGGTAATTTGATTTTAATAAATATTTAAGAGATAATATTTTTGGAAATAATTTTTTTTATACGAAACAGTGGGATTTTTTTAAAAATAATTATAAACAGAGCGGATTATCTGTTTGGCTTTAAAAACATAATCTTATTTATAATCGATTGATCAATTATTCAACTTTTTATCTAACTCAATACCGTTGATATATTTGCACCCTAGTGCTTGTACCAATCACTTTAATTGTTCCTCTAATGCGTAAAGTTGTCACACAGTGTCATACAACATGTCAAGGTCTGCTGTTTGACTATTGTAAAAACTCCTTTATATTTCTAATATTTTTTCGCATGCATTTAAAACACTCATTGACTCATATGACATTCAAATTATGTAGTGTAGTTAACCAATGTGCTTTGTTTCAAACTCGAAAAGTTTCGATTGAAACACAAGCACCACAACAAAAGGGTCAATTTATATGGCACATTATTGTTCGAGCTCATATAGCTGGTATTGCAGCTATTGGTGTTGTTGTTTGTCTAGTTGTTGACACATAAACGTGGTGCACTTCATATGTTATATGTGAATGCATTCACAAACATTCATTCATGCCTTCATACATATGTATGTACATGCATTGATGTAAGTATCTCTTTGTTTGAGAAGAGAACCAATTTTAAAAAGAATTACATGTGGGGAGTATATGAGCGTGTGTGTGCCTTTTATCGTGGATGAACCGAGCCTTAAAAAGGCATTGTTGTTGTTTGCTGATATATTTACGAGATGATTGAAAATTTAGTTAATGTTGAATACAGCTTTACGAAATTTTGCGCGCCAAAATTTCTTGAGAGGCAAGAAGCAGAAGTAGTATGAATGAATATCTGTGCATTTGTAATCGGTTATATTGCGAATATGGATACCATAACCAATGACTCATAAGTATCCATTCTGCCATTGTCAGCGCACGTGCATTTATTAATAAATATAGATCATTGGCAACAACAATAAGTGCTACTAGAAATAACCACAAATATAAACCGCAATGAATGCGTGGTTGTTGACTCGTTGGTCACTTTTACAGATATTTATCACAAACGAACAAATTTGTATAAATAAACACTTTTGAAACTAATAATCACTTTGAAACTGGCAATCAAACCCGTATGGACCAACAACTATTGACTATTGCTTATAATCATCAATGGTGTGGGTAAATTTTCTTAATGAAAATTGGAACACATGACCATATAAGGCAATTTATACAGGCTACTTATAATCGAAATTTTCATTTAAATGCTGTGTCGCATTTGACAGTTTATCTTTTGTCACCCACTAATATTCTGTAAGAAAAATATTTAACATAAAATTTACCTTATTACAATTTGTGATTTAGATAATTTATAAGGCAAGCAAACTTAAAAATGAAATAATTCAAAATCATTATTACGAATATCCACTACGATCCTAGTATGTTATTCTTTTCTTTTATTTTTTATTTCGTTATCCAAGCCAAATTATTCTGTTCGCCAGATTGGGGTACTTTTCACATATCATTGTGGGTGGCTCATTCTCAAGTGACAAAAATTCTTGTAATCATACGAAAAAAACAAAAATATATATGCCCCTAATTGGTCATAAAAGACTCTATCAACTTATCTCACATTTAGCGTGGGTAAATAGTTATCTTATCATTTAAACTTATTCCACTGTTATACTCTATAGAAATCAAATTTGTATGGGTTATATGTTGAAAAACAAAAAAATGCTTCATAAAGCCAGCATTTCACACAATCAACTTTTGTAAAGTAATTGATTGAAATCTATATACCATATTTTTTAATGAATATAAATTAACCTCAACTTTATGTTAAAAGCAATAAATATTGCATAAAATATATGTCAAAGTGGTAGAGAATAATGAAAACAATGAAATTACATGTGAATGGAGTCGATGTGTAGCAAAGCAAAAACAAAAGACTTAAGACACAAACGATAACCGGGTATGCTTTGCAAAAACACACACAAACACATGCATGTTAGGGGACTAATTCATAATCTAATCGCATCATATTGCAGTACATCTCTCAAACAAGATGATCATGATGATCTTTAACATAATCATAGCCACTTTTATTAGAAGTCACGTTTTATACAGAATTTTAGTTATGGTTGCGTTTTGGCGGAAATTTTGTCAAGATTTGCATGGCCCATTGAAAGCAAAGAAAAACTCTCCTCAACTCAATGGCTTCGATTCGATTTTTCTTGTTATTCTCCTCTTTTATAATGAATTGAAAACGTGATTAAACTGTTTTATTTCAATTTAGCTAACAATAGAAACTCAAAGTACTATACTGAAGGTCAAAGGTTAAGTACAAGTATTACAACCAAAAACCGTTTTTGTACATTAGTCAAATAGCGGCAGCAGCAACATCAGCCATAAAAAAATCCAATGAATTTCTTAATTAAGCCAAGCCAACAAATGTCAATTGTCATTTAAAACTGAGACTTTGGAATCGCCAGTGAAAGAAGGGTAATGGATTTCATAGAGGGGAAAGGGACCAATTCCCAATTGGCAAAAACGAGGTTTGCCATGATCATAAATCCAGCAATATGTCAACAGTGACAAGCTGCTCGATATGTAGAATCGATTGTAGACTGGATTATGACTCAATGAACAAAGTAAAGGGTGATTCTTTTGAGGTTAGGATTTTCATGCATTAGTATTTGACAGATCACGTGGGATTTCAGACATGGTGTCAAAGAGAAAGATGCTCAGTATGCTTTGACATTTCATCATGAATAGACTTACGATCTGCCACAACATCGAATTTTCAGTGAATGGGCCCTAGAAAAGTTGGCAGAAAATCCGCTTTTTTATCGACAAATTTTGTTCAGCGATGAGGCTCATTTCTGGTTGAATGGCTACGTAAATAAGCAAAATTGCCGCATTTGGAGTGAAGAGCAACCAGAAGCCGTTCAAGAACTGCCCATGCATCCCGAAAAATGCACTGTTTGGTGTGGTTTGTACGCTGGTGGAATCATTGGACCGTATTTTTTCAAAGATGCTGTTGGACGCAACGTTACGGTGAATGGCGATCGCTATCTTTCGATGCTAACAAACTTTTTGTTGCCAAAAATGGAAGAACTGAACTTGGTTGACATGTGGTTTCAACAAGATGGCGCTACATGCCACACAGCTCGCGATTCTATGGCCATTTTGAGGGAAAACTTCGGAGAACAATTCATCTCAAGAAATGGACCGGTAAGTTGGCCACCAAGATCATGCGATTTGACGCCTTTAGACTATTTTTTGTGGGGCTACGTCAAGTCTAAAGTCTACAGAAATAAGTCAGCAACTATTCCAGCTTTGGAAGACAACATTTCCGAAGAAATTCGGGCTATTCCGGCCGAAATGCTCGAAAAAGTTGCCCAAAATTGGACTTTCCGAATGGACCACCTAAGACGCAGCCGCGGTCAACATTTAAATGAAATTATCTTCAAAAAGTAAATGTCATGGACCAATCTAACGTTTCAAATAAAGAACCGATGAGATTTTGCAAATTTTATGGGTTTTTTTTTTAAAAAAGTTATCAAGCTCTTAACAAATCACCCTTTATAATGGTATGAATGAGCAAATACGTCAAATATCCAAAAAAATTTACTTGAGATTAACGGCAATTCAAACCAAATTCCATTTGTGTACAAAGTTTCTTTTATTTTGTGTTGAAGAATATTTGAAGAAAGATGACACTCTTCTGTACTTATAAAGATAATAAATTTTAAAGATGTTTATATAACGGTAATTGGGAATACATTTTTTAATTAATAAAAGATTGGAAAGATAAAAAATGGATAGGAATCAGAAAATGATGTAATCAATCAAACATGGAAATTGTACGAAGTTGTTACAGGTAATGGACAAATATGTTGGCTTTGGTATGACGGCTATATCAGAAAAGGGCCAATAGGGTTCTGGTTAAAACAAATGGGGGGATCGCTCAGTTTAATATGGAATTGTTATAGACGGGGAATATTTACACGTAGGATATGACTTCGACACATTCTCATTTTAACAAAACATTTGAAAAATTAATATAGCAACGTGGTATTGAATGGTTTTAGGTGCAAGGCTAATTTTGAAAATAAAACAATAATGAATGATTTTTATAATTTGGCGGCGAAATTTTAGGCGAGATGAGCCGACAAAATTGGAGGCGTGACGCCGTTCAATATTATTTATATTAACAGTAAAGCATTTAGTCTAGACGTAAACCGATGGAAAGGAGTGAAAAGGTTTTCATATAAATCACAGGGTGATTCCAATTTTATATTTTGTTAAGACGATCATGTGAATTGTAAAAAGTATTTAAAAATTGTTGCCTACTTCGAGGCGGCTGGTTTAAGCTATTGTGAATATCGATCGTTGTGATGTCTGCGAAGAGTATTTTAAAGTAAACACCATTCCCAATAGAGACAAAAGTACAAATTAGCTCCGTTCGAGAACCCGATAATTTTTGATAATTATTACAAATTTTTACTGGAAGTCGTTCGTTTACACCAAAACGCCAACAAAAGAGAGCCGGAGAGAGACTACATTTGACAGTTATGAGATAGAGAAATTGCAAGTTTTTGCTAGAGATTTTTCCCCCAGTAAAATCTTGCAAACCATAGCATAGTTTGTCAGCTGGTTTATGATAACAAACAAAGTACCAATACAATGTACATGTTCGGCAACTACGATTGGAAGTTAAATATACAGGATTTATTTTTTGTTTTCAATGTTTTAGCAGCTGAAATTTTCAATGTGCAAATAGTTACTGGATACCGTTCGTGTACTTTTCAGCAATTTTAAGCAAAGAGTGTAAAATACACTCTTACTCTCTTGCTAGTTTTTACTGGATATTTTTTACTGGAAAAGTACGCGAACAGACCTATTATGTTTATAAAACTGAAAGAAAATGGAACTATTTCCTCAAATCTCAACCACTTACTCTTTTCATTTACTCTGACCCAATATATTTAGTTAACCTAATTCAATTTCAATTTCAGTTTCATAATGAGTTTAATATCATGTTGCATACCTTGTCACTACTATTGTCCTCCAATTCGAGTATTCTAAATTCCAACAGCTCATTTTGTTCCCGCAAATCGTTTTCAGTTTCTTCCAGACTCCTTATTCTCTCTAACAATTGTTGATGTTTTTCGTTGTTGGCATTATGCTGTAAATAAACGTAATCGAATATTTTAAAAATAATACTGAATTCATAGGGAATACAATCTACGAGAGGAAAATGTCAAATACTTTTTAGCAATTATGTATGAATGAAGTTTTTAATATTATATACAATTGTATATTGCCATCTAATATAATTAGCCAATAAAATAAACTAAAAAATTGTGGTAATTTCCAAATGTCATTCTCAAGTTTACCCCAAATAATACATTAAATAAACTATAGGAATAATTTGGTGGTAAACTATTCATAAAGAGTTCTAATCTACATTTAATTAGGTATTTTATAAACTTATATAGGCGATTTTTGAATACTTTAACACTTACCTCAAGTGCTGCACTTTCCAAATCGATTATCTGATCTTTGGCTACATTCAATTCTTGGCGTAGTTTCTCATTTTCCTTTTGCAGAGAATCGACTTCCTTTTGTAGTTTTTCGATGTCACTACTATAACTGCGAATCTGAAATAGAATAAAAACGAACCAAATAATAAGCTATAAACCAGTAAAACAAATCAAAGATGTACAGTTTCCAACTGAACTCTACCCTTCACCACTACAAAGTAAATATTTTCTAAATTACAAAAATTATTTTGATTATAAGTACATATGGACTGACGGACATTAGTGACTTTGTTATAAATACTCAGAGGGCCCATCTCATTTCTTTCTCCGCTTTATATAATTAACGCATAATTACATTATCATACAACACAATAATGGTGTGGGACTTAAATTGGTAATTTTATTCCAATTTTTTCTACAAATAGTTTCATATTGAATACTATCGAAATTTTCAAGTTCCAACTTAACAAGATATGCAAGTGCGAAAGCGATAAAAAAAATCTACAAATTCTCTGAATATTCAAATATTTCAACGGCTAATCAAGTTTTTTTGAAGTTCATTGTTTGTCCCCGTACATTGAAGCAGTCGTGAGATTTTGTTTCAATCTCTCAGTTCGTGCCGAACGGAGTGCGCCAGCAGCCATACCAACTTAAGCCTGGGTTGCAAGTTATAAATATGTGTCATTGAGCCAGACAAACCTAGTATCGTGTTCAAAGTGCAAAGTCACCATAACTAAAAAGTGCATGGCATTGTACTGCGACTGCTGGTTGGTATGGCTCATTGTTTCTTAAACCACTATTGATTTATGACCGACAATGGAATGAGAGAGGAAAAAGTGAAATTACATTTGAACTTTTGTGACAGAGAGACCAAATGTTATCTGGCCACTGTAGATAGTAGGATTAATCCTGTGAATGCACAAAAGATTTAAGACACAAACCCGATGGCTGAGAGCCACTCGCTCTCAGTGTCTCTTTTGCAACATTGACCCCATCAAGTTTGCATCTTAAGTCTTTTGTTTATTTTCCAACATAAGATGCGACACCAACGAAAGACTGAAGCCACAAACTTTTACAAAACATTTGAACTTACCGTTTGCCAAATATCCGTTGGTTCCACACCACTGGCCGGGGGTTGGGGACTTATGCTGGGCGGCGCTGAGGATAATGCTGAGTCAGAGTCCGAGTGACTGTGATTATGCAGATCCGTTTGCTTAGCTTCTTCCATGGCCTTGGTATTCAAATGCTGTGTCAATTCTTGACTTAGATGATGTTCTTCCATATTATCGCTGACGTCATTGGATACTACTGCAGGTGTTGATGCTGGTGGTGTCATCTTTTCATTTGCATTGTTTACACGATTAGATGATGCCGTGATGAGAAGGCGGTCAGTATCATTGGCCTCGGAGGAGGAAGAGATGCGAGTGGCGGTACTGTCGTTGTTGTGATTCGATGGAGCTTTGGTGGTTGTAAGCAAGGTAGCAAATTGTCCATTCTCATTAATTAGATTCATGCAATCATTGTGTACTTCAGGTATATCAAGTGCTTTCAATTGTTGATGGATGGATTTCAGGGATGCTGAGAGATTGCGTTCACGCTCATCATTAGCATTATCATTATTTCTGGTTGTGAGTATTTTAGGTGATCTCTGGAGATTCGTTGTGACATTTTTTGTGTTATTAATCAGCTCAATATTCTTGAGTTTAGAAATCTGTAATAAAACAAAGTGAAAAATTAAACTCAAATACTCAAACAATTAATCAAAAAATAAATTCTATAGAAAATATAAAGTAGACGCATGACTATTTGTTTGGCCTTGACTCGAAGCACTTTTAGAAAAATATTTGCAGAAATACAATCCAGTAATATGTGAAAATGACTATGCTATTATTAGATTTGTAAGTAGCAGATTCCAAAGTAATGGTAGAGAATTTTTTTCCCAATTAATCCAATATAGAAAAATTATGTGTTTTTCTATAGAGGCTTTGTGAGGTTTATTTTAGCCTAATTATTTTATAGAACTCAAAAAATTGACACATTTGCTCTTAAAATCTCCCAAATCAAGATTGGCATAATGACATACTTTCAACTTGAGAGTCTTAAACACCGCAGCCAATCTCTTTAAACCTACTCATGGCTACCAATACCATGCCTCGAAATTATACCGGACCAAAGAATGGACAAACAAAACAAAACAAAAAACTCTACGAGTAGTGTGGAAATGGTGGCAATAATACATGATATGAGACAAATGACACTTGATTGGTGGTGGAGAAGTGTAAAAACCAATGGAACGAAACGCCACCAAATGATTTGCTCTACTTATGATGTGGCGAGCTACTGGTTGTGGGACACACACAACAACTTCCGAACTCTTTAAGATGATGTTGTCACATTGTCGCGTCGTTGTGAAGTCAACTTCTCATCTGTTGTTGGTTTGGCCTTAATAACTTCATTGTAGCAGATTGGTTTTATTAACATTTGTTGCCATAGCAAAATAAAGAGATTCCAACCCAAAGAAGAAAAAAACCAAAACAATTGAGGTTTAGGTAAGTACATCCATGCAGCCATTCATTCATTCCCTCAAATATTTGTAACAACTGAAATTTGGGGTTGGTAGCCCACAAAGCCAAAGCCAATGTCAATATCTTCGTTTTATTATTTTGAGGAATTTTCCAGACAATAGAGCGGTACTCCAAAAAGAAACCAAAACAAAATTCCAGAAACACCTGAGCCTTAAGTTTGCTGGCCTTTATGAATGATGGAGAAATTTTTTTATGGAACTTTTCCCAAAAGGGAAAAAAAGAAAAGGAAATTTTCTTAAGTTCTTGAAAGAAATTTAACACCATTGTGGGCCACTGAAACTACTATGCACGAATGACTTTTATTCCCCCCATGTCTATTTGAGGATAAGATAGTACAGCCATACCTGCAGCTAGCCAACCACAAAGAGATAATTCTGGTGATAATCTGATTTATTTCTATATCTAAGCCAGTCTCACATAACATTAGTCTAGATCTAATCTAATACAGAGAAATACGCATAATATCGTAGCTAAACCACAGCCGTTGTTTAATAACAAAAAGCGACAACGTGTGCTCAGAAAACTTCACAAAAAAGTTTCGTGATTTTTTGTTTAATTTTTATGACTCGTTAATATTCTTAAGCGTAACAGTGCATACACTCAGTCTACAGAATCGTTTGAAATGACTCCTGCTTAATTCATTGGCATAGACAAAATAGTAGACTGGCTCAGTTGGAAACTGAATCGCATTGCCTTTGTAAGATTTCAACTTTAGATACTTGGAATGACAAAAATACTTTATAATAAGTTTTAAAAGTTGATAGAATATAGAATTCAATATTTTTGTGTGCTATATAGTAGTCACACCATTCAATAGTTAGACTAACATGATGCGATATTAGGTTCGATTGGATGTCATACAATTATTTTTCTAAAGCAATAAAGAAATATTGAAGAGTATTTCATTAAGAAAAGGCTAAAGACAGGAAGAGAAGTCGTATCCGCATTCTTTATGCTACCATTTCTTATTAGTAGTAGGATTAATCGATCGATTCAATAAAATTAAATTCAGTTCAATTTATACTCAGTCACAGTCGACTTTTGGAAGTTAAATTTGGGAAAAATATTCGACTTTTACCAAGATTAACAAAAATTTATGAAATGTTTTTTATTTTTATACCCTCCACCATAGGATGGTGGCTATATTTACTTTGTCATTCCATTTGTAATACATCGAAAAATTGGTATAAGACCCCATAAAGTATATATATTCTGGGTCGTGGTGAAATTCTGAGTCGATCTAGCTACGTCCGTTCGTCTGTACGGATATCCGTCCGTCTGTGGAAATCACGCTAACTTCCGAACGAAACAAGCTATCGACTTGAAACTTGGGACAAGGACAAGTTGTTATTGATGTAGGTCGGGCGGTATTGCAAATGGGCCATATCGGACCACGTTTACGTATATCCCCCATATAAACCGACCCCCAGATTTAGCTTGCGGAGGCTCTAGGAGGAGCAAATTTCAAGCGATCCGGTTGAAATTTGGTACGTGGTGTAAGTATATGACCTCTAAGACCCATGCAAAAAATTGTTCATATCGGTCCATAAGCCCCCATATAAACCGATCCCCAGACTTTGCTTGCGGAGCCTCTTGGATGAGCAAATTCCATCCGATTAGTTTGAAATTTGGTACTTGGTGTAAGTATATAGTTTTCTGCTAAAATTGGTCCATATAACCCCCTTATAAACTGATCCCAAGATTTGAACCTCCGGAGCCTCTTGGAGGAGCAACTTTCGTCCGATTCGGTTAAAATTTTGTAAGTTATGTTAGTATATGGCCACTAAGAACCATGCAAAAATTTATCCATATCGGTCGATAATTATAAATAGCCCCCATATAAACCGATTCCCAGAGTTGACCTCCGGAGCCTCTTGGAAGAGCAAATTTCTTGGAGGCGCAAATTTCAACCGATCGGATCATATAGGTTCATAATTGTATATAGCCCTCATATAAACCGAACCCCATATTTCACTACTGCCTCTCTTTTACCACGCAAAAATTCATACCGGTCAAGAACTGAATTATATAGGTTTTTATCCGCCTTTTTTTTGGTGCCTAATATATACCTTGCCATCGGCAAGTATTACCACAACCCAAAGAAATCGATTGTGGATGACAGTCTTTAATAGAAGTTTCTACGCAATCCATGGTGGAGGGTACATAAGATTCGGCCTGGCCGAACTTACGGCCGTATATACTTGTGGATTTCTACATAGGTTAACTTTCCCAATTCAAAATTTGGACAATTAGTTTTAGTTTTTTGAAAATTTCGGAAAATTATACAGAAAATGTATCACCAATATTTTTCATAACTACTTGATAAATGTATTTATTTAATTTTTTAGTGAAAACAAAACCTAAAAATTAACAAAAAAGTTTAAGTAAACTGTAAGCCAACATTCACCATGTAAATACTTTCCATATATGTGAATAATTAATTTTGCATTTGGGATTTTTTATTTTATGTGTTAAGTGGGTCAATTAAGTTTTTTTTTTGTCGGTGATTATTATTTTTTGTTGTTTTTGAATTAAGAAAAGGATCAATTAATTTCACGAATAAAATCAAGAACTATTTGATTTTATGTAGCTTTCGATTTTTTGGAAGAATGACAATTTTCGACAATTTTTAATAAATCCCTGCAACATTGTTATTATTGTTATTACCGTAATTCCAAAAAAAAACGAATGTTCGTCCCAATGTATACCCCAAAGGGCCAATAAAATATTCAACATTGCACACATGATTGTAGGGTAGACAGATATAGAGATAGATTCATACCATTTGATATGCAGAGCAACTGACATCGGCATAAAAATGTTTGAGTTTGTCTGTACGACTTTGAATATTTACGAGCACCAAAGTTCGCATGTGAATACCAAAGAGAAGCTAGAGAGGGACGCAAGCACATTTTAGAGTATGAAATTCAAAGACATTAGACGTATAGTTCGTAAAGTTTTCTTAGTCTGGCTTTTTGTTTATTTTTACGTTTTTTTTTTTTTTGCTATACCGATAAAAACGGTGAACTTTGCAAAGCATAATTAATGTTTTATAATTTACGATAGAGTGCACAAGTATTTTCAAGAGATTTACATTTTAAAGACGACGTTGAAAGTTGTTTTGAAGTTTGTGTGTGTGTGTGTTTTTTTTTTTTTATTTTCATTGAATAGAGTGTCAATTGCACTTGGTATGAATGTGAGTCGCTGTAGCTCATGAATGTATCTTACTCATATAAATAAGAACACACCTTGACATAAATCTGCATGATATGAGAATTAAAAAATATATAAAATATTAATGTAACATTTTATTTCCAGATGGGGTTTTCACATTCACTGAAACAGATTCCCTCAAAATAATATTTACAAACATTTTCGCTATATCATGGAATAGCCCATATAGATAATTCAAAATTCTAACTGAGTGAATTAATTAAAACATATTTTTAAGAATACTATCTCTATACCCAAATCTCAAATCATGTTTTGAAAGATCTATTATTCCATGGCATGAGTGCATAAATCAAAGATAACCAACGAGTGATGTATGAAAACCTCACTTCATGCTTCAATAGAGGTTCCTTTCCTTACATCATCCATTTGATTTGTGTGAAATCATTGTGTTTTGGTTTTTGTTTCCTTTTGCTTTAGAAACATTTTGGCACATTGGAAAACAATGATTTTTTTTTTTGCCTTTCACAATAGAGATTGCATTGAACTGCCTGCCAACTTCATATATTCATCATGGCATGAAACAGGAGGCCTCATCATATTTTTTCCATTCAATGCAGTTTTCATGTTGCAATCGATGACAGACCAAGAAGCGCCTACGCAACTTTGCCATAGATCCATAGTCAGTGAATGATGGAATGTATGAATGAATTAACCAAACGTATATGCTAACGAAAAGCTATCATTTCCAATGCAAGCTAGGCACCTTCAGACTCTGAGCTAAGATTCTGTGTTAGAGATTTATGAATCCATAAATGTTGATGTAGTAGAGCAATTGAGTTGGCTATGCCTGCCGGTCAACTTTGCTAAGGTTATTTTTACATAGCATTTAAGCCACAACATATTTAGTAACCGAATGATATTCCATCAACAATAGAGTGCTGATGGATACAAAACATTTTGTTCACTTTTTTCTTTTTTTTTTTTGGTTTGGTTTGTTTACCATTTACCATTCGTGTTGTAAATATTTTGGGTAGTGGTTTTCTACAGAGTGGGTCAAAAGTCACCAGACCATGTTGTTTTTGAAGATCTAACCTGTTTGCTTTTGTTTACTTTTAAATGGGCCAAAGTAATGGAGGTTTATGACTTTGTTCTTGAAGACTAGAACTTGAACAAATATTTCGAAAGTGTTTGATAGAGAGAAAAAATTTTAAATAGTTTTCTTGAAAAAAAAAAGTTGAGGATAAAGTTGGATTTGGGTTTCATATAGGTGTCACAAATTGCATTTCAAAGGAATCTATAAAAAATATGGTTCTGAAATGTTTTCCTAGAAAAACATTTGTTTCAAAACAAAGAATTTGAGATTCCTTCCGGAATTATTATTTGCTTTTATGAAAGTATCTAACTTCCTTTGAATTTTTTATGGAAAAAGGACTGATATTATTTACTAACACTAATAAACGGCCTTTGGCTTGACCGGGCTAAAGAGCAACGTTGTTGGCCATTATAGGATATACTGGGTGGGCGAAGCTGCATGTATTTGAACTTTTAGACTGTACAAGAATTAAAAAAAGGAGCTATATTAGAAATTCGGAATGGGTACAAAATTACTCCATCTTCCAGACTTCTGGAAACCAGGTTGAATTTTTTGACTTCTAGGTAAGAAGTAAAATCGAGAAGTTGACCCTATATATTTTATTTAAACCTCTTATAGATTTACATTTTGTGCATTTAAATGTTTAATTAATCGAAGAAATATTGATCCAATTTTTCTGAAAATTGAATGGTGCACATGGAATCCATAATTGACCTGATTTGTTTAATACGGAGATTGTATATTAGCCAACCTGCCTTAAACCAATAAATATACTGATTGGCAGACAGCGAGATCTAGCCAATATATAATAGTTAAAGCATATGACAAGTAATAATTTATTGTAGTAAATTATTGAAAACTTATTTTACCTCAACAATTTTCGCCCCACCTTGTAGTGTGCTTTTTGGTAAAATAAACTAAAAAAAGTTTTCAAGCATCACTGGCCCAGTGATTATTGGAAATGATAAGACGATTTCCAAAGGAACACACATTCGGGAAACTATAATACCACATTTTGAAAATGAAGCATGAATGGCGATAGTACCTCATCAATTCAATGAATTGGCAATAAAGGAAATGGCATAGTTGGCTGGAATACTTTGCCATAGATTTAGGAGCCAAACAATTGCCAACAAATAAATATGGATTGAGTGTGAGATAGAAGAAATAATATTTTCGATTATACACACGCACATCATGGCTTGGCATAGAGTTCCATATATTCATACTCGAAAATACAAAAACTGAAATATAATAAAAAATAAATTGAATAATTTCTCTGTTGCATGTTTGCAGGCCAGACCTATGCTCATTGGCATGTGACCATATATGCTCACAGACATGTCTGATAAGGTGGGAAAATTTTCTGAAAATAGAGTTTTCCGGTAGTATTCAAAACTCACATCCCATTATAAGGCCTTGCACTAATGATGAAAATTAAAATTCATTGAATTATTCGCCACATTAAAAAGAGGTTAACTTTATATTTTAACTCTCACACATAGTGCATATATGCAATTGGGAAAGTTTGGCATTATTCACTTTGGATTAAACATTTTTGCAATTTATTATGGCCAATTTTATGTAAAGCTCAATTCAAAATATTCACTTATGTGAATTCATGCCATAGACCAAAGAGTTTGAGTATACAGTAGTTCAGTTGGAAAGTAAAGATGCTACTTGACTTGTTTGCGATTTGCACAATGAAGCAGTTTTCTTTTCAATTAACTTCTTCTCCGGCCATAAGAAGACATACATGCAAACCTTTACTTAATCATCATTATGCACTTAACGATAAAAACACATGTTGTTTACCCATCTTTGAGTACTTGTATTTTGGCTAATATTGTCGTTATTTTAACCTTTCCCACTGACACAGTGAAATGCTGTTCATATTGAAGCTTTTTCACGTTTGAGGAAATTTCATAGATTGCAATTCAAATTCAAACTGAAATCAATTCGATTCATTTTCAGTTTCATTCATGCCAACCATTCGTTACAGTGTGCCGTCACACTCATGGCCCTAATCAAAGATGATTAGAGATGTGTATGAATGTGAACGTGATTATTTTGTGGCCGAAAAAAATGTCACAAAGTCAAATAACAAAAACAAAAAAAATAGCAATTGAATCAATGTTGTCGTCGCATTATCTATTAACTTACTCTCTGTTTTGTTTAGCTTGATCTACGACCAGGTGCAGATGATAGCTAGCGTTTATGTATGTGTATGTGGGGTATTTATGAGTTTGTGTAATGCAGTTGCAAACAAAGGTCAATAAACTTTTATTTCAATTTTAACAGAGCAATTGGCAAGTAACCAGTTGGGTGGCTTGGTTTACTCTCTTTCGCTCTTTTCTCTCTCACTTGTGATAGCTATCATACGTTGAGGAAAGTAACCCACACATACAACCCTATGTTGTGGGTGTAAAGTTGCAAACTATGATGAAGATGGGTATACGATTTTATATGCAATATATTTACACACACACACTTAATACATAACATAAGTGTGGTTATCTTGGTTTGCAATTTACCTATTATTTATTTTTGTTAAATTTACCAAACTAAGCCTGCAAAAGAACGTCAAATATAAATTTTCTCTCTATTTTTGGACTAAAAGGGGTGGGAGAAACGTAAATGACATTTCGTCATATTTTTACACACCAATGATTTCGTAACATATAATGCATGGTGATGATTTTGAAACTGATAGATAATAGAAACTTCCTTAAGTGTTTGTTGATTTCTTTGAAAACTTTGATATCCAAAAAAGATGTCGTTTCGTGTTTTTGTATAAAATCATTAACTCCGTAATTGATTGCCTGGAATTACTTGCCTTGGTTCCTTTTAATGCCCCTTCCCGCTCTAAATTCCGTATTGCTTACCATTCTACAACATTAACTAAAACTTGCATAAGGCTTTATAACTAACTACGTGGTAATTTTGATTTAATTGTTTAATTTTTAATAAGAAAATTATGCTAGTCTGTAAGAAATTGTTCCATGGACTCAATAAAAGGGAATGAAATGAAAATTTCATTATGGTGACTATAATTTATTGGCAACAAAAAATATTGGGGTAAAATAAAAATGTTGATGCACTACCACAATTTCTATAGGAGTTTTACGAGCCCTTTAATTCTCATTTGGATCATTGAAATGTCACACAAAAGCCATATATTTTGTCTTTGTGAAAGTAGGTTTCTGGGCGTTCAATGGTGGAAAATTAAAGGATACTATAGGATACAAAATTATTTGTCATAATTTATTTATTCATTAGTGCATTGAATGTGGTGAAAGGAAGTAAAACTTATTTTGTTGGAGATTATAAACAATTTTTCCATTATTTTACAGTATCGTTATGTACTCACTTGAGCCCAACCCATATAGGGTTTTTCTGTTTTGTAAAATTTCCCAACCATCAAAATTGAACTTAACGCATTTTCGCTTAGTCAAGTATCTATAGACAATTACTTGTATTTCTTGGTGTTACACTCCCAACTGGCGTTGACCAATAGTGCCACTTGTGTTTTTTCTAATGATGACGTTGACCACAACAATGTCTTTAAATCTACACACAAAACGTGACTTTTTAAATGAAAATAAAAAAAAAAAATTAAAATAACAACAGCAAAACTCCGAGATATTGCAAAAAAACCGAAGCAATGTCATAGAAAGGACTTACAAAATTTTATAAATTATTTTGTTGTTGTTGTGTGTTTTTTATGGTATTTCTAATTCACATAGGCCTTGAAGTGAAAACAATTGACCTTTGAGTGGCCTAATAAAATGGAAAGCCTTCGGGAAAAATTAAATCGAAATGAAACAAAGGAAATGAAAGGAGGGTGTTTTACAGTGGACCGAAGAGGAAAATTTTCAAAATGTTTGAAATGCGAGCAAGTCAGTTAGTCAAGTTATTTTAAAATGATTAAATAATCTTACAACTAAAACAATATTTTATATTTAAAACCCACGCCAACGAAAGTACTGATGGAAATTGTCATATCAGAAGAAACAACACTGAAAGAAGAGTTTCCTTCGTTTGACAAAATTTCGTTCCAGAGGAAAGTCATTTTTTGCGGGCCTCTGAATTTTATTTTAAATTTAAACACCTACGATTCAAAAGCCCAATAGATCTGTCTTTCCTATATACACAGACAAAAAATGTCACCAAAATATTTCCAATTAAAAAGTTGATTGAAGCTGACAACTTTTTCAATTAAAAAATTAATTAAAAATAAGACTAAGAAAGATTGTGAAACAATTAACTAAAAAAGTAGTAAAGTAAAAAATTAATTGAGTTTTGGAAAAGCATGAAGCATTTTTTTATCTTCAATTAAAATTGTGATTATAAACCCTACGGGAAATGGATCAACCACAGAACCGGTACAAGACTAGTCCCTGGTGTGTATGGACCAGTCCCAGTTCTGGTCAAAACGTATGGAAGGGACCGGTCACTTTAACATGGGTTTTTTCATTGACGGGGTAAATTTACATTTTAGGACGCGTCTTGGACTCATCCCAAAGGACACGTCCTGGGACAATTTAGTAGGAGCACCCCATAGACAGGTCGTCAGGAACCAGTCTCGGACAAACTCTTAGAAATCTGTTTCAATTTTGGCTCCTAATCGAAAAGGAAATGAAAAAAAACTTTTGAAATATGTCGAACAGTAGGTTATTCTGATAATTTTATTTCAATGAATGTGAAAATGCTTGGATCCATTAAGATTTTAATACCAAGTGAGTACGGAAATAAATAAATTGCGACTATTTAAAATTTGCAACTAACTGGAGCACAGGTACCAGTTCTATGATATGTCCGTCAGTGGCAATTTGCACCAATTTCCCGTAGGGAATATCCAATTTATAAATATCGTTTCTCAATAAAAGAAAATTTTAAATATTTGATTAGGGACTTGGATAGATATAAATTAGGAATCAGATCAGGAATCTGGTCTTATTAAGCAGCTCCTTTTTGATGAAAGAAACATGGTAAACAAAAGTAAGCTCACAGTGTGAGAGTATTGGGTCGAACTCAGCTTTAAGAAAGAGGTTTTGTTTAATTGATCTAAAAATAGAAATCAGCAGTACTTTTCGATATAAGGAAATACCTTTAGCTATTGTATCAAAATACTGTTAATCTAAATTAGCAGATAACAGAATTTGCTGGACGTGCTATCGATTGGAAAATCGGCTTTTCTGAACTCGTAAAATTTGTTGTTGATTTTATCCATGAACCCCAAACTCTTGGTTTTATTAACATCCGTTCACATTTTTTACATCGTTTTTTTTATAAAGTATATATATTCTGGGTCGTGGTGAAATTCTGAGTCGATCTGAGCATGTCCGTCCGTCTGTTGAAATCACGCTAACTTCCGAACGAAACTAGCTATTGACTTGAAACTTGGCACAAGTAGTTGTTATTGATGTAGGTCGGATGGTATTGCAAATGGGCCATTTCGGTCCACTTTTACGTATAGCCCCCATATAAACGGACCCCCAAATTTGGCTTGCAGACCCTCTAAGAGAAGCAAATTTCATCCGATCCGGCTGAAATTTGGTACATGATGTTTGTATAGGGTCTCTAACAACCATACAAAAATTGGTCCTCATCGGTCCATAATTATATATAGCCCCCACATAAACCGATCCCCCGATTTGGCTTTCGGAGCCTCTAAGAGAAGCAAATTTTATCCGATCCGGCTGAAATTTGGTACATGGTGTTAGTATATGGTCTTTAACAACCATGCAAAAATTGGTCCACATCGGTTCATAATTATATATAGCCCCCATATAAACCGATCCCCAGATTTGGCTTGCGGAGCCTTTAGGAGAAGCAAATGTCATCCGATCAGCCTGAAATTTGGTACATGGTGTTAGTATATGGTATCTAATAATTATGCAAAAATTGGTCCACATTGGTCAATAATTATATGTAGCCCCCATATAAACCAATCCCCAGATTTGACCTCCGGAGCCTCTTTGAAGACCAAATTTCATCTGATTCAGTTGAAATTTGGTACGTGGTGTTAGTATATGGCCTCAAACACCCATGCAAAAATTGGTTGAAATCGGTCCATAATTATATATAGCCCCCATATACACCGATCTCTAAATGTGACCTCCGGTGCCCCTTGGAAAAGCACAATTCATCCGATTTGGTTGATATTTGGTACGTGATGTTAGTATATGGTATCCAACAACCATGCAGGAATTGGTTCATATCAGTCCATAATTATATATAGCCCCGCTATAAACCCATCCTCAGATTTGACCTCCGGTGGATAAGCAAAATTCATCCGATCTGATTGAAATTTAATACGTGGTGTTAGTATATGGTATCTAACAACCATGCAGGTATTGGTTCATATAAGTCCATAATTATATATAGCCCACATATAAACCGATCCTGAGATTTGGTTTTGGAGCCTCTTGGAGGAGCAAATTTCATCCGAGTCAGTTGAAATTTGGTACATTGTGCTAGTATATGGCCGTTAACAACCATGTCTAACAAGGTCCATATCGGTCTATAGTTATATATAGCCCTCAGATAAATCGATCCCAATCACACATAAATTGGTCCATATCAAGTTCATAATTATAGCCCCCATATAAGCGATCTCCATATTTCAATTCTGGCTCTCCACGTACCGCGCAAAAGTCCATATCGATTCGTAATTATTTGTAGACCTTCCTATACATAACTTTTTTGTCTAATATACCACGTATGGACTAACTCACAACGATGTTAAGAAGTGTTAAGATACCTTGCCATCGGTAAGTATTACCACAACGCAAGTAATTCGATTGTGGTTGACTGTCTTTCGCAGAAATTTCTACGCAATCCATGGTGGAGGGTACATAAGATTCGGCCTGGCCGAACTTACGGCCGTATATACTTGTTTTGTTCTATTTGTTGATTTAGGACTAATTCCCAAATAATAATAACTCAATTTTCTTTAGCAGGATTAGATGAAAGTTTTGTCGTACTAGGAAAAAAAGTGAAAGTATTTTTTATTTTGTGTAATGATTTTGGTGAGTACATGCCTGGCGTGCAGTTCATGTTTGTTTAATTTTCTTGAGATCTTCAGCAAACACCACCAAGGTGCTGTACAACATTGTTGGTGTCCAACAACAAAGACAACTAACAGCTTAAATAGCTAAAGCGCATCTGTCAACAATCATCGTTGACAGTCGGTGCCGACATATAGACGGACAGACGGACGGTCGGATAAATCAAATATTTGTGAAAAAATTTTAACACCCCAAAGATGGATTGCCCGGAAAACTGACAACAACAAATGTGAGTGAACGTTGGTTGATGTCATTTCATTTAATTGTCCACTCAATGGGGTGATGGATAAGACCAAGGAAGAAAAAAAAAAAACAACAAAACGAAAACAATCATCTACACCTTATACTACAATGTTCGCTCCAATCAAGTGAGTGGACACTGAAGTATATGAAAAAAAAACTCCATTGGCCTAGGATGGAATGGTGTTCAAGATTCCAAGACCATTTAAAGGTGTCGCTGCTTATGCGAATGTTCGATTTACAGAGTCTATATGATGCAATGCTCCTTGGGGATAGATCATGAACAACTAATGGCCGGAAAATTGAAAGGAAATCAAGTGATTCTGAATCATGCTAAGGCCATTTTAATTTCCTTCAATCACAATTCGCGTGTGTGCGTGTGTGTAAATTTCATTTTCAATTATCTATGGATTTAATTAACAAATTGACATATCCAAAGACCTCTCATTCACCACCGCCACTACTCAAGTAGGTGACATCAGTAATTGTTAAAAGGCTGCTTTTTTGCTAATAGCAAACTTGTTTTTCTACACACCAACCATAAATTTTAATGTTTATTTAATTTTGGTAAATACAATAATTACAGCATTTACCACAAAACGCCAACACTTGAAAGGTGGTGTGGTGTTTCATGTGAATCGGCTGCTAACCTTTTCAATATTTCTATAAGGAAACTAACGCTCATGGTGAGGTGAAGATGCCTAGCAAGCTGACTGCTTGGCTTCTTGACTTGAAATAATTTGATTTGGATTTGCTGGGCCTCCATTCACCTAGCAAGAGACAAGCATTCATCTGAGCTTGGGCTTGGAGATATTTACCTTCAATACACTTAGCTCAAGCATAATTGTGGCTCTTTTGTTTTGCTGAAGGTAATCTAAGACACGTTTCAAAGTAACTTTCTCACGCCTGTTTGTGGCCATTTGACAACAAAGGAAAATAAACGATGTGCAAAATGCCTCATTATCGAGTTAGTCGAGGTTTGTTTTTCAAAACAATTCCGATTGGAATGCATCATTCATTTGTGTTGAAAGTATGGAGACAAGTCTTGGGAAGATCAAATGAAGAAATAAACCCTAGCTAAGAAAGTCACCGTGGGGCAGTAGCAAATATGCTCTTAAAACGGTTAATAATATTACTGTGTAAGATTCACGCCAATATGCCAATTGATAATAAGAAGGTTGAAATAAATTGAAGAAAATTGCATATTTATTTTCGAATCGAAAAGGACGCTTTTAACTCGTAATTGGTAATCCAATTTGCAATAATCGACATTGAGCTTCACTTGGTCAGTAATAAGAGGTAAATTTTAATGCATTATTATGTTGAACGTCCCACGACAATTGTCCACTTTTGAGATATGTCTGGTTTTCAGACTGTCAAGTTTGTCAAAGGTTATGAATGTTTCCCGCATAAACTAGTCGTAGGCCTCACTATTTTCACAATGGTGTTTGACTCGACTTAAGGGTCATTCGACTGAAATTGACGATGCAAAAACAAAGCTCTTTACTGTCGGCTACAATTTCTCGTCTCATCAGGACCAAATTGGGTTACGAACATTTGCCCAATTGACCGTGTTATGATCGAACGAGGAGGCGCCTATTTTATTTATTTTTTTTTTTTGCAAGGATACAAAAGGCGAAAGCGGGTTTTTTATCAAAAAAAAATCCAGGAGTGGAAGTCGACTTTTTGTAAACTTCAAAAATCGACTGGGTGTGCTTTGAACAACGTGAAGAAAGCCCTACACGCAGAGAAGAAATATGATCACCCCGAACATATTTTAAGAGCGAAATGTTATTTTTGGACGGTGAACATGGAACATTCTTGGGTCCGAAATCAGATACATAATTTTCGAGAAAATAACATTTTTGAGACAAACATGTTCCATGTTCATCGTACAAAAATAACATTTTGCTCTTGAAACATGTTTGAGGTGATCATATTCCTTCTCTGGGTGTATCGATCGTAAAGATGTAGGCAAAGGTGTGGTCTATATGGAATTGATGTCGATATATTTTACCGAGGTAACAAGAACGAACTTGGCGATGCAAAAAATTAACAGCTTAAATTCCTCGTCTCATCGGGAACAAGTTGTTTTAAGAAATTTTTGGGAGCCACCGTGGTGCAATGGTTAGCATGCCCGCCTTGCATACACAAGGTCGTGGGTTCGATTCCTGCTTCGACCGAACACCAACATGTTTTTCAGCGGTGGATTATCCCACCTCAGTAATGCTGGTGGCATTTCTGAGGGTTTCAAAGCTTCTCTAAGTGGTTTCACTGCAATGTGGAAGCCGTTTGGACTCGGCTATAAAAAGGAGGTCCCTTGTCATTGAGCTTAACATGGAATCGGGCAGCACTCAGTTCACCAATGTGGTATCACAATGGACTGAATAGTCTAAGTGAGCCTGATACATCGGGCTACCACCTAACCTAACCTTTAAGAAATTTTGTCTAATTTACCGTGTTATGGCGATTTGTGTCTGGATGCAAATACCAGTCGAATGAGGAGCCTTCGGAGGCCTTATAAAATAGACATTCTGCAAGGATACAATAGTCAACCTTTTGTAAAAGAAAGTCGACTTTTTGCAACTTCCACTTGATGTGTACAAAATTGGAGCATCGCTAGATTAAACAGCCACAGTGGTAGATTTTTTACTGTTTGGTCGAATTCTTGATGGTTTGGTAGATTTTGCAAACCATTCCTCTCCAACTAATAGTTACTTAAATTATCTATAGAAATATATTTTTGATCAAATGTTCTAATAAATAACATTTTAAGAAAATTCTCTATAGAAATAAAATGTTACACAACAATTTTTATAGAAATGACATTTTGACAAAATTTTCTATAATTTCAATATCGAATTTTAATTTTCGTGTTATTTCATACAAAAAAATGTTCGCTAATAGGAAGGGTTTTTTCTTCGAATCAATAAATATTCGAAGAAAAAAAATGATAAAGTCATCATATTGTGGGGAATCTTGTATACAAAAGTTATGAAAATGTCCTTCACGTTTTCCCATAAATTTCGAGAAAGTTTTACTTTTTATTAGAATCAAAATCTCCATAAATCCACTGCAACAATTGGCTTTCATTATAAACCAAATTATAAATTAACCATCGCTTTTGAAAAATAAAGCACTATTTATACCCTGCGCCACACTGTGGAACAGGGTATTATAAGTTAGTGCATATGTTTGTAACACCCAGAAGGAGACGAGATAGACACATGGTGTCTTTGGCAATAATGCTCAGGGTGGGTCCCTGAGCCGATATAACCATGTCCGTCTGTCCGTCCGTCCATCCGTCCGTCTGTCTGTGAACACATTTTTGTGATCAAAGTCTAGGTCGCAATTTAAGTCCAATCGCCTTCCTAATTTGGGTCAGAATAGAACCCTATTGATTTTGGAAGAAATCGGTTCAGATTTAGATATAGCTCCCATATATATCTTTCGCCCGATATGCACTAATATGGACCCAGCAGCAAGAATTTTATCCCGATTAGCTTGAAATTTTGCACAAGGAGTACAATTGGTAGTATAGTCATGTGTGCCAAATTTGATTGAAATCGGTTCAGATTTAGATATAGCTTCCATATATATTTTGTACAAACATAACACTTAGTAGAGGTCTGCATAATTCCATTTGTAAATGCAGAGTACACGTGTACTTGCTAAATGAGTACATCTATTTGAGAGAGTCGCAAAACAATTGGTACACATTTTAATGAACACCAAAAGCCACGAGTAACTTCTTGTTGCTACTCTGATGTCTTCACTACCAACAAACACATATTCCTCTTTCTCTCTTATTGAAGTGTACTCAGAGTGATCACGTCGAGTATGTTGCGAGAACAAAACTTCATAGAGTACTCCATGTACCACGTGCAGTTTCAGAAATACAAGAAAACAGTTACTCTCCATAATATATGTTTTCGGATTGATATAAAGAACGGCAAACGTTAAGGTAAGTGTGTAACATACATAAATATATGAAATATGTGACATACATACATATCTATGATTAATAATAATGGAAAGTTTTGCTTCGCACATAACTGAGAAATACTTGTGGTACCACGTGAAGTGAAGAGAATCCATGTTGTACTTTTTCTCAAGTACTTACATTTTTATTGTTCCTTTTTTTCGGAACACATATTGTTTCGGATAAGTACTTGGTGGTATTTGACAAGCAAGTGTTCTCTTCACTTCGCTACTTGCGCTCTGAGAGAAAGACAGTGTATGTACTATATTCGACAGCGAATTGCATACATGTAGTAATAAGTTATTCGATGCAGACCTCTAACACTTAGCCGTATAGTCAAGTGTGCAAAATTTGATTGAAATCGGTTCAGATTTAGATATAGCTCCCATATATATCTTTCGCCCGATATGGACTTATATGGCCCCAGAAGCCAGATTTTTGGCCGACTTTGGTTGAAATTTTGCACTAGGAGTACAATTAGTAGTATAGTCAAGTGTGCAAAATTTCATTGAAATCGGTTCAGATTTAGATATAGCTCCCATATATACCGCTCGCCCGATTTACACCAATATGACCACAGTGGCCAATCTTTTACTCCGATTTCATTGAAATTTTGCACAGGGAGTAGAATTAGCATTGTAGCTATGCGTGCCAAATTTGGTTGAAATCGGTTCAGATTTAGATATAGCTCCCATATATATGCTTTTCTGATTTCGACAAAAATGGTCAAAATACCAAAATTTTTCTTGTAAAATCGCCACTGCTTAGTCGAAAAGTTGTAAAAATGACTCTAATTTTCTTAAACTTCTAATAAACTTTTGGGAAGTTTCCTTAAAATGGCTTCAAATTTAAATGTTTCCCATATTTTTTTACTAACTTTGTTTTCCACCCTAGTGAATTAGCCGACTTAAAATCTATAGATTTTGTAGGAGTTTGACTTTACTTACTTGTTTTTTACTAAAATTGTGTTCCACCCTAATGCATTAGCCAACTTAAATTTTGAGTCTATAGATTTTGTAAAAGTCTATAAAATTCTGTCTAAATCGAGTGATATTTAAATGTATGTATTTGGGACAAACCTTTATATAGCCCCCAACACATTTGACGGATGTGATATGGTATCGAAAATTTAGATCTACAAAGTGGTGCAGGGTATAATATAGTCGGCCTCGCCCGACTTTAGACTTTCCTTACTTGTTTTTTACAAAAATTGGCATCTATTTTCTCACGAGTTCTTCATTTAATTAATAATTTTATCAACCAGACAATTAAAAAATAAATTTGTTTGCTCACAATGTGGGTCCTTCTTAATTTTAGAGAAACCTTTCATTGAGTTAGGTCAGTTATTCGACTTCATACAACCTGTATGTCGCTTACGTAATTAGCCAATTCTGATTTCCTTTTTCACACTCGATTTCAACAAGAGTAATTAGCACATGAATGCAAATGATTAATGTTTCGTAAAAAAATTCCTTGAGGAAGTTTGAAGAGTATAAATCATAAAACCCAAATCTACCGAACAATCCAAATTAAATTGTAATTAATTGTTATTTACAAAAGCAAAAAAAAAAACGTTTCAATTTCCGATTTTAAAAAAACTCACCCATAGAAAGCCATATAAATTTTGGAATTTGTTTTGATCGATTATCGTACCCTTCTTCCAGTTATTTTTGTAACAAATTTAATAAAAAAAACACGATTATGAAATTCAGGTGGCCTCCTTATGATAGAGACCAAAAACAAAAACAATAACAAACCCCCTCTCCCAAAGACCACTACCCAGCACCCAGTTTATTGAACTTTGGGTTAAAAAAAAAGCGATTTTTGAGTTTTACCCTGAGATTTCTCAATCTGCATCATTTGCAACATTTCAAATGGGATTAAAAATAACTTAATCTGATGATTTGCACATGACTTTAACTAACCATAACTAATGAGACCGGTATGAGGTGTTGCTGGTGATGTTGAAGGTGGTGGCGCTGGTGATGTTTTTTTATTTTGTTTTTGCTTGGCTTGTTGTGCCACTTAGATGATCAAGTTGATCTTCAATATGCTATACAGTGCACTAGCTGTTGCAATTCCAAAACTATTTTAAGGAAAATATATACACAATTTTGGTCGTGCGTTTTTTTTATTTCACTCCTTTAGACTGGGGCTCTGATAATAACAGGCAAGCAATGTAACATCGCTTGATGGCATGCCACCACACCATGGTACAACACCCGCTGTGACCATTTTAAATCTAGCCACCCCACAATAGCGGAATACTTTTACTTTCCTGGCTGTATGTCCATTGCTTAGATTGTCTGTCTATTGGAATATTTTGTCAAATCGAAAGATAGGTAGAGCCGACTTCATATACATTCTACAAAAAAGGAAGTTTCCATGGCAACGTTACCTTTGCACGCTTAGTATCAAACTGCAGCCAAAAAAATGTGGCATTCTTCCTCATAAACACTGAAAAAATATTTATGTGGTATGAAAGACAATTTACACAATATTAAGAACAAATTTCTTTAAAATAATGAAATTTTAATTAAAAGAAAACTTATAAGCGTTGTTTCCAACATTTCTTTTTTTCTTCTTAAATTTAGGACACAAAGTTTGGAAATTTCTGTCCCTCCGTTCAAGTCGCATGTCTTTGAACTAACGCCAATTTTCCTTAAAATAACGTAACACATTTTTGATTTAAATAAATCATTTCATTAACTGAAATATTGAATCTTCCGATTTAAGATAAAAACGCTTCAAATATAGGCTAAAACTTATTTTGAGGATTTTTTATCTTTGGTTATTTTTTTTTTTTTTTTTGGAATTAAGAAAATTTATTTTACTTTGATGTATTCGTTATAATTTGGATTTTTAAACTGACATTTGTTTGTACTTGAATAGCTTTATTAATATACCAGGCAAAAGAGAATGAAAATTAGATAAATGAGATCTGTACCCTAATTTTAATTTTCTTGGTGCTAGATTTAAAGTCAGATAGGTCGCCAAAAAAAATATCTTTATTCTAAAGAAAAGGCATCTTTGGCTCGGAATCAATACCAAAATCCTTAAAGAAAGTTTAAAACCCTTGGATTCAAGTAAACTTTGTGAAGAAACTAGTAAGGGAAGTCTAAAGTCAGACGAGACCGACCACTTTGTACGTCTACATTTTGGCATGCATAGCTACACGGACGAAAAATACTGTTTTTCATATGTTTGGGTGTAAACATTATATGTTTGGATCTCAAATTTTTTAACACAATATTTTTAAGTGTAAGCATATAATGTTAATAAACTAGCATAACATGTTTGGGACATACTATATGTTAATATGTTACAACATACTATGTTTGGGACATAAAATGCTTGTAAATATAAAATGTTTGGATGCAAACATATATTAATTTAGAAATAGTCTATAAACATATATGTGTTTAGAAAGGGAGACCTACAGAGTATGCTGCAAGTAAAATAATGGTTACTTCCATTTGGCGCCTTAAAAATATATATACATATAGAAAATTTCATTAAAACTTTTTTCTACCAGTGTATGCCTATGTTGAAGCATAATATGTTTGAACAATACAAACAATATTTTGTTTGGACCAATCCTGAAAATATATATGCTTGAAGCAAAATGTATTTGGAACATATGTTACAGAAGCGTTTTTTTTTGTGAGGGTGTACAATGGTAATTCTAGTACCTGTGCAAAATTTCCCGTAAATCGAAGTAAAACATAGGCCTCCATGGTCATATCAGTGTAAATCGTGTAAGAATAATAGATGTGAGAGCTATATCTAAATTTGAACCGATTTTTTCCAAAATCATTGGGTTCTGACCCTAATCACATACTTATGCCAAATTTGAAGTCTATTGGTTTAAAACTGCGAGCTAGACTTTGATCTCAAAAATGTGTTCACAAACAGACGAACATAGCTAGAACGACTCAGGAGCCTGTCCTGAGCACCATATCTATCAAGTCTCCTTCCACACTGTTAGAAAAATATGTTTTTCATATGTTCCGATATAAACAAAATGTGTTTCGGGCACGATTTTAAACCACAATATATTTAAGTGCGAACATGTAATGTTCCTAAACTAACACTAAATGTTTGGGACATCTATGTTAATATGTTAGAATATATTATGTTTGGGGTATCAATGTTTCATAAAAGTCATATGTGTGAATACAAACATATATAAATTTACAAATTTCGACTAAACATACATATGTTGTGATTTTTTATTCAAAGCGACAGAGAGAGTATAGAGAGAAATAGAGATGGAAACCGGGAGAGTTGACAAAAGATATCAATATAACACAGCAAAAGAGTCAAAAGAGAACAATTTCTGTGAAACCGCTTGTACGTTGTTTCGGAAAACTGTTTGATGATAAGGCCAAAAATTTGATATGTTTAAGTCTAAATATTATTTAATTTGAATAAAGAGAATATACATTCTGAACCAAGAGAATAGACATTTGAAAAACAAATAGCTTATGTTTTCGCCTTGAGAGCAGCATTTTATGTATGTGTGGACATGTGTTTTGTTTATCATTTTGGCATTATGGGCACAATTTTTTTCTTGGTTCGTTAAAAGAAATCAGGGGTCTTCATAAAAATAACGAAAGGGCGCTATACTCTTTTTAGAGTTGGGACAGTAAAATGAAATAAGGAGGAAATAGTGAAAAATTACACAGTAAAATGTAAAAAAACAAACTTTAGTTCCTCTTTATTAAAAAGTAGTCCACGAGGAGTTGACGGACACCATCAAATATAAAAGCGGGCATTAAGTTCGAGTTTTACAGCTAAAACAATTTAAAAAGTTTATTTTCTTTAAAATGAATTATTAAAGAAAAATAAAAGGAATTTTAGAGCGATGGTGTTAAATGCTAGTAAAAAACTGTTCACTCCTAAATAAATTTATGTTTATATTATAAAATTATGTATGTATGTTTATACTCGACTCCACGTTCTTCTTTTGTTAGTTTTTGAATTCCTTCCAAATTTTAAAGTTTTGTACAAAAACAGTTTTTTATTACAAGATTGTTATTTTTGCAATAAAAAATAATATTTTATCCAAAAATCAGTCAATTTCGTTTATATCAAGCACTGTTACTGACTATAAATCTTTAATAACACACATTTCGAAGTTTCATTTAAAAAAATTAATATAGTATAAATATAAATGTGTAAATTAAAAAAAAAACAAAAAAAAAAAAATGTTCGGTCGCAGCAGGGATTGAACCCACGACCCTTTGCATTCAAGGCAGACATGCTAACCACTGCTCCACGTGGCAAACAAATGCATGTTTCTGTTAAATAATGTTATGTTTGCATGGGCTCGTGGGCGCTGCAAACTATGCTATATAAATGTAACTTAAAACGATAATTATCTACTGGTGACTATAACAGCTACGTAGCCCAGTGGATAGTGTGTTGGCTTACAAACTGTATGGTCCTCGGTTCGATTCTCCGTGCAGGCGAAAGGTAAAATTTAAAAAATTTATAAAAGTGAATAATTTCTTCAACATTATTTGTATTACAGAGAAAGGTTCCAATAACTAAAAAATTTCGTGGAAGTGAAAATTACGAGTATGTTAGGGAATGAGCAAAATCGTGTTTGGGAAAAATTCTTCCAAGCATATAATATTTTTGGCTCAAAATGCTTCCAAACATATAATATGTTCACATAAAACAAACATATTAATGTTTCGGCAGTATGCAATAATATATGTGCTTCCTGCAAAATATGTTTGGAACATATGTTAAAGAAGCGATTTTTTTTGAGCGTGCAGGTGTTGGAAATATATACTAGCTTATATAAGTGTGGCCTAGGGTACAAAAATACGAATTAAATTCATATATAGTGAAACCTCTCGGAAGTGCACTGAAAAAAAGCATACTCGGTTCCAAAGATTTTGTCTTTACTTTAAAAAATTTGGTATTGATTCCGAGCCAAAGAAGCGGAGAATACAAGTAAGGATACTTTTAAGACACAATTCTCTTTTAAATTTAGGTTTTGTGTACTTGCTTCTAGGAAACAAATTTTAATTTTTCGCTTTCTCAGTTTTTTTCTTCATATGCTATCAAAGTCCTTTAAAAACGAGTTAACGGCAACTTTATTTTCCAAATTAGGACTCGACTTCCAGTAGAAATTATGCTATGTTTGAAGTAAAAAACTTCTTTAAAAAAAAGTTTTGAAAAACATGTCCTATATTTGAACGATTTTTTGCTTTGTAGTCAAGATGCAAAAAGACAACAAATTTAAAGACAATTTCATTAAATTTAAAGAATTTTTCTGAATTATTAAAGTCAATTTGACCTTAGTCTATAAATTTTTTCTTTCATGTTAAGAAATCCATTTTTAAGTCAAATCACTTAATTATAAGGACAATACGACTTCATTGAAAAGTTTATCGACTTTTGGACAAGGAAAATAACTTTATTTTAGAGAAATGCGTCTTCTATGCTAAGCAAAATTTGTATTCGTATTTTAAAGACATGAAATCTTTGACCTCACGACAATATTTTTTTCAGTGTGGACACTCATGGTCGCCTACATTTGGCAGATGTCCCCTTATGGGAGGTTAATTTTTATATGATAATATATCAAAAGTTTGGAGAAAATTGTACTCTTTTGAGAGGTGCCAACTTTTCAGAGCGTCCAAGTTGGTGTGGTTTTACACAAGTATGCGAAAAACGAGGCAAAAAAGTATCATAGCTTGAAAGACATGATGACAACTCTATTGGCATAGAAATACTGGGGCTTAGTACACATATTTCTTGTAGATACATAACCATTAAAATTATTATAATACGACCACATACTGGTGTAGGGTATAAAAACTGTTAAGCAGACTGGTTAATAAACCACCAAAGACTCCAATCAAAATCAAAATCAATTCCAATTTTGATTTCAATTTCATGTTGGGCCATATCTGTTTCATGATCATCGTCATCATCATTATCAACTAACGGCATTTGGAGGGGGGTTATTACCATGTTCATGATCAACGGCTCGCGTAAGGCTGGCGTTGGAGTGACGCCTATTTTCGGTTGGTGCCAAGTTGGTCATTCATTAGTTCATTCATCCACAACAAAAGCAGGTATTTTAAATTCCTTGATGGTGGTGCTTTTTATTCAGGAAAGGAGAACTTGAATTTGTGGGCAGATAATTCCTGGTCACTTTAAGCCACAATCTTTCTTTCTGTGGATACTCTTAAGCCCTCAGTGATTTATTATTAGTACTGGGTACCCTATTCAATCAGTTAACCATCGATCATTGCCGTTGGAGGAATTAATCCAATAATTGTAATTAAGTTCATGGTTATTTCTTCCACAAGATGTGTACGGAAAGGGTATTTTAAGATTGGATTTCTTTTTCTTTCTGACTCCTTTAAAGACCTCTTTTCCTTAAGTCCCCTTCCCACTGTATGCTTGTTTCATTGCCAGTTCTGTCAATTTACCTTTTCTTGGTGTTCCCTTTGACACAATCAAAACAAAAACATAAAAAACTACCGGTATTATAGCGATTTGTTTTTTTTTTTTGTAGAGATACTTGTACTTTTCACTTTCACTTGTTGCCGTTTGCAATTAAAGACCAAGAAAAAAATCCCCATTCGAGGAGTATGGGGATGGTGATGCTGCTATCTGACTATAGAGTCTGCATAAACTGAAATCACTATGCCTTGCATCGTTGGACTCTTTGGAGCTGTTTCGTTTTTTTTTTGGTGGCCATACCACAGATCGCAACAGTTTTGTGAAACAAACATTTGGCGAATTGTTTTCACATTCATTACCTGAAGTTTTTTTGCATTTTGTTTTGTTTGCTCTGCAAATGGTATGGCATTGTTTTTTGTGATTTTTTTTCTTTTTGTTACTTCGTTTAGTTTCATTTCAATGAAATATGTCCTGACGTTTTGTTTGTTTTCGAGGCATTGACTTTTAAGAGCAAATTTTACATAATTTTGACATCTTAGCAATTATGGGAGCATTTTTCAAATAGATATGGCAAATGGGCAAGGTTTGGGCAGCCGGAAGAATTTTTTTACTTTGCATTTATTAGGAATTGAATTTTTATGTGTGTTGTTTTGATTCAAAACAATTTGTTGATAGTTTATCGAAAGGTTTTATATGGGAAAAGTAGGTTTAAAGTTTAAATTTTCTATATGGGGGTTAGAGTGTGTTTAGGAAATTCTATAAATCTTTCATTCGGTTTTTCGATAATTTTATTTAGATATTGAACACAATCCTCTTATATTATCACCAGCCTTTTTAGTGTCCCAGCAAAAAAAAAAAAAATAAAGTTCTTCTAAATGCACAACTTTAAAAGCACTTCCAAAAATGTCCTTCCAAAGATGTTCTTTAATTTTAACATTTTTTGTTTCAAATAGTTTAAAAACAGAATAAGAATTAAAACAAGTAAGTAAAGTCTAAAGTCGAGCGGGGACGACTATATTATACCCTTCACCACTATGTACACAAACATTTGTGTTACTATCTCAACTACTTCAAATTTGCTGGGAGCTGTATAAAGGTTTGCGTTTCCAGATACAAATACCTTTAATGGAGACAATTTTTTGTATTTCTACAAAATCTGTAGAATTAAAATTTAAATCGGATAACGCCTTGGGATGAAACACAATGTTAGTAAAACAAAAATATGGGACATATGAAGCGAGAGAAATTTTAATGCAATTGTACATAAGAGCATTTATGATTAATCAGGCGATACATATATATTCGAGATATAGGAGAATTTTAGTAATATTTACAATTTTTGCTACTCATCAGTGGCGATTTTACAAGGATATTGGTTAGATCTCGCCAAGATATGTGGTCATATCTTTTGAGGTCATATAAGTCCAAATCGGACGAAAGATATATATGGGAGCTATATTTAAATCTGAACCGATTTTAAACAAATTTGGCACACATAACGACACCGTTAAACCTACCTCTCGTGTAAAATTTGAAGCAAGTCAGGGCACAACTCTGGCTTTTGAGGTCATATAAGTGCAAATCGGACGAAAGATATATATGGGAGCTATATCTAAATATGAACCGATTTCAATCAAATTTACCAAGCATTGGTAGAATGCCAATTCTACTCTCTGTGCAAAATTTCACGAAAATCGGTAGTAAACTTTGGCCTCTGTTGCCATATGAGTCTAAATCGGACGAAAGATATATATGGGAGCTATATCTAAATCTGAACCGATTTGGATAATATTTTGCAAGTTTTTCGAGACTCATAAAATATTCGGATATACGGAGTTTGAAGAACATCGGTTGATAAACACGCCAATTATAACCAGATCGGGGATAAATATATATGACAGCTATATCTAAATCAGAACCGATTTTTTCCAAAATCAATAGCGATCGTCTTTGTTCCCCAAAAATACATGAACAGACGGACGGACAGACAGACAGACGGACATCGCTAAATCGACTCAGAATTTAATTCTAAGACGATCGGTATACTAAACGATGGGTCTCAGACTTTTCCTTCTTGGCGTTACATACAAATGCACAAACTTATTATACCCTGTACCACAGTAGTGGTGAAGGGTATAAAAATGGTGCAAATTATTCCAGTTTTGTGGATAAAAATGCTAAATCCATAAAAATATTTGAGGTCAAACGTTTCAGACAACCGTTAGAATGCATTAAATCTCGTAAAAAATTATAAAAATTATTTAATTGGCAAAATTTCACCAAATTTTTGTAATTCACATCCAAAACACTGAATTCAGATCACATCCTACAGGCAAAAAAATAATTCTTTCCTCCCAAACGAAGTTTTAGACAAACAAAGTTCGTTTCTCATTTGCTTTTCGTTGAAAGGAAGTGTATTTGGAAGAAAAGTATATACTTTTTGTGATAAACGTTTATTCTTTTCCAGCATGTAAAAACAATTTCATAAACACTAACTCAAAAAAAAAATGTTTCTGGCTAATTGCATTTCCCTCACGTCTTTCTCACTTCCACGAAGTTTTTTTTAGTTCTTAGCACCTTTTTCTGTAATACAAACAATGTAGAAGAAATTATGAGATTTTATAAATTTTTAATTTTTTTTACCTTTCGCCTGGACGGAGAATCGAACCGCGGACCATGCAATTGTTAAGCCAACACACTATCCACTGAGCTATGTAGCCGTTATTGTCATCAATAGAAAATTACCCATATAAGTTATATTTATACAGCATAGCTTGCGGCGCCCACGAGCCGATTAAACAAAGTTTATTTAACAGAAAAATACATTTAGTTGGGCACTGTGGAGCAGTGATTGCTACGTCCGTGATTGCATGCCAAGGGTCGTGGGTTCGATCCCTGCTTCTACCAAAGTTTTTTTTTTACATATATTCCAGATATGGTCGGAAGATTCCGCAAAAAAATGTTCAACATTACATTATACTATATTAAATTTTTACTATGAACTTTAAAATGTGTCTTATTAAAAACCTAAAGTCAGAAAAGAACAGTGTTTGGTATAAACGAAATGGACTGTGTTGTTGGTTCAAAAATAACTTTTTTATTGAAAAAATAAAAATTTTGCAACAAACTAATTTTTATTGGTGATAAAAGTGTATACTTTTCGAAGCAATTCAAAAAACTATAACAAAAGAAAAACGTTTTCGGTACACGTTTTCCAAACGTTTTTTTTTCTTTGCGTGTAAAAAGCAATTCAAATTCAGTGCAATGGCTGTTGAAATGGTGGACATCCGTCCTATGACAAGCCCATGTTAAATTCATCGCTTCTACGCCAATTTTGCACCACTTTCGGATCCAAAAAGAACGTTTTCACTACTTTTTTGGCGACGCTTTTTTTGCTGGGGTATTATGGGCAAAAAAGTTAAGTAGAAATTATGTCAAAGAAGATGCGTTCAGATATTTTTATATTTACAAAATTCTTCCGAGGCCAATTTTCTGTTTATACGAAACGATGTGGCCCCAGTTTTTTCAACCATTATAGTTTTGTACCACTTTTTTGTTGGACCACATAATTGCATGCTTTTTACATTTTTGTGCCACCTTTCACTTCTCTGTTGATGTCACTTTTCTGTTGATTCCTTTCATACCGCAATACTTTTTGTGGATTTTGATTCCAAAATATATATGTGAACACGTTGTCCCTCTAATACCACAGTCAAGTGGTTATACCGCCTTAAGGTATGCCCAGAAAATTGTCAAAAGTATCAAATTGGAGGAACGATTTTATATAAAATTGGAAGCCACCGTGGTGCAATGGTTACATTGCCCGCCTTGCATACCCAGGGTCGTGGGTTCAAACCCAGTGTCGACTAAACACCAAAAAGTTTTTCAGCGGTGGATTATCCCACCTCAGTAAGCTGGTGACATTTCTCATTGTTTCAAAGCTTCTTTAAGTGGTTTCACTGCAATGTGGAACGCCGTCCGAACTCGGCTATAAAAAGGAGGTCCCTTGTCATTAAGCTTAACATATAATCGGGCAGCACTCAATGATAAGAGAGAAGTTCACCACTGTGGTATTACAATGGACTGAATAGTCTAAGTGAGCCTGAAATATCGGGCGGCCACTATAACTAACCTAACCTAACCATATATGAAATTGTCATAATAACATAAAAGTTATTTCATATTTCTGTAGAAAAATTACAAAAAAGCAACTAATGCGTATTTTTATACCCTCCGCCATAGGATGGGGGTATATTAACTTTGTCATTCCGTTTGTAACACATCGAAATATTGCTCTAAGACCCTTCATCCGATCCGGCTGAAATTTGGTACATGGTGTTAGTATATGGTCTCTACTGACCATGCAAAAAATGGTCCGCAACGGTCCAGAATTATATGTAGCCCCCATATAAACCGATCACCAGATTTGACCTCCGAGCCCCTTGGAAGAGCAAAATTCAACCTATTCGGTTGAAATTTGCTACATCGTGTTAATATATGGCCTCAAACACCCATGCAAAAATTGGTTCATATCAGTTCATAATTATATATATAATTATAAACTGATAAACCATATAAACCGATCCCCAGATTTGACCTCCGGTGCCATTTGGAGAAGCAAAATTAACAGCCATGCCAAAAGTGGTCCATATCAGTCCATAATCATATATAGCCCCCATATAAACCGATCCCGCGATTTGGTTTTGGAGGAGAAAATCCTCTTGGAGGAGAAAATTTCATCCGAGTCAGTTGAAATTTGGTACATTGTGCCAGTATATGACCGTTAACCGTGCCTTACTAGGTCCATATCGGTCTATAGTTATATATAGCCCTCAGATAAATCGATCCCCAGTCGCACAAAAATTGGTCCATATCAAGTTCATTATTGTATATAGCCCCCATATAATCGACCCCCAATATTTCAATTCTGGCTCTCTACCACGTATGGACTAACTCACAATTTAGAAAACGATGTTAAGAAGTTTTTGAGATACCACAACCCAAGTAATTTGATTGTGGATGACAGTCTTTCGTAGAAGTTTCTACGCAATACATGGTAGAGGGTACATAAGATTCGGCCTGGCCGAAGTTACGGCCGTATATACTTTTTTTTTTTTGAAGTGTAACACTTTTGTGCTATATTTTGAAATTCTGCTGTATCGGTGATGATGTATCCTAAAGCTTTTTTTCCCCATTTTTTTTTTAGTTTTTCAAATTATTTATAAAAAAGTAAACATGAAAGCGAACTCTTTTATATCATGAAGCTCTCTCTCTCATGAAAACCATCAATGTTTCTTGTTGTTTTTGTTTAGGTTTGTATGTTCTTAGTTTCATGGTTTAGGGTGTTACATACAATAAAAAAATATTGTACAAAGATTTCATGTCCTTAAATTACGAAAACGATTTTTACTTAGCATACAAGACGCATTTTTCCGATACAAGGCTATTTTTTTACCAAAACTCTTTTACAGAAGTCCTTTGGCTTTAGACTTAGGTGAGTCGATTTTAAAATGAGTATCTCTACATACAAAAAATTACACTATTTCACTTTGAATTTCATGATCATCAATATCAACTACCGCCATTTGGAGAGGAGTTATTACCATGTTCATGATCAACGGCTTGCGTAAGGCTGGCGTTCTATTTCAGTTTGATAATTTCGAAGAGATGACGAAGAGAAAATTTTGATTTGTGCGGAATATTTTTTTTTTTTCAGTGCATACAAAAATCTTTCAATAGTTTCACTCAACAGTCATCAACAAATAAAAACTTGTCACCGGCCTTTTTTCAGGGTAAACCCAAACAGTATTAAAGCTTCAGCGAATATCTGGTAAACAAACCATAATCAAAATTTTTGTATTGAAATATTTTTTCAAACTGGTATTTGCATTATTTTTTGACAAAGTCATTTGAATAAGTCACTCATTATAAAAATTAATTTTAATCACAAGAATTAATAATGAATCACATTTGTTGAGATGGCAAACAGTAGAGATATTAAATGGAATTCCAAAAATTTGCTAGTGATTTATTTAAAGGGAAATACATATAAACAATATGGTTGCAGGTATTTCAGAAAAAAATATTGCCTGAGTACAAAATGTATGCCTATGGTAACGAGTTTATTTCTTTAATTTCTTGGTTCAAGTCATTAAACCCATTAAACCTTAATATGTACATAAAACACAGTTGTAACCACTTAAGCGGTTTCAAGACTTTGAACTTGAAATCCCAGTAATAACCAAACCCCAAAAAAATGCATACATACAAGTCATAACCATAGTTTCTTTTTTTTTGTAATATTGTCAAAGCAATTATCTTACTTGAAAAGTTAAAAGAGGAAACGGGAATTTAAGTTCATTTAATCATGGCCTAAAATATTGTGAAGTCAGGTACATGAGTCGTGAACTTCTCCCTCCCTCTCGGCCACATTTTGTGGCATCCATACCCTCAGTTAAATGTTTTCCACTAGTCTATAAAATGAAATTATTTTCCTTAGTTCTGTGTTTCTTGAACTTAACTTCAATTGTGGTAATTGACCATTTCATTTTAGAATAACACAACCTTGTAATTTTCTATTTCCAAATGGCCATCCACAATAGTCGGCCGTCCGTTTATTATTTGTTGTCCCCACAACCAGAAAGATCGTGTAAACTTTTCTATATGGTGTCCAAATTTTAATCTACATTTTCCCATCTAGACCCTAACAAATCTTTAACAACTCCAATTTTAGGTAAATGTCGGCATTTCAAATCGAAATGAAAGCCGACAAAGAAAAGAACAACTTTTAGCAGGTCATAAACAGGGTTTCATCGATATACAGACACACCGACAGCCAACCACTTCGACAAAGGGGGCTAACAAATCTATGGGCCATCAAGCCATTCATGTCCAATATTTTGTCTTAACACAAAATGCCAAAAGGCTCTAATAGCCCACTTGGGCTCCATGCCAAATAGTAGCAGTGGTATTGGACTTGGTGGCCTAATGCTATGGCAAAACTTCAACCTACACCATCACTAAACCACGAATAGGCGAGGAGTTCATTAACAAGATCAAATCAAGTGCATTGGAGGTCAGTGTTGACATTGTTTTGGCTTCGTTTTAGACATTGTTTTTGTTTGTGGTGGTGTCTGAATGCAACTGAAACCTGAGATTAAACCGCAAATGCAAGGCAATTATTCATTATGATCGGTGTATGGTATAACACTGAACAGCAGATAGTTAGGTAGACTAGGTAAACAGGAAAAATATCCATTGAAGGGATCACAAACTACAAAGAAAATAAATATTTTTGGTCTTCAATTAGAAAATTACAATAATTTATGCAATATATTGTAATTTTATATTTATTTATGCAAATAATTTTTGCCGCACTATTTTCATTGGATTTTCTCACGTTAAAGAAAAACGAATTGAAAATTATCCTGTTATAATAAAATCAGGCCACTTTACAGTTCCCATAAATTATTGGAGAAATTTGCTTGCTCTAATACAGTAAACTAAAACAAAACAAAATTGAAGAAATTCACAAATATTCTGTAAATGTCAGTGTCCTATGGAGTATTCGTAAAATATGTGACAGACCAAAAAAACAAAAACCATAAAAGAACACACTCAGTACTGAGTACATTTCCAAAGAAGATACATGCCAATAAATTTGTTATTCACAAAAGAAATGGAGCTTATGCAATGGCCAAAGGGACAAAAAGGAAAATTACGATTAAAAAACCAAAAAGAAAGAATGAAAGAAACACAGGAATGAGGTAACTACGCCGCGACAAAATAACCCCACATTCAGAACACGCACATCTGTGTCTATCACCGAGTTCTTTGCTCTTACCCAGAAATACTTGCAATGCATTCGGAATATTAAATGTAACCATGTGATGCTATCTAATCCCCTATAGCTGGCGCGCTCGATGTTAGCGCGTGTAAGACTTTGGGGAATATGCCGATTGTCTTCGATAAGAAAAACTTTGTAAATGTTGACATTTGTGTGTGTTTAGCAAAAAGGCCATAAAAGGCAATTGACATTTTTGTTTTATTTGAACAATAAGCAATTAGAAATTTCGAGAAGTATTATTTTAAGATCGGGCTATATGAAGGTTATATCAAAATGAAATGATAAATTTGCATCTTTGGTCTGCCTAGATCTAATTCCCCTTACCCGGTCACACTACAAGTCTGCAGGTAGAAGGGTAAGCGTTAACGAAATTTGTTGAATAACATAAACATATTCATGACCATCGTTGCCATTTTGGTCCGATCGGACCAAAATTGGTCTAAACGATTTTTAAATTTTTTATTTGGTTCGATGGTGGGACCAAACGAAATAAAGCCAATTTTGGTCCATTTTTATAAAATTTGTCGAATTTATCATTTTTTAGAATTTAATATTTTTAACATATTTTATTGTATCTATGGAATTAAATACCATTTCAATCGCCGGATAATCATTCAAAAAATCGAATGAAAATTTCGCGTTTGGGACAGGAAATATATCTTTTTGGACAATTTTAATCCATATACTCAAAATACGGCAGAAGTGGAAAAGTAGGATTGAGCTATACAAGAATATAGACCGATATGAACAACACTTGACGCATCAAATTATGGTTGCAAGTCGAAATGTTTAAGCCAACTTTTTATAAAATTAAATTTCGCTTTTTGATGTCAAAATTGACTTTAAAATTGGACCTTTAGAAAAAGTCTATTTTTCCAAAATTTAAAAAAGTTGAAAAGTCGACGTTTCATTCCGTTGTTAACCGCGTAAACCATTTCAGTCCTTTCTGGTTTACTACATTTTTTTTTAATAAAAGCATTATGTACAACCATAAATTACTTTTTAAGGAAATTGGAAATTTGGTCCGTTGAACAGAATTTTAGCCCGATATTGGGAAAAATTTGGTCCAATATAACATTTCGTTGTGGCAACACGCAGAGAAGGAATATGATCACCTTAAACATGTTTCAAGAGCAAAATGTTATTTTTGTATGGTTACCATGTAACATGTTTGTCACTAAAATGTTATTTTCTCGTCAAATATAATCTGCTTGCCGAAATCAGATACATGATTTCCGAGGAAATAACATGGTTGCGAAAACCATGTTACATGGTCACCACCCCACATTTTGCTCTTAAAACATGTTTGAGGTGATCATATTCCTTCTCTGGGTGAACGCTGACCCTATTCCTGAATACCACGAAGGGTTGATACAGAAACTGGCCCATAATTTGTTAAGGACAAGGAATTCCTTGAGTGTAGAAGAGTACGAATAAATCCAGCTGGCATGATTCGGCGAAGGCTGGATCTTTTTTTTTTTAACTTAATGAAAATTAATTCGCACTAGAGTATAAAACTCTTCCATTGTGTTTTTTTACCATCGAAAAGGCAAATATAGTCACACTTACTTCCTTTGGTTTCATATGCAATTTACATAACATACCTGTAAGAGAAAGAAAAACAAAAAATTAATAAAATAAAATAATAATAGTAGATAATGCCTGAATTATTTTAAGAACTTGAAGCTATATAAAGAAGTTAGTAAACCTTGAACCTTTTTCCAAGCTTCAATCTTTGCCTGAAAACTTGTGAAATTGTCCTTCATCAAACGAGCTACTCTTTTTGAAAACAACAAAAACGCGTATAGATTTTCATCTATACAAGATCTTATGGAATCTTAAACCAGTTGATTTCATCCTTCTATCATTGATCGGATTTCATTGAAATCTCAACTTTTTCTTCTTCTTCTGCCAAAACTGTCACTTAAAATTCACTTTCGGACAAAGATTTCACTCTCAGTCTAGCTGGAAGCAAAACAAACATTTAACCAAACTCTCCCATCGAGCCATGGAGGGATGCGGGGGGGATCAATTTCATGCAACCAATGATGGCCACCAACACGTTGCTGGTTAACTGAAAACAATAACAACACCGCCCGTAACTAGGTCAGCAAGTGCGTTTCGATGACTAAAACGCAGACCGGCATAAACGCTTGAAATTACTTCCCCTAGCCAGTATGGGCATGATGCCACAAAAAAAACAAAAACATTTCAAGCTCAAAACAAACCAAACCGGCACCTAACCAAAAACAACTTCAGATACAAAGACTACTGAAGCTCAAGGCATTTTAGCCAGGGCAAATTCTTCCATAGCCTACCAAAACTTCTGGCCTCAAGTTTTTGTTCGAAGTAGAAAAGTTTCTCTTGACCATCAAAAGAGAATCGCATCACGAATGAGCCAATCTGATGATTGATCAATGAAATGAGCTACTCCAATTGATATGACCACAATTTCATTCATGACATGAAATACACTTTTACTTATTGGGATGGATATTGTGTCTACACCATCAGACATTATCGTTTAGATTCTTTGGGCTTTAGTGTTCAATACCTGAGAAACGGACGTGGACTAGGTAAACAATCTAAGTTGTTAACGATGCTAGCTACCTAGCCATTGGGACTTAAATGTATAAAGAGCACATTACTTTTCAACCATGGAACTCCTTAAACGGTTGGAAGCATTTCCACGCATATTACAGAGTGCAGCTACAACTGCAGATGGATGTTGACATTGCTGCTGAAGCTTAATATAGACATGTGTACCTCCACTATAGTCTATCTGTCTTCTTGACTTTGAGACAAAAGTAATTCGCGTATTTTATTTCTCCTACACTATTGGGGTACTTGAAATGAGATTGGAATGAATTTTAGTTGTTGTTGTTGTTGTAACAGTTTATTGTGATTTCATCCATTTTTATGTTATACACTCTGGTACTTCAGCTTGTGGCCAGATCGAGGAACTCTGCGACTAAGGTGGTGTACGTCCAGAGTGATCTGGTGGTAAGTCGGGTTGGTTTAGCAGGGCAAGAGAAAAGATGACGCGTGTCGTGTGGCCCTTGGTTGCAAATTGGACATACGTCAGCTACGCTGCTATCAATCACTGATAAGTAGGAATTGAGGCGGCTGCACTTGCCTGATCTTAAGTATGCTAAAACTACCCTAGTCTGCCGTGGGAGGTCTCTTTCCTCCGGTGCTATGGGCGGTGGACGGACTCCGAGAACAGGATTAACCTTGTAGCTTCTCACCGCTGCAGCTACAGTATCCTCATGAATCCTGTTCAAACCTGCCTGGTACGCTGCTTGATCTAGAGGCTCTCTTTTGTAACGCTGGATCTCGCGCTCTAGATGATGTATATCAACCCTTACGTTCCTAGGTGGTGGTTGTGTATCCATGAGAAGGTGGTTTGGATGATTACTGCGATAACAACCCAGGAGATACTGCTTTGACAACATATAATTGTGTCTTCGCACAGGGATGATCTTTCTCTCCACATAAAGGTGATCCAGGGGTGTGCTGCGGAGACACCCAGTCGCAGTTCTATGCGCAGCGTTCTGGCAGGTCTTTATGTTATTCCACTGCGTGTCACTGGTCTGCATAGTTCACCACTAACCGGCCAATTGTCTTATAAGTAGTTAACAAGGTTTCTTTGTCCGCACCCCAAGTACTGCCAACAAGTGACTTGAGAACCGCGGATCTTATTACATATTGCAGTGGCATGGACAGATGACCTGAAAAGACTGTCGAATGTTACCCCGAGTATCTTGGGGTAGTTTACTGTCGGAATTATTTCGCCATCGATTCTAACATTCAACTGCCTACTCACTTCCGCCATCCATGTAGTAAACAGTGTGGCTGAGGATTTGGTGGCAGATATCCTCAGATTTCTAGCAGTGAAATAACTGGTAAGATCAGCAACGTAGACGTTTCAACGATCGCATATGTCATCAACAATGGGCCCGGATGCCATGATTGTACAGTCGTCCGCATATGATACAATCTCGACGCCGTCAGGAGGGAGTGGAATCGAGGACAGGTAGAGGATAAATAGTGCCGGAGATATCACCCCACCCTGGGAAACTCCCTGTTTAACTCTACGGGGTTTTGACTTTTTGTCCCTGAATTCCACGTACGACTGGCGTCCACACATACAACTCAGAACCCAACGTTTCGTTCCTGCCGGTAGGGACGTATTCTCGAAGTCCTCGAATAATGTGGCATGGTTGACCGTATCGAATGCTTTCGATAGGTCAAGCGCCACGAGGACCGTCCTATGACACGGCTTGGGCTGATTAAGTCCCCTGTCGTCGTACTGTGTACCTTATGGAATCCATATTGATGGTGGGCAGCTGGAAAATTCTCCACAAGGCTGGGGAGGAGTGTGCCTCAAGTGTCTTGGCTACTGGCGAGAGAAGGGATATCGATCTGTACGATTCACCTTTTCTCGAATCTTTGCCTGGCTTCAGTAGTGGAATCACCCTTCCCATCTTCCAGACATCGGGTATAACGAGCGATTCCAAGGACAAATTGAGGAGTCTGGTCAGGTACTCAACTCCCAGTATTCCAAGGTGCTTCAGCATTAGCATTGAAATTCCGTCGGGGCCCATCGCCTCGGATGGTTTCGCGCTGTTGTGGTGTGTCATCGGCTCGGAGACCACGTATGCGACGAGTGGCTCTCCTTTTCGTTCTAATTTTGGTAATCTATAGAGATGGATCCATACACCCAAAGAAAAAATCATGAACGGCGTTGTCATTTCGAAACGATCTGTTCATGAAATGAAATGAATCAACACACATGTATTGTCAAACAGAGAACAGATGGGGTCAATCTGACAACGTAAAAATGACACCATACGTTGTCAAAACAACAAATAGCGTTCATGATCTGAAAACGTAATGGTTACGAAACAAAACTAAAAAAAAAATAAAAAAATATTTCCGCTACCGTGACTCGAACCTATGTTGCCTGCACGATACGCGTTAACAGTCGCCTTAGCACATTGCAACAACGGCGGAGATGCCATAATAACGGTTATTTTAAGACTTTCCACGGCCAAAGAAAAACGAATGCCGTTCATGAAATCATGAACGCGTGTGGACGAAATCGTGACCATTCCGTTTTGATTTTTTGTGAACGTTTCATGATCTGAAAATGTAATGGTTACGAATTTAAAAAGAAACTTAAAAAAAGATTTCCGCTACCGTGGCTCGAATCTGTGTTGTCTGCACCATACGCGTTAACAGTCGCCTTTGCACATTGCACCAACGGCGGAGTTGCCATAACAACGACTAACGATTATTTGAAGACTTTTCATGGCCAAATAAAAACGAATGCCGTTCATGAAATCGTGAACGCCAGTAGACGAAATCGTGAACACTCCGTTTTGATTTTTTATGAACGTTTCCGTTTCATTTTGTGACCGTGTGTTCGCGATTTTGGAAGGCAATTTTTTCTATTAGTGCACTGTTACCGGTTACCACTGATAGTGCAAATCGGAATAACAGAAAAAAAGAGAATCACAACCAGGTCGAAAGATTCCAATTTGCCTTAGTTACCGGGCAATTTCAAAATCATTTTCGAAATTTTCCAAAAGAAACAAGGGACTTTTAGATTCCAATTTAAAATGCTTCAATAAATGCAGTCCAGCACTATTGTTTTGTTATAAATTTGATCCTGCTCTATTAATCCAATTGCTGTTTCTATGATCCTATGTTCCGCGGCCCTACTGTCTCTGAAGTCTGCAATTTTTAAACCTTGTCTGGTTCAATGGGAACCCTACTGACCCATGGGTTTATATATGTTGAACCTTAATGAGTACTGACCAACATCTCGTCCCTTCTGGCCCAGGAGTTCCTTTTTGGTCCATTTTAAGCAGCGTTGCCAGAATTGTTTCACAAAAAACCGCTAGATTTGTCCAAAAAACTAGCCAAAAAAAGCTAAAAAATTTAAAAAAATAGCTAGAAAAAAAGCTAAAATTTTTTGTATCAAAAGTCACATGTTTGATTGAAATTTAACAAACTTAAAGGCTTTATTTCACTTAAAATGCATATTATTTTAATTGTATTCATTTTAATTCAATTTCTGTGAGACTGTAAGAAAATTTAAGTCATATTAGCTCTGTTTGCGTACTCGATACATTTTGATTACTATCACAAATTTTTACTGGAAGTCCTTCGTTTATATTTCCTAGTAAAAACATGTTTCCCAGTAAACTTGCAATTGCCAGCTGGTTAATCATCAACAAGTCCAATGTGCGATATATTGCATAATGTCACATAGAACTGCATTAGAAAATATCAATATATTTCGTTTTAACTGAATTAATGATAAATTCGTGAACGAGAACACTTCTCCTAATTTTGCCCAAGAGAATAAAACCCATTCTAACTGTCTTGCAAGTTTATATTGAATAACTTTTATTCGAAAATTTCCCATACAAACCTATTGTTGTCCAATTTTCGTAAATGTAAATCCATTTCATTAATATATAGCAGATTTGTTTTGATCCTATCACTACGAATTTTTTATTGCATTTTTTTGATGTTAAAAAATAATACCACATTCAAAACTTTATTTCCTTAATTATTTCTATATTCGGTTCCAAAGATTTTGTACACTAATGATTTTGGTATTGATTCCGAGTCAAATTTGAATTTAAATATTAGTTTTTTTTTTCAGCTTTTTCTTCATGAGCTATCACAGTGCTTTAAAAACGTGCTAACGACAACTTACATTTCCAAATTCAGACTCGACTTTAAGTAGAAATTATTCTATGTATACGTTTTTAAAATAAAATGTTGAAAAACCTCTTCTATTTTTGAACGCTATTTTGGTTTGTGGTCAAGATACAAAAACTCCACAAATTTAAAGACTATTTCATTAATTTTAAGAATTTTTTTAGAATTGACCCTAGCCTTCTTTCATGAAAAGATACCCATTTGTAAGTTGAATCACTTAACTATAAGGACAAAAAGAATTTATCGGCTATTGGACAAGGAAAACAGTTTATATAAGAGAAATTCACAAATGCTATTATAACCAAAATTCGCGTTCGTATTTTAAGGAAATGAAATCTTTGGCCTCACAACAATATTTTTTCAATGTACAAAGCAATTCACATCTACTATTTTAATTTAGTTATATCATAATAAACGAGTCAAATGCTAATATTCCTAATAATTTACTGACAGTTTATATAAGGAATTGAAATATGTGGAAAACCTTATTCTGACAGCAAGGTTTAGATAAAAACGAAGTTTTATCCATATTTCAATAGGAACATGTCGAAAATAAAAAAGCCAAAAATAGCTAAAAGGGGCATGAAAAAAAGCCAGAAAAAAAGCTAAAAGCTAAATGCATTTTTTCCCCGCTAAACGTCTTCAAAAAAAACCAAATCTAGCGGGAAAAAAGCTAAATTGGCAACGCTGATTTTAAGTGTAAGATTATATTTGATTGAATAATTTAAAGTTATATTTTCCCGGCTGCTATTAGCTGTGTAAATAAATAAATACAAAAAAATGGCTTCCTCTAAATTTTCTCCCAAACAATTTCATTTCCATGGCCCAAGACTGTAGTATAATGCGAACTTCATTGACTTCAGCTGAATTGTATTGGCCATTATTGCTATAAATGTACGGTGCTTTGAAACTCTACAGCACATTGTTTATTATTGCAGTGTTCTAAATAAATGCTACACACACACAGATCTATGGGAAAATTTGGCCATAGGAAAAAAATTGTGATTACCATAAATGGTCAAAGTCGGAGACAGTGAGGAAGAAGACCATGAACAACTTTGAACAAAAAGGAAATTTTCTGCATACACTGAAATATGTGTTAGCGGGTTTCCAATGGCTTTCTAGATCCGCCAAATGCCCCAACAAAGATCATGCAGACCACCCCGCCATAGGCAATGAGAAATTTTCTGTCATTTTGTCAAATATCTCATTTTGACATTTGTGATTTGCAAACGAACAAGGAGTGGCCCAATACTCATTCTTTGGTCTTCTTCACATCGATGACAGATCGATATGGATGTTAATCACTTTTGCTTTTCTATCTAGCAAACGTGCAAAGAAATTATGGACCCTCCACGAAAAGCGAAATTCAGCTGGCATAGGTAGCTCCTCATTTTTTGCAATGCTACTTTGCCGGAAGTTATTGTAGCTGATACGTCATCCATTGGCGATGGTTACTACCAGTGGACATTTGTTAGACAGCCCAGCCAGGTCTTGGACATTCTTTAACGTCTCCGTGTCGTTGAATGTGGTCAATTGTTTGTTTGTTTGTTCGCCTACCCCACCCCACTGCTGTTTGTGAATGGGGCGGTGTTTATGCGTCAAAAGGTCTCCATTTAGCATTGGCTTTATGACACTTGTGATGCCTTTTTGTCTATAGCTGTGTGGCATGGTGAGTCTTTTCAATCGCCATCAGACACCCATTGTGGAATTGTGTGGATAGACAACAACCAACAGCAAATCATTTGGTTTAGCCAAATGAGCTATAATGGTCAAAATCGGAGGGGGAGGCAGGGAGGCCAGGCAAAAAAAAACAGAGAAAGTGTTCGGTTGTGGGCCAACCAAAATTCTCAACTTTCATGGTGATCATCATAGTTAAGAGTTTAACGAATAGCCCAAATGGACAGATGGATGGATTTAATCATTTTTTGTTTATGATGATTTACTTGTTGTTGTCATTAGATGTCTGGTGGAATTTCGAAGTCAAAGAAGAAAAGTAAAAGTTTTTTTTATATGAATTTTAACTAAATTTCATATATTTTATTTCATAGATAAAATGAAGAATGAGGAAAATAATATCGGTGTGGTTCCTCTATGGCTGCAATGAGATGACAAGAAATCCTCTAAAAAACTGAAATTTTGACACCTGTCCACTAGACAAATCATGAAATACCAAAACTTGAAATGCTTTCTTTTTTTTCTTCTTCTCCAAACTGACATTTTGTCCTCCTACCTTATGGTCTAACTATGTATCTCTAGTGTTTTTTTTTTGTTTTTGCTGCCATTGTCATAATTCCCCCAATCCAATCCATTCACTGAAAGATCATTCACGACTCCAACTCAACTTCATTCATCACTCACACGAGTATAAACAAATTATGATGTAATTTCCATTATTATGATTATTGTCATATTGTGGTTGTCACTGTTTCTGTTGGAATATTGGCTGGTTACCAATCGCCAGTATAGCAGTGGCTAGGTTGAATATTAGATTTCCTAGACTTCCTGTTTTTTGGTTGGGTGACAAGTGGGAAAAACGTTCACCTAATGACCACCATGAAAAGCCAAACAGTAAACATGACGGATTAGCAGCAGCATAGCCATCATCTAATTCAGCCAGTGGCAGTACCACAAAAGATGACTAGGCAGCATAGAGATAATGTCACACAATATCAATAGTCACCAGTCCTCTAACATTTCAGCCTAAGCCAGCAGTTTTAGTATGGAATTAATACTGGCCGTGTTTCCGTCTCATGGTCGGTTGACCATAACGACCAACAAAAAACTCCCTCCTATGCAAAGGCATCCAAACGCCATCCAAAGATGCATTTGCATACCAAGAGCCAGGCAAAAAATCTCACTTGCTTTTGCAGAAAATATTCCGAAATTTGTAAATAGTTTTGGGGCCTTTCGGGCATTTTATCGAACAAAATTATTAATTTCACTTTGTCCTCTTGCAACTCTCGATTTGGAGTTAAATGACCTCCAAAGAAAACAATGCAAAACACAAAGGCAAATTATCAAATAAATTCAAAAATTAAAAAAAAAATTCAAGTACTTTGGGTAACACAAAAGTTTGGAGGAAACGAATTGTACACACGTAAAGCAAGTACACTGTGGGTTAATTGAATAATATTCATGTGTATTCAAACATATATTCTGGGGAATCGAATTTTCTTATATATAAATAGTAGGTGATAAAACTGTTTTAATTTCAAAATTTGGTTAATGGATATTAAAAAAACAACTTAATCAGAGATAGAGTTGAAATTGTAAAGGTGAAAACATTTCAACATTGAATTTCGGTAGAATAAGTCCGGTGTAAAAGTTTTGACCCAAAGAGACACAAAAAGTTTCCATCACAATAAAAGCTGGCACATTGAAAAAAGTGGCACAAATGTTCATAAAGAATTTATATTAATTTTTGTAAATAGAATTGTTAAATAGTTTTTTTTTCCAAAATAAATTTAAATTATCCTAATAATCATTTTATATCGATTTAATCGAAAATCACCACTTGAACTTTACAGTTCAGGTAGTATTGGTATATTTTTCAATATATTCCTCTTCAACTAACATAAGAGGTACTTCACAAATTTTTTATAGAAATAAAATTTTGACAAAATTTCCCATAGAAATAAAATTTTGACAAAATTTTCCATAGAAATAAAATTTTGACAGAATTTTCCATAGAAATAAAATTTTTATTTTTTAAGTTTGATAGATTTTTGCTAAACGTTTCTTCAAATGATTGTGGATTATTTTTGGCTCGAGTGGCAACCATGGTAGTAGAAATAAAGTTTTTATTTTTTAAGTTTGATAGATTTTTGCTAAACGTTTCTTCAAATGATTGTGGATTATTTTTGGCTCGAGTGGCAAGCATGGTAGTAACCCTACTATAGACAATTTTCGTTACCTAGTTTTAGGGTTGAAAATATTATGGTATACGAACACAAAAACAAATTTGTATCTGATTCAACCACGAAATTAATTGATCCAATTAATTTTTTAATTAATATACTTCAAATCACGAAAATTTAAAAAAAATGCTTGATACAAAATTAATTGATTCCATTAGCAAATTTTAAATAATTGTTTAATTAAATCAATTAAAAATTTTATTGATTTTGATTCCAAAACTCAATTTTAAATTAACCATGTAAATTACCATTTATGTTTTTTATTTAGATTAAAAAATTTAAAATAATTTTTTAATTTAACTGACTTAGTCTTCCGAGCTTGGTTAAAAAGTTCATTGTATCAATTAAATTTTTAATTGAAAAAGTTTTCAGCTTCAATCAACTTTTTAATTGGAAATATTTTGGTGATATTTTTTGTGTGAAGGGAAAAGGAGCACAAATATATTCCCTTAATTGTTAAGGTACCGATCTCATCCATAATATTAACCGAATTTGGGATACAAATTTACAAATAAATGGAATTAATTAAAAAGTGACACAACGAGACAAAAAGTTGTCACAAAAATTTGAAAAGTATGATATTTAGTGGGAAATTTGACACCAAAGTGACACAAAATTAGCATAATATTTATATGTCTATATATTTTAAAACAAGCCATAAAAAGATAAACATAGAGAGAGAAAGAGCATCGTACAAAGTGTAAAATCTGTAATTTTGGCTTTATAAAGTCTTTCTATTTGGAATTGATAAATTAATAAAAGACGAACTGACAGCGAAGGAAAACAAACAAAATAGAAAATTATTAAATAAACATATAGGAAAGAATAACGTCGGACCGGGTCGATTAAATTTTACCCTTCACCCCACTAGGTGAACATTTACATATTTACTATGTCAACGTTACAATTTTCTCACAAATTTTTTGAAATTGGATTTGATTTGATCTAACAAACATTTTTTCTATTTCATTAACAATAACTCCTTTAAGGTTTAAATGGCAGCCCGGTCACTTAGACTATTCAGTCCATGGTGATAAATAGAAATAAATAAATTTTTAAATAAAATAAGAAAAAATTTTGTATTATGAAATCATATCCATATCATCAAGATAGTGACACCACATGGCAAATGGTGTCATCCCAATGGAAAAAAATGGCAAATCTGTTACTATAGTGGCACAATGGTAATACTACATTGAGGAATAAAAATAGTGTGCGTTTGTTTCTCTTGAAAGACATTAAAATGAAACAAAGAGCATTCTGTTAAAATGAGAAATAAAATACACCTAAAAAAAAGTGACCCCACCGTGGAAGAAAATTTAGGTTTATTTTAGAAAATTTTAACTAAAATAGTTTTCTAATTGCAACATGTTACAAATAAGTTAATACTTTTGAAGAAAATTTTTTAAAAATAATTAATTTTTTTCTGTTGTTTAAGAAAATTTCATATGTTAAAAATTGTTAAAATGTCTTTAGCGCTGTACGAAGTTCGAGACAGTTACAATTTTAGTAAAATGTACTCATTTGAGAGACTTATGAACTCAATTTAAGCAAACTTCTGCCATTTTAGGAAAATATGAACTATTTTATTTTTTAGTAAAATTGTGCACTATATTTGTATACAACTTTTTTTCTTATTTTTAGTTCACGTCATTAAAGTTAGCAAAAAATTATTAAAATAAGGAAAATTTACTCATATTGTGCAAAATTTAACTAAAATCAACTAATCGTCATGAACTAAAATAAAGTTCAGTTGCCATTAGAGCCCCTTTTTTCTGGGTGTATGTTGTTTTTTTAATTGCCTTTTCGAAAAACACTACCATATCTACTATATATCGCTTCATTCTTCTCTTTACCAAGGCTAAAATTAACCTAGGTTAGGTTAGGTTATGTGGCAGCCCGCACGGATGAAAAAGACTGTTTTTCATATGTTTGGCTATAAACATTATATGTTTGGAACACAAATTTTTAAACACAATATTTTTGAGTGCAAGCATATAATGTTCATAAACTAGCATAACATGTTTGGGACATATATGTTAATATGTTAGAACATATTATGTTTGGGACATAAAATGTTTGTAAATATAATATGATTGGATGCAAACATATATTAATTTAGAAATAGCCTATAAACATATATGTGTTTAGTAGCTTGGAGCGCTATTTAACAGGGAGCGATATTGAATTAAGTTGGTGGTTGTTGCTTGTTATTACAAAATTAACATTTTTTTTTCCTTGGGCAATTGATCAGCTACTTCTTTGATCCTTACAAACTGTGTGGTCCGCTGTTCGAATCCCCGTCCGGCAAAAGGTGAAATTAAAATAAAAAAATCATACAATTGAATAATTTCTTCTACAATGTTTGTATTACAGAAAAAGGTGCTAAGAACTAAAAAATCTCGTGGAAGTGAGAAAGATGTGGGGAATATACAATTGGGCAGAAACAAAATTTTGAGCATTCAGGTCGGAAACCTATGTTGTTAGCACCTATATTACCTGTTTATTTTCATAATTCATTATGATTGTAAATATATGAATAAATAAATAAATAAAATTTTGAGCACAATATTGTTTGGGAGAATTTTTTTAAGCATATAATATTTTTGGTTGCAAAATGCTTCCAAACATATTATATGTTCACATAATAACATATTGTTTTTTGGAAGACAACATTATTGAATTTGGATACAAAAATACAAAATGTTTGGAACTTAGACTACCCAAACATATATTGTTTAGACCAATATGCTTTCAAACATATTATATATTGGAAGAGATCAAACATATAAATGTTTGGGCAATACCCAAAAATGTATATGCTTGAAGCAAAATATGTTTGGGAGTATATGTTACAGAAGCGATTTTTTGTGAGCGTGCGATGTATCAGGCTCACTTAGACTATTCAGTCCATTGTGATACCACATTGGTGAACTTCTCTCTTATCACTGAGTGCTGCCCGATTCCATGTTAAGCTCAATGACAAGGGACCTATTTTTTATAGCCGAGTCCGAACGGCGTTCCACATTCCAGTGAAACCTCTTAGAGAAGCTTTGAAACCCTCAGAAATGTCACCAGCATTACTGAGGTGGGATAATCCACCGCTGAAAAACTTTTTGGTGTAGCAGGAATCGAACCCACGACCTTGTGTATGCAAGGCGGGCATGCTAACCACGATGGCTCCCTAACCACAAAGTGGTCAAAACCTAACACAAAATTTCGACTCCTCTCCTATGGAAAGCAAGCACAGTGTTCATGTCTCTATCTACATGAACATAAAAATAAAATTCCCCAAAAATTATTACAGAAATATTGAATTCCCTTCGTCGCATATTTAATTATGCTTATCATGCAATGACAATAACTGAATTTGGTAAATATTTTCGCAATTCATTGCCGGGCACTTTTCTTCATGAATAAACAGAATGTGGCGGCGCTAATCCACCCACTGTCAGAAACACCAAACAATCATCGTCGTCGACAAATGAAACGTGTTTGAAATTCCAATACAACAACCAAAAGGAGATCTTCCTACAACAACTAAACGTTGGAAACGAAGCAAAAAAAAAAACAAAGGATCGCAATCTTGGTTAAATCAGAACTTTGTTTTGTTCCCCTTATCAAAGTTGAATGATCTCGAAATGATCGTGGTATGAATGATAGACTTGGCTTCTTCTCACAAAACTTTCCTATCTCTAGAAAAAACAACAAAGGCATATGAGTAGCACCCAATTAATTGTGGTTGCCATTCTAGTCCATGTCGAATTGTTAGTGGCTCCGAAAATTGTTCGTGCTGAACTTATTCATCAACAATCATGGCACGGGCACTATAAAGGTGGGGGGGGGGGGGGGGGCAAATATTATGAGAATCATGCTTAGTGCCATTGGCCGCCCTGAGAAGAATACTAAAACCGCTTACCTTACATACTTGTGGTGGTTATGTCGAAATTATTTGAGATTGCCAAGTTTGATATCATTTAGAATATAACGGTTCTAAGTTGGAGGAGTTTGATGATGATAACCAGCTGTGAATACTGAATCAACTTCACAACTCAGTTATGGCATCAAGCCAACCACAAGCTTTGGATTATACAACTTCAACTTCATCATTCCCATTATTTATTATTCAATCCAATCTTTGAATGTGGAAAAGGTAGAGTAATGCAATCATTGGAAGTATTGCAAGTACTTCAATAATTGCGTAATCTGTAGCGAGGGTCGTTATGGCCGAAGCATTCACTTTACAATATCATAGACGACATAGACCTTATTCACTATTCACGTCCATCTGGAACATGGAACTAATAGTTATTATTTTTGTTGTTGTTGTTTTTTTTTTTTATTCGGTAGGTACAGACATAGACGTCGAGTATGGTTTCCCTGGAAGGAGATCCGTTCAGGCCACAATTTCTTCCGTTGCGGAAGGAAACCGTCAACATTCGTTTGATTAGCTACACATGGCCACTGCAAATGGAGCTGCTATACCGTATGCTATTCCTACTGTTGCTGCTGCTGGAATAACTATTGTTCAATTGGCCATTATCTTTCACTTTAGACATAAAACAAAATCGATATACGACCATCAATACAAATTTCATATCCATGCATTCGAATAGGTAACCAGCCATCCAGTTAGCCATGCATCAATGAATTTGATGGAGCATTAAAATATACCAATCATGGTTGTTGATGAAGTGTATATCCATGATCAGTACAACTCTTGTTTGTTTCTTAGCTGCAATGCAATAAAATAAAAATGGATGAAAACACAAAAATTTCCCACAAAAAATAAAGGAGAGTTTCATTGAACATTGACCCATACAATTTGTATGTACTGATATTTCAGGATTTTTATGGATATTGCCTGCATAGGGATTTATATGATTCATAAAGGCAATTAATTTCGGATGTACGATTTGAGTATTTTTCGAAAGGTTATTCAAAAAAAAAATCTATTGAAGCGAATTTGTATTATAAACAGGTTTGAGATATTAGCCGAAAGACATGCAAACAATTATAGATAATTCATATTATATATAATTTTGAAATTTAGGACATTTGAGTAAGAGTACTCAGGGGATCAGATCTTATATTGGTAGAGCTATACAAAAGCCAAAACCAGATTCTGCTGAGCTGACGAATACATTGTATAGTCTGAGGTATGTTACCCATATTCCCTATGAATATCCCATGTGGAACAAAAGATTACTTCAATCATATAAAAAAGTGAAATCATCTTCTATTTTCGTGTGAATGGTAATCGACTTCCTCCTTCGTCTCTATTTTTGCCATGTTGTGCCACTTTTTAAGAATGTCGACACCGAATAGAATTATTCGTTAAATCGGCTTCTGAATCTTTGAGCTGCTTATATAAATTGAAAAAAGGTAATAAAATGACTGCTTCCTTTATCTATATTTAATTGAGTAAAATAGAATTTAGAATTCTAATACCAAACATGAAGACAAATCACTTTAGAAGGCTTAAATGGTTCTGGTGACGTTTCTGAATTCTGATTTTGTTATAAAATTTGTTTTTTTGTTCCTTCACTTTTATATACTCCCATGCTCCGATATTGCAAATCGCAAGAACTTATGTTTCTTCTAACAAAAAAAATGGGGATGATCTCGGTCTTTAATCCCATATGAATTTGAACTTTTCATTAAAGAGAACTATATTGCCAAATTTTATGCACTCTTAGAAAAATATGTTTTTCATATGTTCCGATATAAACAAAATGTGTTTCGGGCACAATTTTAAAACACAATATATTTAAGTGCAAACATGTAATGTTCCTAAACTAACACTAAATGTTTGGGACATCTATGTTAATATGTTAGAATATATTATGTTTGGGGCATGAATGTTTCATAAAAATCATACGTGTGAATGCAAACATATATAAATTTACAAATTTCGACTAAACATACATATATTGTGATATTTTATTCAAAGCGACAGAGAGAGTATAGAGAAAGAAATAAAGATGGAAACCGGGAGAGTTGACGAAAGATATCAACATTACACAGCGAAAGAATCAAAAGAGAACAATTTCTGTGAAACCGCTTTTGTTTCGGAAAACTGATTTATGATAAGGCCAAAAATTTGATATGCTTAAGTCTAAATATTATTTAATTTGAATAAAGAGAATAGACATTCGGAACCAAGAGAATAGACATTTGAAAAACAAACAGCATATGTTTTCGCCTTGAGAGCAGCATTTTAGTGTGGACATGAGTTTCGTTTATTATTTTGGCATTATGGGCACAATTTTTTTCTTGGTTCGTTAAAAGAAATCAGGGGTCTTCATAAAAATAACGAAAGGGCACTATACTCTTTTTAGAGTTGGGACAGTAAAATGAAATAAGGAGGAAATAGTGAAAAATTACATAGTAAAATTTATAAAAACAAGTCCACGAGGAGTTGACGGACACCTTCAAATATAAAAGCGGGCATTAAGTTCGAGTTTTGCAACTAAAACAATTCAAAAATTTATTTTCTTTAAAATGAATTATTAAAGAAAAATAAAAGGCATTTTAGAGCGATGGTGTTAAATGCTAGTAAGAAACTGTTCACGCCTAAATAAATTTATGTTTATATTATAAAATTATTTATGTGTGTTTCTACTCGACTCCACGTTCTTCTTTTGTTAGAGTTTTTGAATTACATCCAAATTTTAAAGTGTTGTACCAAAAACAGATTTTTGTTACAAAATTGTTATTTTTGCAATAAAAAAATAATATTTTATCCAAAAATCAGTCAATTTCGTTTATATCAAGCACTGCTACTGACTATAAATCTTTAATAACCCACATTTCGAAGTTTCATTATAAAAATTTAATATAGTATAAATATAAATGTGTAAATTAAAAAAAAAAGTGTTCGGTCGGAGCAGGGATTGAACCCACGACCCTTTGCATGCCAGACAGACATGCTAACCACTGCTCCACGTGGCAAACAAATGTATGTTTCTGTTAAATAATGTTATGTTTGCATGGGCTCGTGGGCGCTGTAAACTATGCTATATAAATGTAACTTATAACGATAATTATCTACTGGTGACTATAACAGCTACGTAGCCCAGTGGTAGTGTGTTGGCTTACAAACTGTATGGTCCTCGGTTCGATTCTCCGTGCAGGCGAAAGGTAAAATTTAAAAAATTTATAAAAGTGAATAATTTCTTCAACATTATTTGTATTACAGAAAAAGGTGCCAAGAACTAAAATATTTCGTGGAAGTCAAATTACGAGTATGTTAGGCAATGAGCACAATCGTCTTTGGGAAAAATTCTTCCAAGCATATATTTTTTGGGCTCAAAATGCTTCCAAACATATAATATGTTGACATAAAACAAACATATTAATGTTTCGGTAGTATCCAATAATATATGTGCTTCCTGCAAAATATGTTTGGAACATATGTTAAAGAAGCGATTTTTTTGAGGGTGTGTATATTCATTTTAGGGCCAAGAAAATAAGCGAAAACGAAAATTTTGCAATAGCCTTTGTTATGAGAAGTCTTAGCCGTAAGCTCAGCCATTCATTGGATTGCCTTATTCTAGAAACAATATTTTCTTCTTACCATTCCCACATAAAATATTTAGCACATACCTGCAAAATAAAGAAAAAAACAATTTGTATAATTTACAAATATAAAATGAAAAATACATATTAATAATATCACTCAAAAGCTTAGATATGAATAGCTTAAAATGGTTGCTCGTTTGTCTTCCTTTCTCACAGGCCCTCTAAGGGAATTCTTCATGATAAAATCGTATGCTAATCACAAGGGATCCTCCATGCTACAGTGGTTAAGTGTAATTTTGGCTCCTGTCATATCAAATCATGTATTGACAACGCTAGGTGTTTTTTGGTAGATTACATTGGGCTCAAGTGGTAACCGTGGCTGGGACCCAGCTCCATTTTCTATTGCCTTTGATTGTTTAGGTATTGTGGTGAAATTCTCTGTTAGCACTGAGAGGCCCGACTCTAGGTTTAGCTCAATGATAAGGGACCTCCTGTTTCATAGACGAGTCCGAACGATGCTTCACATTGGTTTCTCCAGCTACTTATAAAAGCTTTGAAATACTCAGAAATGTTACCAGCATTACTGAAAGGGCATAATGCACTGCTGAAGAAACTTTTTGGTCGAAACTGGGATTGAACCCAAGGCCCTTTTTATGCAGGTATGCTGGCATGGTAACCATTCCACCAAAGTGGCTCCCATTTAAGATCCCATAAGATTTAAATGAAAATAGAATCTGACTGCACTCATTGATATAAGCAGTATTGCTAGTTTTGGGGATGTTCCCCAAATTGAGGGGGGAATTTCCATAAATTTGGGGGTTTTTGTTCAGTATAATAAATGATGTTACAAATGAGGTATTTGGACTAGAAACGGACATAGGATGTTATGTTTGGTGCCCAGTTTATAATTTTACTCAGTTCGATTAAGAGATATTTCTACAATTGTGAAATCATTTCGTGAGAGCTCGGTCCTAAATGTTGCCCTCTTACCAATAAATACAGAAATGATGAAGATAGATCACCTTCATATTTATATACCACCCAATTTTATTAGCGAACTCCCATTTCCACTTTCCGAACAGTTAGAAGACGACTACTGGTCTCCTGGTGTTGTCTTTCGAAATCTTGATCTTATTGCAGCTCACAGGCTGATATGACAATAAATTTTAAATTGTTACTGATTTCTATCGGAGAACCTATTACTTTATTATTTTATTTATTTTTTTTTTTCATAAAGACTTGTCAAAAATGTATTGAGGATTTTTGAGGACGAAAGCGTCCTAATTTGGGCACAAAAGCCAGAGAAATCCTAGCAACACTGACCCACATGACATGTTTGAAGGCAACAAATCAACACACACACACATATGTTAGATCACTATTTTCAATAATCTACTGATATTATCTATGTCGTAGTATTATATACAGCATATTAATAAAATAAATTGTCTATAAAAATGATAGAACAGGTGGAGACTCTCTCTAGATTAGAGTGTGTCAGATGATTACTTCAAGATGTAGATATGAGAGTATACACAAGTGGTGCTCATATCAACAAACATGGGTTATTGAATTTGCCCATTACCCCTTTTAGTGGTAAATTGCCTTGGACTTTTCTCTGGTGTTAATATCCTGCCATTAAAATGTAATGCACCAGCATTATCATCTGGGTAGACAATGCACACCAGCCATCCAACTAGACATTCATACATCTATACATCCATCCAGTATGTGCATCAACTTCCATTTACTTATACTTTCCATCCACTCCTATGGTGGCCATAGTGTCTGGCCAAATTGCTTTGCATTATGTTACCTCTCTATCAGACATACGTCTGCTCTACTCAATATCTTTCTACCGTTTTGCATCTTTAATAAGCTCGTGCCAATTTCCGCTTCTCAGCTTGCATTGAGGGGGAAATTTAAATATAAAAAATTATAAACTTAAAACATATGCTAAGATAGCCATCGCAAACAAGCGAATTATATATGAGCGTGTAAATGGACGACGACTACGACTACGACGACGGCGATTAGTTGTAGTCCGTTTAAAAGAAGAGGTGAAACCAGAAGACATCTGTCTTCAGGTACAAAGCAAAAAATGCATTTACTTTTAGCTCTCCTCTATTGATAATAGCAGGACGGAGTTTCTTGTCATTATAAAATTATCAATATAATAATAACGTAATTAAAGAAAATTTCCGGATAGTTATTAATTTATAGAATTATTCTTGGCAATCACATTGAAATTTTACTTTTCAGTGATAGGAAAAGTTTATAAAAAGCGGGGCATTTTTCAAACTCGTTTATAAGAAGGAGATCCTCATCACGATATGAGAGTTCTCAAGCCTTGGGCGAAATTCCACTTTTCACAAGAAAAGAACATTTCGTTTCGCAGGAAAGAATTAGTTTTTTGTTTGTGAAATTACGTTGACATTAGCTAAACTTTAGCAAAAAAATTATTTTTGTAATTGGGATACCTCTGCAAATATTAAAATGCTTCGAACATCTACACTAAAGCTCCATACCAACCAAAAAATCATTAAGTAATTTGAAGTTAGATTTTTGGCCACACTTAATCACATACCACACTTCGGATACATTTTGACACTTGCAACATCATTCAAAAGCAGTAACAGAAATTCCATCCAAGAGGAAAAATTACAAAATTATTCAATCAATATTTGTGCAGAAATACGTGCTAGTGGAATAAGTTAAAATCTTAAAATAAGCTCTGTATTTCACACTAGCTCCACTCTTGAGTCCTCATTGAAGCCAAGCTAGTTAAGATGTAGCTCCAGCATCCATCCACATGTGATGCAGCTGCAATTCTAAGAAAAGGAGAAGAAGAAGAAAAACCTCAAAGATCTGAGCCATTGTAAAAAAACCGCAAAAACACAACAACCAGAAACAAACAACCTTCAACTACCTCTAACCGCAGCAGCAACTGCAAATGACACTGCAACTACAACTCCAAGAGCCAAAAGACATGATGATAAATAAATACAGGCAGGCTGGTTGGTTAGATTGTGTGCTGGTATTTAGTATCCATGGAAGAGATGGATTACACACGTGTGGACTTGCCATACCATCGAGTTATATGGAGCTACATAAATATCTTGGATAGACGGACATAGATTCCATCCCAATATGGTGGGGGATATATATTGCATTTCCTATATTAAGGCAAAAGGTTGAGAAAAAAACAGCCTCACCGTAAGTCAAGAGCCAGTGTAAACAAAGACCAGATGTGCTTCTTGTCGTCAGATTTCATTTCCCAGAATCACAAGACTATGTGAGATATCAAGCCATGTATTCCTTTTGTCAACTCAAATTACCAAAAGCCAAGTTTTAATTACACCTGCCTTGGTGAGACCTTTAACTTGGACAAAATGGATTTGTAACAAAAACCAAAACCAGATCTACACTTTACTTGATTTAGCTGTGTACAAATTTGCCGAAGATATTTAATTTAAAAATGTTTATAATGAAAGTTTACCACAGACTGGAAGCCTAATAATCAACCATTCTAGAATACTATTAGGCATATTTTTCCTATCGACATTAACTCCAGTAGTACGAGGATATAATAATCCAATGGCTTCATAAATATGTTCGTTTAACGCAAGTCAATTTCCCTTTTTTTTCTTCTCTATTCTCTTTGGCTGTAATTTTTAATCTGTCACAAAATCTATGTGAGGGTCATCACTTTCTTTCTCGTTGGAACCTAATCGCAGATAATTGCTTATAGTATGGATTATGAAATTTTCCATCTTGTCTTATCTTTTCTCATGGAAACATACCACATTCCAATATTATGTGATGTCTTTTTATGATGAAACTATCATTTTAGATGGCAAGAGAAATCATTAAAAATAAATCTCACATATACTTCAGAGAATTTCCATAGGTTTTGCGATATTTTGTGTAGTCCAACATTTTCTCTATTTTTTATATTGTGGGTGAATTCACTTAAAACCATTTCGTTTGTTGTTTAATGATTTTGTGGTTTAATTAGCAGTTAATGTTTAAATTTGTTTTCACTCCCCCCTTCCCATCGCCAGCCATCCGGTAAAGATTGTTTATAATTTTGTCCAAGCTAAAATTGTTGTGACCATCATTTAAACAATTAAATACATTGTTAAACCCTTTATACTATTACTCTCCACTTTAAAGACAAAATCATCGACAATGATTGCCTTGTCATCTGTGGGTTAAATGTAAAGTCAAACGGTAGTGAGTGACTATGCAAATAACTGCTACATTTTTATGTCATTCATTATAAAGTTGACATTTACACGGCGTCTGCTATAATATTGTGGCTCTCAGGGCTAGAGAAAAATGGTTCAACATAACTCAGTGGGAGAATATATGTGAGTGTGTGTGTGTGACTTTATGAATGGCCTGGGAGAATATGCACTAATAGCGTTGATTCCACTCTAAAGGGAGGAGTATATTTAACATAGTGGCATTTAATTATAGGGAAATGAACTGCATATAATTTCTTTGCAAAAATAATTATACGAAAAAATCCACAGGAAACGGAAGTTAAGGCTACTACGAAAGTTATCTGAAAATATTTCAAAAGTTCAATAACTATATTAACCGGGTATCTCACTCTCTCTCACGCACAAACGCCATTTAAATGTAACGAGTTGCCACCACGGTTGCCACTAGTGCTAAAAATAATGTACCAAAATTTTAAGAAAATTCTAACATAAATCTACCAAATCAAAATGTTATTTTATTTCTATAGAAAATTTTGCCAAAATTTTACTTCTATAGAAAATTTTGTTAAAATTGTATTTCTATAAAACAAAATTTGTTAAAATTTTTAAATTCTCGACAGAGAGAGAAATGAGAACAAACGTTATACACTGGAGACCCTACGCATTCAACAGAGAATAGAGACGTCAATGAACATTAAGGAAGACAAAGATAACACCAACTTACAGTATTCCATTGTTTATAGTTTAAAGAGTAAACATACAGAGTTCTGTGATATAGATTTTAAGTTTTGCTGCAATATTTACATTTTATTTATTTATTTAGTTATTATTATTGTTTGTGATGTCCAGTTTTAATAATTTATAAATGAAACAAATGTAAAACAATTGTAAGTAAGAACTAAAATCCACAATTAATGAAATCTAAATAGAATTTTCCTCTACAGATATTTCAAATAAAAAATTCTCTGGAAAAGGTCGGAAAAAAGCGGACGAAACGTCGAGAAAAAAGATGATATAAACTTGTTTTATTTGCATTTATATATATTGACTAAAACAGCCCATTAAAATAAAGAAAAATCTATTAAAACTAAGTGGTCATAAAAAGAAAACAGAAAATTTGTCAAAATTTGATTTCTATAGAAAATTTTGTCAAAACTTTGAATGGATATAAAATTTTGTCAAAATTTTATTTGTGTATAAAATTTTGTCAACAGTTTTTTTTAATTATACAATTATTTTTGTTTTTTCTATAGAAAATTTTGTCCAAATTTTATTTCTATAGAAAATTTTGTCGAAATTTTATTTCTATAGAAAATTTCGTCAAAATTTTATTTCTATAGAAAATTTTGTCAAAATTTTATTTCTATAGAAAATTTTGTCAAAATTTTATTTTTATTGAAAAATTTGTCAAAACTTTAATCCTGTAGAAAATTTTGTCGAAACTTTATTTTTATAGAAATTTGAAGTACCTCTTTGTTGGAAAGGAATGTTTTGCAAAATCTACCAAAACATCAATAATTCTAATAATACTAATCTACCACACAGTAAAAAATCTACCAGGTTTGGTAGAATTCTACCAACTGTGGCAAACCGTGGTTGCCACCCTTCCCACCCATCATTGTTGAAATCTTATGTGCTTGTCTAATTTTCCAGAATATTGCTTGTAGCCGGGATTTTCAATTAAAGCGATTATGGGCGAATTTGGATTTAAGGAAAAGACACCAATCCGCATGAACAAGCTGATATCCTATAAATTTTCTGCAGGATGTACTACTTAAAGAATTTAATTAAAAAAAAAACTTCTTCAAAAATTTGTAAAAATTTGATCTCGCGATTTTTTATACCCTAAACCACATAGTGGTCAGGGTATAATAAGTTTGATCGGCCAAAAAATGTGCCTACCAGAAATATTGATTTTAGACCCCATAAAATATATACCGATCGACTCAGAATCACCTCCTGAGTCGATCTAGCGCTTGGTGTCCGTCCGTCCGTCTGTCCATGTATTTGTTGTTCACAGGATTCCGGTCGCAATTATTAACCAATTTGGATGACATTTGGTACAGGGTGTTTTTTGGGCACAAGGACGAACGCTATTGAATTTGGAAGAAATCGGATCAAATTTAGATATAGCTCCCATATATATGTATCGCCCGATTTCGATATATGGAGTCACGTTGTGCTTTTTTACTCACCGATCGTCATCAAATTTTGCACATAGTAAACTTTTTCATCACCCTTTAAGTCTGCAAAATTTTATCGAAATCGGTTCAGATTTAGGTATAGCTCCCATATATATGTATCGCCCGATTTTCCCAAATTTGGCCATAAAAACCTTATTTATTAAGCGATCTTACTCAAACTTCACTTACTCTAATCTTTTATGGTACTGATAAATATGTGCCAAAAATAATCGAAATCGGTTCAGATTTAGATATAGCTCCCATATATATCTATCGCCCGATTTTGCCAAATTTGGCCGTAAAACCCTTATTTATCAACCGATAGTGCTCAAAGTTGGCTAAATATAATTTTCTATACCTCTTACTGTATATGCGCAATTTCATCGAAATCGGTTCAGATTTAGATATAGCTCCCATATATATGTATCGCCCGATTTGCTCAAATTTGGCCGTAAAACCCTTATTTATCGACCGATCGTACTCAAAGTTGGCTAAATGTAATCTTCTATAGCTCTAACTGTATGTGCGCAATTTCATCGAAATCGGTTCAGATTTAGATGTAGCTCCCATATATATGTATCGCCCGATTTTGCCAAATTTGGCCGTAAAACCCTTATTTATCAACCGATCGTAACCAAGGTTGGCTAAATGTAATCTTCTATAGCACTAACTGTATGTGCAAAATTTCATCGAAATCGGTTCAAATTTAGATATAGCTCCCATATATATGTATCGCCCGATTTTGAAAAATTTGCCCTTAATAACCTTATTTTTGACCATAGGGGCCTCATTTACTAACTGATCGTACTCAAATTTTACACAAAGTGGGCTTCTGTGGTATCAATCATACGTGCAAAATATTATACAAATTGGTTCAGATTTAGATATAGCTCCCATATATATGCATCGCTCGATTTTGTCATATTTGGCCATAATACTCTTATTTATTAACCTATGGTATTCAAATTTCAAATTTTGATGTACTAGCTAATCGTATTTAGACTTACATGTAGCTCTTACATAAATCTATTGCCCAGAAATTTGGATTTATTACCCACAACTAATTGACCGATTTCCTCTTTTTTAATAATGAACTCAATATTAGTGGCATACTAACTCTTTTGGTGCAAAATAAACTATAGCTCCTAATATTAGACATTTCTGCTCAGATTGTGACAAGACACCCATAAACATGTACCCCCCTTTATGTCCTCCAAAACCTATACCAATGATACCCCACAAATGCTTATGTTTACTAATTCAGTAGGGGTGGTTTAGGGTATGATATAGTCGGCCCCGCCAGACTTTCTACTTTACTCACTTGTTTTTTTATTTAATTTTGAAATACGTATTAAAAATAAATTCAAATGAATGTGCCTCAAATAGCTAATGAAAATAATTCAAATTTGTCCATACTTCTAGGATCGATCACGGAGGATACTATACACGTTTTAGGAAGCATGGCTACAGTTTACAAAAAGCAAAAGTACGACTCCGAGTATAACCAATTTTTTTTCAATTACCTAAGTATACTTCCGTTTTCCAAAATATTATTTCCAAAAATCCCATCTTATATGATTTTGTCTCAAAAAAATTCACAGGCGTCTACATTAAATCATGATAAATGAATGATCTGTTAGCATAAGAGATGAACTTTGTTCCTAACTATGTTTTTTTTTTTTTTAATTCTACATCTCTGTCAATTTCAAGGCAAGACCATGATATGCAAAACTTGATGTCTTCTTTTACTTGAGCAGACTTTCAGACTTTCTCTCTTCACTAATAATTGTAGCAATGATTGATGATGATGTTTATCATTACTGGGCGCATTAAAGACAAATGGTCAAAGTCATTCATTCACATCGAAGGTTGGGGTTAGCTTTTTGTTTCCAGGGCGCAATTATCAAATGCATTCAAAGACAATGGCCCAGATAGTAGCTCCATCAATAATGGATTGTTTTGATTTGGATTCGATGCCCTAACTAATATAGGACCAGCAATTACACATTGAAGAAAATAATTGATCCTAAATGATCGCAATCGGTGTAATCACAACAATGGCAACAATGAATGAACGGTTCAGTCATTGCCCCCACTGAACCTAATGAAATCTCCCAAGCAATGATTCATTAGGGCTTTTTCTGTGGTTTAATTGAACATAATCTATGAGGAATTTTTTTATGTTTACTTAAAACGAAGACAGCAACAACAACTCCCAAACACACCATTATTTATAAATAATGTTGGTGCCTCAACAAAAATTTGTTATCAAAGGTAATTTTTAGTTTCAGATCTCCCAAAGAAAAGCGAAAGTCATTTTCGAAAAACAAAAAAACAACCAAAGTAAGCTACCGCCATATATGACCCAAGTCCCAAATGATACCAGAGTATATACACCTCACTCTCTGTTTTTGGTTTTTTTGTAAGTAAATACCCCTAACATAGCATGTCCCCAGCAAGTCAATATTTCTCTTTGGCTTTTGCTTTCTGTTTTCATTGATAAGAGATCCCTCCACCGGACAGGAAGGCCAAGTGGCAGGCAAATGTATTACACGTTACTGCCTCTTAATGAAATCATTAATATTCGCCTAAATGGACTTTTTGGGAACAACGCTGGACAAAGAGATAAACTTGTACTTTCTCTTGGCCTGGTGCAGGGGTGTAGTAATGGGATTCTTAGCAATTCCTGCAAAACTTTCTGGCAGACATTAGTCGCCCAGACAGATAATACTCGCAGCACTACAATTAATGGACTACGTATCACCATTGTTTAATTAACGTCCAGGAAAACGAGAACGATCACTCCATTAGCCAGAATTAAGTGTTTCATCATATCGGCGAGTAAAGTTACTGGAAACAAGCTGAGAGCGGTCAATCAAAGCGAAATTTCCTTAAACACTACAAACCCATATATGAAGTGACCACAAAAAGCCAAATCTCTCCATGTCACAGAGGCAACTTGTTTTTACCCAACGAGGTTAAATGAAAAAAGAAAAACTTAACAAGAAACAAAATGAATAATGAACGTATACACGCGACGCAACAGTCAAATCCGTTACGCACACATGTAGGGATCCTGGTTTGAAGTGCTGTAATAATCGCTGTGGTGGTTTGTCATTATTCGCCATCACAAATCCAGTTAATGGACCAACTACGCAATCAATAATTATTGGCGGTGTGGTTGGTTAGTTGGTTGCCGTCTAGTACTCGCTGTCTGTTGAATATTTCGCACTTGTGGAGTTCGCCAAGTGTTGCATAAACGTTTCGTCGCCGTACGCACTCATTTTAATGAGTGGCCCACCTCGTGGCATATGATTAGATAGGCCTTCGTAAGTGGGGCCTAATAGAATCAATTTTATATATATTTCTTGGATATTTCAAAAATAGAATTAATATCCCGAGGAGCTATAGAACACTTGGGAGCCACTGTGGTGCAATGGTTAGCATGCCCGCCTTGGTTCGGTCGAAACCCCAGCCTTTCGAACTCGACTATAAAAAGTAGGTCCCTTGACATTGAGCTAAACGTAGAATCGGGCAGCACCCAGTGATAAGAGAGAAGTTCACCACTGAATAGTCTAAATGAGGCTGTAATATCGGGTTGTCTCTATACCTAACCTAACCAATAGTACACTTACCACACTAAAAAGCCATGTTGTCTGCTACAAATAGAAAATAAGTCATAGAACGACTGCTGTTCGAGGATAAAAACTTAGTCACACCTTTCGCCGACAAAAATGATTCGTCTCCCTACTCTGCTATTTTCTGCCGATGTGACATTTTAATCTATCATTTATTAAATTTCATGTGACCAATGTAGACTAGTTAAAGCTGTCAAAAATTCCATATTTTGGAAAATTAAGTAGGATTGTTAAAATATTAACAGTCTTTGGAAGTGGACAAGTAATTGAAAAATGTAAAATTTCAAATCAAATTCTAATTAGATTTTTTATTCTAATTATTCTTTAAACCTAGACCCATTTCTTTCAATCGTAAATCGAAGTCCCATATGATAAGACTTTTTTCTAGGCGGAACCCAAATGATTTGGGTTCGCCAGCCAAATTAATGTGAAATGTTGAGTTTTATTTTTCCCTCACACACAACATATTTTGTTTCATTCACATTCACGACATTTGTTTTGGCTCTCAATTTCATTAAGAAGAACAAACAATCAATTTAGATTCTAGTATAAAAATTAAAGATTAGCATATTTCATGTTAGCCTGATACCGAAACAGGCAATTGACGTCCAAATGCATTATATCTAATTATACAATTATTTTTCGAGCTTTATGGACAGATATAGATTAAGGAACATGGTTAATAGAGCCACTGAAAAGAAAACGCCAGATACAAATCTATACACGCCTGGACTGTACATGTTTCGATTCGGGCGAATGAACCTTTCCACAGCCTTTAGTATAGATCTGGCTGGGAGAGATAACTCAATTTTGGGCCCTTTATGCTAACTCCTTATTGAGAAAACATTTGGGAAATTTCCTCTTACAAATTGAATCATCTTTTCCCAAATGTTTTCTCCATAAGGAGTTAGCATAAAGGGCCCAAAATTGAGTTATCTCTCCCAGCCAGATCTATACTAAAGGCTGTGGAAAGGTTCATTCGCCCGAACCGAAACATGTACAGTCCAGGCGTGTATAGATTTGTATCTGGCGTTTTCTTGGCTCTATTAACCCTTTCAGTGGCTCTATTAACCCTGTTCCTTAATCTATATCTGTCCATAAAGCTCGAAAAATAATTGTATAATTAGATATTAAAGATTAGCTTTAAACCAGGAAGCTATTAACCTGAGGCCCTTACCATTTGTCCCCGTACATTATATGCACCTCTGGATTAGCGGGACATTGGTTGCAGTTCGCGACAAACTGCAGCAACTATGGCCAATTGTATGCAATGTAACTGTGATTGTGTGTTGTCGACACACCACGTTACTCAATAATGCGGCCTGTCAAGCCACAACGGATGATTTCGCATAGTTACGTGAAGTACTCCTAACATAAAGACTTAAATACCTCGGTGATTGGCCTGTGAGTCAAGTGGCAGGTCCGTTTTTTATTTCTTCTCCTTTTGTTGACGGACACCAATAAAGCTATAGCCTGATTATAAAGGGTGATTCTTTTGAGGTTAGGATTTTCATGCATTAGTATTTGACAGATCACGTGGGATTTCAGACATGGTGTCAAAGAGAAAGATGCTCAGTATGCTTTGACATTTCATCATGAATAGACTTACGATCTGCCACAACGTCGAATTTTCAGTGAATGGGCCCTAGAAAAGTTGGCAGAAAATCCGCTTTTTATCGACAAATTTTGTTCAGCGATGAGGCTCATTTCTGGTTGAATGGCTACGTAAATAAGCAAAATTGCCGCATTTGGAGTGAAGAGCAACCAGAAGCCGTTCAAGAACTGCCCATGCATCCCGAAAAATTCACTGTTTGGTGTGGTTTGTACGCTGGTGGAATCATTGGACCGTATTTTTTCAAAGATGCTGTTGGACGCAACGTTACGGTGAATGGCGATCGCTATCGTTCGATGCTAACAAACTTTTTGTTGCCAAAAATGGAAGAACTGAACTTGGTTGACATGTGGTTTCAACAAGATGGCGCTACATGCCACACAGCTCGCGATTCTATGGCCATTTTGAGGGAAAACTTCGGAGAACAATTCATCTCAAGAAATGGACCGGTAAGTTGGCCACCAAGATCGTGCGATTTGACGCCTTTAGACTATTTTTTGTGGGGCTACGTCAAGTCTAAAGTCTACAGAAATAAGCCAGCATCTATTCCAGCTTTGGAAGACAACATTTCCGAAGAAATTCGGGCTATTCCGGCCGAAATGCTCGAAAAAGTTGCCCAAAATTGGACTTTCCGAATGGACCACCTAAGACGCAGCCGCGGTCAACATTTAAATGAAATTATCTTCAAAAAGTAAATGTCATGGACCAATCTAACGTTTCAAATAAATAACCGATGAGATTTTGCAATTTTTATGCGTTTTTTTTTAAAAAAAAGTTATCAAGCTCTTAACAAATCACCCTTTACAACTCGGTTTTTTTTGGTACATAAAGCTAAACGTTGGTAATTGGCATAGTTTAATTCTTTATTGTGGTTTTTGTCCAGACAAATTGGGTCACATATGTGACAAAAGCAAAAACTGGGACATATTTCAAATCTCTCAATTCGTTTGATATCTTGTATTAACTAATGGACTATTAACTGAATGCAAGTGGCTAAGGAGCACAATAGGCTGGTGATTATAGTTTGAATACAAGGGTTTCTATGCTCCCTCACATAATCCCACTAACTGCAAGCTTGATTTAAAGATCTCGTAAGAAGAGAATATAAGAGAGGGCTATCAAGGGATGACAAAAAAGTAACTGATATGAGAGAAACTCTCTCTACCTTGTCTCTCATAGGATTTGTATGGGAAATTTTTATGTGTAACATATTAAGCAAATCGGATGAGAAAAACAAAAGTCGAAAATGGCTTCGAATGAATCTTATAAGGCATAAATTTAGAACATTTCATTGACATTAATGAGCATCAATATTTAGCCCTATGTCCCCAATATGTCTGAATTTTTATGTGGTTATATTCACAATAATGGTGCCTTAGCCTCAAATTTTGATGTATTTTATAAGCAGAATTACATCTTCCCCCATCATTAGGGTGGTGGTAGTGGTATAAAAATTGCGTTTCAATTTTTTATTCTTACCATACAGGTTTATGATCAATTTTTATAGCTTATCACGTTTCCACCACCCTCACTTATTTGTGGGAATAATTTCAAATGCATAATCAACAAAATGCTTAGAAAGGCAATACCGATGACGTTACATTGACAATCTGCAGAGGAGTGTAGGAATTGCTTTTCACGCTTGGATGAGCATTTTAAGAAAAATAATCAAAATCACACAAATTATCCACAACGATTTGTCTAAAAGCAAATAAATTTATTTTCAATTTCAGTTTTTATGACCTTGCATTCCAATTAAAGCTGAAAGTGTGCACACTATGGAAGGAAGTTCATAATTTCCACAGAAGAACTGAAAGAAATGCCGCTCACCACCACTAAACATGCCATTTGATAATGAGCCAACCGAACAAAAAGCCAGTATGTTATCTTAGCACAGCCATATAGTGAAGTCTTCGTTTTAGGGTATGGCTTTATGGGCTATGACGATATCCACCTTATTTTCATGGTTGATTGGAAGAGTTATTACTTGGATTTATGAGACCTTTTTGTCTTTCAGATAGTCTTGGATGATGGTGTTGATGATGACGATGATCAATTTCTTTCGTAGCTCATTCACTCTCACCTTATAGCCCCTTTTCTCATTCATATATGGAGGCTAAAAGTGTGGTAAAGAGGGGAGTGGCCCCATTGCTGGAGTTTTGTTTTAATGATTGAGTAACTGACTGACTGACTGACTACCTTACGCAAGTTTCAATTTGAATGTAATTGATAGCCTGCAGCGACTTAACCTTCTTCCCCATATAACCAACATTGATTAGGCGCATCACCATTGTCATTGTCCGCCTTTTTTGATTTCATTGATAGATGATGCTTGTGTGGTTGGTTAAAACAATACCTGCTTACCCAAAATAAATTTAAACATAATTACAATAATATTCTGCATATCCGAGCATGAATGGGATATGAGTTTGTGTTACTTATTGCATAATTCTACTTGCGGCTATATAGTCGTTTTTTTCTACTTCAGAGTACAAGTGTGAGTGAAAGGTAGTTAAGGTATTGCCCTTTAGCGAGGCTACGCATGAGCTTGGCTCTTTTTCAGATTTGTGGAATTTTTATGTCTTTCATATTTCATATCTCTGGCAAGCCTACTCTGTGACTTATGCAAATTATCAGGCGGAGAAGATACTTGGATAAGCAGCCTAGGTTGCATGTAAAAAAAATAAAAAGAAAATTATGCAATGTGCTGCAAATGCATGCAACTGGCAGGCCAAGCATTTCCAACATCAACTTGCATTCCATCCAGGGTTATGAAAACATAAATGGCTTTTTAACACTCTTTTAGAAATTACCCCCTCCGAATCCTCTTGAATACCCATGTGGGGGCTGATTATTGGTTGATGGTTGGCTTGACTAGAGCTCATGCAGATTAGTATAATTTGCCATAGCCGTAATTTTAACAACACCACAAAACACAATCACCATCGCCACCACCTCCACCAACAATCGTACGTAATACTCTAATGGGAGAAAATTTAAATATGTTTTGTAAAAGTATAACAATTTGTTATCATGCTATATGTGTTAATACACTTTGTGGGTTTCAATCGTTCCATGTCATAATAATCTCAATATTGAAAGAAAACAAAAACATTTGAAAACCAACGAGGCGACCAGGATGGTATTTAATGGCATAATATCTGCCAGAGAGAGAGCACTCCTTGATTTTGAAAAACAAAAAAATATTCCGTTAATTGCACAAACAGTCTAATTTGTCACACATATGAATTTGCAAAACGTAAAAACTTGTAAAATGTTTGAGGTGTTTCAAAAAAATTTTATTCTAATTGAAAATTTCCAATTTTTGGATATTAGTTCAATAGATGTTATTGATGTCGCCTATATCCATCAATCACATTGTGCCATAACATATGATTTTGGAAAAGTGAAATTTTAAGTTGATTTGTCATACATAAGTATTTGCAAAACGCAAAATTTGTAAAACGTTTTAGGTTTATCGAAAAAATGTTATTCTAATTGAAAATTTCCAATTTTCGGGTATTGGTAAAAAACTTTTCGTATTTTTTCACTAGATGTCGTTGGAGTCATGTATCTTCAGTGCTTCATTGTGTTATGTCATATGGTGTTAGAAAAGTGAAATTATAAAAAACTTAATTTAACTCAAAAAAAAAATCGTACAAATTGAAAAATGTAATTTTTTTATATTTCATGTTAGCCTGATACCGAAACAGGCAATTGACGTCCAAATGCATTATATCTAATTTTTTTATTATTTTTTTTTCCTGTCACTGGAATAATGGAACTAAACATTCATCATCAAATTGTTTGCAGCCATGTGAAAAAGGCTGGCTACAAAAAGAATTTCGATTTTTGGATACTATATTGGTACCACATCAGCGAGTTATAGCTGGAACGAAATGAAAACGAACTATTTCTGCAACGAATAGTAGCGGAGACGAAAAGTGGATAAAGTAAAAGAAAAATATGCGTAAAAGATCGTGGGTCAAGGAATGGCACGTCCTGAGGGTTTGGTGGGATCCACTATGAGCTGCCCCGATTTTATTAAACGATTGATTCTACACTTTACTGTAGACAACGAATGAAATTGAAACAAGCCATCGAAAAAAGCGAGCAGAAAGCTTTTCATCTTTTATCAGGACAACTCCAGGAACCTATTAATGCTGGTGTCCGAAGGACTGGATTGTGCCCTCATCCACCACCGAAAAACTTTTTGGTGTTCGGTCAAAATTGTATGCAAGGAGTGCATGCTAACCATTGCACCACGTTAACTCCCACCCTAGAGCCCTGAGAATGCAAAACGTCCTTAATGAAGTAAAGTTGGCTTCAAGGGAAGCCTATGTGAACATTAATTATTGGAGTTTTTTTGTGGCTTCTCAGTCGAAAAATGACAAATATGTTCGTTCAAATTGTACATATTTGGTTCAATAAAGATCATTACAAATATTAAAAAAAAAAACTAGTTTGAATAGAAATACGAAAATATTTTTTCGACTATGCAATCTGTTCAAACATGTCCCAAACATTTTATATGGTTGCACTTAAAACTAGAGTGTTTTGTGAAGCATATGAAAACACACTCTTTTTTGCTCGTGCAGTAATACACTTCTCCGTTGCATTGGATTTTTAACCACTTCCCAAAATTATTATTTTTTTTATACCCTCCACCATAGGATGGGGGTATATTAACTTTGTCATTCCGTTTGTAACACATCGAAATATTGCTCTAAGACCCCATAAAGTATATATATTCTGGGTCGTGGTGAAATTCTGAGTCGATCTAAGCATGTCCGTCCGTCTGTCCGGCTGTCCGTCCGTCTGTGGAAATCACGCTAACTTCCGAACGAAACTAGCTATCGACTTGAAACTTGGCACAAGTAGTTGTTATTGATGTAGGTCGGATGGTATTGAAAATGGGCCATATCGGCCCACGTTTACGTATAGCCCCCATATAAACCGATCCCCAAATTTGGCTTGCGGAGCCTTCCGGAGCAGCAAAATTCATCCGATCCGGTTGAAATTTGGTACGTAGTCTAAGTATACGGTCTCTAACAACCATGCAAAAATTGGTGCATATCGGTCCATAATTATATATAACCCCCATATAAACCGATCCCCAGATTTGACCTCCGGAGCCTCTTGGAGGGGCAAAATTCATCCGATCCGGTTGAAATTTGGTACCTGATGTTAGTATACGGTCTCTAACAACCATGCAAAAATTGGTCCATATCGGTCCATAAATATATATAGCTCCCATATAAACCGATCCCCAGATTTGACCTCCGGAGCCTCTTGGAGGAGCAAACTTCATCCTACCCGATTGAAATTTGGTAGGTGGTGTTAGTATATGGTCTCTAACAACCATGCAAAAACTGGTCCATATCGGTCCATAATTATATATAGCTCCCATATAAACCGATCCCCAGATTTGACCTCCGGAGCCTCTTGGAGGGGCAAAATTCATCCGATCCGTTTGAAATTGGGTACCTGATGTTAGTATACGGTCTCTAACAAGCATGCAAAAATTGGTCCATATCGGTCCATAATTATATATAGCTCCCATATAAATCGATCCCCAGATTTGACCTCCGGAGCCTCTTGGAGGAGCAAAAGTCATCCGATGCGGTTGAAATTTGGTACATTTCGTTAGTATATGGCCTCTAACAGCCATGTAAAAATTGTCAAATTTTATGTAAAAGTTTTGTAAAAAGTTTATTTTTATAGCAATATTTGTCAACATTTTATTTCTATAGAAAATTTTGTAAAAAATTTATTTCTGTAGAAAATTTTGTCAACATTTTATTTCTATAGACAATTTTGTCAACATTTTATTTCTATAGAACATTTTGTCAACATTTTATTTCTATAGAAAATTTTGTCAACATTTTATTTCTATAGAAAATTTTGTCAAAATTTTATTGCTATAGAAAATTTTGTCAACATTTTACTTCCATAGAAAATTTTGTCAACATTTTATTTCTATAGAAAATTTTGTCAAGTTTTTATTTCTATAGAAAATTTTGTCAAAATTTTATTTCTATAGAAAATTTTGTCAAACTGAATTATATACGTATTTAATCGGCCTTTTTTTTTTGTTTAATATATACCCCTTATGGACTAACTTACAATTTTGAAGACAGTGTTAAAAAGTTTTACGATACCTTGCCATCGGCAAGTGTTATCGCAACCCAAGTAATTCGATTGTGGATGACAGGAACAGTAGAAGTTCCTACGCAATCCATGGTGGAGGGTACATAAGATTCGGCCTGGCCGAACTTACGGCCGTATATACTTGTTTAGAATTATCCCACTCCAATATATTCCGCCTATTTAAATGTCTCACAATGTATCGATTGAGCCCTAAAAGGTCTTTATGTGTTCTTAATTGGTATATGCTTCCTATCTTCCTAATGAACGAGCGAACGAACGAATTTCCATAATTAAATTCCTCCACAATCCATGTGGTCTCACATCACATCTCGATCTTTACATCTATGAACTGTGAGGTTTTTAATAAATACTGTCACCTTAGATCAGATCCCAGGTTAATGACTCGTGTGTAGGCCTAGATGAGGTTGCAGTATCCATTTATAGTCATCTCATATCCCAACTATTATAGTGTGTGGGGAATAGGGGCATGCGGGCAAGGTAAATTACAAGCTTAACATTAAACTGCTCTACATTCTTGGTTAATGGCTCTATAGCTAAAGTGTTTTTTGTATTTTCGATTTCATTTGCATAATAATTTTTTTTTTTTCGTTTGGTAAGACAACCGAAATCAAACCCGAGTAAGAACTCAACGTCATGGTGATGGTGGAGACCACACACACATGTTACAAACTCCCATTGAAAGTTATCCGTGGGAGTTTAGATTTTTTTTTACAAATTGTAACCGAAACTTGACATCACCTCAAAAAATGTTAAATCACCGTCGTCACCACCATCGCTGCCACAATAGTCACAAGAGACTATTATAGGGAACCCAGCCTCCAAAGCTTGAAACATTGAATGGGAGAATAAATGAAACAAAACCAATCGAAAGCCCCCCCTAATCACAAAATGGCCATAAAATTTACACGAAACGGGGTATTTAGACAAAATACCATACGTATACTGGGCTAGTGGTTTTTTTTAGAAAGAAAACAACCCAATTTTCACACGCGTTTCAAACACTTAGCCTGTGGTAGATATGAATATATAACCAACTCTTGGTTATCCAAATGGAATAGAGTGGCACATGCGTTTGTCAGTGGTAAAGCTTGAATTATGAAATGACCACCGTGTCATGGTTCGGGGTTGTATTTCAAATTGTCTAAGCTTTAAGTTGAAGTGGTGGGGGGGGGGAGGTGAGATGGACTCTTTTTCCTAAACCAATTCGATTTGAATGAAATCAGTTTGTATCAGTTTTTTTGGCATTTATTTATACTGAAAACATTTAAGATGTTTTGAAATTGTCCTATTGTCTTCACCATTCAACTATCCATAGGTTGAGTATATCATTCATCGCAAGACAATCATTCATCTAGCCATTCATTCATCCATCCATACATCTATCCTCTATAATTCACACCAATATGTTTTTTGAATCTTATCAAACACCCGGCCATCGCTTGGTACTTTCTCTACCTTTTTTGTTATTCTTCTTAAACTGATTTATGGGCCCTGATGGTCCACAAAAAAGGTCCATTGTCTTTTAAGACTGTAATACTAGCATATAATGATGATGATTCTCACAAGTACTTCGCCTTTTTCCAATTGGTTGACAATTTGTCATCGTTGGTGGTTTTTTTCTTTCATTCAGTTCATCTTAGTTTATTGGTTTATTGGCCTTTCATTCACATCCAGGGCATTGGGTTGACAATGAAAAAGAAGCTTGAAGAATATTTTATTGTATATCAACTTGAGTTTTTATGACTTAGTTTTTTTGAACCATGAAATTGTATTTCCCAAAATTAACAGAAAATCGTTACGTTCTTTTTTATGATAAATGAAAGTCATAGCTCCTGTGATCGGATTAAATTTCGAAAAGAAGTTTGCATTCGTTTCTCCCAATGAAAATGACATTAAAATTTAGTCAACGAAATTTTTCATTGATGGAACGTTAACAATAAGAAACAAAATAATATATAATAGAAAATTTGATATAATAACGAACAAATTCATTAAATATGATTTTTTTTTTTGTTTTTTCATTGAAGCATTTTGTTAATATGACGAAGCTTTTGGTACCAAAGATGACGCCAACTTTTAGGGGCGCCAAACGAACGAGTTATTATACATTATTGGTAACAAGAAATGCATATTAAATTAATATTGATCTACTTAGACATGTCTTTGAAAGATTTCGACCAGGAACTAGAAAGATGGATGATCGACTTTTCAATTGAAAAAGCCAAATTTGACATTTTGATGTTTCTGGCTATAGAAATGTAGGTATATAATGACTATAATCGTAGATTTACTGCAATCTGGCAATCGATCATTCGAATTTATTTTTGCACAAAAAAAGTTGTAAAATCGGCAGAATTGATATATTAAAGGTTGAGTTACATACAGTGCTGCCGCTACTACTTCAATCGAAGTATTTTGCTTCATTTTCACAAAATTTACTTCGTCACTCCTTCTTCCAAAAATCTGCTTCACTTTTTGTTCTGCTTCAAATTTTTAAAATTTTCCCCATATTACCTAATTGTTTTTCCTATTCCTTTAATTATGATGAACATAGCGGTTTTAATCATTGAATTATTAACCGATGTGGACCAATTTTTGCATAGTTGTTAGAGACCATATACTTACACCATGTACCAAATTTCGGCCGGATCGGATGAAATTTGATTCTCTTAGAGGCTCCGCAAGCCAAATCGGGGGAGCAGTTTATATGGGTGCTATATATAATTATGGATCGATGTGGACCAATTTTTGCGTGGTTGTTAGAGATCATATGCTGAAACCATGTACCAAATTTCAGCTGGATCGGATGAAATTTGCTTCTCTTAGAGTTCCCGCAAGCCAAATTTGGGGGTCCGTTTATATGGGGGCTATACGTAAAAGTGGACCGATATGGCCCATTTGCAATACCATCCGACCTACATCAATAACAACCACTTGTGCCAAGTTTCAAGTCGATAGCTTCTTTCGTTCGGAAGTTAGCGTGATTTCAACTGACGGACGGACATGTTCAAATCGACTCAGAATTTCACCACGACCCAGAATATATATACTTTATGGGGTCTTAGAGCAATATTTCCATGTGTTACAAACGGAATGACAAAGTCAATATACCCCATCCTATGGTGGAGGGTATAATAAAATGAATTCTATTGTTTTGTTTTCAAAAATGTGTGCTACTTCAATTTTATTCAATCTACTCCACTTTTTTCCAAAATCTACTTCACTCAATTTGTCACTATCGGCAGCACTGGTTACATACCATGCGTTAATTCGTCCGTTGGTTGAAGAGTTGAATTTTCTCTTTGAAAGCAACAGTTTTGTTAAAGTGCTTCAAACTGAAAAATATCAACCCTTCCATCAACGTACGGATTAACGCATGATATGTAACTCAACCTTAAGGCTTCTATATTTTATAAATTGACTGTTGTACAAATTCAGTTTTAATACAACACACGTCTTTTTTTTTAATGAAAACAATTGAGCCGCTTCATTTGAAATCTCAAGGAATCTAAGAGGCATTTTTAGATTGACTTCTTGAAATGTCAATATGATCCCTTATTTTTAATGTCTGTACAGGGAAATTGAAATTTGCGTGTTTTTGCGGTAATTCTTTTTATCTTTCTATATTAATTATCTCTTATTAAAGTGGCGAAGTTCAGTACCTTTGACCTTGCATAACCTTAAATGCATTAATGTACAAATAATTTGTGACCTATATATAGATTCGCCATAACAAGTTATTAGAATAATTTCATGGAGTTCTAGTTATCGTAGATATTTTATGTCCCATTTTAATGATTTTCTTAGCAGAAACCTTGAGTGCAATTATCTACTGATAGCCATTTGCTAATAGGGAATTCAAACATTTTTATTCTACATCTTTGAAGAACTCGTTTCAATCGCTTTAAAAAACAAAAAACAAACAAGATATGAATATAAATAAAGTAAATGTTAATATTCTGTCATTAAGAATAATCTATAAGTAAGTCAATGTGCTTTCGGGTATCCAACGATGGTGGGTAGAAAAGAACTCACAAAATGCGATCTAAAAATGTCCAAATAATTTGAAAACCCTGTCATTAATGAACACATAAACACAGCCTTTAGGGATATGCCGAAAACATAATAAGAGGGTTATATTCTCCCAAAATCAAATTTTTCATAGTTGTATTCTTTTATTCTGTAGAATTTATTTAGTCTGGCAAATAATCAATAACTAAGAGTTTTGCAGCACTCAAAAAAAAGTGAACTCTCTATTTCACTAAAGCCAATTTAACTTTATTTTAGTTCATGGAGTTATTATGTTTGGAGAATGTTTCCTCTACTCTAATAATTTTTTGTGTTCGTTAGTTAAATTAACTAAAACCGAAGAAAAAAATATACACAAATGAAGGATAAAGATTAACTAAATTCGCGCCTTCCACAAAATAGTTCAATATTTCTTTAAATTGGCAAATTTTACTACACTAATAGAAAAAATTGCGTTTCACAATCGTGAACGGACGTTGTCAAAATGAAACGGAAACGTTCACAAAAAATCAAAACGGAATGTGCACGATTTCGTCCACGGGCGTTCACGATTTCATGAACGGCATTCGTTTTTCTTTGGTCATGAAATGTCTTAAAATAATCGTTAGACGTTGTTATGTCAACTCCGCCGTTGGTGCAATGTGCTAAGGCGACTGTTAACGTGTATCGTGCAGGCAACACAGGTTCGAGTCACGGTAGGGGAAATCTTTTTTTAATTTTGTTTATAAATTCGTAACCATTACGTTTTCAGATCATGAACGCTGGTTGTTGTTTTGAAAACTTATGGTGTCATTTTTACGTTGTCAGATTGTCCCCATCTGTTCTCAGTTTGACAACACATGTGTGTTGATTCACTTTCATGAACGGATCGTTTCAAAATGACCACGCCGTTCATGATTTTTTCTATGGGTATACAAATGCGTTCATCATGAACTTCGTATGTCACTAAAGACATTCTTGCAATTTTGAACTCCAATTTTTTCCTAAAAAACTACAAAATTTTCTTTAACAAATGAAAAAATTTAATTATGTCTAATAAATTTTCTTGAATTTGTCGAAAAATATTTACTTATTTTTATGACATCGGCGTGATGCCAGCGTTTTTTATACTGTTTAGTTAAAATTTTCTAAAAATATTCAAAATTTTCTAAAATTAACCGACATTTTTCTTCCTGATGGGTTCACTGTTTTTTCAGTGTGGTCATTTTTTTTTTTTAATGAGTATATATCTTGACTAACTATATATAATTTGTCATTTTGAATTAATGACACTAGCCTTAAGCTTATCAGTAAATTATACAAATTGTGGGAGGGAGAGAGAGCTATGCAGATTTCTTTGATTAGCCTATTCAACTGGCACAGTTAATTACGACGACAACATCTTCATCATATGATTTGATATGAGAGCATATATGTTCTCTATACACACATGTATGGGTGTGAGTTAATGTGTCGGCTCTTCTATTACGTTTTCACTAACGAATTTTGATTTCATTTCATTCGTTTCATTTTTTTTTTTTGGCTAGTGGCTAACCAGACATAGATAAATAAACAAATGCCAGCATTTTTAGCCAAAATGAAATTAAATTCAATATTTTACGGTTAGATTTGTATAATTTGATTGTTCCAAAAAATGTTTTTTTTTTTTTTATCTTAGCATTTTTTCATAGATCATAAATTTTGAATGGCTTGTTTTATTGCACCTTTAAAAATTTCTTGCTTTCTTTTAATTTCAAAATCACACACACCCATTTGTTTGTTTCTACAAAATAGCAGAAAAAGTCGAATAAAATCTCCCAAATATGCGAATAAACAATCATTCTATGAAGGGGGATTTGTAAAGTAAATATCAAACTATATCTAACCATATATGTATGCTTTTACTCTAATCTCATATGGTATTGTACTTTTGCAAGATAGCTATATTTTATTGTGGCTATAATGGGTTTTTGCATTTGGTTTCGCTTTTATCTATAGTCTTTATTTTCCGTTAAATTGTTGTATCGTTCAACTGAAATTGAATTTGAATTTGAATAAAGAAGTTACGAACAATAATAGCCAGAGTGGCGATACGGTTGTTTTGTAGTTTTTTTTATTTCTAATTATTGCTTCTTTTTTGTTTCGTTCATTTCATTTCATTTTCTTTACAATTTATCACATTTGCTTCTTGACTGGCTTTTGTATACTAGAATTCTCATTGGGTTTTCATCCATTATTATCTAGATGACTGTTATTATTATTTATTATAAACCGTTTATTATTATTAGATGAGAAATATTTTTTTTCTCTATTCTGAAGCTACCATTAGTACGGTTGATGTTGCCATATTTATTGCTCTTTCATCTGAGAATGATGATGTGAATGAATAGAAAATATGTGTGGATTGTTTTTCTTTTTTTTTTTCAATTGCAAACATAAATAAAAAGCATGCAAAAGGCAAAACACAAACACCATGAAAGTTTTACCAAATCATTATAATGTCCGACGTTGTCACTTGCATGGGTGTTTATGGGTTTCAAGTACACACCCACCCACATGCAAGTAATCAACAAACAAACAAAAAAACAACAACAAACAAATGTTACAGCTAATAAATCAAACTAGCAGCAAACCAACAAAAACCCGAATCACTGCTCCAACCAATACGGCTGTTTACACTTGTTTCAATTTCACAGATGTTTCTTTGCCCTAATCATTTGACAGGAGCCAGGGTCAGTGTTGACAACTTTACAATGGGTTAAATAACTGAAAACCGTTAGGAACACGTTAATACACGCCTTCTTTAAAAAATACCATTCCATTTTGAAATGGATTTATTTTTATATCCAATAATTAATGACATTTCTAAACTTAATGTCAACAAAAACCTTGGCCATTATATTGGCGACAATGTAGATTGAATCAAATTAATGATTTAATCAACCAATCAGCGTCTTTAATATAAGCTCCCCTAAATGGTAAGGGAGAAAGTTTTCAAAAGAGGAGGGCTGATTATGTTATTTGTTTACAAGATAATTAAAATATAATCCCAAAATAAAATGTTAAAACTATTAATCATTTTGCTTATGATTTATCACATAATACAAACCGATGTATGATGTATTGTTTATCAGATTGAAATATTGCCTATAAAAATGATAGCAGGTTTACTGAGATAAAATAATAAAAGTTCAAGTAAATCCTATGATAGTCCATGGTTTCTATATTTCCTAACTCGCAAAAAATCTCTCAACGTGATAGCGAAATAGATAGAGAAAATCAAAATTTTTCTTATATTAGGCATGGTCATCGTAGAGCAGATGACAGCACGCATTCTCATAAAATCCATTGAACGTGTTTTCACAAAACTTATTGTAAAATTATTTTTATAATTTTCTATGCTCATGAAATAAACCTTTTTCGGAAGTACTACATAAAAATTACCTACATTTCTGACCGCCAAAAATGTAAGAAGCAAATTCTGTAAATCGGATTGAAGAAGATTTCATGTATCCTCGAGAAAAAAACCTTCAAATTATTGTGGTTTTACTATTGATCATAACAGAAGTTAATACTTCGCAACTTCTTCATTTGGCTTTTGTTGGTTTCTGCAATGTTCATATACTTAATTTTTTTTTGCTTTTCTGGTCAAGGTTTACCAAAAACCAAAGATGATTTATTTTTTTGCAAATAAATAAACAAACAAAAATAATCTCTAATAATGCCCTGTGTCCAAACATATAAACAATGGTCACAATTTGCTTCCAATGCATTATAATTGGTATTTCATTTCTTCACATCCCCCAAACATTAGATGATGCCATATCGAATAGGAAATGTTGAAAACCGAGACAAATTTGAATCCCATTCCAAATCATCACACAATTGCTCGCTCGTTCACTCCCTCCTCATAGTCCATAATAGAGACCAAGGCATTAATCACAGTGGTTGAAGATGCCTAATTAAGAATCAATGCGCATGCGCAATTATAAACAGTGTAGTCATACCACATACTGACACCGCCCATTAAGTCCATATTGTTCGATTTGTTTGATTTTGCAATTTAAGCAGACCAAATAGAGTTAACGTTAATTTAAAAATAATAATAATTGGTAAACAAATAAATATAGACAAAGACATTCATAGCGAGGTATCCAACAAAAATGCTCTACCCCTCCGGATACATGTGTATCCAACAAATAGAAATATGTTTTCCATTATAAATAGTGGAAGTAACATTGCCGAATTTTGGATGCTTTCGCTATTTCAAGGAAAACAGTCAAAAAACTTCGTGGGCACTCTATTTTTTGGGTGTGTATGTGTGTTTTTTTTTTTGGATAGGCTCCCCTCTCCCTCTATGTTAACTGTTAACCAATTCAATGCAATCGATCGTCGTTGCATCATGAAATCGAACTCGAACGTATCATCATTTACGGACCAACGGTCACGAAAACATTGACGATGTTTTAATATTGAATGGAATAATGAAAGCAAAGCTGACTGGCTTTTGTGACTGGAAGCTTGACATGATGAAATGCAGAAATGATCGAATACTTCTGCGGATGCCTCTTGCATCTCTATTTCTTTGTTGGAAGTGCCAGAGATTTATCGTGCATCTTCATTCAACCATAGATATGTCTGGCACTTGCTGGTCTTGGAAAACGATGGATGGCATAGATGATAGTGGACATCAACGCTTGAAGAAAAGTGCGTGCCCATAGTGTTAGAGTTTCTGTGGTGATTTCGTTTTTTTTAGCCAACATTAATTGTGATGATCTAAAGCGTGTTAATGTTTAAAACAAAGTATCATCCATCCAATGGTTGGGTCATTGTTTTGTTGGACCCATGGACCCATATGTGTGAGCAAATGTTTGCTTGTATCTCACTTGGATATTCGTAATTTACATTGGATTGTTGTTGAAAATTGAAAGTTTAATTTTTATTCGTGGCATTGTATACTTATGAATTTTTTTCTTTCTTCTCCGAAATGAAAGTAAACATTTTAATATAAACAAAATAAGACAAGAAATAACATGTCTTGAATAAATGCATGACACTGATCTTTCTTCGCATATCATTTCATATTTAAATGTATGAGAAAAGGAAAAGTTATGTAATGACAATAATAATAAGAAAAAAAAGTAATCATCCTCTTCAGGAGGAAATTTTCCACTCTATCAATGTTGATCTACCATACATATTACCATAGACCAAGAAATGTATAGACAGACGTCTTTCATTCACAATTATTTTGTTTATTTTCTGTGCTCAGTCACCGCACTCAATTGGGCAGTCAAGTGACTCAATTTCTTTTTGGAAAACGAGAATTACCGTAGTCAATTTGCATTAAAACAAGAAGTAGATGTACACAATTTTCCATATTCTCTTACAAATTTTGGTGTTTTTTTAAGAACAAAAGAAAGAAAACAAAATTAATGACAAATTAAAAATCACTCATTTGCAGACGAAATAGTACCATCTACAGCGCTGTGAATGGACTTGAGACGTCTATATCTTTTTTGGTTTATGATATTACATACGAAAAATTTTGGTTAACTATTCTATTAAATTGAGGAAAAAAGCTGAAATGTTTGTACAAGTGCATGGCATAAAGGATAAATATAAAGAATGCTGATGAGGAATGTGGAGGTTCCCAAACCATCGTCCATCTAACCACCCTGCAGTATAATATAATTCAAATTAATGAACAATACATTGGGACAATTTTAATTATATTTTCTCCGATTTTAGCTATATCGGTCATTATTTTAATCAAAAACAAAATTTAATTAATTTCATGGTACTTTTATCCATAACCCTATTTTTTTAAATGTACTCACAGAGAAGGAATATGATCACCCCAAACAGGTTTCAAGAACATAATAGTACTTTTTCATATAATATGTTTGTCGCAATCATATTATATTCTGGGAAGGTATGTATATGATTTCGGCAAGCATGTTATATTTTGGAAATATGCAATGTACCTTTTTCAGTATTTCCATAAAACAGCTCATAAAAAATAATTCCAGAGTGGGATTAAATATCCCATTTTAAATCATTACAAATAAATATCCTAGGTAATTTTCCATTTCTGTACAAATACGAATTTTATAAAGAGCTGCCAACTTAAGGTAGACGATTAATATAATTCGTGCGAAAATATTAGCTTTCCGTAATATCTCTTGGTCCGTTATTTTGCTCTCCTGGATCATTTAGTCATTAATGCCAGCTCTAGGATACAATCCAAAGATTTCATGTCAACTAACCGTTTTAAAAACAAAATTATATATTTCGTGTCCATTGGTTAAGGATTAACCTACCTTTATTTCATTTGTTGCGGTGTCATGAAAATCCATTTGTAAATACATTTTGCCACTATTATTGTTAGTAGACCATCCTTTGGGTGGGATGAACGCACTTTGTTGATTAATGATGAGGTGCTCGGTTTGATGTGTGCTCAACGCAGTGTTATGTGTTACAGGTATTGTTGTTGTTATTCTAAGAGTCGTTGTTGGTTAAGTCGTTCTTGTCTTTGTCGTTCTTGTCATAGAATTCCGTAGTCGTAGTCGCTATTGTCGTCGTTAACTTTAACCGTATTCTGCGAATCTTCTTTTTCTTTTCTTCCTTTTGTCAGCAGCACTCATTTCATCACTTTGTTTGTCACTTCATTTCATTTTCCACGTTGTCGTTTTTTCACGCACAGATTTATTGGTCAGAGAGTCATTTCCTGGTAATTTTTGTTTTGTTTTGTTATTTTTTTTATTAAACCGGCTTTAGAAACAACGGCTCGGACACATTGAGTCCACACGTGTATGTATGGATGTGTGAGTGTTATGTTTTCTTTCCTTTTGCTTATTACATACATAGAATATTCAGTTGTTGTTGTTAAGATTGTTTGTTTGACTTAAACAGACATGGACGACAGGTTTGCATAAATATTTTAAGTTAAAGTTTTTCTGCTGTTATATTGAATGATGTTGGTGTTATTAACTTTGTTTTTGTTGTTCTTTTTGCATTTCGACAAGTGCACTTTTACTGCTTCTCCCAAGAGAAAAAGGGTTCACATACACAAACAAAAAATCATTTACACGCACTGAAGACCACAAGAACATGTTTATCTGTTAAAGTACTCTGTTACACAGTCCTCTTTACACTAAGAGATTTACAGTTGAGTAAAATGTTAGCTCTTCGGGCGTTTCAATGGCTGCAATGGAGACTGAAGGTGAATATGTCGTTGACAATACAAGTCAAAGAAGAAAACCAAAACAAGATTTGTTGTTAGTACTTATTTCAAAATAATAAAAAAAAAAAACACAACAACATGTTTCGATGTCAATAGCCCAAGTCGATATCATTCAAAATCTAAACACTCACTGACCTCATTTGAAGGCTTGGTGAGGAGGGCCTGGCTATTGCATTTTACTTATTTCGCAAAGCAATACCACCTATACTTATTGGGCAAGTGAATAGTGACTACTAAGCATTACCATTGAAGAGGAAGAAGAATGGAGTATAGAGTGGAAGAATGTCTTCAACCGTAAACTGTGTTCCCCCATGGTAGTCAGTTTACCACAGAAGTCACACGGTATCAATGCTACATTACTTAATCGCCAATTTTTCTTTTTGTTTTCTGGGTTTTGTAAAACAAGAAACTCTACACCAACAGGTCGAAGAAATTTACTGGACTTTGGCTAACCATGTCAGTGGAAATCAGATCGATTTGACCAGTTTGTGGTTTAATTTGCAAAACTTCATCGTCACACTTACATGCGATATGGATGAAGTTGGTGACCAAGTTTTACGCATGCTTCAATTACGCATACGTAGTATCACAGCTCTGAGGTTTGATTGTGAATATAATACTCTGGTATCTGATGTTGGTCAAATGTTGTCATACTTCAAGCATGGATGGATGGCTTCATTTGTTATCCACTCATGTTTTTTTTTTCTACTGATCTAACCGCATAACACAACATAGTTCTTTTGTTTATAATCAACGGCATAAGTAACAGATATACTTTCCCTTTGTGTTCTTGCAAGGTGTATTGCTCTAGAGATATGGAAATATACGAGGGCGCAATGATTTGTGGACATTTCCATTTCAAATAGAGTTTAACAACTACTGCTACTGAATAGGCCAATTTCACGAGTCAATGAATCATCTGCTAGATATTTAATGGGAATCGAAAGTCATTGTTAGCTCCATGAATTGATTCATCACTTATACCATAAGTCCAACTGAGAATCTTACGTTATTCGCATTCGTAGGAGTCACACAGCAAAACATCAATTAATTAACACCAAATGAAACGATATCTGTTTTGTGTTGTTACACATCGATACTCGACAGTATCGAAGCTATTCTAATAACAGAACCTATGGTATTGTCAAAATGATTAAGTTAAAGACTATTCAATCCATTGTGATACCACAGTGTGGAACTTCTCCCTTATCAATGAGTGCTGTCCGATTCTATGGGACTATAAAGTCCCAGGTAATTTATGTCTACAATAAGGAAGGTAGAGAATATAATCCAAATTTTGGATTGGAAAAAGCGGCTTTATACATTCTAGATTGAAAAGATGACTCATCGTATTCAGTGTTTCTCTACCAATCTTCGGGAACATCAAGAATATTTACTTCTATACATATTTCTTAAGGGGACATTTAAACTGATAACAACATTTGCAACTTGTTTTATGCTGTTATGGCTAGAAATAAAAAACCGACAGATTCAATCTCAAGTTTAGGGAACATTACAAATCTCCTTTAAATTAATTTTTTTTAAATATCTCCTTTTGGATTCTAACTAAAGAACAAAATATTTTTGTAATTTTTAAAAACTAATAAACTACTTTTGCAATTTTTTCCTTAGGCAATATATCGGGTCTTTTTAGATATAAACAAAGTTATATTTTCCCAGGATCACAAAAACCAATATTGAACTTCAAATACACCTTGCAATTTTACTGATCATAGTGTCGCACGCACATTCACTTCTCATCCAATTGTGTTTCTTCTCTTGTTGTCCATTCCCAATGGGTAGGGGTCCTTTGTAAGCCGCAGGTGCTTGTGTGTTTTTCTTCTTGCAACAACAGGAAAACATAAATCCTCTGTCATTAAGAGATTATGCCGACATCCATCAGTCTCTGTATGAGACCCCAATTGCTAAGCAGGGTGATGAAAACCTCATGTTAAAATATGACATTACAGGCTTGTATGAATCAATTTAAAGTCGTTGCACAAAAATTCACTGCATGTACACACACACACAAAATTCAAACAGACCCAGGAGTCCCGAAAACAGGATTCCCATACTGATTGATATTCAAAACACAAATCTCTCAGGTTACGGAGCATTCAAGCATTAAAATGATAGAGGATTGGTAAAACAGATAAATACAATATTTTCTAAATTGTTTGTTTATTTTGTTTGAATTGCTTTCAAACTCTCTTTTTTTGGTAAACCTGACAGAATGTTTATATGGGTAAAGGCATTTATTTAAATAGCCTGGCAGGTAGGTAGACTTATTCAATTTTCATAAATGCACTCTATACTCGCACACGCACGCATACGCATACATATGCTCTCTTTTCCTTTTGGGGGTATAAAAATGCACTTGGATTTCTTTTTCGGCGAGTTTTGATTTTCGTTCTCTTTAGGCCAGTTGTGGGATCTTATTACCGTTTTATTATCTTCGGCACTGAAACTTGTCTTACTGGTATCGAATTTCATGCAATTTTTAAGCAACGAGAATTTTGTGACGATTTTGCAATGATTTCGTTTCGATTTATTCCAAAAACAAATATGAGTTTGTTTTCTATGGCTTTCATATGCACTAAACACAAAACCCACAAAAATGGCTTAAAAAAAGACATAAGAATGCACAGCACAACAAGAGCCCATCAATATGTAGTATCACATTCCATTAAGGGTAACTTTTGTATTTCTTATTATTCCATATTCTTAAGGTTCTTTTGTGATTCGTTTTTCCAACAATTTTGGAGGTTATTTGCTGTGTTTTCTCCTCCCCTTTTTGGGTATTTAGTTTTTTGCGTGTACGAAATATTTTTGCAATAATCCAATATCAACATTTTTCAAATTTCACTTTTGTCCGTTCATTGCTTTTGTTTTCATCTTTAAGCGCGATTGCCAAAAAAAATTGAACTTACAAAACAAAATTTACACGACGCGCAAGCGCTCCTAAACCCGACTTAACATCAACTCTCAAATTCTCAAAGATAACTGAATCAAACGAGGCTCAGAGTACGTAAACAAGCCATAGATACAGCTGCTCAGCACATTGGGTTGATGTTCGTGTTGCAACACCGGCTTTTGAAGGTTCGATTCGAACATTGAACTACGAAATGTTTGTGGTTGTTTTGTGAGACAAATTAATTGAATGAATACAGGTGACAGAATGTTTAAGATAAATAGACCAATTAAGTAAGGTGGGGAAGTGTGCGTATATGTGTGTGAGAGGGAGAGATCCAGAGAGTGAGTTAATAAGGTGAGACCTTAAGTAGGTGAATAATGACAACTACTGAAATGCGGGGTTTAAAATGACAATGAAGTAATCATCTCATTATGAATATCATTAGGAAATAACTAAATATGAGCTAAGCAGACTGGGCAATACCCTACATCCTAAAAAAATTAAACAAATAAAAATATGATTCGTCCTAGATATCTTACCTTGAAATTAATCTAAACCATCTAAGAGATTAATCTAAGCGCTTGCCCTAATCTCAGATTTCGTTGTCAGTAAAGAAAGTGGAGTAAAAACAAGTGAAAAAATTATGTTTTTGTTTGTGGAATGTGTTTTAAATTATTTTTAAAACTGAAATTTTGTATATTTCGATTGGGAATTTCAATTCACACATACATTGCAGTCAATTAAAAATTCAAAAATTTATTGAAATGATTTAACAACTTTGTATTATTAACCTCAATTTCAATTTTAAATTTATAATCATAGAAGGCTTTGTAAAACCCTTTTTATTCAATATTGTCAATTCATGAAAAATTTTCTCTTTTCAAAACTTGACTTCCAAAAATTAAGTTCATTAAATAAATAATATTACATATAAAACTCAAAAAAATTAAATAAAATCTCTTTTGACTTACCTCATTTGAGTTTTCCGTTTCATCCTGTATTTGGCTATTGGAGCTTTCCTCCTCATTCTCTACCTTGGCAGAGTCGTCATCACCACATTTTGGTGATTTGGGTTTTTGTTGTTGTTGGTCCTGGTTTTTTGCAGATTGTGGTTTGGCTTTGCCATCATCAATGCCACAAGTCGAAGCAGGAACTGATGTTTGATTTTGATTATTTTTATAAGTCGTAGTAGTAATTGTTGTATTATTATTATTAGTAGCATTGTTATTGTTGCTGTTGTTATTATTACTATTCTTTGGTTTTTTATTTAAATTAGGCGTCGTCGTTTTGTTCGTTGAATTTGTTTGATTATTGGTCGTTGCATTTCTGCTGGTTGTAGAAGAACTCTTGGAGTTCTGTAATGTTTGTAAATCCTTTTTTAATTGCCCAATGCTGCGTTCTTTGGTTTTTATTTCCTCTAGCTGAAATTGAGAGAAGAAGTGCACAAAATAAAATCAATCTTATATGATTACACAGAAAACAAAATTCACGAAATGTTTTCCAATTAAAGTCTTAATTGAGTTTTAAAAAATATTCAATTAAAAATTTAGTTGATGCAACAAATTTTGTAATTGAAACACAAATCAATCCCAAAAATTAATAGTATCAATTAATTTTTCAATTGGATCAATTTCTAATTGACTTTCAATTAATTTTTTAATTAATGCTATCATTTCTGTGATAGAAGGCATTTTAATTGAAAAATTAATTGGAATATTGTGATAAAAATTTTAATTTTTATAAATGTGTATGTTTTAAAGCTAAAAAAAATTGTCGTAATTAGAATAAGTTTCCCTCAAATATTCTTAAGTTTGAGTCAAGTCAAAAATTTGATCAAACTAAATACAGTGAACTTCTATACAATGAAGTTCTCTCTATTATGAAAAAATTTCAAAAACGCTGTGTTTTTCCTTCCCAATTTTTTTTTATTCTGATATAATTTATAATGAAGTTTCTACATTATGAAGTAATTTTCTGGACCCGTCAATATTCATTCTAAGGAAGTTCGACTGTATATCAATAAAAGACATCCACAGAAAAAAAATATTTTTCTTTGTTTACTCTGCTTTTTAAAATTATAATCAATTATAAATAAGTAAAATTTCCTGAGGAACGAAATTCTCCTTTGTTTTAAAGTATTTTCTTTACCCCATTATTATTGGTTTGATTTCAGCTTAAAACCATACATTGACTGAACTACAGGAGTAGCTTGACCAACAGAGGAATAGTATGTTTGTCAAATTTATTTTCTTTACGTGCAAACCGAATTTATGTCAAGCGATGCAACAATAGTCCCCAATACTTTTTATTTGCTTTTAAGGAAAATTTGTTGGCGTGAACAGAAAACTTCGCTTGTCTAAAATTCCTCAAGTTCCTCAGAAAATTTTATTTATTTATTAATTATAAAATTTTAAAAACTACAAGGGCTATTGGCTAATCCTCAAAAATAAAACCCCTTTTTTTGTGTGTTGATTATAAACATTTTTTATAAATGTCTCGAAATCTGAATTCAAGAAACTCTTTCGTTTATTTTTTGTGTAATTTGACCGGCGACAAAACCTAAAGAAAAACAAAACAAAACATGCGGCATAATCACAAATGTTTAAGGCCAGACCGCCAATAATAAATGAGACCAAATAGTTGCACATTAGTGATGGCAAGGCAAGCAAACCAGACCAGTTTTATATTAATGCAATTTCTCCGTAATGATACAGTTACACTGAGCAAAATCATTGAAAGAAATCAAAGCAGAATTTATCGAAATAGTCATGCGATAATATTTTGTTTTTTTTTTTCAAATATGTTTGTTTGGTTTGAGTTACATAAAGGGCTGACCCCTACTATTGGATTAGAACACACAAGATTTGAGTGGTTTTACTCCGCCTAATAGTTCAATGAACTAAAAACCTGTAGTCGTTAGTCTCTCGCTTTAAGGCTTATAATTTATAATTTCAAATTTCGTCCTGCTACACCTTCAGTAAATTGCCCAGCAATTTTATTCTGTCTGCATTGAAAAACATGCCAAAGCAAAAAACACAAAACATCAGCATAAATAGCCGAAGGGCTTTAACAAATTGGTCTTCATTCATAAATTTCGATGAATTCACACGACCGAAAGTCTTTTCTGTTTTCAACATTACTCTCTTGTCGTCCAGCATTCCTCTGAAGACTGAAGTTCACTTCAAAAACCATTCTATAGTCATCTAAGCAAAAACAAAAAAATGATATTGAATGAGTCACAAGCACGGAACTGAATAAAACGTAATGGCCACTCAGGACACTATAAAAAAAATCATTTTCTCACGTTTGGTTTTATATGAGTCTGTGGCGGCTAACGCTGAGCTTGGACTTGGGTCGATCGTATGTGGCAGACATACAAATGGACACATGTTGTTTACCCACTTGGAAACATTGTTCAATGAATTGACCACAATTTTATAGTTGATGCAGTACAGGACCTCTAAGCCATGAAGTCAAATCACAAATAGATTATGAATGCGTAGACACCATGCATGTACAGTGGCTACATACCGTTTAACGAAGAGTTTACACTTCAGCCCGGTAATACAGAGTTTTTGGGAAAATTACTGTTGAATTATGACAGAAAATATAAATATATATAATTTTCATTAATTCATTGTTTTTTTTTTTTTTTTCTTTAATCTCGGAAATATTAAACTATATATGTACAGACCTATTCCCAGATATAACATCCAGAATGTTATGAGGACTAATTTTTCGATTCGATCTGCCAGAAATTCAGTGAATTATGGGTATTGCCTCATCCCTCAATAAAGGTTTAATAATTGGACCTTAAATTTGACGTCTGGAGGGTACTGAAGGTTTAGTTTTCAAGTAATCGTTTTACAGATATGATATCTAAAAGATTTGAGTAATGCGGTAATTTGGTAGTAAGGCGGTTGTGAATAACAGTTTATCACTGAAAAAATATCTTATCCGAATATTAAAGATTATGCAGCCTACACCTGCTGAGGCCATATTTCTTTAAAATTAAGAAATTTTGTTTAGAAAGTTAATGAACTTTGCTTTACAATTTTTTTTTCATAAAATGTGCAACAGAGAACGGCTGCGATCTACCGCAACCGACCAGTGCATTTAGTAAACACCAACATTTGCAATCTTAAAACACCAATTGGTAAAAAAATTTCAACCACCAATATCCAATGCAACCGACGACTGTCGGTGTTTGTTAGTATGAGTGTTGGTCTCTCGAAAACACAGTGTAAAGCAATCACACAAATTGGTTACCCATATCTCAGAAGCAACGTTGCCGTTTTGGTCCGATCGGACCAAAATTGGTCCAAAAGATTTCTAATTTTTAAATTTGGTCCGATGGTCGGACCAAACGGAATTTGGCCCATTTTGGTCCAAAAGATTTCTAATTTTTAAATGTGGCCCATTTTGGTCCATTTTCATAAATTTGGTCAAAATTATAAATTTTTTGTAGTATCTAAAATTTCTATGACATATTCAAACATATTCAATAGAATATGTGCACTGAAAAAAATATTGTCGTGAGGCTAAAGATTTCTCGTCCTTAAAATACGAATGCGAATTTTGTTTAGCATAGAAGACGTATTTCTCTGAAATAATTTTTTTTCCTTGTCCAAAAGTCTATAAGTTTTTCAATGAAGTTGGTTTGTCCTTATAGTTAAGTGATTCGACATAAAATTTGGTATCCTAACATTAAAGAAAATTTCGTTTTACTAAAATCAAAATGGCTTTAATATTTCTGAAAAAAATTTAAAATTAATGAAATCGTCTTCAAGGCGCTTTGCATCTTGATTGTAAAACTAAAATTGTTTAAAAATAGGAGATGTTTTTTAACACATTATTTTAGAGTCGTGTTTTACTTGAAACATAAAATAATTTTCACTTGTAGTAAAAGGGAATTGTGGCGTTTCAATCACAGAAAATCGAATGAAAATTTGGCGTTGATGTCAACTAAAATTTACTTTAAAATTCGACCTTTTCAAAAAGTAAATATTTTCATATCAGTCCTTTCTGATTTACTTTACTTTTTTAATAAAAGCACTATGTATAACAATAAAATATTTTTAAAGTATTTTTCTTCGAAATTGGAAATTTGGTCCGCTGAAGGGAACTTTGGTCCGATTTTGGAAAAATTTTGGTCCAAAATAAAATTTCGTAGTGGCAACGCTGCTCAAAAGTTTGGTATTCTCTTATTTAGTACTCTCTCAATTCTCTTGAGCTAACTGCTAGTAATTGTTGTTGTTGAGTGCAATCACACTTAAGTGCCAACCAGCGTTGCCACTACGAAATTTTATTTTGGACCAAATTTTTTCCGAAATCGGACCAAAATTCCCTCCAGCGGACCAAATTTCCAATTTCGAAGAAAAATGCCTTAAAAAAGTATTTAATTGTTTTACTTAGTGATTTTATTAAAAAAGGAAAATAAACCAAACCAAAAAAAACGTCGACTATTCAAATTTTGAAATTTGAAAAATTAAATTTTTGAAAAGTGGGAATTTTAAAGTCAATTTTCGTTGACATCAAAAGTTATTTCAATTATTTTATGTTTCAAGTAAAAAAAACGACTTTAAAGTAAAATGTAAAAAAACATGTCCTATTTTTAAATGCTTTTTAGTTTTATATTCAAGTTGCAAAAAGTCAACAAAAGAAAATACAATTTTTGATGTTAGTATAACGTTTTTTTTTTCATGTTAGGACACCCAATTTTAAGTCGAATCACTTAACTATAAAGACAAAACGACTTCATTGAAAATTTGATCGACTTTTGGACAAGAAAAAAAACTACATCAGCGAATACGTCTTTATGCTAAGCAAACTTCACATTCGGATTCTAATGACATGAAATCTTTGGCGTCACGACAATATCTTTTTCAGTGCACATATACTTTTGAATATGTGATAAAAATTTTAAATACTAGAAAAAATTTATAATTTTGAAAAACTCTATGAAAATGGACCAAAATGGGCTAAATTCCATTTGGTCCGACCATCGGACCAAATTTAAAAATTAGAAATCTTTTGGACCAATTTTGGTCCGATCGGACCAAAATGGCAACGCTGGTGCCAACCTCGTTTTTTGTTTACCGAGCGTTGTTACGATCAGTGCTGCCGCTACTACTTCAATCGAAGTATTTTGCTTCATTTTCACAAATTTTTACATTTTTCCCCATATTACCTAATTGTTTTTCCTATTCCTTTAATTACGATGAACATAGTGGTTTTAATCATTGAACATATGCAAACCCTATTTTTCATCGCTGGAATGGCAACCCTTTATTTTTGTTTTGTCAATGCGTGAACTGTCAAATTGTTGTGAGTAAATAACGCTTGGACATGTGATGTGCAAGATGAATCGGTAAGTAGTGCAATAATTTCCATGAAAAATATATTATTAATTATAAATTCTTTAATATCTTTACCAAAGGAATACGCTCATCGACGCTATTGTTTTGTTTTCAAATATGTATGCTACTTCAATTTTATTCAATCTACTCCACTTTTTTCCAAAATCTACTTCACTCAATTTTTCACTAGCGGCAGCACTGGTTACGATGTCGATTGGTTTAAGATTGCAAGACACTGCATACGAACATTGTTATATACTATTGGTGTTTTTATTCTCGCATTTGTATCAATGTAAAAGATCGCATGGTAATTGGTGTCTTACTTACTGCCACCGACATTTTGTGGGTAAGATTGCAATACAAAAAAAGCCACCGGTTGTAGTTCTCTGATGTGCAACACAAATCTTTAAAATTTGCGTCCCCCCATTAGAGTTGTATTTCTTAAAAGTAAGGCAAATATTCCTTAAGGTGAAGAAAATATTTCGGATTAAAAAAAATATCTTTTGAATTAACAGAATTCTGGAATATTGGGATTAAGGAAAAAATTTCAAATATAGGGTTAGAATTAGATGAGAATTTTGCATCTTTGGTTTAAAGTTTTTTTTTTTTTTTTGTCGATAATTAAACTGGCGTTAGGTATAACGGCAGCCCTCGGGCTCAATTACACTAAACAAAATATTGTCGTGAGGCCAAATATTGCATGTCCTTAAAATACGAATGCAAATTTTGCTTAGCGTAGAAGACGCATTTCTCTAATATGAAATTTTTTCCTTGTCCAAAAGTCGATAAACTTTTCAATGAAGTGGTGTTGTCCTTATAATTAAGCGATTGGACTTAAAAATGGGTATCATAACATGAAAGACAATTTTTTTGGGTAAGGTCAACTTGAATTTAATAATTCAGAAAAATTATTTAAAATTAAGGAAATTGTCTTTAAATTTGTTGTCTTTTTGCATCTTGACTACAAAGCAAAAAATCGTTCAAAAATAGGACATGTTTTTCAACACTTTTATTTAAAGACATGAAACATATCATAATTTCTACTTGAAATCGTGTTTGAATTTGGAAAATAAAGTTGTCATTAACTTATGTTTAAAGGATTTTGAAAACATATGAAGAAAACAAAGCTGAAAAATCGAAAAATTAAAATTTGCTTCCTAGATTCAAGTGCACGAACCCCAAATTTAAAAGAGAATTGTGTCTTAAAAGTATCCTTACTTGAACTCTCCGCTTCTTTGGCTCGGAATCAATACCAAAATTGTTAAAGTAAATACAAGACTATTTAGTCCATTATAATACCTTAACGGTGAATTTCTTTCTTATTGCTGAGCGCAGCCCGATTCTATGTTTAGCTCAATGATAAGGGACCTCCTTTTTATCCCAAAAAAAAACTGACATTTACTTGTTAATATATCAAAAAACGTTCGATTTTCAATTTCAATTTTAAAGAGCCTAGATTTAAAGCCAAATGACTCGCTAAAAAATTGATTTATTTTAAAGAAGCCAATCTTGGACCCAAATCCAAATAAACTTTGTTTTGATCCATTTAAACTTCTTTCTTCAGAATTTTGTCGCAATCTATGATGGTGGGTGTTTTCCATGGTTTTTCAGTTTTCCAAATTTCCTTTGTCTTGTTGAAGAATTTTCAAAACTTACCAATCGTGAAATTTCAATTTTGGCAGATTTCTGTATTTGAGTCAATCGGATTTCATAAGAATCTTTTAATTCGCGTATATCAGCTGCTTTTCGTCTATCAGCGTCGCAATTAATCTGTAACAGAGAACAAAAAAAAAACAGACGTATCCCACGACCTCGTCACTCATCTATTCCAAGAAAATAAAACAAATCCATGTTAATGGATCAACATATTCGAACTTGAACACTTGGCAAACATTTCACATTTCATTCCAACGACACAAAAAGGATAACAACGGAACAGAAAGCAGGCATGCAATAACAGGTTATTGGTGTTAGTAGAACGGACAACAGCAACTTTAGTGTATACGACAGGAGGAGGAGGAGTTATGGGACATTGATAAAGAAAGATGTCTTTTCAAATGACATGGGGAGGATTAGATTGATTGTAATGCAGTATAACCCAAGGACATTTGCGCAAAGTAAGGATAGTCCTTTGAAGTTACACATATAAATAAAGCTGATGATTTCCAAAGAAGCCATTTAAGAGTAGACTTCTAAATGAGATATAGGATTTCGTGGTTTCTCGCCATACTTGGTCTTTTAAATGCCGATGGCCAGAATCATACTCTGGAAGCCTATCTTAAGCAGCGGATAATTGTAAATTCTTGGATACCTCCAAATCGTCAAAGTCTTCTGGAATATACAAGCCATCTCTTTTGCTCATCCCATTTAAAACTTGTCCATATATATTGGGAAAGAAAATGTTCCTTCACCTACTGCAGCAAAATCTTAAGGAGGTTTAGTGAATGTGGTCTATCCCATGTGATATTAAGGTATATGTCATTCAAGTACTCTCCATTTATTGTTAATTTAAAATTCCCATCTTTGCAGAAATCGATATCCATCATCTTCATCATTGGAAAAACTCAAGGATAATGGAATTTTACTTCATTTGCTGATTATTCTTCCGGATATATCCCATACTTTGGATCTAAGTATCATACGAAAAAAATCATCAGCCAAACATTTGACCTTCATAGTGGTAGTGGTGCAGCAGAATACGAATGCTGTACCCCACAAATGGCTGAGATCAACATTTGAAATATTTTGGAACTTGTGGATTATGAACATTGCCATTATCTACGCCGATCAAGAAAAGGAGACCATAGTAATCTATCGTTATGATCCATTTAGTGAAGAGCCCTCGTATGAAACACTCTCCATGGACAGAAGCAAATGGCATTTGGATCAATTATTTCCTCGGACCATGATTAATATGAAGTTGAAGCCTTTGCGTATATGCTTGTATGCCGATGAAGTACGCTCCTTATTTCTGCCAAATGGTCATGTACATGGTACAGATGGACTAATGACATCGTATTTAGCTGAACGTATGAATGCTACTGCTTTGGTAAATCGCATAGGAGTCTATGGCAATGAATCGGCTAGCCAGGATTTATGCTTTCGAGAGACCGTCGATGAAATTGATCATTTGGCTGGAAATATTCGTTTCCTGTCACCAGAATCATTTTATGGGCGTGTGGAAAATACTTTAGCTCTAAATCGTGATGACTTATGTGTCCTTGTGCCAAAAGCCCGTATAGCTTCCTCATTTTGGAATTTGTTTCGTTCTTTCAATTGCAATGTTTGGATGTACATTCTGGTAACGCTCCTGGGGACCTATGGGTTTTGTGTAGTGGTCTTTCGCAGCTATCTCGCTAATGACAAACTAATGCTGGATCTTTTGGCTTGCATGGTTACAACACCATATGAAAATCGAGCTCACTCAAAGATGTCCTTGCGTATTTTCTTCACCGTATGGTTAATCTATGGTCTCCTTATTTCTGCTGCTTTCAAAGGCAATTTGACCAGCAATCTTGTGCAAAGGAAATATTTATCCGATATTAATACCTTAGGTGATCTTGCCAAATCAGAATATCCTCTGGCCACCTTACCGAGGCATGTCAAACATTTGGATCGTTATTTGGATGCTGGCAACCCTAATGAGGCTCTAATCAAAAATAAAATGGTTACAATTACCGATGGACGTTTAAGGGAGTTAGTCGAAGAGAATAACCGCAACTATGCTTATTTGCAAAAACATCATCTTACTGTTTTCCGGGCCAATTCCCGCAAACATTCCTTGAATGGCAGGCCCTGTTTCCATGCAATGGCTCAGTGTTTGGTACCCTTCCATGCCGTCTACATTGTTCCATATGGTTCACCCTTTCTGGGTTACATCAACCGCTTGATGCGAAATGCCCAAGAGCATGGATATATTAATCATTGGGATCATTTGATGAGTGCTGCTTTTAAAAGGACTCGGCGTATAGGCTCACTGCAGCGTCACAATGATGATGAACCCGAAGTTTTACAATTGATTCATTTCCAAGCTGCTTTTTGTCTATGGATTTGTGGATTAGTAATAGCATTTGTCCAATTTCTTGTGGAAATTTTCAAGATTCAATTTTGTCTTCCCTCGAAAGGAATCGTATCTTACATTTTTAGGGGGGAAGCACATGCTCTTTAAAAGTAGCCGCATTTAAACAGCACAACATAGAATATGGAACTCTAGCTCTTACGAGTATATTAGACTTACCACTTTTTTTTCTTCCAGAGCCTTATTGGCTTCTTTTAGGGCATTTACTTCGTTTGTCAGTCTTTGGATTTCATAGTTCACGAGACCGCCCACAGCGGTAGCGGTTTGTGGCAAGTTTTCGGCATTGGAGGCTGAGTTTTGCTCACCTCTCTTGTTAGTGCCGTTTTTCTTTAAATGTTCGACAACATTTTGTAGCTTTTTCACCTCAGTTTTCCATTTTCTAGTTTCAGCTTCATTTTGAGCTCTGTGGGGGGGAGAAAAACACAAATTTCGTTATTACTAAACTATAATACTTTTAGGAGAATATTGTCACAAACTATCACAGCCAATTTCTCATGTCCGTAACGAATGCTTTCGTTCGCCTGAAATGACGAAAACAGCTGATTTTTCTTTATAAATTCAGCAGTTTTGGGTATCCTAGTCGAACGAAAGCATTCGTTTCGGATATAAGAAATTGGCTGTCAAACTAAGATTCATTGCCTTTTCGCCCAATTACCAAGTTATTCCTAATTCATCATATAGTATTTTCCCCCTTTTTAATGAAAATTCAATAAATTTTCCAATAAGATCATCTTCGTTGAGAGACTTACCTTAGCACTCTTACAGCTCCCCTTTCAGTGGTTAAGTTTGACTTGAGTTCATTGATTTCCAAACGCAATTGCTCGGCCAAAGCATTTAGCTTCTTTATGGTCTGAACATTTTCCTGAAGCTTACGCTTAAGTCTTGGTGGAGGTGGTACGGCAGCTACAACTTTGGATCCATTAGGCTCGCTGGCATTGGCTTTATTTGTATTATGAGGGGGTAAAGGAGGTTTGGCAGCAAGTTTCTCATGTTTTGCACCAGTATTAGAGGAACGTGGTGTAGAATGGCTGACTGGCGGCCCCTGACTGTGGTCACCAGCTGCATTTTGATTTTCCTTTATATTCAACTTTCCTCTGCAATTCAAGTGAATGCCTTCGATGCGGGTTCGTTTCTCTTGATTCACAGAATCTGTAACTGATGTTAGAGAAGACGAAAGTGTTTTCTTACGTTTCAGTTTATTTTTTGGCGAATACACCTCCTGCCATTCATCGGGCATACATTTCCCCCTAAGCCGACCAGCGGCACTGTTCTCTTCCTGCATTTTCATTTGATTGGTAAGATCGTAAAATTTCTGTTGTCTATTTTTGACCATTCTGTAGTTGTCACTGATGTGTTCGGCTAATTTGGTCATTAATTCGGCTTCCCTGCTATTGGGCTTGACAGGCGAAGCCTTTGTTGTATGGGACGATATACTAGAGGTCGTTTTTAATTTATCTGCCATTTTTCTATGTGGTAATTCATACAAACGTCCTTCCTTTGTGAGGGGTTCGTATGAAGTTCGTTAAAAATGATGAACGGTTTCGTCCGACCGTTTTCTCTTTAATCTTGGGAAAGTTTTCACTTTCTCACTCTCTGTTAGATATTCCAAAGCTTTCCTTAAGCTTTTTGTCTCTTCAATTTGGTTTTGCTTGTCTTTTGTGTATCTTCTTTAATGTAAAAAAGATTGTCAAGCATATGCGTGTATGTGTGTGTGTGGTGAGTATGAGTTCCCTCTTGAGTGAGTGAGTGGGTCAATAATATAAACAAATGTTGTTTGGTCTGTGCAATATGCGCAATTCAATTCAATATTTTCAATATTGTCCGCTTTTATTTATGTTCTCCTCTTCTGTATGGCACTTCGTTGGATTCTTTTTGTGGTGTTTAACTGCAAATTAGAAGAACACAAATGGAAATAATTTAATAATGTTTGTTATTTGTAGGAATGAGGTAAGGTTTGTAAAAAAAAAAGAACACACAGCAAACCTTTAGGCTGTTTTCTAATAAACCCCCAAAGTATGCAAGAATATTTAATAATAACAACTAAAGGTGTTTGTTTGATATCTAGACTAGATTGTCTGTAGTAGTAATAGAATAAAAAAACACTATTAAAATTATTTTTTAAAAATAAAAAAAAAAATATTTAGAGATTCTTGCACTTTACGAATATCTAATAAAATTAGGAAATACACGCAGAAAAATCAAATTTGAAATTAAATTTATATTAACCCTCATTTTCATGCGATTTTACTGTGCATTAACATAAAATGAAATTTTTTTGGGCGTGAAGAGTTGTCTCGTAAGCCGAAAATAAGTCCACGTTTTCGCCAATAGGTTAAAGTGGCAGCCCGATTAAGTTTCAGGCTCACTTAGACTATTCAGTCCATTGTGATAACCAATAAGTGGGCTTTGTAGTCCAAATGAGATGTATTGATGAAAAAACCAATATCAAAGCGTATAGCTAATACTAGGACTCGAAATAAGGGCCGCACAAAAATGCCGACGACGCATATGACCTTAGTATCGAATCTTATTTTTTTTTAATCAACTACAATTACCCAGAATATTGTTTCTGATTTCGTGTGTTTTCCAAACAAGAACAGAATATCAAATTCCGTGCCTTGGGGTTCTTGGAGGTAGGAATGATGGAGCTGGATGCAGCTTCCTGCCAATAAAGAAGTCCCTAAGTTCGGAAAGTTAATCCTTTTACCTCACACTAATTGACAACTCTGCCTGACGTGATAATGGAAAAATTATCCACATAGATCAGGTGGACATCGGATGGTAAGATAGTCCTAGCTACACAGAAAATATTTTTTGTCTTCATTATACAATTAATTTTTAATTGAAATCAATTAAAAATTAATTGATAAGATTTTTGTTTTAATTAAAAAACTTCATCAATAAATTGAATATTTTTTCAGTTTTTTTATGAACATTTTATTTTTCAATTATAATTGTATATTTTTTCCAATTTTTTGTGATAGTTTTTTCTGTGTATATAAAAGTTGGAAATGATGGGAGGAATTGTTAAGACACGCCATATTTGTTCCCCTTGATGTCTTCCCTCTAAATTCCCCTAAGGATAGTCTATCATACGTGTAGTTGTCCAACCACCTCTTAATATTACGCGGGAGGCAGGTATCCACAATATCTCCAAAGAGTGTTGTATGGATTTCCATGCCAAAAGACAACTCCAATACCACTAGAATTGAATATCTATGCGGCTTCCTAGTAATCAATAATGGCTATTAATACACACCGAGCAGTGGTTATATGTTATTACTATGCTAGATGGAATCATTGGAATAGGAAACTAGGTTTCCGTTTGGGAAAAAAAGTGTTGCATACAAATGGTACAGCATTTTATGGTGTTACCACAGTGTTGCCGAACCCCCTTGCAATGACAACACCGTTTGCGTGTGAAAACGAACAAAAAAGGTGCAACACTGATATAAAATCAAAACAAAAGAAATTTGGCGGAAATATTTCGACTATTATTAACAACTATTATTGGAATCTCGACTAACACGCAAATTTTTCTTGAAATAAAGGAAATTGTTAAAACTTTTGATTTTATATATTTTTAATGATCTTGCTTCTACTTCAGAGTACAAATTAATTACATCCTGATCAAGGTTTTTAACTCGTCGTTGGTCATTTCGTCCAAGCACTGATGTTGTAAGTTCTTCGTCGTCATCAAAAGAACTACTCTCCAATAGCAAAAACGCATTTGCATTTTGCTATTATATTAAAAAAATTACTATCGAATATTGTTGTCGCTGCACTAAACAATTATATGCTTCTTCTTGGTAAATTAATCAGCTGTGTTGAAGAAATTGTAAAACAACCACAATACACGCGTCACGCACTTTCTTTTGTATTTGCAACAACACTATTATTTAGGTCGAAGGATAAAAGCGTCTTCAGCATCTGATTGAAAGTGTAACCATCTGCACCGTAGACCAGCTACGGTGTAAAATGGGTTGCACTTTTGCTCTTGCAATGGGTAACACCTCGTCAATCGAACGTGCACATTTTGGGTAGGCTGCACTGAATTTTCCAATCGAACAAAAATTTGTGATTTATGGGGGTAAGGTGTAAAATATGCAACATATTTTTTACCAATCGAAATCACCATAAGTTATAGAAAAAATCAATGAAATTGACCGGTACGGAACAAGAATAAGTGATGTTATTGTTGTATTCTATTCTTAGACGAAGAATAGAAATATTAAGAAATTTAAATAATATTGAGAGAGTCCACATCCCGATCAAACAAGCAAGTTGTCTAGATTGGATTCAAGTCTGTAGTATTGGCAAGGCATGCCAATATATGCGAATGGCAGTAAATTGGTATAGTTTTTGCAGTTTGGTGGTGGGCAAAATATAGATCTTCCATATCTAGGCTTATGGGCGGTGCTATTCTATCAAGGACAATGCTATACCGATTAGCCAATACTATCTCCTGGATCGGGAGAACCAATCTCAGTGAAGCAAGTACCTCCCATTGCTATTGTTACCAATTTAGTTTTATTCCTTCCTGAAGTCGAACCGCTTGAGAATAGTTCGTTCGGAAGCATATCTCATAATTGTGATATTCACTGAGAGAAGATTTTTCTTTTCTGAGCAACGAAATTTTAGACAAACAAAGTAGCTATATGAGAAGATAATGCACAGTTGTGGTGAAAAAATGGTTCAAGTTGAGAGAAAATAATTCTCGTATGTAATTTTCATAAGAATCATCTCACCCAACCAGATCTTAATAGAGACTATGGAAATGTGGATTGGCCGACACTGAAACATATGTATAGTCAGGCTTGTAAGATGGGTATCTGGCATTTTCTTTTCAATAGTTAATAATACCAATTCCTAAATCTTCACATCCAATTAGCTCGTATTAAAATTTTAATAATATGTAACGTAATTGATTTGGACGAAAAACCAACCTGCGTTGGTATCAGGCTAACATAAAAGTAGTAAACAAAGTTTTCTATTGACGCTAAAAAAGCTACTTTAACATCAAATAAAAAATATTAAAGACAACCGATGCTTCAGTCGTCCTCAAATCTTAAAAGAAAATATATTAAAATATTGGGAATTTTTTTTGTCTTAAATTTCGTTTCGGGGAAAAATAATATTTTCTATTCGTACAGAAAACAGTTGATCTGTTCAAAAATATTAGATGAGTTTTCAATTAATATTATCATACATTTAAATATTGATTTGAAGTCTTCTATTTAACAATTAATTTTTTTTTTCAATACTCTCGAATTATGGTATAAATATATTTGAAATGTGTTATCTCTTTCCAATTCCATGATTTCATTGCAAAACAATTTTTTCCCAGGGTTTCTGCATCACAAACTGCTAAATATCTTACCGCAAAATATTCTCCAGAGTACGATGACCTTTTATAATGTGGACAACAGGGTGGGTGGTGTTGTAGTAATTAAACCATCATAATCAATGGGTTAAAAGTTGTCACCTTGCCATGATGCTGACGATAGTGTAAACTTGGCATACTGTTGACCACTGCCAAGATGAAGCCACTACAACTGATTTATAAAACTTGGCACTTTCAACTAACACAAAAAATGAGCAATCTGCATCGATTAAATATGAATTTTATTTACTTCACATTCCATTTCTTTTGGATATATCATGATAACATATGGATAATGGCCACACAGTATTTTTGGTTTCTTTTTATAGGAAACCTTTGGTCTAAGGCTCCTTAATTCAATGACGTCAATTTATGGTAACATATCTATGGAATCACACTACGAATTTTGCCTTCCTACACGAAGGAATTAATTCTATTGTTATGGCACGAAAACACGCACGTTTGGCCAAAGTTCTTTTTTTTTCAGGAATAGCAAAAAAAAGCCTTCCAACAATTATAGGGTTGGAAAATTTTTCCACTTAGCTTTTGGACCCGTCGCCGGTAGTCCTAGAACGCGTGTAAATGCTGATGGCGCACGTTTTATACTGAATGAAATGGAAAGCTGAACGAGTGTGAAAACAAAATGTCTTTGAGAATTCATTTGCAAAACAAAGAAAAGAATATGGAAATGCGTAGACCTCATGATTTTATATTGGCGGCCATTGGCACAAGGGGACACTTGAAGCGATTTAAGTATTGTGTGTGTTGAGTTAATGGTTCTACTGGATGACTTTAATCACCCACCCATCACCACATTCTTTATTTCCCACAGAAAGCAACAGCTTTTATTGTCAAAAGTGAGGGGGGTGACGAGCTAACCATGTCAAAACACGCTATAGCCATGTTCTATTTGGTATTGATGCGAAATTTATGATTTTGTCCATCCACTGATCGTATGATTGTTGCGGAAAATGGGCTAAAAATATAAATCATACGCAATGGTCATTAACAATTAGACAATGACAAGAAGTCGGAAACTTTCATGTTATTTCGACTTTCAGAACTCAAATAGGCATGACTAAGACTCAATCTTAAAATAAGAAAACGATACAATCAGACAATCAGTCTGACGGACCAAAACGCGATAACCTTGAATAGGGATTTACATTAAAACAAAAAACTATCCATTTCGTATGCCCATGGGCATATTCAAAACATAATTTATGCTTTTGACTTCAAATGTCGTAGCATGTTTGTTGGAAAGCTTTTAATGAAGCTTATGTTATTTGGGGCGTATGAGTTTTGTCAAACATCACAAAGATGTAATAAAGTATACGCCACCAGCCTAAGATGAAACGACAGAACCTAATATCTAAAGTGTTTCGCAGAATTATGCGAGTTCTTTTTTCGCCGATCAAAGAAAAGCGACAAATCCTATAACACCAAATATAGCACAAGCTTAACAAGACACAGTAGGAAATAAATTAGGGTCTTAAAAAATCTCTCTAAACAAATTATAATTTCTTGGAGTACAGAAATTATGCTTCGACACTTTTTTATAAGTAAAAATATTTTGGGCGTTGAATTCGTATTTCGTGAGCCTCTTGTTCATTAAAAGCTTAAGGGTAAATGATTGATACAAAAAAAAATATTAAATTTTAAACAAAGGGAATAATTTATGAGCATGGAACATAAACATGGTCATAGTGCGGTGATACAATCTCTTGAGACTGTAGACTAGTCTCTTATGAGAGAAATTTCAATTGTCCAATGGTCACGAAAAATATATTCACCAACCCTTTATGCCAATTTCTTTCCAATAAAAGAGCACAAAGAATCTATTTCGCTATCTTTAGAAGAGATCTCCTTCTTAAAGGAAATTTCCAAACTTTCGCATGTTAGATATATACCAGGCTAGAGTTATTATAAGCTGGTGTTGGTAAAAAAAACAAAAATACATTTCTCTTGTTTTCATAGTTGTATGTGCGTTTGCCTCCCTGTGTTGTTCACCCTGCTGAATTCAATTGCTCTCATTGGTTGGATTGAGTGTATGTGTAAAGAACTGTTAACAGGGAGAATTCTGTTACAGAAAAAAAACAAATTTAACTCAGCTGGTTTTGTAATAGTTGGGTTCATTTAGTTTACGCGTAATAGAAGAATAAATGAGAGAAATGAAAAAAAAAAACCTTTCAGAGTACAATACGCCATTAAATTAAAGGAACGGAAACATTTTAAATTTTAATAATAAATTATCGGTAAATATAAATGACTGTGAATTAAATGATTTTTTTTTGTGGGCAAACATAGATGGAATTATGTTGTATTTTATTTTGGTGAATATCAAATCCAAACAGAACTAGAAAAATTTTTCGACTAAAATATAGTAAAAAGTAGTAAAAGACACCAGTCCAAATTACAGTTTTAAATTTTTCTACTACTTCTACTAATTTTGGGGTTATATGCTTTCTATTAAAAGCCAGTTTGTAGTAAGTAATAGAACTCAACCAACAAGAGTACCCTGGATGTGTACGCTAACCATTGGGCCACGGTGTCGGCCTTTCTTTGGCGTATGAATATGAATATTGGCTTGTAAAAGAACACGATCGCTTAATCAAAAAGGTTATACAAAATTTAAACCACATTACACCTTAATTTTCCTTTATATGTACTTAGTTCATGTACTTATTTTTAATGTACATTTTCATTATACTTAAGATATTTATTCTTAATTCCAGTTTCATATGTTTAAGTATAATATCTGTTTATGTTTAAGTCTTTACTTTAAAGATAATTATTCGTGGTTTAAAAAATACCTTTGAACTTATTTGGATATTTGTGATTATTATTAGATCTCCTCCAATTTAAAACGGTCTAAAAAAATTTTGTTTTTTATTTTCCTAGTAAAAATGATGAAAGTTGTGATTATTATTAGATCTCCTCCAATTTAAAACGGTCAAAAAAAATTTTGTTTTTTATTTTCCTAGTAAAAATGATGAAAGTTTTTCTTGCAATAAGGATAATCTGAGAGCAAAAATAGAGAGCGAAAAATGTAATTATCATCTTTGATCTCAAGGTCAAGCAGAAATGAAATCATTCATCTTAACTCGCTTACACGACGCCATTGAAATACAGCCACAATATCGCATATATTCCTAACAACACACAAATGGATGAAGGCAGTTATACATATGAATGAGTTTTTCAAATAGGGTTATTGAAGAAGAATACACATAATATTTGTTTCTTGTTGAACGCAAAATTAATACAACATTAAGGAAAAATTTTATTGATAATTTTCCTTTTGAATTTTTGAATTCATTCATTTGTGTCCTCACCATGAAAGTGAAAATTGGCATTATAGATAAATTTCCTAAAAATAATGAAATTTTAATTAAAAAAAGTTTATTATTTTTTCTTTAAATGTGGAATACTTATACATTTTACTATTATTAAAGAAATTTTAATTAATGTTTATTATTTTCATTTTCATTAAATGGAAGATACTTATCTTTGAAATTTGAAAAACAAAAAAAAAACTTAAGTAATAATTCAATATCCCATTGGTTTATACTCATTCATATTTATCTCTTTTTTTAAAGACTATACAAAAGAAGACGTATATCCAAATAAATACACACAATATATAAAAATGATGAGCCGTTGGCAAAATTATTTTCAATATTTGTTTTTTCTTTTCTCATTCTCCAACCGAAAAATTGAAAAAAATCGAAAAAGCTCTTGACCTCTACACAAATATTGTAATGGATTTCAATTTTTGTTCTTCAACTCTTGAAGAGCGGTAGCAATAGCTCATAATCGCCGGCCAGTGGTCATGGTGTACTTGAGCTTTTAGTTTTAATTAAAAGTAATTGCCTTCAAGGAAACACCCTTTTTGCAGTACGAAAATTATCATCATCATCATCATCCTAGACATAGATGTTTATAAATAGCGATGATGGTTACGATGATTAGAAAGGATGACCTCAGTTGTGTTTCCATTTTTGCCAAGAGACATTGTCACAGGTATTTTTGTGCCATATTTACCACTGAAAACGCACAAAGGACTAACCCTATATCTAAAATGGGGATTTTCATAAAAAACAAGGTGTGACCTAACCAAATTTATGGTACATTTTAAATTATCAAATTTTGTTTTTTTTTTTTTGTTTTCTTCCTATTCTTCTCTGGCTATATAAATTCAGGTCATAATAACTTTAAGCATGTGAGAATTACATGCAATCTCCAACACCCAATTTCTTGCCAGCTTAAAATTTTAAGAGAATTTTTTTTTATGAACCTCAAATGGATACTATGTTCCCATTTTCAAAAGAATTATAGTCTATACATCAATTATTTAATTTGATTATGACTTGTAGAGACATTTAAATATTGAAGTGCTTACATGCGGATTTATGTAAATACAATATAGGGTGGACCGTGAATGGATATGGTTAAAAAACACCATTATTACAATTATTCATTATGATTCTTTTTTTCTTAATATCAAGTACCCAAGATATTAAATATTAACAACGGATTGTGTCTTGAAAGCCCCCTTAATATTTTTTACAGTGTCCAGTATGAAAAATTTATTTCAGTAATAATAATGCAATACACTTTTAACAAAGAACCGACAACAATTGGGTAAAAATTGATGTGAGCTTATTTCCACATTTATAACAACAATAACTAGCAACCATATCTTTTGTAATATCAAATCAGCCTATTATTATCTGCTAGATTTTAGTTTTGTTTTTATTGTTGATTCTTCATTGGTTTTTTTTTCATTATTGTTATTATTAGCATAAATCAATGGGCCCCATTAGCAGGTGCCATTGAAAAAAAAAATAAACACCCCTTCCTCAACAATTTGTGTGTAAATTAATTATACAATTTATAGTATAAGTTTATGTCTTTTTGGTATACGTTTGCGAAGCAGCCTTATAAACAGTCTGGCATTTGTTCGCTAAAATATGTGGGGGCTTTCGAGAAATCACAAACCTCTCATCAAGCACATTGCATTTAAAGATGATCCGTTTTCTTTTACACAAATAAAGCTTTTTTAAATAAAATTAAGTTCAGACGATTCTGCTTATCAGTCGACAAACTGACGGCCTCAACAACAAGAATACCAACAACTGCAATTTCTACAATAATAGGAGAGACTTTACTACATCAGAGACAACAATAGCAACAACAATTTTGTTATTTATATTCCATCGAATGGTGCGGCATTTATGACCCCAGTGCGTCACAGTGATAATTTGTGGTAGTGAGAATGTCTTACGGAATAGCAATGTCATGACATCCATAGTGGTGAAATTTGAAAAAAAAAAATACAAATACCAAAATATATGGAACACCTTATCATATATTCTCCACAGTATAATGAAATTCATTTTTGTTTTTTTTTTTTCTTTTTGTTTTTTACTACACATTTCCTCTTCTGGGCTAAATTTTGGTAGCTATCTCTGTTTACTGATGCTAATCAATAAAACAAATACCCACCTACATTCAAGGTTAGTCTTTTTTCCAAAGCCCCCTTCATTCAGGGAATTTCGCATTAACCGGCATTCATTTAAGGAGATTTTATAATAGCTGATAAACAATTAGCAGATAAAAGACTAATACACGTAAAAAAAACAATAAAAGGTTCGGAAAACAGGTGCCGTGAACTGTATTCTTTTGTAATAGTTCTTTGGCATTTTTTCTAACAAAGTACAAACTTGTATCGCCAAAAAAAATTTTTTTTGTTTGTTACAAGATTTTTATTTTTGTCATAAATAAAACACACATTTTGATTCTTATTTTGGTCCGTTGATTAGTTTCTAAATTTTCTCATAGGATTAAGCTATCAGACTTAAGGACGTATTTATTGCATTGTTCCTTATTAGCCCATACAATGCAATAAATACGTCTTTTATTTGCGGAAAACAACCTTAGGTCTGATAGCTTAATCATATGAGATAATTTAGAAAAACACATTTTTATTCAAAAACCACAGTCGTATTCGTTTAAATCAAGCATTGTCCTTTTTAAAGGACGAATGGCTTTCGGCTCAAATATGGCACATCTTGATGTTTCCTGGTAAAAAATTAATACAGAACCATGTGCAATGGCACATATTCTCCAAAATTTACCCTTTCGAAATTGTACCAACAATTTTTTTTGTTTTTATTTTCTTCAAAAGTTTTATTTGGTAGATCGTTTAAAACTAAATTTGTTTGCTTTGTGTAAATGAAATTTCTTTAAATGAGCTCGTGTGTGCATTAAACACTGGCCTATAAATAGATATGCTTGACGGTATGCGTTGATGGCTTTGGCGATAATCAGTATGACAGCTACACGCAAAAAAAATAATTCTTTCCTCCCAAACGAAATTTTAGACAAACAAAGTTCGTTTCTCATTTGCTTTTCGCTGTAAGGAAGTGTATTTGGGAGAAAAGTATATACTTTTTGTGATAAACGTTTATTCTTTTCCAGGATGTAAAAACAATTTCATAAGGACAAACTCAAAAAAAAATTGCATTTCTCTCTAATTGCATTTTCCCTCACATCTTTCTCACATCCACGATGTTTTTTAGTTCTTAACACCTTTTCCTGTAATACCAACAATGTAGAAGAAATTATTCGATTTTACAAATTTTAAAATTTTTTTTTACCTTTCGCCTGGACGGAGAATCGAACCGCGGACCATGCACTTTGTAAGCCAACACACTAACCACTGAGCTATGTACCTGTTATGGTCATCAATAGATAAATATCCATATAAGTTATATTTATATAGCATAGCTTGCGGCGCCCACGAACCGAATAAACAAAGTTTATTTAACAAAAACAAACATTTAGTTTGGCACCGTGGTGCAGTGGTTGCTACGTCCGACTTGCATGCCAAGGGTCGTGGGTTCGATCCCTGCTTCGATCAAAGTTTTTTTTTTTTTACATATATTCCAGATATGTTCGGAAGATACCGAAAAAATTTTCAACATTACATTGTAGTATATTAAATTTTGAACTGTAAAATGTGTCTTATTAAAGACCTAAAGTCAGAAAAGAACAGTGTTTGATATAAACGAAACGGACCGTGTTGTTGTTTCAAAAATAACTTTTTTTATTGAAAAAAAAAAAATTTTTGTAACAAACGAAATTTTTTGGGGATAAGAGTTTAAAATTTTCTAAGCAATTCAAAAAACTCTAACAAAAGAAAAACGTTTTCGGTACACGTTTTCCAAACGTTTTTTTTCTTTGCGTGTACATGGCCCGGTAGATAGTGTGTTGGCTTACAACACGTATGGCTCATCCGGGAGAGCTAACTTACTCATGTAAAAGTGAAAAACATAAAGGAAAAGGTACAAAAATATTCTTTTTTTATTGATTCAAAATTGTTTCGGAAAAACGAAATTTGTTGATTGCAGCTCGTGATGAAATTTTTATATTGGAAAATAAAATTTAGAAAATTTCCTTTCTCTATAGCTATTTAAAAACAAATCCGTCCTCAATATAGTGTAAATAGTGTGCTCACTTATGAATTAAAAGGACGTACTTACGAATTATATTTAAACTTTACCAACTCTACTATTCAATTCAAGGGAAGAGTTCTTTGGTTTACATTAAACATGTTTGATATGGTATCTACACGGAAAGAGTTTTCTATTCTGATGAACGAAATTTTAGACAAACAAAGTTTTCTTTTGACGATACAAAATTATTTAAAAACAAATAAAAAAATTTATAGACAATCATTGAATCAGATATCATTAATAAATGCTCGAAAAGAAAATACTTTATAAAAAAGGAGAATTTCGTTCGTCCAAAATTTCGTTCCGAAGGAAAGTATTTTTTCTTTGGCTGTAGGTAAAATAATACAGATAGTGTCATTTCAACAAAAACAAAAGTTATTCATTCATACTTTATTTGTAATTTCAAAGCCCCATGGCCAATTATAACAAAATTACACAGACTACAATACAGTCTACTAAAAAATTGTTTTATAAAGTTCGACGGTTTTAATTTTTTAATTTCACCAGAAATATTAGTAACTAAAATTAAGTTTATTAAAAAGAAATATGCTGAATTATGTTTATATATGGAGACGTTAGGTTAGGTTATGTGGCAGCCCGATTTATCAGGCTCACGTAGACTATTCAGCCCATTGTGATACCACAGAAGTGAACTTCTCTCTTGATATATCTGCAATAAATATCTATTAGAATTTATTTAAAATTTATATTATTGGTAGATTTTGTGTTAAAATGGCCATCGTGAGATTTTGTGAAATCTTTCATAAAAAAATCGCAGTCAGTTGTTTCAGAGACATCACTTTATTATTTCGTCATATTATGGAATTTCCGCAGTTTATTTAGTTAATGGAAGTTATCTAATTTTTGTTCATCAAATATTTCTACAGAAGTTCTTTTAATCATCAAATAAACGGTGAAGTAATCCTCACGCATTAATCATCAACGATGTTTGAAAATATTTACTTTGAAAATATTTGATCAAATTGTTTTTCGCATTCATCTGACGACTATCTGCTGAGTCGCTGTGTGAATTGACCCAAATCATGGCAAACGTCCGTATAGAAATAGAATTTTCTTAGTATGCCTTAATAAAAAACACACAGCTGGGCATCTTTTCAAGAATTTTAATACAATGCGTATGTGACTATCTGACAAGTGAGTTCATACAGTAAGTATCAAAATTAAAATATTTAAAGTTTTATAAATAGTTATAATAAATGTTCAATAAATAGTTTTCATAACAAACAAAAAAAAGTCTTCATGAATGTCTTCTCCCAACATCAAAATGACATTTTGTAGTAACGAAAAGTTAACCAAAAATTATGTATAGGTCGTGAAGCCATAGATTTGTAATCCTTAAAATATAAATGCGAGTTTTTCTTATCTGTCTTAAAAACGAATTGAGTAAAAATATTTCCGTTTTTTTATTATGGTGTGATTTTTTAAATTTAGTGTCATTCCCTTTATTATAATCTCCGGTCTCCGGCCCATACTATTTCAGTGGCACACACTGTAAATTGTCAACAATTCTTTGTATACTGCAAACATTAAATAATATATTGCTCATCTTGAAATATTCAGAGATTAATGGAATCAAGAAACCAGCAACCATTTTTGTCATTGGATGACAAATTGAAGACTTTAGTACATAGTGTGAGAGTATTTGCTCGAGTTTATGATCATTGCCGAATGAGTGAGATCTTCAGTGGATGCTGTTTTATTATTCGTTTTAATTTTGAAACCAAAAATTATTTTATGTTTGCTTTAATGGAAAAACATTTTCCATTTAGGAATTTTTGTTTGTGAGTCATAAACACCGCTAAAAGAGTACTTTTGACGTCAGCACTTCATTGTTTCCCAGTGGCAACAAACAGAAGCAACTAAACATAGAAGATAAAAATCAAAACATTTCGAATAAACACTTATGTATGAAAATTTATGATCATCTCTTGTTTTATTTAAGTTAACAACTAAACTCATTTCACACAACCGAGATAAACGACGAGGGTGTTAGTTGATTGTGTAGGTTTCTTTTTTTTTCGTTTATGTGTAAACAAATCCAAGTCTAACCGAATGCCATCATCAATGCAAATTGCTTTCAGTGGATCAGAAGATTTGTTTACATTTGAAAAAAAAAATCATTCATACACTGGAAGAATCTAAGAGAAGGGAACTTCCATTCCCATTATGTATGGAGTAAAGTATGTGCCATTAAAATTTATAAACCCATTTTATTTACTATATTTCCTAAAGGGCAATGGATTTGAAATGTGTGAAAATAATAACATAAATCACTGTGTAGAGAAGGCTTAACAAAATTGAGACTGATTGCCTTGTGGTTAAATATCTTATATGATTTTTTTTGTTCTAATTTCAGGAAATAATTGACAATATTGTCTTCCAAGCTTAAATACAAGTGACGCCTTCTTAGAAGTAAAGGAATGTTTGAAATCCCCTTTCCAAATGTCAATTTCTTTATTTACGTCTTTAAGGTTTGTTTACGTTAGTACCGGATTTATTGCCCCAAAATAGATAATGGCTGCCATTGAGTAGCTAATGGGAGTGATATAATCAACGGCACGTGATATATACAATAATCAGTTCATGTTTCAGTAGAACCCTTAACTTAGAAATGATGAGAATAAGAAAATAAGATTTATAGTACCACTTCCTCTAGAATTCCATTAAAATGTGAAATAAATTTTGATTTTGGTTAGACCGGAAATTCCATGATGTTATCGATGAAATGCTGAGGACAAAATACACTTTTTACAACGAAATTTGTTATAGTTATTATCCATTAAAAATCAAATTAAAAGTATCCGAACGGATCTGAGTTTAATTGTACAACCAATATCACCAAAACTTTTCTAATTAAAATGTTAATTGAATCTGAAAAAATATTCAATTAAAATTTTAACTGGTTCAACAAATATTTTATTTGAAACAAAAATTAATTGTACCAATTAATGTTTTAATTGAAACAATTAATTTTTTAATTGAGGGATTGATACTATAATTTCTGTGATTGAAGACATTTCAATTAAAAATTAACTGTATCAATTATTTTGGTGATTGAAGGCAAAAAATATTTTTTTCTGTGTAGTGAATCCAAGTTTACTTTTATTCATCTCAGATTCAGAGGATTAAGCCGTCGAGTAACGCAATCGATTATAGCCGCCGCCTACTATTTTCGACTGTTCATGCTGCTGCCGATTATGTCGACTCATCTCTACTAAAATTTCGCCGCCAATTAATGCAAATATTAAAACCTGAAAATATCAAAACTGATTTTTTCTTCAAAAATAATTCAATATTACGTGTATATAACAGTTTAGCAGCAAATATACAGAGATTGAAGGTGATCCATTTTTATTAGCGGCGGATGACATCCAATATTTATCACTGAGGTTTTTTTAGTTGTGATAAACAAAAGTAGATTTGACATTTTCAGATTTTTATAAACATAACATATTGACATTAATTGGCTGCCAAATTTTAGTCTAGAGGAGCTAACTTAATCGGCGACGAAAATAGTCGATGGCGCCCCTGAACTGCCATGTTCAAGTGGCTAATTTTAATTGCATTTGGAGAAAGTTTATGAAAAATTGTGTAATTTTTTTGTAAATGATTGTGCAACGCTCTAATGCTAGTGACAATTCTTTTGCCACTTTTTAGAAATTTTCAAATTCTCAACACCACACGCAGAGAAGGAATATGATCACCTCAAACATGTTTCAAGAGCAAAATGTTATTTTTGTATGGTGACCATGTAACGTGTTTGTCACTAAAATGTTATTTTCTCGTCAAATATAACCTGCTTGCCGAAATCAGATCCATGATTTCCGAGAAAATAACATGGTTGCGAAAACCATGTTACATGGTCACCACCCAAAAATAACATTTTGCTCTTAAAACATGTTTGAGGTGATCATATTCCTTCTCTGGGTGCACCTAACTAGGTATTTGGAGCTCAGCACCAAAGACCAATTTAACATTTTATTGTTTTAAAATTACGAAAAGTTTGCTACAAATATTGCATTAGCACTATATAATGACTATGTTAAACAAACTTTTTTCATATTGTGTGAAATACATTGCATACAAGCAGTATAACAGTTTTTCATGCGAAACGTGATCAGAGTACTGGACTTCAGTACAAGAATTATGTCCATTCAAGCAAAAACACATATCAAAAGTTAACTTCGGGATATAAATATTTCCATTTTGACACATGTATTATATTTTGAGTGAAAAGTGCAATTTTTTATCAATACGCTTTCGTAAAAATTTTGTACATGGCTATATAGAGTATAACAGTTGAGTGTTTGCTTTTATATGGAGATTATTATATCTTTACTATTTTAACCCGCATCGATAATTATTTAAATTCATAGTTAATATCACAAATTAATAAATGCGATAACCAGTGCTTTAATTAGATCTTCTTAATTAGTTAGGACAGTTTTTGTGAGTGTAGACATTATCTTTGCATTTATGCGTGGTGTGTGGGCAGTTGTTAATATTTAAGTTGCTGTTTTTGGGGTTTCTAAATGCTTTTGCTTTCACAAACGCCGATGGCATCGATGCCAACATGTATTTGATCGAATTATCTTCTTTGTTTGCACTTGTTTTGGCCAAATTTAGTAAGAGACCACAGACAAACCACAACCAGTATCGCAAACGTTATAGAAATCGACAAGGCAAAACATGGTGCTATTATGAACAGATCACAATTGAAATTCAAATTTTCTATCTCAATTAAAAACAATTAACCCAAATTCATCATCAAATGTCGCTGCGTAAACATGATCCATATGACAGTGATCAGCGAGATCATATTCTGAGGAAGGGAACATTTGTACTTGCATCACATTTCCCCACGAATCGTGTGTTAACACTCAAAAATCATTCAAAATTCTAGAAATTTAAAATAAATTCAAGTTCATTAATGCCTCCCCAATTCAGATGGCCACAAACATTTTCAAAAGAAGCGGCTTGGTGTGCGTGTGGAGTGACTATGACATAAGACGCTCAAAAATAAATCACCATCTCCACCCCTCTCACTTTTTTTAGGGGGAAGATTAAAATTGTAAATAACATCTGTTGAAGATAATACAAATTGCCACTCCGCACAAATCTATAAATGGCCATATAGATATGGATTCTTGAAAATATGTCCCTCTATCGCCCTTTCAAAAAAACAAAAATTATTGGCCCTTAATGGAAAACAATTTGAAGTCATCTATTTATAGTTTCTAGGGATACATTTGCGGTGGCCTTCTCTATTTTGGATTCATACATTTTTTCCATATAATTCATACAGATGGTATTCTCGTTGAATGGATGATAATACCGAGGATGAAGTGAACTGTGTCGAATACTATAGTATGTAAATACTCTGGAGAATTCATATGATTAGGGTTAAAAGCTTTCCATAGAGATGCATGATCAACTTTACATAAGACAGTTTTTTGTATAATGGTTTATAATGCTTATCAAAATTTGCGCTGACGACAAGATAATAACTAATCGCGTCGATACCCTATTTATTCTTAATTTTATAATACTCATAAACCTCTTGTGAGAAACTTAGTTATATTTCGATAATGCAGGTTTTCAACGTTTTCACCCTCAAAAAAGGGTTTTCTTTTCGGAGGAACGAAGTTTTCGACAATCAAAGTTTTCTTTTGATACTAACCCCCATTTTCATGAAGCTCCGTTAGTGTTCCGTTAGCTAACGAACTTTTAAATCGTATTATGGACATAGCTGTCATCTTGTCTATATATTCTATTAGGAACTTAACTGCCAATTTTTTTTCAGTTAACGTTAACCGTAGAGAAGATATTTGCAATTTACTTTCCGCATGAAAATGGCCGTAAAACATATTCTTTTGTAACAAAAAACGCTCTGAAAGAAAATCCTGTGTAACAAAGAGAAATTTCGATTGTCTAAAATTTCGTTCGGGAGGGAAGTATATTTCTTTGAGTGTAAGGCCCGGTATATATCTCTAATAAAATTTTTACACTTTTGCTAGTTAAATTTTCATTAAGGCGATGTTATCGATTGGTATTTAAGCCCGATCGATAACTACATACCGGCCTATAGTGTACATGTACAAAACAGGGTACACCTCAAATATTACACCTCATGTTAACAACTAAGGATTATTTTCTCCTAATGAAAAGGGAATTTCTTTTACAGAAAAATTCGTTCGGGATTTTTTTTTTGGTGCATACACAGTAAGAGATTCCGATTCGAAATCCCTTCAAGAAATATTTACATATTTAAAAAATATATAATTTGTTCCGGGATATTTATCTGGTTGATATGCTCCTATTTCTAATTCCTCTCCTTCCTAATGTGCTCGTGTCTGATCATATATAAAAATAAATCGCAAAATCTTAGACGACACAATGACTAATCAGCGAAAATGTGCCGCATGACATATGGTGTGTCAAATTTGAGTTATATGACGTAGTCCGAAATATAATAACAATAAGTGCTATCAACATTGGGGAAATATTTTCTTAAATTCTCAAACACAAATTAAAATTATAAACAGAAATGTGCGTGCAAAAGCAATTCTGTTTTTTTCTAAATCCTAGTGAAAATTCCTATCAATTATTTGCTATTTCCCCAAAAAAGCACATGGTAAAGCTATCTTATCGGCAAGCATAAGCAATGCTTACTAAATACTCATGATGAATCTATTAAAGGTAATGTCTCAAAAAAAAAAGTTTTCACAGCTGATGAAGGTATATCCAAATGCACAAAAAATGTTTACAATATTAACATTTAATAGGGCTGTCTCTCGGGACTAAATTGGATTAGTATACGAGTACACAGAAAAAAATTTCCGTAGTTAAACAAACGCTAAATTTAATTTATTTTTATTGGAAAAAAATTATTTGCTTGTAGCTAAATTTTATTATTTTTATCGAAATTTTCGACAGCTTAATGAAATCTTACTTTTTTTAAGTATGTCTCAAAAATTTTATGAACTAAACGTGGGTATAAAGTTCAATGACCGTACACATAAGTTCATATGAACTAAAGCAAAAGAAAATTTTCGTACGATTCCCAAAAATAGTAAGAATGAACTACTGTATGGTTAAAATGGTCATGATTTGGCGCCAATGATTTTCTTCTTAACTTTTAGTTAATTTTTTCTTCTATGAGAGGATGTAATTTAAAGAGGATGTAAGTTAAAAAGTACAACAGGGCACTAAAATTTCCTGGGTTTAACAAAGCTTTGTGAAATATGGAGTAAAATTTAGTTCAATTTTCGTGCGTGGTAGTTCATTCTTCCTATAAAACAGTTCACTTGTTTTTCGGTGGACAACAATTTTTTGGCGCTAGATTGTTATTACCTCAAACATTTAAAGAATCGACAACATTTCGGGATCCCAAAAAATCCCGGGATTTATAAAAATCAATTCCGAATGACAGCCCTAACTCTTAATAATTTTCTTTTTGGCTTTGTGGGGCGACTCTAATCGAAATAAATTTGGACGTTACAATAGTAATAGTGGCAGTACCTTCAGTAGATGGACATCAAAAGAATGTTGTAATTTTTTTGCTATCAAAAAAACTTTTCATTAAAAGAATGAAATGTTACGTTCTTCTAATGTAATTTGTTCTTCATATTTTATTGAAAAACTTTCGTACTTTTAATGAAAACTTTGCCGACCTTATACAAAACTATTTCGTGTGTTTTATAAAAATGTTCGTACTTTTTATGAATAATATGCATCCTTTTTATGAAAGAATTTCGTATATTTTATAAAAAAAAGGTTCGTACTTTTACGTTCTTTTTTTAATTTATTATAACCGGTTGCACTTTATCGGTTATCCTAACGACAATGGAAATGTTATCATACCCTCATACCTCATACTTTTACCATATAAATTCCTTAGATAAACTGTCAATAAATTATTTTGCATATGGTCAATAGCATTTAATTTTTTGAATAATAGTTAGTTTGGTTGCCTCACTTCTTTTTATAACATCCTTCAAACAAATGAGAAATAGTATAGACATGCGTTAAAAAAAATCAATAAATAATCCCAATCACATTTTTATGTCGCAAACGGAAACTTCGTTGTTTTGAAATGAAATATTGACGAAGAAAAGTTACAAAGATGTTGCGTGAAATTAACGAACAGAATTCTTTTACTGTCCATACCGGACATTGGCTCATTCATTATGCACCTCTAACACATATTGAATTTGCATGCATTTGGTGCAAAATGTAAACAGTCAATAAACACGCCAAAATATTAGCACCAACAGTAGAATAGGATATAGTGTAGTTACCACCGTCCAATATTACTCCTTTCTTACACAGAAAAAATATTTTTTTTCTTTTGCAATCACCAAATTATTTGAGCCAATTAATTTTTAATTTAAATGAGTTTTAAACACGAAATTGATAAATATCAATAACAGACGGCAATTAAAAAATTAACTTAATTTGAGTAATTTGTAATTTATGAGATTTTGTATTAATTAAAAAAAAATAATCAAATCAATTAATATTTTAATGGATTTTTTCAATTTCAATTAAAATGTTAATTAACAAATATTGTTGATATTTTTTCTGTGTACATGATTTTAATGTAATTGTTACTAACATGAAAACAACTATATACTCATAGAAAAAACTGTGGCCATTTCACCCTTATTATTAAAAAAAAGTCGTTGTTAAAAATATTTATTTTTAAATTGCTATAATTACCGACACTTGTTGAATCCTGGTATAGATAATCCTTTCTTCTTTTTTACACAGTTTATATCTGTAGTTTTTTTATCACTTGTTGTTGTTGCCTTAATCAATTAAATAATTGACACTTTTTTCATTTGACACTTTTTGTTGGTGTTGATGACACTTTTCCATCCACCAATTCAATTCACTTATGAGTGTTTCATCAATTCACATACATATGGTACATACATATAGTACATAACATATGACATCAAATATATATGACATAAATATATCTAATTTTCTTCTTCTTCTGTGCAGATATATATGTGAATGTATGTTTTTGTTTTTTAACTATTCTTGTATTTTTAAATGAAAAAAATGTGCATTACTAATAAAATTTCGTAGCGGGAAGTGACGTCACTTTTCATTTAACTGCTCACTCTTTCGTTATCGTTGATTTATTCGATGGGATCAATTCTTTACTCGATATTTTCAATTAGATTAAATTCTTTATATGAAATACTTTTTTGTTTTCTTATTTCCGTTTTTTTAACGTATAGAACTTTATACAATACAATGATTGATGGTGCATTTGTCAAATTTCTTTGGTTAATTGTTAACTTTTCTTAAATGGTGGCTGTGTCTTTGTATTCGTTTTAATACCGTTATAAGGATATGCTATAATATTTAGTTTCGTTATAAATACGTAGAAGATTCGCAAATTTTTTTTATATTAACTTTTTATATGAAAATTAGAAGCTTTTGATTCGATATGATTTTTTGTTTTGTTCGTAAGTTGCACTTGTATTTCTTCTTAAATTCTAATTTGCTTAATTTTTTTTTCTCAAAATAGTGAGTATAAGTTCTATGGCAATAAGAAAAACTTTAGATTTCCTTTTTTGTAGGGAAAGCGAGAGATCTTTCGTTTCGGTCGGACACCGATTGACTAATTTGACTAAAAGCTTTGCTGTCTCTTAGTGCCGAATTTTGTTTTTTATTTTGTATAAATAACGGACAACAAAGCAACAAAACTAATAAGAGCACCGAGAACAACAACAAAGGGTTACCAGATTTATTAGAAATTCCCCCTATAAATAGCCCCCCTAGCTAAAAATCTATAGACGGAACTTATAGGTTCAATTAATGTTTTATTTCATAAAATTGAATAAAAAATTAGACATCAAAATAACTTGACAATTAATTTATAATAAAGCAACTAAAAGTAGTTCCACACTTTTCCCAGCAAAAAAATGTCCTCAATTATTTCAACTACACAGAAAGTTTTTTTTACTTAATTTTTTTATATGTTAAAGTGTAATTTTTTGTTTCCCTTTTTTTAAATAGTTTAAAAAAAGAGTAAAAATAAATAAATTGGTACAAATTATTCAAATTTTGCCACAAAACTGCAGATCCATTATAGAAAAATCGAAAATTTTGAAAATATTGAAGGAAAAACGTTTTAAACAAGCGTCAGAATGCATTAGAAATCATAAAAACAATATAAAAATTATTTATTTGGGAAAATATGACAAACTTTTTTAATTCACATTCAAAACACTGAATTCGGATCTCACCTTAAGAAGTGATGCAAATTCATTGTAACGGCTGTTGAAACGGTAGACATTCGTCCTATGACAGGCTTATATTACATTCATTGCTTCTCCGCCAATTTTGTACCACTTCCGGAGCCAAAAAGAACATTTTCACTTCTTTTCTGGCGAAGCTTTATTGCATCATTATTAGGATATTAATTTATGAAAGAATAGTTTTAATATCAATTACTATTTTTTAATTAATTTGATTAAACTAAACCAATCATAAGTTCAACCACAGCTTTATTTCATAAATATCAGACTTCAAACATTGCCTTCGGCAACTGCTACCACAACCCAAGTAATTCGATTGTTCATGGAAAATCCTAAATAGGGTTTCAAATTCTGGGGGGGGGCTAAAATTTTTCTGGAGGGGTCTAAGCCCCCTCCCCAGAGGCCTTACTACGCTTATGAATATGCCTGATTATTTTTCCGTGCGAAATCATGATCTTAGTATTAGGCTTAACTTAGAACCAGCCTAAATGCTAAAAATAAATAAATTTAAATGTATTTTCATGATAAAACAGCCCTGCACTAGAAAATGTCCGTAGTAACGCTAAACTTATTTTTATTGCTAAAAAATATTTGTTTAATTTTATTATTTTTTCGAAATTTTCCACAGCCCGATGAAATTTTCTTTTTTTTTTTAAGTATGTCTCAACAATTTTATGAACTAAACGTAGTTCATTGAACTAAAGCAGAAGAAACTTTTCGTACGTTTCCCAAAAATAGTAAGAATGAACTACTGTATAGTTAAAAAGATCATGATTTGGCGGCAATGATTTTTTCTTTACTTTTAGTCCATTTTATTCCCACGAGGGAGTTCATTCTTCCTATGAAACAGTTTACTTTTTTTTCGGTGTGCTCAAATTAAATATGACCCATTGCGGAATTTATATTTTTCGTGTATAATACTCAAATAGCATTGCTGTAATCATCATTACGTTGGCTTCGCTGTATAATGGTAGATTCGCTTACATCCGGTAACACTGTTATTGACATCATCGCTACCAACTAGAGTGCTGTTGCTGCAATCATTAAATGAACGAAAGAACATGAAGAAAGCACCAGTAATAGCAGTAGTATATGTATGTAAGCTATTTTTGCGATAATTGTTGGCGGGAGGGTTTCAAAGAGCTTTAGCACAAGAATAACAGAACTTTGTATGTGAGAGTAAGAATTCGAGAGAGACATTTTGATAGCAAAGGAAATGTTTTTTCATGGGAGACAAATGATTTTCATTTGCGGATAGCTGAATTTTAAATGTTTGCTTGAATGTTTCCCATAATTTGCACGTTGTTTAGCCAAATGGATTTGTTTTTCGTAAAAGACATAACGAAATTTTATGAACCAATTTCTTTCACAATACGTAAACAGATAAATAGATATATACGTGTGTATACACATGCAATCTCTGGCGATGACTATTTAATATAAATTCATATATTTGTAAATAAACATTTACATTTTTATTTAGACAGTGTTATTTTGTAATACCCCTAAGTATTCTCATAAAAGAAAAATGAAAGACATTTTAATGATAATCGTGTACAAAAGTATAAAAACTGGTTTGTCCTTGATTAATTGTTATTAATTTTGAAGTTAATATATTAACTTAATTTTGATTTGCATATTTTACCAAGTATGGACTTACATTATTTAAGATTCTTATTGAGTAATCCTTCCATCATAGTCATCACAATGAAATGAAGAAGTTCACATATATCCTTTCCTCTTATACTTTTGAGACACTCTCTTGAAATTTATTCACTATACGACGGTTGATACATTTTTGGGTAATTTTTTCACTTATAAAAAATCCTAAAGATCCCGGTCGCTTTTGCCGTTTAGAAACTATATTTATAGGACTCTGGCAATTAGGGTGCTTGTTCATGTGTGCGTTCATCTATATATCCAATTCTCAAATCAAACAGAATTAGATCTAGATGTGAAAACTTTACATTTTCATTTTGATTTTATTTTAGTGTGTCTTCTTAATTAGATTTGTGCTATTATCATTATATTATTATCATTCACTTCACTTTGTGCTTGCACTTTAAAATTTCAATTTAACGAAAATGTTTTTCTTTAAAAATTTTGCCGGCGGCAAGAATTTCATTTCCTTTGTCGTTTCCACGGTTACAATATCATCGGGTTGCGTGTTTGCGTCACGCATTGTAAATTTGTACTAAGAAAAGCCATCGGCCAATGAAAGGACGGATGCATGCTGGCTCCTCAAGATGTTGATGCTGTGTCGTTTTACGTCTCTGCCCGGCAGTTGACTTTACTATGACATCGGTGCGTATACGTTTCTCTAAAAATAGAGTTTCACACACGACAAGATATACGAAGAATAATTAGTGTTAGACAGACAGACAAACAGATTGGGAGAACGATGACATCCAGTTATTTGAAATGTTTTTGTAGCCTACTTTACAGTAGGATTGATAATGAGTCTTGAAAATGAGAGCAAATTCCTGAGTTAGATCTTCAAGGAGTGTAGAACTGCATGGATTTGAATTGTTGTATAAAGTAGAAGTATAAAGTATTTAACCGGAAAATTCCTTGGGACTTAATTATCGATGGTTAATATTTCGCTTCCATAAGTAAATCTTGGGAAAACTGCATTGCCAGCACGCAACAAAGTTTGCATGATTTTGACCTTCCGTTAAGAATGTTAGTAGCGATTTCCCTACTTTAAACTAAAGACATTCTTAGGTAACTAACATATATTGCTTTAAATCTACACAAAAAAATAGTTTTTTCTAAGGAACAAAATTTTAGACAGAACTTTCTTCTAACTAAAAATACTTTATTTTATAGAAATTTCTCCTTAATATTGTGTAAATTGCGTATCTTAAAATTAAGTTTGCATAAGTTTTCATATTAGATCAAATACAATTAGATCACGGTTTTGATCTTAAATTTTGTTGCAAATATCATGTTTTAAATTACCCATGCATTGCTTTATTTGCTAATGAAAATTCTGTGAAGCATTATTATCGATCGGTTACATTTTGCTCCCATAAGGTATACATTCGAGAACATTGTTGAGATGTAGAGATAAACGTGGGAAATTGTGAAAACAAAAACGAAAGAGAACGTAAAAAGGCGTTTATTTTCTTCGTTTATTATTAGTTTTCGAAACTTTCAAACTATGATTGACACCGGACGATTATCAGTATAAATCACAAAATTATATCAAAATTCATTACTATGCGGGCAATTTAGGAACCGTACCGGCCTGCATATAAGATTATATTGTCAATATATTGAATTGAAAATTATACTTACCCTCAAACTGAAAAAGTTTTGCATGTTTTTTTGTTGTATTTCAGGGTGTGTTTTGTCAAAGTTTTCTAAAATTATTTTCAACACAATTTCAAAGGTTTCGTCAACATTTTGGCCATTTGGAATTAATTCGCAAACAACAGCCTCATGTTTTACGATGCCGCTTCCGATGTATGTCCTAGGGGTATATGATTGATTGATATATGAAATTCCAAAGCTGTATTATAGAACTTTGGATATTCATTTCATTTGGGCCGTTTTACTCCTACAGGGACAGCAGAAAAGTCTGCTAAAACAGCAGAAAGTCTGCTGAAAAAGGGACAGCAGTCACTGTTTGCTGAAATAGCAAACATTTCCTGCTATTTTTTAAGCTCGATTACACTAAAACATGTTTTATTTTGGCTAAAACAAATAAAAATGAAGCTACCCTAACATAATTAACACAATATTTTATGAATATCTATAGTATTTGACTGAAATCTGAATATTTATCGACTTGAGGCATGACAGCAAACAAAATGTTTGTTGATCGTATTTAGGAGCTTGTACGTATATTACAGTACCAAAAATACACCACAAACTACTTTTGGTTCTTAAATATGCTTTGGGGAAAATTTTATAACCTAAAAATTTTATAAATTGTTGTTTATTAGTATCACAAAAACAATAAAAACAACAAAATTCAAGTACATCCAGATGTAAGTTTTGTTTACAAATTTAATGTTAGTAAACAAAAGATATTAAATATTTCCAAATTGTTTTGTTTAAATTGTAATGTTAGTTACCAATAGTAACCTCTGCAACCACCCTGCCAGCATTTCAAAGTTCCATTTCATCCTCATCGCTACCACAGACTCGTAACAAACGCCAACAGCGATGGGGAAGCGTATGAAAAAGTACGAAATATACATGAAAGTATTTTGCCATCACTATTGTTACAAGAGCCATTTTATATTTTGTGAAACACCAAGCGCAACTAGCTTCTTATAATTTATTTAAATAAAATCGATAATGAAGTGCTGAAAACATAGTTATTTCGCTTAAAATTGTAAGAAGTATATTGGTGAACAATTTTGAATTTCCAAATGGAATAAAGCGATTGTTTTTCAGATATTTTACAGAAACGCTGCCTCCATCGAGAATAAAAACATTGGCTGATAGACGCTGCACCATGTAACTTGCCACTTGTAAATCAACATCATTCTATTATTAATAAAAAATTATGTCAGATGTGTTGTGATAGTGGTATAAATGTTATATTTATACACCCAAAGAAATTTGTTAGTAGGGACAGCAGAAAAGTCTGCTAAAACAGCAGAAAGTCTGATGAAAAAGGGACAGCAGTCACTGTTTGCTGAAATAGCAAACATTTCCTGCTATTTTTTAAGCTCGATTACACTAAAACATGTTTTATTTTGGCTAATACAAATAAGAAAGTCAAATTAGGAGCTATCCTAACATAATTAAAACAATATTTTATGAATATCTATAGTATGTGACCAAAAATCTGAATATTTATCGAATTGAGGCATAACAGCAAACAAAATGTTTGCTGATCGTATTTAGGAGCTTGTAAGTATATTACGGTGCGAAAATATACCAAAAAATACTTTTGGTTCTTAAATATGCTTTGGGGAACAATTTATAACCTAAAAATTTTATTAATTGTTGTTCATTTGGCCCTGAAGTATAAAAATATAACAGCAGACATCAACTGCTGTTTTTAGCAGACTTTTTTCTATGATTGTAAGAATTTATAAATGTTTAATCAAATTAATAAACATCTAAACAAACGTGTTTTACTTGACCACAATGATTCTTTTACAACTATCTTAAAATGCACTTTTTCTGATTGTTTGAAGAGGCTCTTATTGGCGTCGTTCTAAATTTATTAAATATAATTGCACTCATGCGATACTTTTTTGTAGTAACTTGGCGTGGTACAACTTCTCAATAGTGACGGCGCTTTTCCGACGAGTTTTGGATGTCGTATACGATTGTTTTCGATGTGGTGGGATTCTCAGAAGTGCCGTCAAATTCAAAAAATATTGACAGGGCAATAGTTACCTATGTAACCAGTAATAACCAGACATGTTTTTGACAATAATAACCAGTGGCATGTAAAATGTAACCAATAGAACCTACGTAACCAATAACAACCTATGTAACCAATAGTAACCATAAATGTTTTTGACAATAGTAACCTGGGAATGTAAAATGTAACCAATAGTAACAAGACATGTTTTTGACAGTTGGATGTACTCAGCTGTGAACAGCTGACTGTGTTGTAGTACCTTTAGTAGTTTCATCATGGTATGCGGGGGACAACTCCAAAGTTAAGCAACAGAAATTACGCCGTCATGCACATCAAAAGTGTAAAGGCCTGGTTATGCATCCAAAAAGGGGACGTAAGCGTAGCGTGGCGTGTCGAGTATGTATGAAGAAATGTTCATCATCATGTAGTTTTATATTCTGGAACACCTTTTTATGGTAACCACTTTTATTCCAATCTTTATTGATTGGGCGAACAGACCACCTTCTTTTTCGACGAGTTTTACACTTCTTATTTTTTTCTATATAGTCTCCAAAGTTTAAAAGACTTAGATTTACTTTATATCACTCCAGTTCATTTTGAATTTTAAAAAAATCAACCTTTTTTGCGCCTCTTTTTGATAGTTTGTTTATTAGATTGCCGATCATATGCTACGTTCTTTCAATTAGGCTAATCGCCAAAAATCATACGTTGCCGTTACGCTACGACATTTTTAGATGCATGCCTTAAAAGTGAAGTCACACACTTTGTTAATATTACCCCGCGTGAGGAGACCGCTGTTGCAAATTTGGACTATAGTTTAACAATTACAGGATAAATAAATATCTTAATTCGTCGAAATGGTAAGAATAGGTTTAATTAATCGAATTATTTACTAGTTGGAAGAAGGTTATTGTTTAAAATGCAAAAACAAGCACCGCACATATCAGCTGTTCAAATTTCTTTCTTAAACTTTACGAAAAAACGTTGAATTGGAAGGCAATAACAAAAACTAAATGAATAATATCGAAAAGATGAATATTGACATATTTCCAAGTATTCCAATGGTCTAATTTGCCTTAAAACTACATTTGTTCACTCGTTCCCTTGACCTAACCTCAAAGAGAATTTTCTCGTAGGTGCGGTGTCTACTTCCATACACCGACTCAGATGCCGCATGTCATTCTTTTTGTTTACTACCATGTTTATGAGTCACCGCTATGTGTTAAAAGTTGAAATAATTTATATTTTTGTTGTAAATGCTTCCTTCCAGCAACCACAAATTGTTCTATTGAAGGAAGGTACCGATACCTCACAAGGCAAGCCACAGTTGGTATCCAACATCAATGCCTGCCAATCGATAGTGGATGCTGTGCGTACCACACTGGGTCCCCGTGGTATGGACAAACTTATTGTTGATGGTCATGGAAAAGCCACAATTTCCAATGATGGTGCCACTATTATGAAGTTGCTGGACATTGTTCATCCAGCTGCCAAGACTTTGGTTGATATTGCCAAGTCCCAAGATGCAGAGGTGAAGTCAAAAATGTCCCTTTTTTAACGATTACATTTTAACATTGATCTTGTTTTACTAGGTTGGAGATGGTACCACTTCGGTTGTTCTATTGGCTGGAGAAATTCTCAAACAAGTTAAGCCCTTCATTGAAGAAGGAGTTCATCCACGAATCGTTATTAAGGCTATTCGTAAGGCATTACAATTGTGTATGGATAAAATCAATGAAATGGCTGTGCGAATTGAAAAGCAGTCCAAGGAACAGCAGAGGGCTTTGTTGACAAAGTGTGCCGCAACCGCAATGTCTTCTAAATTGATTCACCAGCAAAAGGATTTCTTCTCTAAAATGGTTGTCGATGCAGTTCTTACATTGGATGATTTGTTGCCTTTAAATATGATTGGTATTAAAAAAATTACAGGAGGTTCATTGGAAGAATCTCAATTGGTTTCTGGAGTTGCTTTTAAAAAGACATTCTCATATGCCGGCTTCGAAATGGCCCCTAAATCTTATAAGAACTGCAAAATTGCTTTGCTAAATATCGAATTGGAATTGAAGGCTGAACGTGACAATGCAGAAATTCGTGTTGACAATGTTAAGGAGTACCAGAAAATTGTTGACGCCGAATGGCAGATTCTCTACAACAAACTGGCTAAAATTCATGAATCCGGAGCTAATGTTGTTCTGTCTAAATTGCCAATAGGAGATGTAGCCACCCAGTATTTTGCTGATCGTAATATGTTCTGCGCTGGTCGTGTACCTGAAGAAGATCTCAAGCGTACTATGAAATCATGTGGTGGTGCTGTTATGACTACAGCTAATGATATTAAACCAAGTGTCTTGGGTCAATGTGAAGATTTCGAGGAAATTCAAATTGGTGGAGAACGTTTCAATGTGTTCAAGGGTATGTACAAAACAAACGAATTTAGTTTTAAACTTTCTTTAATGTTCATATGTCTTTCATTTAGGTTGTCCCAATGCCACAACATGTACTATTATCTTGCGAGGTGGCGCTGAACAATTCTTAGAAGAAACCGAACGTTCCTTACATGACGCCATTATGATTGTTCGTCGTACAATTAAGCATGATTCTGTGGTTGCCGGTGAGTCAGTATTTTTTATTATTATTTTATGCACAAAAGTAGCCTCATTTTGAAAAGAAAAGAGAAGTCGAGGTTTTATAAAATTAAATTCTTGAGAGACGAGTGTGGGAAAACTAGTCTTCCGCTTGTAACGTTTCAATGGCGTTAATGGCATTGATAGGTCTGCCCACACAATTTTTGTGATCATATACCTATTGGTTTTTTAATTACATTGAATTATGTTATGCTATCTCGCATCAGAAGATTATCCTATTGGGCTCTCTACAACATCCCAACTCTTTTTTTGCTTCCATTTTGTAAGAACAACTCAGATTTTTGAATCCAGCTCATCCGTGACTTTGTCTATTATTTGGCTTTTTTCTAATATACCTCCAGAAGAAGATTTCCGCTTCGTGCTCCGGGCAAGCGAAAGTCTTAGATAATTGATTAGAATAAACCAAGCATCCTTTTGTTTTTCGATAACCAAACTTTTAGTTATTGTCCGTTGCAAATAAGATTTCCGTACATTAATGGAACATGTGTTATGTACCCCCGAAGCATGAACCAAACACGTAAATCCCACAATTCAAGTACCCATAATAATGTACTATGGTTTTCATATATTCATAGCCCATGCATAATTTTTGAGTATATTGAATCAAGTACTTAGATATTTTCTACTTTGATAACAATGCCTAAAAAATCAAACGAAAATTTTTTTAGCTTTTAAGAAGCACGTTTATGAATCGCATAAGGTATACAATTACATTTAGAAGTGTAATCTTCACGAAGGGAGCCACCGTGGTGCAATGGTTAGCATGCCCGCCTTGCATACACGAGGTCGTGGGTTCGATTCCTGCTTCGACCGAACACCAAAAATTTTTTCAGCGGTGGATTATCCCACCTCACTAATGCTGTTGACATTTCTGAGGGTTTCAAAGCTTCTCTAAGTGGTTTCACTGCAATGTGGAACGCCGTTCGGACTCGGCTATAAAAAGGAGGTCCCTTGTCATTGAGCTTAACATGGAATCGGGCAGCACTCAGTGTTAAGAGAGAAGTTCACCAATGTGGTATCACAATGGACTGAATAGTCTAAGTGAGCCTGAAATATCGGGCTGCCACCTAACCTAACCTAATCTTCACGAACCTAATCTTTTTCGTGATGCTAACATTAAATCCATTACTTTTTACCGAAATAATTGAACTATATCACATTAGTTGCACCAAATGTGGATAAAACAAGGAAGGAAAGTCTAAAGTCGGGCGGAGCCGACTATATTATACCCTGCACCACTCTGTAGATCCACATTTTCGATATTATATCAACTCCGTCAAATGTGTTGGGTGCTATATATAAATGTTTGTCCCAAATACATAAATTTAAATAGCACTCGATTTGGACAGAATTTGATAGACTTTTACAAAATCTATAGACTCAAAATTTATGTTGGCTATTGCACTAGGGTGGAACACAATTTTAATAAAAAAAATATGGGAAACATTTAAATCTGAAGCAATTTTAAGGAAACTTCGCAAAAGTTTATTATGATTTATCGCTCGATATATATGTATTAGAAGTTTAGGAAAATTAGAGTCATTTTTACAACTTTTCGACTAAGCAGTGGCGATTTAACAAGGAAAATGTTGGTATTTTAACCATTTTTTGTCGAAATCAGTAAAACATATATATGGGAGCTATATCTAAATCTGAACCGATTTCAATCAAATTTGGCGCACATGACTATATTACTAATTGTACTCCTAGTGCAAATTTTCAACCAAATTGGGCCAAAACTCTGGCTTCTGGGGCCATATAAGTGCATATGGGGCTATATCTAAATATGAATCGATTTCAACCAAATTTGGCACGCATAGCTACAATGCTAAATATACTCCCTGTGCAAACTTTCAACCAAATTAGGCCAAAACTCTGGCTTTTAGGACCATATTAGTTCATATCGGGCGAAAAATATATATGGGAGCTATATCTAAATCTGAACCGATTTCAATCAAATTTTGCACACTTGACTATACTACTAATTGTACTCCTAGTGCAAAATTTCAACCAAATTCGGCCAAAAATCTGGCTTCTGGGGCCATATAAATCCATATCGGGCGAAAGATATATATGGGAGCTATATCTAAATCTGAACCGATTTCAATCAAATTTTGCACACTTGACTATACCTAAGTGTTATGTTTGTACAAAATTTCAAGCAAATCGGTATAAAACTCTTGCTGCTGGGTCCATATTAGTGCATATCGGTCGAAAGATATATATGGGAGCTATATCTAAATCTGAACCGATTTCTTCCAAAATCAATAGGGTTCTATTCTGACCCAAATTAGGAACATTTGCCTAATTTGAAGGCGATTGGACCTAAATTGCGACCTAGAATTTGATCACAAAAATGTGTTCACAGACAGACGGACGGACGGACATGGTTATATCGACTCAGGGACCCACCCTGAGCATTATTGCCAAAGACACCATGTGTCTATTTCGTCTCCTTCTGGGTGTTACAAACATATGCACTAACTTATAATACCCTGTTCCACAGTGTGGCGCAGTGTATAAAAATGTCATATATTTTACGCTTATTTCGTACATGCCAATTATATATTCGTATACTCGACAATGTTTTAGGAGGGTTGGTTTTTACATTTCGGGATTAGAGAAAAAAACAAATATTAATGTCTTAGTGCGTTTGAATCAATTGTCGAAGCACTTTTGCCGCTCCGATTGAGTTATATTCAAAACATGCATTGTGAAGCATCAACCACTTCTTCAGGTGTCGAACTTTCGACTGCTGTTTACTTTCATGCTCATCATACGCCTACGCGTCGCGATCGTGTTTTTGGAGCATTTCTTTCGACCAACCGACACGAACCTTTTTATGAGAGATAGACAAATTGTATGGAATCCAACGCGAACAATTTTGTTTTTGACGGTCAAATGTTTAATTTCTAAGGTTGTTACTATTTCACGATAGGTCACATGACAATCTTGCAGTTGTCGCAGAGCATCGGTTCACCATAACACCGATAAACACTGGTCCTTGACATAGGTTCATAACCAAAAATTTAAATAAGTTCATCGATGCACTATTGTTGAGTTAATCCTCGTTGAAAGTTGTAAAAAATAAGCGCAGGAAAATGTTTACAATTTAAATCCATTTTTTGGGAGAGTTGAATCTTTTAGGTTGCTGTAAACAACACAAATAGCGTTCGTATGTCATAACTTTCAGATTACGTGTAACCTTAAAAATATCAAGTTTTACGTTGAAAGTTTGCCCGAGAGATCATTGATTTCTCAATTCTGGGATACACGTAATTGATTTTACTTGTCGTTGTTCGTATGTGGTTAGATGGCGAACAAACGTACCATACCACATTATCTGCATATTTACCACATTCGTTGCACCCATTCTTTAGGGCATTCTAATTGAAAAATCTATACAAGTCTACCAACCACGTCAACTGTGGGTACTGGTGCCAAAAAGATAGCACATACAAGAGTAAATCCGTCGACTCTATTAGCATGAAATTTGAAGCTTGGCTTAGTTACATGTGTATGTATAGCGAGCATAGTAAGAGGAGATTTTTTACCAGTTGGTTTATACTTTAATTTCTAGGTTGCATTTAATGAAAAGTATGCACGAAGTCCGAAAATATTGGTTAAGTCCACAAAAAAGAGAGATGTGTCCGAAAAGCGACTTGTAGACTTTAATCGGGTATTGGTTCCATTCTATAAAAAAAAAACTAGAGATATAACAACCAGCCGGATTTCAGATGTTTTTGTTTCATTTTTCCCCTTAAAGGTAAGTACTATGTTCGCTTTTCGAGTTGAAATTTTCGCGGTTACTTTATTAAAACAATTTAATATAAAGCAGATAAATTAACTCAATTGATGCACAGTTTCTTGTTCCTCTAAATTTCGGCAAGACATTATGGGAATATTTTTGTTTTCATTTATAATTTTGATTATTTCAGGAAAAGTAATCGCGAAAATAAAGTGATTTTCAACTCGAAACCCGAACATAGTACTCACCTTAAGATGTGTACCATGTTCGCTTTTCGCGTTGAAATTTTCGTGGTTACTTTATTAAAACAGTTCAATATAAAGCATAAATTAAATCAAGATTAACTCAATTGATGCACAGTTTCTTGTTCCTCTAGATTTCGACAAGACTTTACAGGAATAAGTTTGTTTTCATTTACAATTTTGATTATTTAAGGAAAAGTAATCGCGAAAATAAAGTGGTTTCAGCTCGAAAAGCGAACATAGTACTTACCTTTATATTGAACACCAGAAGTGCACCTTCTCAGTATTTAGGCAATAATGACTAGGATTGAACATTTCTACTACTATACATAAATTTGCGATAATTTTTCCTAGTTTATTCTACAGTAAATTAATATGTAATTTATTAACAAATCCGGTTTCTATCGGGTGAAAATTGCACATATGTATGTACAATACTTTTTCTCAATACAACAATAGGAAGATTATGATACAATAAACAAAGGCTTAAAATGCATTTCATGTGGAGCCCTCTGTAAAGTAAGAGGGCTATTCCAAAAATTCCGCATGATAAGAATCATAAAGATTCAGCAACACACGGGGGATTCATAATAAAGTGGTGTCAGCATAAATACTCTCACTAAACGTTCATTGAATATTATGCTCCCCACGACAAGGAAGGCCGCATGAATGCGAAGCATACACTTATGTATTTAAGTAACTACATTGCCGATGAGAATTCGCACAACAGTAGGCAAGAAAAAGAATAAAATACCCCCTATGAAAGTAAAGAGAACGGTGACAGAAACCGTCAAGTTGCCTTACCATCTACAGTCACGTGTTTTTGTTATATGCCAGTGTTGGCATCTTTAATAGAATATTAAAAGTGTACTGTTTTGTCAGATGAGTGCGCTTGAAATAAAAATGTACAGTTAAATGTAATTGCAAATAAGTTTTGTGTTAGCGTGAAATTCTACCATATGTAGAAAATATAAAAAAAATACAAGCATTCCTCGAAGGATCAAGCGACCGGATATTTTACTCACAGTCTGCTGCCAACTTCAGTCTTAAGCTGAGTACTATGTTCAGTTTTCAAGCTGAAAACCAGCTTATTTTCACGGTTACTTTATTTTATTAATTAATTTAGAAATATAAAATTATATGCAACCATTAATTGGATCTTTTCCATCCATTATTTGACAAGACTTGATCAAAATATAATCGTCTTCATAAATATATTTGTGCTTTGAATTTAGTGTTTTGGTGAAAACCCCGAACATAGTACTCACCTTTAGGTGGCAATTTGGTTTATCAAAGTTGCTTCCCACATACCACATGCACCTACATTAATTTTGTAAAAAAAAAACATTAATTTTTTTATAGTTTTAACAAATTAATAACGTTTGTCATAAAAAATGTACAAAAATAGTTCCACAATGTTTAGATTTTGTCGTCTCTGGTAGATTTACTCTCTCGTCGATTTGTTTTTCAAATTAACACAGACACTTATTTCTGTTAAAGCTTCTATGATAGTAGTGGTTTGTTCGCGGTACACATAAAAGTCTAAAAATATTTGAAAATTGCTTGGAAGCGCATTGATTTCAAACACAGTCCAAATTTGTTTTTGATATCGTAAGGTGGGTATAGTATTTATTTTTCACGACTAAATACAGGCAAACATGAAAATACATAATTATGAAGATATACATATATAGTTGCACATATAGTCAATTTATTTTATATAAAAATGTAATGAAATCAAAAATATATATACAGTATGTCAAGAAAGTCTTTTGACATTGCCAACTATTTCAAATTCTAGAAATAATTGAAATATTAAATATTTTATTAAATTTTTAATTCTGTGTACGTATGTATACTTTGCAAAATACATAATAAAATATTTTTTTAAAATTTCATTATATTTAATTTTGGAACAAAACATAATTTTTATCCCATTGTCAAAACACTTTCTTGACAAACTGTATATATAATAAATTTTCATAATAATAATAATGATTTCGTAGCAGCCTGATGATAGTTTTCCGTAAATATTGGGATTATTAATCAAATTCCATACATATTTTCCGAAAATATTAATAAGTATATTTTTGTTTGCAGGTGGCGGTGCCATCGAGATGGAGTTGTCGAAAATTCTCCGAGATTATTCCCGTACAATTGCTGGAAAAGAACAGTTGCTAATTGCTGCTATTGCAAAGGGTTTGGAAATAATTCCCCGCCAATTGTGCGACAATGCTGGTTTCGATGCCACAAATATTTTGAACAAACTCCGACAAAAACACGCTCAAGGTAAGTTTTCTAATCAATAAGAGTCACGAGAATTTCGTTCGAAATATTGTGCCTTTTTATGTACGATACCCCTTAGAAAATACATGTTTTATTTCCATTGCATACTCATTTACCCCGACCACCGAAAACTTAAAATATTTCGATTCCAATAAACGGATAAGTTATCGTGTTTGCTTTTTAGGTACGTCTACTATGATTTAGCGATATGAATTAAATTCGAATGAAATAGGAGTTTGTTTTACATTTAAAATAGATTTTATTTATTTCTAACAATAACGAACTTTATGCATATCTTCTTAACGGGCATACTATCAAGAATGTGCTCTTCGCTTAGATCCAAGATTTTAGTTTTTCATATAGGTATCCAAACCGACGTTATTGCTATGATATTTTAATTTTAAGCAAACCTGGAATCCAGATAACGTATGAGACCACTATTGCTCCATCATTACTTTGGAACGTTTCTTCTTTCTGCTTTTCATATTATAGCTAGCATCGCCCAGTCTTGAGTTTAGATTGATGTCTGACTTTTTGATATCTTTGTGCCATATTTCAAAGCAAGGTGTTTCGCATAGTCCTGGTGTTGCTGGACATTGTTCGCAACACACTCTGGTATATGTCAACATACCAACTCTTTTACAAATTTGACATTTTTTCTTAATAAATTTCCCTTTACGCTTAGGTAAAATTAAAGGTAAATGTTGGAAATCAACATTATTCGATGAGGTGGAGTTTAAAAACTCTTCTGCTACAGCTGCCGTCATATCATTGCTGTGTCCAGGTATTGACGACGTGTCTGACTGAGATGCTTTTGCTTCCGCTGATAAAAGATAATGAATAATATTTCTTCTAAATTTAGTATACCCTTCAAGTGAAACTGCTTCGTGTTGAAAGAATTGATCTTTGTCATAAGGTTGGCTGCTGTACATAGTGTAAAGGATGTAGGCGTTGTATACCATAAGATTAAAGACAAATACAGTCAAATTCGTAGACCAAGTGATATCATCGTGATGCACCGATATTTGGAATCGTTTAATGTATTCACTCTTGTTGTTCGACAGTCTCAAGTGCCAATCAAGTTCTCTTAGAACATTTGGCTGTAATTCTTGTTCTATCTTTGTTTCGTTCTTTTCGATATCGCGGCAATCTGAGCTTATGAAGTACATGTAGTTTTGCCGATTTCTGCATTTGCCCATCATTATGGAATCAGCATATCTTATGCTTACACAATTTTGAAACAAGGTGTTGCTAAAAATTAAGTGTCTGCTGTTACCATATCTTGTGTTAGCTAAATAACCTGTGTAGAATGTATGCAACTTGGCTAATTCGTTTACCAAAGCGTAGCTACTATAGTATTTGGAAGAATATAAGCTATGGCCTTTGTTTAGTTTCTCTTTTAGAAGTTCCAAAACTATTTTCAATCTTTCCTCAACCAAGAGTCTAGAATTGTCTACATGGAATTTTCGGTCTTTAGTCTCAACATCCAAGAGAATTTTCAGTATTAACCCGGATGGGTCGTTTAATAAGTGTAACTTCAGGGCATTGCAGCGAAATTTGGTGGTGCAATTTTTTGACGATTCCAAATTACCTTTCCAGTAAATCAAGGGATCATTCAAAACCAATTTGTTTCCACAAGAATAGATAAGATCCATGCGCATGTTAAAAAAATGTAGTAGGGAATTGAACTGTGAAGTCTGTCCACCTGTGGGCAATGATTGTTTGTTATAAGGTTCTAATTTTTCAAAACTTATTATTTTTGTTATTAAATAAAAACGACGTAAGTCCATTTTGTCGTTAAACCCCATAAAGCCGCAAAATGTTTGATTTTTCCAGTAATCTGCCAAGCGACATAGTTTCATATCGCTCATTTCGAGACAAAGACCCATAAAATTTTTCATTTCCTGACTGGTGATTTCTGGATACTGATGGTTAGAATGGCTCATCAGTTGTTGTGCCCTTTTATTAGTACCATAGGCTAGCAGATCAAAAAACTCATCAGCTTCTCCAAGGATTTTCTCGAAATAAAATAGAGGATCAGTGCCTATAGTTTTGTTTTCCAATCCCAAACCATTGGGAGGAGTCTCAAATTCAAACGAATGGCAGGCATTTGGCGGACCTTCAACCCATTCTGGGTCATATGGATCAATATCGTTTTCATCTAGAGTAATCAAATTATGATCACCAGTATAACACTCTAAAGTATGCTTACTAACCTTCAAGCACTTCGTCATTGTCATCCAAGTCGATATCTGAGTAGCCTTCTTCATCCGAATCACTCTCCTGTTGGTCGTAAATGTCCTTTTGAAAAGCCACATCGTTGTATTCCCAAATCGATGATGAAGGATTATTGTCCATTCCTAATGTACCGATATAGCTATATTCTCTTTTTGGAGACGTTATTTCCATCTGAAATTCTGACATTTCGTCTGCGTTTGTGGTGAAGTCAATCTCCTCATGGTCATAAAATATTTCTTTTTTTATGGCTATTCCATTAAGCCATTCAGAGTTTTCAATTGCAGCACTTTGCTGTGCCATTTTCTTTCAAATTAATTGTCCAAATTTAATTTTATTAATAAATAAATGCCGGTGATAGGCCGCCGTACACAGATGAAAACATACGTATTTGTTTTGCAAATTCCTCCTGACACAACTCTGTTTTATCCAAACAGAGTTGTCAGAACGAAGCTATTTGTTGAGTGTTGCCAATATACTTTAATATTTCTTTATTTATTTTTCAGGTGGTCAATGGTATGGTGTTGACATCACTAAAGAAGATATTGCTGACAACTTCCAAGAATGTGTTTGGGAACCCTCCATAATAAAAATTAATGCACTCACAGCTGCAGCAGAAGCTGCCATTATGATCCTATCAGTCGATGAGACAATCAAGAGCCCAAAGTCGGGCGGCGATGCACCTATGGCTGGAGCCCCAATGGGTCGTGGCATGGGTAGACCTATGTAAAACAAAACCGTATTCACATTAAATATTCAATATATTCCCCGTTATTTAATATTCCTCTAATTGTATTTCATCTTACACTCTCACACATGAATATTGCTACTAAATTGTCACATAACCAACCACTCATCAAAGCATTTACAATTTGTTTAAAACGCTTAAAATTACATTGAAGAACAAAATATAATAAAAAATAATTTGTTATACAAATATTTCCACCAAGTATTTTTTCCCCATCGAAAGCAAGGTCCTCGAACAAGATATTATTGAAGTTAATATTTATTATTTATAAACAAATTCATTAACAATTAAATATTTTTAAATCTATATTTGATACGTATAACCACAGCTCTTAAGACTATTTTTATATTTCATCAGTTTGATATTTCTTGACAATCTGAAGAAGCTCTATCTTAAAATCTATCTTTTGATTTTCATCCATCTCACAAACACTAGGAATAAGTGATTCAAAAAATGCCCAATCTGTTTCGTCGTAATACGTGGTTGTTGCAAGTTCTGTGCCATTGCCTGTATAAGCGTTTTGATGGCCCCACTGGTTGTTTGTCTCCACTTGCTCATCGTATTCATCGAGAAACATTGGCGCCAAAACTGACAAACTAATGTGATTCCTTTTCACTTCTACCGGAGGTTTTGGCTTTTCAACCGCGGGTGCTCTTTTATCCTCTCCGTTCAACATTTTTATATAAAAATTGTTTTCTTCCATGTATGCATACGGCTTGTAATTTGGATCACCACTCTTTTCCAAGCGATGGGCTTTTCGTATCTGCTCCTTTGTGGCTTTCCATCTAGGCTTTAGTCTGTTGTTGACTGAAACAATGCAGTATACATATTAAAAACAATATATTATTTGAGGATATTGTTAGCTCTACCTATAGAAGTCTGCTCCTCATCGGGAATATCTTTGAAATTTGGTATCACCAAGTTGGCCACCTCTAGCCAACCCTCATGCATTCGACCACGTACTCCATCAGTTCGTCCTTCAGGCCTAAAATCATACAAAATCTGCAAATAAAGAAATCTTTAGATGGCGAATGGAATGCCTTACGACAACTTTAACTTACAGGTCTATCGCCAATAGCTTTGAAAAAGGCAGACATATCAATGTCTATTTGTCCTATAGAGCTTGGGAATGTAAACCCCCTTTTTCGCGCCATCGTCATGTTTATATGATCAATTCGTCCAAAAAGTTTGTTTTTTATTTTTACTGTTGCTGTACTGCAGTGTCACTGGAGGATTGTACAAATACAAATGCTACAAAAAGGATTGCCTTTATAACTCGCAAATAATGCCCTATCAACCCAAACAATCTGCTAACAATGCAAACACAATTAAAAAGACTAACGTTTGTTTATAAAATGGCCGCCAATATGGTCGAAAAATGCTCACCAAATAAAAAGGTAGTACCAAACGTACAAATGACTTCTATTTTTAGTACAGCGTTATGCGCTTTACAGACTATCAGTTATTCCGGACGACAGTGCTCGTGTCGAATATATCTCATATATTGTGCACATTATAAGTTAAGTCCGAAGGCATAATCGATTATGCTGCATGTTTATGGGATCGATAACACATTTGCCGATTGTTTAGTCGACCCGACACACTGTAAGATTCTTTACAAACACCGACATTCCGTCCGGAATAAGTGATAATCTGTAAAGCGCATTACGGAGCCATGATGGTTTAATGCGCTTTACAGAATATCAGTTATTCCGGACGGAATGTCAGTGTTTGTAAAGAATCTTACAGTGTGTGTGACTTGTCGGCGATTACTAAATAATCGGTAAATGTGTTATCGATCCCATAAACATGCAGCACTATCGATTATGCCTTCCGACTTAACTTATAATGTGCACACGAGCATTGTCGTCCGGAATAACTGAAAAACTAAGCGCATTACAGACTATCAGTTATTCCGGACGACAGTGGTCGTGTCGAACATATCCCATATATTGTGCACATTATAAGTTAAGTCCGAAGGCATAACCGATATTGCTGGTAATGATAACCCCTTTCAAATTATGCATAAATCGATATATCCGTTCCGGATATACAGATGAAAACGTGTTTTTTGGAACCTGTTTTTTACAAAACATCTCAAAACTCAAAAACTACTCGATATAAAGGTTCTTATTAACTGAATCCAGTTTGTAGCTAACATTTTTACCTATCCGTCATAGTTAAATTATCACCACTAAAACCGTATATATTAACCGGCTTATATTCATATCCGGTTTACAAAGAAAATTGAAAAAAGTTTTCGCCGGCGGCGCTTTTTACAGTCAAATCGTTGTTATAACTGCTTCTTTCATTTAATTACTTCATAAAACCGAAGATTTTTGCCGATTTATATTCATTAGGTTTGCAATGAAAATGAAAAAATTTTTCAAAAAAAAAAATCGCGTGATTTTTTTTTTTTAAATTTCACCTGCGGCGCTTTGTATCTTGATATCATGCCTGGTACATTCAAATAGTTGTTAAAACCGGAAATATTTATTCATTTGTATCAATAGCCAGGTTAAAAAAAATACTTTCCGTCTTAAGGCCGGTACTATGTTCATTCTTGCGAAAAATTTTTATGGAAACCATTATTTCGCACATAGAAAGCCGCGTTTTTTTAGGTAGCTTGGAACGCTATTTTATAGGGAGCGATATTGGATTAAGTTGGTGGTTGTTGCTTGTTTTTACAAAATAACATTTTATTTTTCCTTGGGCAATTGATCTGCTATTCCTTTGATCCTTTGTATAGTTTCGGAACAAAAATATAGTCCGTGTTTGATTTATAAACCCGCACAAATAGTTTTTAATAAATAAATTATTTCTTAATTCACATTGCAAATGGCGCCGTGCTATAAACGTCAGTTTTTCAACACGAAAAAACAAAGTATCACAAATGGAAAAAATTTCGCAAATTTTTCGCATTTTTTGGTTTTGTATGGAGTTTCAACGCGAAAACCGAACAGAGTACCGGCCTTAAAGGCCGGTACTATGTTCATTCTTGCGAAAAAATGTTAAGGAAACCATTATTTCGCACATAGAAAGCGGCGTTTTTTTAGGTAGCTTGGAGCGCTATTTTACAGGGAGCGATATTGGATTAAGTTGGTGGTGTTGCTTGTTTTTACAAAATAACATTTTATTTTTCCTTGGGCAATTGATCTGCTATTCCTTTGATCCTTTGTATAGTTTCGGAACAAAAATATGGTCCGTGTTTAGGCCGGTACTCTGTTCGGTTTTCGCGTTGAAACTCCATACAAAACCAAAAAATGCGAAAAATTTGCGAAATTTTTTCCATTTGTGATACTTTGTTTTTTCGTGTTGAAAAACTGACGTTTATAGCACGGCGCCATTTGCAATGTGAATTAGGAAATAATTTATTTATTAAAAACTATTTGTGCGGGTTTATAAATCAAATACGGACCATATTTTTGTTCCGAAACTATACAAAGGATCAAAGGAATAGCAGATCAATTGCCCAAGGAAAAATAAAATGTTATTTTGTAAAAACAAGCAACACCACCAACTTAATCCAATATCGCTCCCTGTAAAATAGCGCTCCAAGCTACCTAAAAAAACGCCGCTTTCTATGTGCGAAATAATGGTTTCCATAAAAATTTTTCGCAAGAATGAACATAGTACCGGCCTTTTGATTTATAAATCCGCACAAATAGTTTTTAATAAATAAATTATTTCTTAATTCACATTGCAAATGGCGCCGTGCTATAAACGTCAGTTTTTCAACACGAAAAAACAAAGTATCACAAATGGAAAAAATTTCGCAAATTTTTCGCATTTTTTGGTTTTGTATGGAGTTTCAACGCGAAAACCGAACAGAGTACCGGCCTTTAAGCCTAGTACTAAGATAACGTTTTCGCGCGAAAAACTGTTATACTCCATACAAAAAACGTTAACGCGGAATAAATGCGAAATCTTTGTTTTGAGCATTTTCAAACACATATTTATACAACCCTGGATTTTTCGCACGAAAAAATAGGCAGGCATATTATTTCGTATAAATAAGTTAACATCCCTGGGTTTGAAACCCTATTTAAGGAGATAGATGAAGATATTCGTTTTTCACAGAAACGAACTTAGTACTAAGCATTAGTCGCTTTTTAAGGCCGGTACTCTGTTCGGTTTTCGCGTTGAAACTCCATACAAAACCAAAAAATGCGAAAAATTTGCGAAATTTTTTCCATTTGTGATACTTTGTTTTTTCGTGTTGAAAAACTGACGTTTATAGCACGGCGCCATTTGCAATGTGAATTAAGAAATAATTTATTTATTAAAAACTATTTGTGCGGGTTTATAAAACAAACACGGACCATATTTTTGTTCCGAAACTATACAAAGGATCAAAGGAATAGCAGATCAATTGCCCAAGGAAAAATAAAATGTTATTTTGTAAAAACAAGCAACAACCACCAACTTAATCCAATATCGCTCCCTGTAAAATAGCGCTCCAAGCTACCTAAAAAAACGCCGCTTTCTATGTGCGAAATAATGGTTTCCATAAAAATTTTTCGCAAGAATGAACATAGTACCGGCCTTTACATATACATTCTTCTTACAAGCGAATATATAAACCGATTTATATGCATATCCGTTAGAAAACAAGTTCGCCCGCGGCGCTTTTTATATCGAAATTTTTTAGAACCGGATATATTAACAGATTTAAATCCATATCCGGTTTAACAAGATTTTTTTCAAAAATTCGCGTGTTTTTGCAAAATGTGAATTTCCAAATTTTTTCCAAAGTGTTCCAATCGAACACTTTTTGATTTATAGCCAGTTTTGTAAAAAACCCGGTTCGAAAATTCACATTTATCAACGTAGAACCTAGACCGATAGCCGGATCATACCTCATTTGAAAGGTGATACCATAGACCAAGGAAGGTATAGACATCTCAAGTGAATTCACAGCGCTGTAGTTTGTCTGCACACCGTAGAGGGCTCTTTTTCGTCTGCAATTGAGTGATTTTTTAATTTGGCTTTAATTTGTTTTCTTTCCTTTGTTCTTTTGATGAAACACCAAATATTGTGAAAGTTTATAAAATACTATTCATCCACACCTTTTTTGTAATGCAAATTGACTAATTTATACGGTTATTCTCGTTTTCCAAAAAGAAATTGAGTCACTTGACTGCGCAATTGAGTGGAATGACTGCGCACTGCAAATAAACAAAACCATGGTGAATTATCAAGGTATGTCTCTATATTTTCTTGGTCTATGGCATGGCTGAACAAGAAGGTTAAATCATGGGCCCATATGATTACAATTTTTTTATTTCGACAAAATTTTAAGATGTCAAAATCATATGTTTATGGTGATTGCAGCTCTCCAAATGACACTGCATAGCAAATGCATCTCAAACAAACTCGCGCATTCATAGCTGGAGAATTGTTCAAAGATGACTTGAGTATCTTGATAACATATTCCAGACCCAAAATACCACGCACATCAGTTTTTAAACTGCATCATAAACTGTTTTTGTTAATAGATGGCGAAGATCCATTTGACTGACTTCCATTCTTAACTTTGGTGGGTATTATAGTCTTATTTGTCTTATATCGGCGTTCGAATTATCCATTTCACAATCACTCATAGGTGATACAATTAAATTTGAACCTTTATTTTTCTCTGGATTTTAATTATTTTTTCAGGACAATTGAAAGAATAAATAATTGCCACTTTTACCAATGCCATACGATTCTTTTATCAGCTGATTTTGACTTCTTAAAATTGTAAACAACATATTGGAAATTGTTGTTTTTGTTATCGTGATTCAACCTCCTTATTCAGCCATGGTCTATGGTGATACCTTTACCATTTTAGTGATGTACATATAAAAGTAAGCGGATAAGTAGAACCGGTTTTATTAACGATTGTTTACTTATACTTTAGGCTCGAATAACCGGTTATCCCGCTACGACCGCAAACCGGTTACTTGCTATTTCGACATAAAATTCTTTATCGACAAAAAAAAAAAAAAAAAACAAATTAGAGTGGTATAGCTAAACTAGAGTTGCTCCCTAGGTTTGAACCCACGACCCTGTGTCTGCAAGGCGGGCATGCTAACATAGTATCAACCCAAATACTAGAGCGAATTACATTCTGTTAAAACACCATCCTGTGTGACCGGCCCATTGTACCAAAACGATATGTGGCGGTTTCCATTGTGTTTATTGCCGGCTGGTACTCTGTTTATGTGCATTGTTTATACTTTGCATCTGTCAACAAGAAAATAAAGTCGTATCCTTTTTGGCATAGCGTCGCATCAACAAACTTTGGAGCTCTTTAAAAATGAAAAACACAAAAAAATTTACTTTCGACACTTCTTTGGGAAGAATGGAATACGTAGTAGTGGATTTTTTGAAAGCTATTGAAGCTCGACCAGTAAGGCGCCTATGAATTTTTTTTATTTAGTTTATAAATTTGTGTGTTTCTTAAAGGTACTTTACGATCCAAAATTCCGAAGGACTCGTGTCCTAAGCACGGGTAGCATGCGAAATGCAGCGTGGAATGAGATTGCATTCGAGTTAGTTCCAAAACTACAGAAATTGTCCGAAGATGAGTTAGACTACATAAGTAAGATTAATATTTCATTACTGAGATTCCTGGTTATGGACCTAATGTATACTACTTTCCTAATTCCGTAGTAAACCAATGTTTTAGAATAAAATGGAGTAGAATGAAAAGATCTTTTCGGAAGAAAACGCATTTAGAAGATGAAGAAAAAAAACACAAACCGTATGTTTTTAAAGAAGAAATGAAGTTTCTATTAAACTACGGATCTGGACAGGAGGATTCATCTGAAGAGAATGAGGAAGAACAGATCGAAGAAGATCGTGAAAACGAGGTCGAAAAAGAATTACCAAGAAACAAGAAAACACCAATCAAAAAAGAATTATTAAACGAGGCATCTTCGAAGAGTACTGAAGTGAAGGCGAGAAAATCTGATAGTCAAGAATCGGAGACATTTTCAAATGCAAGTACACCTCCGCCTCGCTCTGCAAGGTTACGACAAAAAATGGCTCTAGCGAACAGTACACCCATGAGTAACACCAAGGCACCCCGCGAAATCCGGAACTCTGAGATTGTATCAAATAGTAACACTTCATCACCAGCAAAAATAGATTCAAACAAGGCTTCTGGCGGCCTTATAAACGATGAAATTAGCAATACGAATTCGGTCAGAAAACAAGATTCTACAAAGAGCAGACTTTCGCATCGTCGAATAGTTCAAGAGTTATCATCACCTTCACCCTCGAAAAAGATGAAATCGAATATTTCTGAATCTAACGTTAACACCACACAAGGTTTAAAATACAAGGAAGTAGTAGCCCATGAAGTAAATAGGAAAACAATTTGCGAAACTGTAAAGAGAGAGAATATAAAAGCAACGCTTAATTGTAGACTGGATAATACCAAACAAAATCCAAAAGAAAAAACTGTAGGACCGCAAGAAATAAATGGACAAAATTTTGAAGTGTCAACAATGGATCCTATGGTATTTTGTGAAGCTGTGGAAAACGATAGTATGAATGGAACTATTAATGATAAGTTGGATAATATCCAACAACGTAATATTGCCCAAGATTCACAAATTCACAAAATCTCTTCAAATGTATTCACAGGGCCGATATATGGTCCCCATGATGCTGTAGAGCGAGCGTTTTTTGAATCGATTATACCAAGTGTATACAATATGGGAAAATCTAAAAAGATTGATTTCAAAATAGAAGTTTTGCAACTACTTAAAAAGTATCAAAAATAAACGAAGTTAATGAGAAAGATTTTTAATTAAACTCATAAAAAATAATGCAAATTAGTCTTGGGCAAAACCGTTCACCGTAGTGATTCGGACTTATCGTTCCTTATTTTGAAAGGAACTAGTTCCTTTACATCGTTCCTTCGTTCCATCTCGTTCTAATAATTCGTACCGGTTTTAATATTTGCCATTATTGTCGTCTACTACCATCAGAGGAACTAGAGTCTTTATATCGTTCCTTCGTTCCATTTAGTTCCTTTGAATCAATTCAATCATTCCCTTTTACAAGCAAATAGGTGATGAAGAAGCACGTTTTATATGAAGAAATATAAAAAGTTTTGATTAATATTCCGTATTCCAAGTATTTTTAAAGCGAATTAGTTTTTTTTTATGAATGAGACATAAATAAGAAAAGGAACGAAAGTGATGAAACTAGTAACGGTCGTTCCATTTGGTGAACCGTTCATTGGAACTAGTTCATTCCGGAACGACACAATACTACTGCAAATATTAGCAAATACCAACTGGTGTTTTAAGCACACGAATTTTTGTTATTTCAACATTTTTGTTGTTATAAATTCTCATAAATATAACATTTATACGACTATCACATCACATTCAGCATATTTTAATGCATCAATAAAAGATTGATATTGAGTTAGAAGTTGCAAGTTACATGTTGTCTATCAGCCAGTGCTTTTATTCCCAATGGAGGCAGCGTGTCCCGAAAAATATTTGAAAAACTATCACTTTATTCCATTTGGAAAGTCAAAAATTGTTCACCCATATACCTTTCACAATTTTAAGGGAAATAACTATGTTTTCAGCACTTCATAATCGTTTTTATTTAAATAAATTATAAGAAGCTAGTTGTGCTTGGTGTTTCACAAAATATAAAATGGCTCTTGTAACAATAGTGATGGCAAAATAATATTGGCGATTGTTGCAGTGTCACTTACGAGTCTGTGGTAGCGATGAGGATGAAATGGAACTTTGGAATGCTTGCAGGGATGCTGTTTCAAGCTGGATATGTCATAGCAAATTAAAAGGATTAACAGAAAACAAACATAGCATTTTTACATAAATCAAAAACGTATTCTTCTACAGCATCTACGTTGCTAAATTGTATGTGCTTTTTTATAAATTCCAATAGAATAAAAAATATTGAATTTTAAACCATATTTTTTAATACTTTTTAATTATTAGTGATCAGTTTTTAATATATTAAATGAACTATGTATTATTATTTCAATAAAGTCATAATTCCACTATAAAGCCTAGTACTAAGATCACGTTTTCGCACGAAAAACTGTTATACTCCATATAAAAAAGTTAGCGCGGAATAAATGCGAAATCTTTTTTTTGAGCATTTTTAAACACATATTTATACAACCCTGGATTTTTCGCACGAAAAAATAGGCAGGCATATTATTTCGCATAAATAAGTTAACATCCCTGCATTTGAGACCCTATTTACGGAGATAGATGAAGATATTCGTTTTTCGCAGAAACGAACTTAGTACTAAGCATAAGTTTAAAAGCGTTGAATTCGTACAATTTCATCTTTTAATATTAATTGATTCAAAAAAGTAACCGTTGGGTAGATCTACTTTTCGACTCGAAAAGAAAATATTTTTGTGATCATATGCATGTCAAAATATTTAGTTAAAAGTGGGTATGAAGTTCGAGATTAAGGTGGGTACTATGTTATTTTCGCGATTACTTTTCCTTGATGCGTAGTTTCTTGTTCCACTAGTTTTCGGCAAGACTTTACAGGAATAAGTTTGTTTTCATTTATAATTTTGATTATTTAAGGAAAAGTAATCGCGAAAATAAAGTGGTTTTCAACTCGAAAACCGAACATAGTACCTACCCTTATATTGAACTGTTTTTGACATTAGAAGTGTCGAAAGGAATTTTTTAAACAACGCATATAAACAAAACATCAGTCGGGAATAAACACAATGGAAAACGCCACATATCGCTTAATGCGTTTTAGTACAATGGGACGGTCACTCAGGATGGTGTTTTAACGGAATGTCATTTGTTCGTGTATTTAGGTTGATATTATGTTCGGTTTTCGAGTCGAAACGCAGTTTCTTTCCACGGTTACTTGGTTGAATCAATTAATTTAAAAAAAAATAGTACACAATCAATGCTTTAAAACTTGGATTAAAGTATAATCATAGACCAATTAAATATAAGACATCTCAAGTGAATTCACAGCGCTGTAGTTTGTCTACACACCGAAGAGGGCTCTTTTTCGTCTGCATTTGAATGATTTTTAATTTGGCTTTAATTTGTTTTCTTTCCTTTGGTTTCTTGATGAAACACCAAATATTGTAAAAGCATAAAAAATTCTATACATCTACACCTTTTTTGTAATACAAATTGGCTGATTTGTACGGTAATTCTCGTTTTTTTCAAAAAGAAATTGAGTCACATCAACCTAAATACACGAACGAATGACATTCCGTTAAAACACTATCCTGTGTGACCGGCCCATTGTACTAAAACGGATTAAGCGATATGTGGCGTTTTCCATTGTGTTTATTCCCGGCTGATGTTTTATTTATATGCGTTGTTTATGCTTTCCATCTGCCAACAAGAAATCATATTCTTTTTGGCATAGCGTCGCATCAACAAAATTTGGAGCTCTTTAAAAATGAAAAACACAAAAAAATTTACTTTCGACACTTCTTTGGGAAGAATGGAATACGTAGTAGTGGATTTTTTGAAAGCTATTGAAGCTCGACCAGTAAGGCGCCTATGATTTTTTTTTCATTAATTTAGTGAATAAATTTCTGTTTTGTTAAAGGTTCTTTACGATCCAAAATTCCGAAGGACGCGTGTCCTAAGCACGGGTAGCATGCGAAATGCAGCGTGGAATGAGATTGCATTCGAATTAGTTCCAAAACTACAGAAATTATCTGAAGACGAGTTAGACTACACAAGTAAGATTGATATTTCATTCTCATCCTTGAGTTTCCTAGTTATGGACCTAATGTACAATACTTTCCTTATTATATAGTAAACCAATATTTTAGAATAAAATGGAATAGAATGAAAAAATCTCTTTGGAAAAAACCCTACTTAGAAAATGGAAAATCCAAACCTTATGTTTTTAAAGAAGAAATGAAGTTTCTATTAAACTGCGGATCTGGGCAGGAGGATTCATCTGAAGAGAATGAAGAAGAACAGGATTGTGAAAACGAGGTCGAGAAAGAATTACCAAAAAACAAGAAAACACCAATCAAAAAAGAATTATTAAGCGAGGCATCATCGAAGAGTACCGAAGCGAAGACGAGAACATCTGATAGTCAAGTATCAGAGATATTTTCAAATGCAAGTACACCTCCGCCTCGCTCTGCAAGGTTACGACAAAAAAAGGCTCTAGCGAATAGTACTCCCAAAACTCGGAACTCTGAGATTGTATCAAATAGTAACACTTCGTCACCAGCAAATATAGATTCAAACAAGGCTTCTGGCAATATATATAATGAAAAAAGCAAAACGAATCCTGCCAGAAGACAAGATTCTACAAACATCAGACTATCACACAGTCGAATAGCTGAAGAGTTTTCATCAGCTTCACCTCCGAAAAAGATGAAACCAAATATTTCTGACTCTGAGGTTTTTAATACCACCCAAGGTTCAAAAGACAAGGATGTAGTATCCCATGAAGCAAATAAACAAACAATTTACAAATATGTAGAGAAAGATACCATAAAAGCAACACTTAATATTGGAGGGGATATCCAACAAGATGCAAAAGAAACAAATGGGCAAAATTTGGAAGTGTCAACAATGGATCCTATGGTATTTTGTGAAGCTGTGGAAAATGATAGTATGAATGGAACTATTAATGATAAGTTGGATAATATCCAACAGCGTAATATTGCTCAAGATTCGGAAATGCGAAAATTTTCTTCAAATGTATTCACACAGCCCATATATGGACCCCATGATGCTGTAGAGCGAGCGTTTTTTGAATCCATTATACCAAGTGTATACAATATGGGAAAATCTAAAAAGATTGATTTTAAAATAGAAGTTTTGCAACTACTTAAAAAGTATCAAAAGTAAACAAAGTGTATGAGAAATATTTTTAATTACACTCATGGAAAAAATATTAGCAAATACCAACTGCTGTTTAAGCACACGAACTATTGTTTATTCAACATTTTTGTTGCTGTAACCGCTATCGGCTTGCAATTTTGTTAAAATGATCTTTCCTATATATGCTGTTTCAAGCTGGATATGTCACAGTAAAAGAGAAATATTAAGAGGAAACAAGCGCATGATTTTTATATAAATGGAAAACGTTTTCTTTTTACAGATTCTAATCTGCCAAATTGTATCTATTTTTATAAATTACAAAACAATAATAATAATTGAAATTTAAACTATAATCTTTTTTATTATATATTAAATTAGTAATTAGTTTACAAAATCTTAAATAAACAATATATTATTTCAATAAATTTCTAATTTCACTGTAAGATTGACTTCGTAAAATTTACTTTTTTAAATTTAATTGATTCACAAAAGTAACCGTGCCACCGTGGTATTAAAGTAGATTTAAGCCAAATACACCGTAGAAGCATAGACCAATTAAAATAGAGACATACCTTGACAATTCACCATGGTTTTGTTTATTTGCAGTCATAGACCAAGAAAATATACAGTATTTTATAAACTTTCACAATATTTGGTGTTTCAACGAGAGAACAATTTCTGAGGGTTTCAAAGCTTCTCTAAGTGGTTTCACTGGAATGTGGAACGCCGTTCGGACTCGGCTATAAAAAGGAGGTCCCTTGTCATTGAGCTTAACATGGAATCGGGCAGCACTTAGTGATAAGAGAGAAGTTCACCACTGTGGTATCACAATGGACTGAATAGTCTAAGTGAGTCTGATACATCGGGCTGCCACATAACCTAACCTAACCTAACGAGAGAACAAAGGAAAGAAAAATTAAAGCCAAATAAAAAATCACTCAATTGCAGACGAGAAAGAGCCATCTACGGTGTGCAGACAAACTACAGCGCTGTGAATTCACTTGAGATGTCTATACCTTCCTTGGTCTATGTTGCAGTGCGCAGTCATTCCACTCAATTGCGCAGTCAAGTGACTCAATTTCTTTTTTTTAAAACGAGAATTAGGAACAAAACAGTCAATTTGCATTACAAAAAAGGTGTAGATGTATAGAATTTTACATGTTTTTCCAATATTTGGTGTTTCATCAAGAAAACAAAGGAAAGGAAACAAATTAAAGCCAAATTAAAAAATCACTCAATTGCAGACGTAAAAGAGCCCTGTACGGTGTGCAGACAAACTACAGCGCTGTGAATTCACATGAGGTGTCTATACCTTAATTGGTCTATGATTCCACTCAATTGCGCAGTCAAGTGACTCAATTGCTTTTCTTGAAAACGAGAATTACCGCACAAAACAGTCAATTTTCATTACAAAAAAGGTGTATATGTATAGAATTTTACATGTTTTTCCAACATTTGGTGTTTCATGAAGAAAACAAATTAAAGCCAAATCAAAAAAATCACTCAATTGCAGACGTAAAAGAGCCCTGTACGGTGTGCAGACAAACTACAGCGCTGTGAATTCACATGAGATGTCTATACCTTAATTGGTCTATGATTCCACTCAATTGGGCAGTCAAGTGACTCAATTTCTTTTTGGAAAACAAGAATAACCGTATAAATTAGTCAATTTGCATTACAAAAAATGTGTAGATTTATTGAATTTTATATGTTTTTTCAATATTTGGTGTTTCATCAAAAGAACAAAGGAAAGAAAACAAATTAAAGCCAAATTAAAAAATCACTCAATTGCAGACTAAAAAGAGCCCTTTACGGTGTGCAGACAAACTATAGCGCTGTGAATTCACTTTCGTTGTCTATATCTTAATTGGTCTATGGTAAAAGCAGGTGGCTTACCTGATTTAAATTTTTTATCACATATACACAAGAAAAACCAACCAATAACAGCAACAGAATTTTACATGAAGTCAAGCAACAGAATTTGAGAGGGAGACATGTAAGAGGACATTGTTTTATTTTATTTTTTCCTTTTAAGTTGCTCCCAATGTCGATGAAAAAGACTCCCTTTTTGGAAGACTTATTTGGCCCGGAATCACAAAGCCAACACCAATAGACATCGTAATTTTGGGATGAATCTAAATGCCCAGTCTTCTCCAAGAAATCCGCTAAAGTGCTCAATCCTTCTATACCATATTTGTCTACAAATTCTATATCAAATATACCAACCAATTCAGTGAAGTGCGTTCTTTCGAAGAGAAATCTAGGGCATTCTTATTCTACTGGGAAAAAAATATGTGCGGATTCTTGTAACGGTGATAGTTTTACCTGGAGTTTTGCAGCCAATTTCTAACATCCGACGCTTTTGTTCGAAACATATATCAAAACCAGCTGTTAAGTTCGCTTCTGCGAAAAACGAATATCAGCATGTATAGGTGGGTACTGAGCTTTACAGACTATCAGTTATTCCGGACGACAGTGCTCGCGTCGAACATATCCCATATATTGTGCACATTATAAGTTAAGTCCGAAGGCATAATCGATACTGCTGCATGTTTATGGGATCGATAACACATTTACCGATTATTTAGTCATCGCCGACAAGTCGTATCGATCCGACACACTATAAGATTCTTTACAAACACCGACATTCCGTCCGGAATAACTGATAGTCTGTAAAGCGCATACTATGTTCAGTTTTCGAGCGGAAAACCAACTTGTTTTCATGGTTACTTTTTTGAAAAAATTAATTTAGAAATATAAAATATTTCTTTTCCATCCATAACGTGAGTATTAAGTTGTAGTTTAGCAGCTAAAATTTTTTTCTCAAAATTTCGTGGTTACCTTTTTAAAAAACTTAATTTAAAGCAGACAAGTTAACTCCATCGATGCGCAATGTTTGTGTTCATGTATAAATTAATTACTTCAGCAAAAGTAATCGCGAAAATAATGCGAGTTGTAAACATATTTGTGCGAAATAATATGCCTGCCAGACTTGCATCAATATGTGTTCAAAAAAGTTCAAATCAAAGATTTCACAGGAATCATTTGATCTTAAAAATATTTCATTTGAAGCATAAAGGCTATTATTAAAAAAAATATTCAATTTTTTCAGTATGTTTCTTTTCAAGCGAACAAAGAAAGATTAAGCCGTGTAAACGTCCTATTATGCTAAATCGAAAAAGGCAAAGGTCCTATTGTGCTAAATCGAAAAAGGCAAAGCATTTTATTGTGTTTGTGTTGTTGTTGATGTGTGCATTTTTAGCATTTCGTCGTCCGTCGAATTATTTGGGAATAAATTTTGAAGTTATCTTATTTAGAAATGAAGAAAACAAGATTAGCTTTCTCCACATCATTGGGCACAATGGAATATGTGGTAGTTGATTTAATAAAAGCTGTCGAAGCACGACCGGTAAGGAACCTAATATTTTCAATATATATTTTACAAAGTAAAATTTTTGTAATATAGGTAGTTTACGATCCAAAATTAAAATTTGCCCGCGGACTTAGCGCACGTAACAGGAAAGAAGCAGCCTGGAAGGAGATAGCACTGGAATTGGTCCCAAAGCTAGAGAAATTATCTGAAAGTGAATTGCAAAATATAAGTAAGTATCCAATGTTATTCATATTGTCTTAATGAAAAACTAAATAGGGAAACGTCCTTTGCAAACTATCTAGTAAACAGATACTTCAGATCAAAATGGGGTAGAATGACAGAGGCTCTTGTGAAGCAAACTCAATTGGAAGAGGAAGAAGGAAAAAAGCCTTATATGTATAGAAAGGAAATGGAATTTGTTTTAACTTGCGGACCAAATGAGGGGGAAATTTCTGAAGATGATGAAGGAAAAGATGACGAAGATGAGGAAAATGAAGAAGAAAAAGATGTGTCGCAACTAAAGAAAGAAATGCCAACAATTGCAGTAAAAAAAGAATTATTAAACGAGGATGCTGAGGAGGAAACGAGAAATTCTGAAAGTCAAGTATCAGAAATAGACTCAAAACCGGACATTCCACCGCCTCGTTCTGCAAGATTACGACAAAGAATGACCCTAGCTAGCAGTGTTCCTGTGACGGAAAGCAAAACAACTCCTAATAGGCGGGCTACCATGACAGTCACAAGCAATAATACTTCTCAACCAGAAAATAAAAATTCCAACCTATGTCAACGCGCCAGCAAGAGAAAACAAGAATTGTCTCAAACGAGAACTTCCGATCGACGAACATCTGAGGATTTTTCAAAAGCTGCCACACCTACACCTTCGAAAAAGATAAAGCCAAACATTTCTAGTTGCACCACCAGCACGCCACTTAACAATACCAACAAATATCAAAAAGAGGAAGGTGCTAAAACAACTGGACCACAGCTCGATATATGCACAGACGAGCCCTTGACACTATGTGAAGCTATAGAAAACGAAAGTATGAACGAAAATAATAGTATAAAGGTAGCTGACAATGGGGCACGGGATAGTATCCAACAACGTAATATTGCTCAAGAGTCACCAATGCAAAGGGGATCTTCAACCACATTCACTCAACCCATATATGGTGTACACGATGCTGCGGAGAGAGCCTTTTTCGATTCTCTCATACCAAATGTATGTAATTTGGAAAAGACTCATAAACTTGATTTCCAAATAGAAGTCTTGCAACTTCTTAAAAAGTACAACAAATAGATTTTTCAAAAAAGTTTTATAAAGATTTTTCAGTATAGACGAATATTTATGACGAATATTGTATACCTATTAGTTACTCCCCATAAAATTATAATAATAAAATAAAATGGCAAAGTTTACGATTTTATATTTGGCTATATTTTGCTCTCAAATTGAAAATAAACTTGAACGAAATCAAGCTTTTTGAGGACATTGAGTGGACATTGTTTATTCAAAATGGATTGCCAACTTGGACGGCCCCGATCTTAGAGTGTATACCGTTCTTGAGAACGAGCGTGCTGGAGGTGGAAATCTCTACCATGCATTGGAACGACATAGATAAATCTATATAGAACTATAGAAGTACTTGGTCATATTTAGGTATTAAAAACGGCTAATGTTTGATTGGCTTCTATCATATTAATTTCTTATCCTCTTTTTTGGCTTTATTGAATTTTCCAACTGTAGTCGAGATATTGAACTAACTTTTGCGCCTAAGGAAGGTTAAAAATTTTATCTTCTTTAATTGCAAATTCGTTATGCGGATGCAAGCTATCATACAATAAATCTCATAGAAATTTTAAATTTTTCGGCCTGTTTAGTTTTCTCCCGACTCTTCCTTGCTGCACCGTGACCACGAAGAATCCAAGGCTATAGCAAAGACAGTTAGCTTAGACAAAAACCATACTTGCCCAATTCGGATAAATCTTAAACTGTTAGCGCCATCTGTCGCATATTGAAGGACATTCTGCAAAGCTACGCAATGCGATGTGGTCTTTGCTATAATGCGCTTTATGCGCTTTACAGACTATCAGTTATTCCGGACGACAGTGCTCGCATAGACCAAGGAAGGTATAGACATCTAAAGTGAATTCACAGCGCTGTAGTTTGTCTGCACACCGTAGAGGGCTCTTTTTCGTCTGCAATTGAGTGATTTTTTAATTTGGCTTTAATTTGTTTTCTTTCCTTTGTTCTCTCGTTGAAACACCAAATATTGTGAAAGGTTATAAAACACTGTTCATCCACACCTTTTTTGTAATGCAAATTGACTAATTTATACGGTTATTCTCGTTTTCCAAAAAGAAATTGAGTCACTTGACTGCGCAATTGAGTGGAATGACTGCGCACTGCAAATAAACAAAACCATGGTGAATTGTCAAGGTATGTCTCTATTTTAATTGGTCTATGGTGCTCGTGTCGAACATATCCCATATATTGTGCACATTATAAGTTAAGTCCGAAGGCAAAATCGATACTGCTGCATGTTTATGGGATCGATAACACATTTACCGATTATTTAGTCATCGCCAACAAGTCGTATCGATTCGGCACACTGTAAGATTCTTTACAAACACCGACATTCCGTCCGGAATAACTGATAGTCTGTAAAGCGCATTACAGATTATCAGTTATTCCGGACGACAGTGCTCGTGTCGAACATATCCCATATATTGTGCACATTATAAGTTAAGTCCGAAGGCATAGTCGATACTGCTGCATGTTTATGGGATCGATAACACATTTACCGATTATTTAGTCATCGCCGACAAGCCGTATCGATCCGACACACTGTAAGAATAACTGATAGTCTGTAAAGCGCATAACTCGATAAAACACATGTGTCCTAGGCAGTGTTGCCAGTATTGGGGATTTCCCCCCAAATTGGGGATATTTATTCGTGTATGGGGACGAAATTTTTGAGTTGGGGGCTTGGGGATTTGGTGGGATTTCCATAAATTTGGGGATTTTTGTGGGGACTTTTTTCGAAATCCGTTCAATATAATAAATAATGTTTGCAAAAATGATTTTCATAAAATTCATTTGGACTAGAAACGAACCAGGATTTTATTTTGGGGAACCAATTGCTAATTTTTCTAATTTTAATCAGGTTAAGATATTGTGAATTCATTTCCTCAGTACTCGGGCCTAAATGTTGTCCTCTCATCAGTGTTCATCACTAATTTGGACAATATATCCCATAAATATAGAAATGATGAATATGGTTCACCTTTATATTTATTTACCGCCAAATTTTATTAATTGAGTATTTAGAAAAAAATTTCGCCCATAAATACATGGTGACCGAACTCCCATTTTCATTTTTTCGAATATTTGGAAGACAATCACTTGTGTTTCGAAATTTTGACCTCATTGGAGGTCAAAATTTTGACCTCATAAATTTATCGGTAATAATTTAAAAACTTTAAAAGCAGAGTTTATTTCTTTATTTTTTTCACAAAAACTTGTACAAATTTATTGGCGATTTTTGTGAGTAATTATAATTTAAAGTAGGGAATTTTGGGGAAGAAAACGTCCTAATTTGGGGAGAAGAGCCATAAAAATACTGGCAACACTGGTCGTAGGGGTATTTGATCATGAAAGGTAGTGGAGTTGGTAAGGGAGGGGGGGGGGGTATAAATTGATCTGCCAGATAAATTCTCATGGCGTTCGCTCTCTCACCGCTAGAGGCGATGCCAAAAGGAAATGGGCGTGTTGTTATCGATTGTTTATATGCTGCTGAAATACACGGCAAAACTGTATTATTGGCTCGGAAACGACATTTCATACAGGGCTTAAAGGTAAACAGGTAACAAACTATGCAACATTTTTTTTTTCGAATTACTCTCCTACGTTGCTTTATTATACATATGCGTTTATTCCACAATAACACAATTTATTATTTATTAGAAACTAATAATAGTTCATACGTTTATTTAATAGATATAATTGCTTCTGAAATCCATAGCAATGCTGGCAAGCAGATCTGTTAAGGATATAAATTACACTGTTGATATATCAATCATTTTTGTTTTCACATATTCTTGCCAGGTTTCAATAGCCTGTAGGACATCGACGACAATCTGGGTTTGTAGGTCAACTAATTTGTGCTTTTCTACTGCCATTTTCATTACAGTATAATCTAGAGATCGTTCACCACCTACATCCTCTCCTGGTGGTATACGCAACTCATCCACTAATTGAACAAAGTCTTGAAGAATATTGAAGCGATTCACGCCGGGGGTCTCTAAAGCAATATTTACTTTGTTTAAGTATCGTGTCATTAATTTAATCTGTCCCGCTATATAATCACTGCGACCAACTACCCCAGATAAATCATTTTTCAGTTGATTAATTGACGTCTGAGTTAAAACCAATTTGTCATTGGCTGTAGTATTCAGCCTGGCTTGTTGTGTCCAAATATCTACCAAAACTGGAGCATTAGTAGTAAACTCTTCCTTCGGCGTACCAATAGTATAGTTGTGAGATTCTTCTCCTATTTGAAGAGAGGTTTTCAGAGAAGTCTCTTCCGCATTACTTCCGAAGTCAAATCCAAATCGAAAAACGACATTCGCATGGGATATCTAGAAAAACATTTTGAACAATATCAATAGCGATTATTGTTGTTTAATAGTTAGATTTACTTACCTCATAGCTTGAATACAAAATTAGAATATACAATATAAGACTTTGGTGTCTACAGATCATCTTTTTTAAGCCGCAACTCGGAGAGAACAACTAAAGCGGTCTTCATTAAAATAAAACCATCAATGGTATCAGTTTGTCGGAACAGTTTTTTACAAAGATGGATTCTGGACGTTATCAGTGATTTGGGGTGGTAAGGGCATCAATTTTTTCATTGATTGTTTGTCCAGTAAGATTAAATGACCGTAACAAGTAGCATGATATTCTTGCATTTAAAGAAAACATTTTTAAGTGCGTACAATTTCATATTTTAAAATTAATTGATTAAAAAAAGTAACAAAAATCGATATACACGCCTAGTGGAATTTGCTTATGGGCAATTTCCGCTAGATGTACATAGCGGGCTATAAGAAATACATGGTAAAACTGTATCATTGACTTGTTTTCGGTTCTTTACATTTTTTCCATAAGAAATACACGGTCAAACTGTGTTCTTGACAAGTAAAATAAATTTGTGTAAAGGTACGTACCGGGCTTTAAAGTAGGCTTTTGAATTAAAGATAAAAACCGGAAGAATTCTTTAAACAAAAATTCTTAACGATAACAACCTAAAATGTCGTCTTCGGAGCAAAACATTTTTTCATGTGTATGTATTGCAAACATCACGGTTTTCTTTTATTGGAAGTTAACATAAGGATGTGCGTGGATAAAGCAACCCTAATAAATGGTTTCGACAGAAACTCAAATATGATAGCGATTGAAACTAATCTGGTAAATACGGGTACAGACGCATAATACCCATGGATTTATACGCATCAATGTACCTTGTTGTAATTATGTGTATATGGTTGCCCCGATGAGTTTAGAATTGTATGGTGGTGGTATCGACAATGTTAAATCTAACATAGGGGCAAACAAGCCAGCTGAAGGAGAAATCATGAAACCATCTGCCACAGTCGACATTTTGAGAGTACCTACATATATACCAACGTGTTTGTGTATTTTCTCTTCCTGTTACAGTGGAGTGTAGAAAGAAAGTCGATAGACCATTATGAATATGAGAAAAAACAAATAAAAAATCTGATATTTAAAAATTTGAGTTAGTTAATTTCGGCCAACATCAATTGTAGAATTGAGTAGAGTCGATTAAAAGGAAATATAAGTCTATTAGTTGAACAAGCTGAAATTTGTTAGTAGACAAAGCAGAAGAATCTGCTAAAATAACAGAAAGCCTTCTGAAAATCCCTAAAATATTGTTTTTAGAATTTTGTATATTTATTAATTCTCGATTAATTATAATAAATAGAAATGCAGTAGATGATTTAAAATATTATTGACTTTCATAAATCTTGAATCCTTTTCAAGTTTTTCGCTGAAGTATGGCTATATGTCAGTTAAAGTTTTGAAACTTGAGGGAGGCAAATGATTGTTTGGAAAAACATCTGAAAATGACATCCCTTTATTCAATAATGAAATTCGTCAAATTCACCCGAAGTTATTGGGCGTGATAACATTTTTGTTTTTTTGTTTGTTTCTCTTCTATAAAGTTAGCAGAAATTATTATTTTTTTTTTGATTTATACGCAAACATAAAAAAAAGATACTTCTAACAATAGTGATGGTGATTATTTTATAGATTATAGGCTCTTATAGACGAGTCCGTATGGTGTATTAATTAAAATTAATCTCCACTCATAGAGAAGTTATTCATTAATTTATGAGGGTTTATGAACTGGCAATAGCACTCATTGCAAACAAAGAAAAAACTTTCCTTTGGAACGAAAGTATAGGCAAATGTAAAGTATTTTCTTCAAGGGAAAATAAAATAAAATTTCGGTCCTCAGAAAAGAAACCCCTTCTTTCAGTGTGGAAGTCTCAGGAAAGGAAGTACTCACAATAATTAAACCTCATTAAAAAGATAATTTAAAATTTTGTTCGGAAATAATTAGTATCATAAATTTTTCACTCAAATACAAGGAAGAATCCAAGTAAAATTATAATCGAAAAATGTAAAAGAATGTACAAGATCTTATAAAATTACAAGAAAATTATTTTATATAAAGGTAAAATAATTATAAATAAATAATGGTACAATAAATAATTCATACACTCAAAAAAGATTGAACCCTCCAATGACAATTTTACTTTATTTTAGTTCATGCAAATTATAATGTTTCCATTAAAATGTGCCCCAATATGAGAATGTCTCCTTCACTTTTATGTTTTTTTGTGTTCGTTAGTTAAATTAACTAAAAAGAGAAAAAACATACGCAAATGAAACATAAAAATGTACTAAATTCCTACAAAATAGTGCAGATATTCCTAACAATTTTAAATTTAAAAAAATGATTTCCCATTAATTTCAAATGACGCTAAAGAGATTTTTTTGCAATTACCAACTCCGATGGTTTCCTTTAACAACTAAAAAAAATATCTAATAAATTTTCCTGAATTTGTGAAAAATATCCACTTATTTAATAACATTAATCTATATTTTCTATATTAGATTTTTATAATGAAACTTCCAAATGTGGGTTATTAAAGATTTACAGTCAAAAACAGTGATATAATAAACGAAATAGATATAAACGAAATAGACTGAGCTTTTGGATAAAATATTATTTTTTTATTGCAAAAATAAAAGTTTGTAACAAAAACTGTTTTTGGTATAAAAGTTTGAAATTTTGGAAGGAGTTCAAAAACTCTAACCAAAGAAGAACGTGGAGTCGAGTATAAACATACATAAATAATTTTATAATATACACATAAATTTATTTAGGCGTGAACAGTTTTAAAACAATTTTAAATGCATTTAAAACTTATCGTGTTTTGTACCTAATTTCATTTTTACCTTTAAGGCCGGTATTAAGTTGGCATTATCGCTCCAAAATGACCCTGATTTGCCTTTTACTTTTCTTTAATAATTCATTTTAAAGAACATAAACTTTTTCATCTGTTTTAGCAGCAAAACTCGAACTTAATGCCCGCTTTTATATTTGAAGGTGTCCGTCAACTCCTCTTGGACTACTTATTAATAAAGAGAAACTAAACTTTGTTTTTATACATTTTACCTTTTTTCATTTTACTGTCCCAACTCTAAAAAGAGTATAGTACCCTTCGTTATTTTTATGAAGATCCCTTTGTAATTTTTGTATATTTCCACCGTTTTTATACCCTCCACCATAGGATGGGGGTATATTAACTTTGTCATTCTGTTTGTAACACATCGAAATATTGCTCTAAGACCCCATAAAGTATATATATTCTGGGTCGTTGTGAAATTCTGAGTCGATCTAAGCATTTTCGTCCGTCCGTCTGTTGAAATCACGCTAACTTCCGAACGAAACAAGCTATCGACTTGAAACTTGGCACAAGTAGTTGTTATTGATGTAGGTCGGATGGTATTGCAAATGGGCCATATCGGTCTACTTTTACGTATAGCCCCCATATAAACGGACCCGCAGATTTGGCTTGCGGAGCCTCTAAGAGAAGCATGTTTCATCCGATGCGCCTGAAATTTGGTACATGGTGTTGGCATATGGTCTCTAACAACCATGCAAAAATTGGTCCACATCGGTCCATAATTATATATAGCCCCATATAAACCGACCGCCAGATTTGGCTTGTGGAGCCTCTAAGAGAAGCATATTCATCCGATCCGGCTGAAATTTGGTACATGGTTTTGGTATATGGTCTCTTACAACCATGCAGGAATTGGTCCACATCGGTCCATAATTATATATAGTCCCCATATAAACCGATCGCCAGATTTGGCTTGCGGAGCCTCAAAGAGAAGCAAATTTCATCCGATCCGGCTGAAATTTGGTACATGGTTTTGGTATATGGTCTCTAACAACCATGCAGGAATTGGTCCATACCGGTCCATAATTATACATAGCCCCCATATAAACCGTTCCCCAGATTTGACCTCCGGAGCCTCTTGGAGGAGCAAAATTCATCCGATCCGGTTCAAATGTGGAATATGGTGTTAGTATATGGTCTCTAACATCCATGAAAAAATTGGTCCACATAGGTTCATAATTATATATAGCCCCAATATAAACCGATCCCCAGATTTGGCTTTCGGAGCCTCTAAGAGAAGCAAATTTCATCCGATCCGGTTGAAATTTGGAACATGGTATTAGTATATGGTCTCTAACATCCGATCCGGTTCAAATTTGGAACTTGGTGTTAGCATATGGCCGGTAACAACCATACCAAAATTGGTCCATATCGGTTTATAGTTATATATAGCCGATCCCCAATCACATAAAAATTGGTCCATATCGGTTCATAATCATGGTTGCCACTCGAGCCAAAAATAATCTACTAAAATTTTATTTCTATAGAAAATTTTGTCAAAATTTTATTTCTATAGAAAATATTGTCAAAATTTAATTTCTATAGAAAATTTTGTTAAAATTTTATTTCTATAGAAAATTTTGTTAAAATTTCATTTCTATAGAAAATTTTGTCAAAACTTTAGTAGGTGTTAAGATAACTTTTTTTAATTTCCTTTGCCTGAGTATTTTGACTTACTCTTCGTACGTTCCGATTTCTTTTTTCCGAAACAACATACAAGCGGTTTCACAGAAATTGCTATCTTTATATTCTCTCGCTGTGTTATGTTGATATCTTTCGTCAACCATCTATTTCTTTTTCTATACTCTCTCTGCCGCTCTCTGAATAAAATATCACAACATATATATGTTTACTCGAAATTTGTAAATTTTTTATATGTTTACATCCACACATATTTTTATGATGTGTCCCAAACATTTAGTGTTAGTTTAGGAACATTACATGTTTGCACTTAAATATATTGTGTTTAAAAATTGTGCCCGCAACACATTTTATTTATATCGGAACATATGAAAAACATATTTTTCTAATAGTGTATATACTACATATATATATATATATATATATATATATATATATATATATATATATATATATATATATATATATATATATATATATATATATATATATATATATATATATATATATATATATATATATATATATATATATATATATATATATATATATATATATATATATATATATATATATATATATATATATATATATATATATATATATATATATATATATATATAATTAACTTGCATGTAGAATACGATGCATTTCCGATATCCAGCCATTGTAAAAACGTTTATGTAAACCTTACGTACATACATGCACATAGATATCAGTACTTTATTGAAGTACCATATACCAAGATACTTTGAAGTTCTCAATACTTGGTATGATCATAAAGTTCATCGACATTGAGAATAATAAAGCTTATTATATAAAAATGTATTCATGAAATACTTTTATATCCCTTAACCATAGGTACATACATACATAATATATCTGAAATGTAGAAGGGAATTGCACATTATCTACCTGTGAAACATCTGTTCTTATTTAGGCACACATATCCTTATGATAAGGGCCACAGCTAGTGAATCGTTAAGTGTGTTATTCCATATTGTTGGGTTTGTGAGAGAAACACATGATCGCTTCTTGAAATGAGGATTTTACCTCGCAGCAGGAGATGAAAAATAAAAGAAGGAAGTGGGGTTTTCTTTAACGATCTATTTTTCTTATCACGTATGTTAGCAACACTAGTTTGTGTGCGATCACGAATTTCTTTCAATTTCAAACATCCTTTTGTCGGCCTCAGTAACTCTTGCCCCACATGTGTGCACATGCAGAAAAATGTGTAGCATATAGCAGAATACGTTTTAAAATTGATTTATTAACCATATTCCTTTGAGTGTATCAACATGTGCATTATGCCAGGCTGTTAAATGAGGCAGTGCTATAGATGAACACAAAGCAGATTGTTTCACTTTGCATTGGTCTCAGGTCTCAATCGTCCATGGTGCCTCAATGACTTTATAGTGGAGTGGTCTTAAAAACAAAGAGCTGTGTGTCTACCAGCTCTGATGTTCCTCACCATTCTTTATGGCATTATACAAAAATAAATGTGTGTGTGGAAATATTGTGAGAACCAAAAATTATAACTACTTATAAAATATTTGTATTAGTTGATAAATAGCGATTTAATAAAATTTTCTAGGAAATTTTATAGAAAACATGAAGAAATTCAATTCACAATTTCGTTCTATACTGAAACAAATTCCGTAGTTACACCAACGCTAATTTTAACTTTTTTTTGCTTATAGTTAATTTTGTTTATTATTTGTGGTGAAATTTTCCACAACCCAATGCAATTTTCCCTTTTCTTTAAGTATGTCAAAACATTTAATTAACTATACATGGGTATAAAGTTCAATGAAGCAGAAGAAAATATTTGTACGATTCCCAAAAATAGCAAGAAAGAAGTACTGTATGGTTAAAATAGTGCCAATGATTAATTTTTTCTTGAATTTTAGTTATTTTTTTCTTATATGAGAGGGTGTAATTTCGTGAATTGTAATTAAAAAGCGCATTACATTTCCCTGGTTTTAACGACGCTTAGTAAATTACAATTTAGTTCAATTTTATCACAAGAAAGTTCATTCTTGCTATAAAACAATTTATATTTTCTGTCTGTGTAATCTTACACAAATCTAATTTCGATTCATATCATTTAACACTTGTACTGTATTTTGAATCTCACTGTACATTATTTAATAGGATTTTCCCCCATGGACAGAAATCATAAAATATTTGTAGTATTTATAAAAAAGAAGACCCACAGGATGATGACGTTGTAGTAGTGACATATGTTTTGATTTTTGTGTGTGGATTACTTAAAATGCAAAAAAAGAAAGTTGAATACATGCAGTGATTTTTGACACATGATAATACCATCTGCCATTTTCTTCAATATGACCAAATTTTAAAACGAAGCTATATAGAGTTTCATACCTTTTTACATGGTAACAAAATAATTCTCAGATTACTATCAATTTCACCCGATAGTTCTATTAACGCTTGTTGCTTATTAACACACTGAAAGAATATTTTTATACCCTCCATCATAGAATGGGGGGTATATTAACTTTGTCATTCCGTTTGTAACACATCGAAATATTGCTCTAAGACCCCATAAAGTATATATTCTGGGTCGTGGTGAAATTCCGAGTCGATCTAAGCGTGTCCGTCCGTCTGTTGAAATCATGCTAACTTCCGAACGAAACAAGCTATCGACTTGAAACTTGGCACAAGTAGTTGTTATTGATGTAGGCCGGATGGTATTGAAAATGGGCCACTTTTACGTATAGTCCCCATATAAACCGACGCTCAGATTTGGCTTGGTGTTAGTATATGGTCTCTCACAACCATGCAAAAATTGGTTCACATCGGTCCATAATTATTTATAGCCCCCATATAAGCCGATCCCCAGATTTGACCTCCGGAGCCCCTTGGAAGAGCAAGATTCACCAAATCCGGTTGAAATTTGTTACGTGGTGTTAGTATATGGTCTCTAACAACCATGAAAAAATTGGTCCACACCGGTCTTAATTATATATAACCCCATTTAAACCGATCCCCACACGCAGAGAAGAAACATGATTGCCACAATCATATTCGAAGAGCAAAATAATATGATAGCAGCTATTTTTGCGGCGACCATGTAACATTTTAACCTGCAACCATGTTGGCTCAGTGAACATGGTTCTAAGAAAAATACAATTGTCCTCATCTAAAATGTTATTATATTGATAAAAAGAATTTTGTTTCCATTAAAAGACAATGGTCACGATCTAAAATGTTATGTTATTCGTCAAAAATGTTTTTCTTCTAGTTAAAAGAACATGGTCACAACCTAAAATGTTTTGATTTTTATGAAAAAACTTTTTTCGTCGTCGAAAAAAGGACGCCACTTGAGGAAAGAAAACACAAAATCAACTTTATTTATTTGTTTTTATTTATTTATAAACTAATTTATTGTTTATTTGTATTTATAATGTCGTGCAAGCAAACTTCACATATTTTTACACACTCTAGTTTGGTTCAATTTCAACAATAAGTAATCATTCCATATTTACTTCGTGCCCATCAAATGTACAAACGCAGACATCATGTAACTGCAAATAAAAATAAATTATACCATATATCAAAATGCAGAACAAAAACCAGGTATATTTTTTTCAATTACACTTTCCTTTTTTGTATTCACATAAAACCACGTGCCATTTCTGAATAAATAAATTAACACAAAACACAATAATTCCGTATTCTCCGTCCATTCCAAGAAACAATCAACACACGACTGACGCGCAAAATGAAAATCGTGTGTACCTGCTAAATGTTTTTATAAAATTCTTGTCGCTGCAAAAAAATTAAAAAATTAAATGGTCACGAAAACAATGTACATGGTCTTTATGGCCATGTAATGGTTGTAGACATGTCTATACGTAAACTATAAAAATATTTTTTTCTCTGCAAAAAAGTCAAAAAATTGAATGGTCAGATACATGATTTTCCTGACCATATAATGGTCTCAAATTCTATCATTTAAATAATAGAACATGTTTGCGGCATTTGAGAACCATTTAAATGCTTATTACCAACATATATTTTTCTCCGCTCGAAAATTATTTTTACAAAGACAAAATACATGGTTTTCGCGACAATTACATACTCTAAATAAGCATTAAATGGATGCGGCAACCATGTCCAAACATGTTTTTTCTGTGCGTGCAGATTTGACCTTCGGAGCTATTGGAGGAGCAAAATTCATCCGACCCGGTTGAAATTTGGTACGTGGTGAAATTTGGTATATTGTGCCAGTATATGGCCGCTAACAACCATGCCAAAATTGGTCCATATCGGTATATAGTTATATATAGCCGATCCCCAAAAATAATTTAGCAAAATTTTATTTCTATAGAAAATTTTGTCAAAATTTTATTACTATACCCAACAAAACTTATGATTACTGGTGGTACCTTCAACTTTTGTGGAAGTGGAAAATCTTACTCAGACTTCACATCATTGTTGTTGTTGTTGCCATCAATCCCTGTAGTTGCTTTCTTCGCCGTTTTGTGGGTTGTTGAAACTTCGTTTGGCTTAATTTAAAATTGCTGCATTGTTATTGTTGGGTGTAATTGGAATTCGGTTGTTGCTATTCTTTTGGGTACAAAAACTAATAATTTAGCTCATATTTAAGTGGGAAGAATTCCCCAGTCCTTCATTGGATTTTATTTCTATAGAAAATTTTGTCAAAATTTTATTTCTATAGAAAAAACCATTTAACCAAAAATTTTATTTTTTTTGTGCTAGTCTAAGTGGTTTTCAGATTCTATAAAATGCATCAACAAGAATTCAATACTTTTTACCGATAACTGTTAATGTAGATTTAGAAATTAGCGTTCATTTTATGCCCTTTGAATTCCTTGATTTGTATTTACCATAATTAAATTGTTCAAGGGGAATCTTAATCAATCCCAGTATTACAAATTCCGTGGGGCAAATGTAGATAGCATACCATTTTTTGATATTCTCTTCAAACGTGCGCTGTAACAAGGCCATAAGAACCGTTATGACCTATGGTTTAAATTTACATTTCGATATAGTTGCCTACTTTAGTATTTCTCAACCATACAGTTGATTTGTGGCTATTGTTAAAAAAGTCAACATTTTTAATATTCACAGCCACCTACACCACTACTGACACTCATGTGGCTAAGTTTGGATCTACCATACATAACTAAAAACAAACATCAAACCGGATTTCAAGGAACACCTGAACTCGTTTTATTTAATCAAGCTTATGTGTACAAGTATCTATATACTATACATTAACAAAATAAAAGGGGGTCGATTGTACCAAGTGGAGAGAAGTAGTTTTTTCCATCTTATAAGAAAGTATTTATTGTCGAAGACAAACTTAAAAATTTTGTACTAAATGGAAGGTAGATATCTTTGAACATGGATATTTATATCCCTATATTCCGACAATTCTTTTGAGAAAACTTAAAACTGACATGTAATAAATTTGGGATAACCGCAATGTAATTCGTGAGTTGCAACTTGTTTTTCAACAGAATACACCGAAAGAAAGAATTTCTTAGTAAAAAGTACTAAAAATTTCAAAACAACGAAATTTATCATTCTTTAACAACCAAAATAAACTTTTGTACACATCCTATAGATATCTTCCATATATTAAAAAACATATCCAGTTCGAAAGATTTTGTCTTTACACTAATGATTTTAGTATTGATTCCGAGCGTAAGAAACGGAGAATTGAACCAAAGGCAACTTTAAGACACAATTCTGTTTTAAATTTGAGTTTTGTGTAGGAGACTCAAGGAAACAAAATTTAATTTACTCTTTTTTTCAGCTATTTTTCTTTATGCTATAGTTAAAAATGTTTTAAAAATGAAATATTAAAAAATATCTTCTATTTTTTAACGCTTTTTTGCTCTATTTAAAGACGATTTCATTAATTTTGAAGAATTTTTCAGAATTACTAAAGCCAAGTTGACCGTAGTCAAATGAAATTTTCCTTTATGTAATGATATCCAGTTTAAAGTTGAATCACTTAACTATGAGAACAAAATGACTTCGACTTTTGGGCTTTATATCAGAGAAATGCGTCTTCTATGCAAAGCAAAATTTGCATTCGTATTTTAAGGACGTGAAATCTTTACCCACACGACAATATTTTTTTCAGCGTAGCATAAAGTGTACAGTAAAACCCAAATATGAAACCAATAAACGAATCAACTTAGTGGTGCATAGGGTGTAACGTTTGGTAGAATGTAGAAAACTGTGACTACACTGAAGAGTGTTTGTCTTCAATCATCAATTGCAATAAGTTATTACAATGAAACTATAAAATTAAATATATATTGAAAAAAGTTTTTCTTGGCTTCATTTTATGTTTTTTTCATAATTTTCAAAGACCAAAGCAATTTTGAAATGTTATGAACTAAACGTGGGAAAATTCAATGACCTTGCAAATAAATTTAGTTAATTTGTAGTTAAAAGCATACCATTACATTTTCTTTGTTAACATTTCAAAAAGTGGGGGTACAATTAGTTAAAATTTTGCACGAGGTACAATTTACTTTTTTGTGTACTCTTTGGATCTTGAGAAGTCATCCATTTGCAATTGCTTCATCAGTTCTATTATTTCCATGCAAAAAAGGTAAAACTTTAGAAAATACTCAAAAAACAGTGAACGGCATAGAAAATGTAGATTATTTTAGAAATGTTAAACAAAAAACTATATAAAATCCGATATGTTAAAAATAGGTAAATATTTTCCGAAAGTGGGGGTACAATTAGTTAAAATGTATAAATATGTTAAAATAAATATGTTAAAAATAGGTAAATATTTTCCGACACAGGGAAGAAATTTCATCAGACATGATTAATTTTATCTATATTGAGGAAGAAAAAACAAAAAAAAAATATTATTTTTTGAATTGACCTTTCACATATTTTTTTTTGAAATTTCCCTGCTATCAAGATATTTGTAGTCTTTCTCTGTTTATCATACATTTACCGTATGATTAAAATAAATAAATAAATTTATAAATTTGTAAATAGGCAATAATCTCCAATGTTTTTTCTAGCATACAGTTAAGATATTTTGTATATGATTATTTTCAGTACAACCTAATATAATAATATATTTTTATACCCTGCGCCACACTGTGGAACAGGGTATTATAAGTTAGTGCATATGTTTGTAACACCCAGAAGGAGACGAGATAGACACATGGAGTCTTTGGCAATAATGCTCAGGGTGGGTCCCTGAGTCGATATAACCATGTCCGTCCGTCCGTCTGTCTGTGAACACATTTTTGTGATCAAAGTCTAGGTCGCAATTTAAGTCCAATCGCCTTCAAATTTGGCACATGTTCCTAATTTGGGTCAGAATAGAACCCTATTGATTTTGGAAGAAATCGGTTCAGATTTAGATATAGCTCCCATATATATCTTTCGCCCGATATGCACTAATATGGACACAGCAGCCAGAGTTGTTATACTGATTTGCTTGGAATTTTGTACAAACATAACACTTAGTCGTATAGTCAAGTGTGCATAATTTGATTGAAATCGATTCAGATTTAGATATAGCTCCCATATATATCTTTCGCCGATATGGACTAATATGGTCCTAAAAGCCAGAGTTTTGGCCCAATTTGGTTGAAATTGTGCACAGGGAGTAGATTTAGCATTGTAGCTATGCGAGCCAAATTTGGTTGAAATCGATTCAGATTTAGATATAGCTCCCATATATATTTTTCGCCCGATATGCACTTATATGGATCCAGAAGCCAGAGTTTTATCCCGATTAGCTTGAAAGGAGTACAATTGGTAGTATAGTCCTGTGTGCCAAATTTGATTGAAATCGGTTCAGATTTAGATATAGCTTCCATATATATTTTTCGCCCGATATGGACTTATATGGCCCCAGAAGCCAGAGTTTTGGCCCAATTTGGTTGAAATTTTGCACTAGGAGTACAATTAGTAATATATTCATGTGTGCCAAATTTGATTGAAATCGGTTCAGATTTAGATATAGTTCCATATATATGTTTTTCTGATTTCGACGAAAATGGTCAAAATACCAACATTTTCCTTGTTAAATCGCCACTGCTTAGTCGAAAAGTTGTAAAAATGACTCTAATTTTCCTAAACTTCTAACACATATATATCGAGCGATAATAATAAATAAACTTTTGCGAAGTTTCCTTAAAATTGCTTCAGATTTAAATGTTTCCCATATTTTTTTACTAAAATTGTGTTCCACCCTAGTGCATTAGCCAACTTAAATTTTGAGTCTATAGATTTTGTAAAAGCCTATCAAATTCTGTCCAAATCGAGTGATATTTAAATGTATGTATTTGGGACAAACCTTTATATATAGCACCCAACACATTTGACGGATGTGATATGGTATCGAAAATTTAGATCTACAAAGTGGTGCAGGGTATAATATTGTCGGCCCCGCCCGACTTTAGACTTTCCTTACTTGTTCTAGTTGTAGTTATGTGAAAACAAAAAAATCATTGCAGTGCACTCAATCCATCTATTCAAACATCGCAGCCCCTACACGCAGAGAAGGAATATGTTTCAAAAGCAAAATGTTATTTTTTGCGATATAGTTCATGGAATGGAAGAAAAAGGACCAATCCCTTTGGCAAACGAAGTAGTCCAAGTCTAATGTGGGCTGGCATTCATATTTTAATTTATGAACTTAAAGAAGGTTCCAAAATTCACCAAGCGTGTCACTGGAGTATTTTATTTCACTCAAATAGCATAAAAAAGTACCTAAATGTCAACATTCTTAAAGCAGAGCTGAAGACAAACGATATTTTCCTACGTTTGTTTACTAAGAATTCCATTTGGACTGCAGACATTTCGCTATGTGTATGCATAAATGGTAAGTGAGGAATCAAAAAAAAAAAAATACAAAATTACCAACGTTATCATACCTCCATATCTACATACGGTTGTCATACGATATATGAATGGGATAGAAAGGCAAAGAGATGGAAACCATTTGGACAGACATCATGAGGGATATAAGCGTAATTGGAGACTACCAGCAATGTATTGCTAAGAGTAATACAACAAACAGCTTAACCATAGTAATTTACATAAAGCCTATGCAGTGGTTTCCATATTCTCTTAACAGTTAGTATATAAGACAGCCATATAAACACATACATAGTCGTATAGCCGATATCTTTTAAAGTGTCTATATGACGAAACGAATATAGGGGATGCATAGATAGAAAACAACTTTTGCGGTATTGATATTTCCTTCAAAAGTTCAATAAACGGTACATTCATATACCATATGGGTTGGTTCATAATCGATAGTGAATGGAATTGATTTGAAAACGGACGTTACCAATTTATGTGTATATTAACTGCCTGTTTACGGTATTCAAAACACAAACTAAAATACATACTTTACAATATCCCATGACATGAAATAATTAGGTGGCATCACTGAAACCGATGACTACAATTTTTAAATGAAATTATTCTCCAAACGTCTTGTCGGTAATTTAATATTTTAATGTCAATGGTTCTACAGTATTCTGAAAATTTTATGATATATTTTAACTTAACTATACCGGAAATTTTTGACGTTTATTGAATCTTTCACTTAGTTTATCAAGCAATATCCTATATGATATAATAACGAGAGATTCTATGTATTACATTTCAATATAAGAATACAACAAAAAAAAATTCTTATAACTGATATAGTACACTCAAAAAACAGTGACCCCACCAGGAAGGAAAATTTTGGTTAATCTTAGAAAAATTTAACTAAACTGTATTACAAACGCAGATGTCACGCTGATTTCACAAAGATGTGTAACTAATTCGCAGTGTTATGGAAAAATTGGGGTTCAAAATTGCAAAAATATCTTTAGTGCTACACGCAAAAAAAATAATTCTTTCCTCCCAAACGAAATTTTAGACAAACAAAGTTCGTTTCTTATTTGCTTTTCGCTGTAAGGAAGTGTATTTGGAAGAAAAGTATATACTTTTTGTGATAAACATTTATTCTTTTCCAGGATGTAACAACAATTTCATAAAGACTAACTAAAAATTTTTTTTTCTTGCTAATTGCATTTTCCCTCACATCTTTCTCACATCCACGAGTTTTTTTAGTTCTTAACACCTTTTCCTGTAATACCAACAATGTAGAATAAATTATACGAATTTATAAATTTTTAAAATTTTTTTACCTTTCGCCTGGACGGAGAATCGAACCGCGGACCATGCACTTTGTAAGCCAATACACTAACCACTGAGCTATGTACTTGTTATGGTCATCAATAGATAATTATCCATATAAGTTATATTTATATAGCATAGCTTGCGGCGCCCACGAACCGAATAAACAAAGTTTATTTAACAGAAACAAACATTTAGTTTGGCACCGTGGAGCAGTGGTTGCTACGTCTGACTCTCATGCCAAGGGTCGTGGGTTCGATCCCTGCTTCGACTAAAGTTTTTTTGTTTTTGTTGTTTTTTTTTTACATACATTCTACATATGTTCGGAAGATTCCGAAAAAATGTTCAACATTACATTGTACTATATTAAATTTTGAACTGTACAAGTGTTTTATTAAAGACCAAAAGTCAGAAAAGAACAGTGTTTGATATAAACGAAATGGACTCTGTTGTTGTTTCAAAAATAACTTTTTTTATTGAAAAAATAAAAACTTTGTAACAAACGAATTTTTTTGGTGATAAAAGTTTAAACTTTTCGAAGCAATTCAAAAAACTCTAACAAAACGGTACACGTTTTCCAAACGTTTTTTTTTCTTTGCGTGTATACGAAGTTCAAGATGAGTTTGGGATTGGTAAAATTTAAAAAATTTAAGAAATTTTGAACTATTATCTGGGAGACATAAATTTAATAAATCTTTATTTTCCATTTGTGTATAATTTTTTCCCCTATTTTACTTACTTTAACTAATGTGCGCAAAAAATTATTAAAGCCAAGAGAAATTTCTCAAAACATAATAATTCTACGAATTAGAATAGAGTTAAATTGGCTTTAGTGAAATATAGGATTAACTTTTTTTGAGTGTACGTTTGTCTTTGAAAGTTTATTAAGAGGTTTCAGCATTGTGCGACCCGGTAGGGCTTTGTTAAAAGGAGTGGTCGCTTTTCATAGAGCTAAATACAAATACAATGTACGACCTTTCCTTTTTCTCTTCTGCTATCTTCGTGGGAAAAGCGTTTGCAAATGCATAACGAAGCAGGGAATCTATAACATGTTTTCCATCGACTCGAAAGAAAAGAAAAAAACATAAAATATCATGAAGAAATCAATGTGGTTAAGGGTGGATTGTGTTTAAACGAAATAAAAGGGAAAAAGTTACAGAAATGTTCACACTCATTTGTGAAGTGGATATCCTGGCGATTTATGTGTGAGAAATACTTTCCACCACTTATCAAAATACGTTACTTTTTGGGAAATTTGTCATTATAGAATATGGGAAAATTTTGTTTCCCCTCTTTTCTAAATGATCGAATAATCAGTTATGGTAATTCTATTTTTAATCTAAATAATTCATTATCTAGATTTCAGAAATATGTATTTTCAACATTTTCTATTAAGCGTAATCATGATGTAATAATAAGGTGATATCTCTGAAACAGCTGTTTACAAAATGTTTGATGAAAGCTTTCCCCAAATATATGTGACAAGGCCTGTTTGTTTTCTTTTCTAAAAAAAATGTTTGCCTTCATTTTGTCTGTATACCAAGTGTACATTTTTAAAATGTTGCCAGCAACCTAAAACAACGAGCAGAAAGGAATTCAAAGGAGGAAACAGGGCGAAATTAAAATGAAAATAATAATAAAGTATAAATATCATTTACGTTTATTTCTATTTTCTGTGCACTATATTTATTTAGTATATAATATGGATGAAAAAAATGAAATTATTCCACATTCATTTATTCGAGTCAATATCAACAGTAAAATGCCTCTTTGCATGGTATAATTTTTACACCAGAATTCGTAACCTTTTCAAGCGGCCGTTTTTTAGAAAAGCCTAAAAATATTATATTCAGGGCAAACAAAAGGAAAATTACACATATTTTATAAGAAAAGAAAACACCATTATTTTATAAAGACCACCAAACAATTTTTGGTATCTTAGAGTTATACAAAATTTTCCAAACTAATAGGAAAATGGAAAATATCTTAACAATTGTATGCCAGCGGTTCTATAATCAATATCAACGAAAATATACAAAATTTGAAGTCGTCAAAAGTATTTTCCACGCAAATTAGTCCAGTATTTCATAAAATTTATAAATTCTACAAAAAAAAATCTATCTCAAAATTTCCCATAAAACAGTTTACTTTATTTTTGTGTATTATAAATACCAAAGAAATTGTTATGATCAGTTAAAATTTCGATGGAGGGACATATCGGGCTTAATGTTAAACATTTTCCCATTTAGCCATTTCTATATCTATATGTAGATTTAAATTTAAAATATAAATTTTGAAATGCCCTGGCATACGGACATTTGGATTTACTTCAATACAATATTTTTTTGCCGAAATGAATTCTTAATGCTGGTGGTCATTGGCATTATGTAGCCTTACAGAGAAATCCGTCTTCTGGCTAAACTAACAAACGTTTCCATTCAATACCACCTTGAGTTTTGAAATTACTCAAGTGCGTGAATGTAGTATGTACATGGAGGTACATAAAGGGTGATTTGTTAAGAGCTTGATAACTTTTAAAAAAAAAAAAAACGCATAAAATTTGCAAGATCTCATCGGTTCTTTATTTGAAACGTTAGATTGGTCCATGACATTTACTTTTTGAAGATAATTTCATTTAAATGTTGACCGCGGCTGCGTCTTAGGTGGTCCATTAGGAAAGTCCAATTTTGGGCAACTTTTTCGAGCATTTCGGCCGGAATAGCCCGAATTTCTTCGGAAATGTTGTCTTCCAAAGCTGGAATAGTTGCTGGCTTATTTCTGTAGACTTTAGACTTGACGTAGCCCCACAAAAAATAGTCTAAAGGCGTCAAATCGCATGATCTTGGTGGCCAACTTACCGGTCCATTTCTTGAGATGAATTGTTCTCCGAAGTTTTCCCTCAAAATGGCCATAGAATCGCGAGCTGTGTGGCATGTAGCGCCATCTTGTTGAAACCACATGTCAACCAAGTTCAGTTCTTCCATTTTTGGCAACAAAAAGTTTGTTAGCATCGAACGATAGCGATCGCCATTCACCGTAACGTTGCGTCCAACAGCATCTTTGAAAAAATACGGTCCAATGATTCCACCAGCGTACAAACCACACCAAACAGTGCATTTTTCGGGATGCATGGGCAGTTCTTGAACGGCTTCTGGTTGCTCTTCACTCCAAATGCGGCAATTTTGCTTATTTACGTAGCCATTCAACCAGAAATGAGCCTCATCGCTGAACAAAATTTGTCGATAAAAAAGCGGATTTTCTGCCAACTTTTCTAGGGCCCATTCACTGAAAATTCGACGTTGTGGCAGATCGTAAGTCTATTCATGATGAAATGTCAAAGCATACTGAGCATCTTTCTCTTTGACACCATGTCTGAAATCCCACGTGATCTGTCAAATACTAATGCATGAAAATCCTAACCTCAAAAGAATCACCCTTTACATTATATACTGCAATACATATATATTTTCCCCCGTCATGCTTATATGATTGCGGCCGCCTCCATATATAGCATTGTGTTGATATAAGGTGTAGTATAGTATAATTATATGTATGGTATTTACAGTAGTGGTCTATGGCTGATAACCCTGACCCTTACTTATATATAAATTCTTTGTTTTTTCTTTTTTAGTTTTGAATTTTGTTTTGTATTTTTTCTAATTTCTTGTTTTTTTTTCATCATCGGATGATTGAAAATAAAACCAGAATATCCGTAGACGAGTCTGCGAGTGAATATAGATAAATAGCATAGAAATCACACGATGGCTCCAACGATGAAGACAAAGACATTGTTGCTAAAGCAGATAACAAAACTGAAGCCCAAACTACAAAGCTCCCATACCAGTTTGAAGTTTGTGAAAGAAACTTGAAAATTGACTTGATGTGAATACTGGAGAAAACGAAATACAAGAGAACCCACTTTGCATTAACCCACCGGAGGCAGGTGTTGGGTATTCTCCACAACGTATATAATGTACTAAAATATTGGGTATAACATACAGAGATAGGCAATTATATTTGTCCGACGTACGTGCCTGAAGAAGCGTATTCACGATATTCAATAACAAACATTAATAATTTAAAATTTCGAATAAAATATTGGTGCGTAAATTAAAATAAACATACTAGCAAAACACAACAGAATATTAGGACTGTTCACGCTTTCTAATATATTCGTATTCAAAGCAATGTTTGTTATGTTTTATTTTGACCGAAAATAATATTTCTCCGCCCCGCCTTTTTCGCCAAAGCCGAGTACTTTATTCAACCGATATTGATTCTTTTATAAAACGAATGTCGTCAAAATTTTTTTCTTTAGTTTCACTTCATGTGCTGTATGGAGCTCTTGCGTAAATTTGTGCTTATGAGGGAGTTTTGTCATGCGGTTTTTATGAGAGAAATTGTAATTGTAATAGAATTTTTATATTAAAAATGCCTATTTGTTTCTTTTGGATAGCAGAAGTTTAGCTTTATGTAGCTGCATACCTTTTTATAGTAATTTTACCCATACTCAAAAAAGTTTACTTGGATCCAAAGATTTTCACCTTCCTTTAAATATGTTGGTATTGATTGCGAACCACAGACGCTTAGGAAGCTATCTAGCTTTAAATCCAGGCTCTATAAACTTAAAATTAGGATACACATCTCATTCATTGAATTTTCATTCGCATTTTGATATATATTAACAAATCTATTCATATTGAAATAAATGATCCCAAATAAAATAGATACTTCAAAATAAAAAATATTTTCTTAATTTAAATTTAATTAATTCATTTTTTTTTCTTTAAAATAAAGATGTTTTTCTTTACTTTAAGTATTTAAATAATTATTTAAATATTTGTCTTACTTCAAAGACATTCAACTTTAACACTGGAAAGTCATCCTTATTTTTTGTACACTAACGTCATCCTTCGTCATTTTGACTACGGTCTATTTGAAGGCGGTTTAAATCGCATCATGAGAAAAAATTAGTACCATAATTTAGTTTAATTTTTTATTCCGTTCATTTTTAATTAATATTATACAAAAATTAATAAAATTTTTGAATTAGAATAAGTTAAATTTGTCATTTCTCAATCGACCAAAATGCAGTTTAGACTGAAAATAAAATTAAGCGTCGTCACTTTGACGAAGGATGACTGTCTAGGGCTAACGGAGAGACGCAATTTTAAAAGATTCGTGTCATAATAAAAAAAAAAAATAATAAAGCAAAGAGGATGCATAATCTTTCATATTATGTTAATACTTTTGTCAGTGTAGTAAAACTTCCCTGGGGAGTTGTTATCGATTATTTAGAGTTTGCTTCCATAGGAACCGCATGGTAAAACTTCATAATTGGCACGTATGTCAGGTTAGATGTAGTGGCAGCTCGATATTTCATGATCGCTTTGACTATTCAGTCCATTGTGTCCATACCACAGGGGTGAACTTCTCTCTTATCACACATTGCTGCCCGATTCAATGTTTAGCTCAATGACAAGGGACCCCCTTTCACACCAGAATTACTGAGAGAGCAAAATCCACCGCCGAAAAACTTTTTTGGGGTTTAGTCGAAACTGGGATTGAATTGGCACGTAAATGATATTGTCGCTAGAGAAGCGTATGGCTCGTGACACGTACTTTCTGCCATAAACCCTGGAAAGTACCTCTAGCTAAAAATGTATCCGATAATGCAGCACTGCCTTGTGTTCCTTGTGAAATAATGTAAATGTCGTTAGGAAAAATACCTGTGCCTATTTCATAATTTTTCGCCGGGATACACCTAGGGCTTAAACATTACTAGGCAAGGGAATTTGTTAGTCGACACAGCATAAATATCTGTCCGTTTGTTTGCTAAAATGTATGAATTAGTCTGTCTGAGACTAATAAAATAGGTAGTATAGGGACTATCGTAACACTCAGAATTAAGGAATAACAGCAAACAAACTATTTTCCGAACTATGTAGGAGCTTTTAAGAGGTTTTTCGGTTCTTGAATGCCGTTTGTGTTACATTTTAAAACTTCTTTATGAATTGCGATTTTTTGAGGAAGCCGAAAAAATGGTGTAATTGTACGATTATTGCTAATTCACAATTCACAAAGTGGTCTATATATTGAAACTAAATTCGAGAATGTTGCACTTTGTAGTACTTTTTAATTTTAATGTTAATTTTGAAGAATTGGAATGGGTTACGATATCGTAATGATTTAGCAATCACTTGAAATGTATAAAATTATATTTGTACTTAAATGTAGAGTGCTATAGCATTCGCTTAAGTTTTCCCATAATCTCTTCATTGCTGCCATTTAATCTAACAATTAAACGAAAGGCAATGATAGTCCGATTATTATGCGGGGGCTGATATAGGCGAGTTGTATGACGTCCACTCTCTATCACAGGGTGTGTGAGTTAGAAAGCAATTTTTGTACGTCACGTAAATGCCAGACTGTCCGTCCTTATTTTCAAAACAAAGAAAACAAAAAAAAAAAAGAAAAAACAACTGAAAAATATACTTAGTCGTTTGTTCGTGTTTTTTTTATTTTATTTTGCTGTCCGTGCTATTAGGTGGTTTGACTACTAGGTAACACAGTGCTTACTAGGCTGTAATGGGGGTTTCCACATATACTCTTTACTTTGGGATATATTTTTAGAATCAATAATGTTGGACCTATTCGGTTACACATTTGAAGAAAATGAAAAAAGTATAATTTTTCCTGAATTATGCATTATTCATAGGATTGGATTCATTGAAAACCATATATATAGGACTTTTTCTAGCCGAATTCTCTTTGAATTGTAATCAACGACATAGGAAGAAAGATCGCCAAAGGGTTTTTTTATTGTTGTTGTGTTTTTTTTTTCAAATTCTTATTGAATAGAAACAAACATCAATGTTAAGGTATGAATATTCATAAACAACGAATCACGAATTTCATTTGTTTCGAATGTTTCCTATGAATTTGGGGTTGAATCGACTATGTACGAGTATCTATGCGCGATTTTTGAACAAAGAAATATGCAAAACACATATATTAAGCGAACAAGAAAAAAAAAATATATATATATATATATATATGTAGAGAGTCGTTATGTCGATTTGTTTATATGACTAAGGTCAAAATAGATTGATTGCAAACAAATATGTGAACACCCTATTGTCTGGTCTATAGGTTAACATGAATTTTCCTATTTAAATTTAATGTCAACACCCAGAGAAGGAGTATGATTACCTCAAACATATTTCGAGAGCAAAATGTTATTTGGACGGTGAACATGGAACATTTTTGTCGCAACCATGTCATCTTCTCGAAAGTTATATATCTTATTTCGGCAACCATGTACAGGTTTGCTGAGAAAACAACATTTTTGCGACAAAAATGTTCCATGTTCATAGTCCAAAAATATCATGTTGCTCTTGAAACGTGTTTGGGGTGATCATATTCATTGGTAAGTGAGAAATTCAACACCTGTAATATTGCCATGACTTCATTTTGGGTATTTCCTGAAATAATGATGTAATTGATCATATGCTCAAATGGGCCAATGTGTCCTCCGAGTGAAATGTATGAAAAAGACCTAAAATGGGAAAGAATTACTGTTTGATTCTTTCCATTGTACCAAAAACTTAGTAATACCACAGGTTTGAATCAGGTTTGAATTCTCATCGACATCTTGAAGAGTGCAATTAAATCGTATCATTCGGATTCAGACATATTTATAGCCTTTATAGTCAAATTTATCAACCCCAATTCAGGTTAGGTATAGGTTGTCACTATATCTAACCTAACCTAGGGAGCCACCGTGGTGCAATGGTTAGCATGCCCGCCTTGCATACACAAGGTCGTGGATTCGATTCCTGCTTCGACCGAACACCAAAAAGTTTTTCAGCGGTGGATTATCCCACCTCAGTAATGCTGATGACATTTCTGAGGGTTTCAAAGCTTCTCTAAGTGGTTTCACTGCAATGTGGAACGCCGTTCGGACTCGGCTATAAAAAGGAGGTCCCTTGTCATTGAGCTTAACATGGAATCGGGCAGCACTCAGTGATAAGAAAGAAGTTCACCAATGTGGTATCACAATGGACTGAATCAGCGTTGCCAGAATTGTTTCACCAAAAACCGCTAGATTTGTCCAAAAAACTAGCCAAAAAAAGCTAAAAAATGTTAAAAAATAGCTAGAAAAAAAGCTAAATTTTTTTGTATCAAAAGTCACATTTTTGATTGAAATTTATCAAACATAAAGGCTTTGTTTCACTTAAAACGCATATTATTTTAATTGTATTCATTCATTATTTCCATTTCTGTGAGACTGTAAGAAAATGTAAGTCATATTAGCTATGTTTGCATTTACATTTTGATTACTATCACAAATTTTTACTGGAAGTCCTTCGTTTATATTTCCTAGTAAAAACATTTTTCCCAGTAAACTTGCAATTATCAGCTGGTTAATCATCAACAACAATTGCATTAGAAAATATCAATATATTTCGTTTTAACTGAATTAATGATAAATTCTCCTAACTTCTCCTAATATTACCCAAGAGAATAAAACCCATTCTAACTGTCTTGCACGTTTATACTGAATAAATCCATTCCATTAATAAATAGCAGATTTGTTTTGATCCTATCACAACGAATTTTTTTATTGATTTTTTTTTTTTTGGTTTTAAAAAAAATAATACCTTATTCAAAACTTTATTATTATTATTAAATTATTTCTATGTTCGATTCCAAAGATTTTGTACACTAATGATTTTGGTATTGATTCCGAGTCAAATTTGAATTTATTCGTTTTTTCAGCTTTTTCTTCATGAGCTATCACATTGCTTTAAAACGTGCTAACGACAACTTAAAGTTCCAAATTCAGACTCGACTTTAAGTAGAAATTATTCAATGTATACGATTTTAAAATAAAATGTTGAAACCCCTCTTCTATTTTTGAACGCAATTTGGTTTGTGGTCAAGATACAAAAACCCCACAAATTTAAAGACTATTTCATTAATTTTGAGAATTTTTTGGAATTGACCCTAGCCTTCTTTCATGAAAAGATACCCATTTTTAAGTTGAATCACTTAACTATAAGGACAAAACGACTTTATCGCCTTTTGGACAAGGGAAACAGTTTATATAAGAGAAATTCACAAATGCTATTGTAACCAAAATTCGCGTTTATATTTTAAGGACATGAAATCTTTGGCCTCCAACAATATTTTATCAGTGTACAAAGCAATTCACATCTACTATTTTAATTTAGAAATATCATAATAACTTTAGAATATTATAATAACATAAAAAGGATAAACGAGTCAAATGCTAATATTCCTAATAATTTACTGACAGTTTATATAAGGATGGTAATAGTAGATTTATTGTTTACGATAACTTTTATGAATACGAGGAAAAAACTTTACAACAAGGTGTATTTGCTGCAAAAATGCCCGCATAATGGCTGGAATAATTATTAATGTTTCAATTGAGCTTTGAAATATGTGGAAAACCTTATTCTGGCAGCAAGGCTTAGGTTAAAGCGAAGTTTTATCCATACTGCAATAGGAACATGCCGAAAATAAAAAAGCCAAAAATAGCTAAAAGGGTCATGAAAAAAAGCCAGAAAAAAAGCTAAAAGCTAAATGCATTTTTTCCCCGCTAAACGTCTTCAAAAAAAGCCAAATCTAGCGGGAAAAAAGCTAAATTGGCAACGCTGGACTGAATAGTCTAAGTGAGCCTGATACATCGGGCTGCCACCTAACCTAACCTAACCTAACCTAAGGACAAGTCTGGTTAAATTTTTTTAATTAAAAGAAAGTTTATAATTCTTGATTTAAACTTTTTTAATTTAATTAAAGCCCTATGTTGTTAAAGTAAAGCAATTTTTCCTTAATGCAAAGAATTTTTTGATTAAATTTTTATTAAAGAATCTTTTAATGAAATGAAATTTTAAATCATAGATTTGAAGATTAAAAATCTCCAGATATATGCTAAGATTTATTTGGAGGATGTTGACCAGATATACAGTTAAGTTAATTTTTGTTTTAATTCAAAGTGTCTCTTATACTTGTTAGAAATTTATTTGAGTTTCCTTTAGTTTAGTTTTTTTTTTAGTTATTAACTTGTTAATACGAAGAAAATCTACACATTTGTTAGGGTAAATCATATTTTCCTATGTCTTAAACTTTAAAACTTATAGCTTTCAGACTTGGTTTCGCAAAACAATGGGTTCGTCATAATTGTGACGTAGATCATAATAAAAAACCTACGTAAATGTGGAACAACGATAATATACTACGTTGAATTTAATTTATACAAAAAAAAATAAATATTTGGTGTTAAAATTCATACACACTTATGTATATATTAACATTTGTCTGTATGTATATTTTGTTGTGTGTATATATTTTATATTTACATGTATAGACGCCAACATATACGAATTTCAGTGAGTCACGCCATCAACAGTGCTGTTGCGAAGCATCTCAATACTTCTGGATGATTATAAATAATCAGTCCATGTGTTGTTAGTCCCTCTGAACGAGCGTTTGACAAACAGACGGACTGACAATCAGTTAATTGACCAAATTATAAATGATGGAAAATAAAAGCGACGTAAATAAGCTATGCCCCCCCTTCCCAACTTTACAATAACGTTCAGCGAATTTATAGCATCTATACAAATGAACCAAACAAAATAAAGTCTCTAGTGGCGAAACACGTGGTCTTTGAAAGTAGTTTTATTTTAAATCTCATTATTTCATTATGTTATGTATTTCGAATTTGGTATTATCAATATGTCCAAGTAATGATAAGTAGTATGAATCACACCTTTATGATGTTATTAAGGATGTGATCCACCACAATCGTGGACTTGAATTCAAAGAATTTTCATTTTATTTTAATATTCTAAGAAAAAATTTCTGATTCAATCACGAAATTAATTGATTGATTAATTGAAATTGCTGCAATCACGAAAATATAGTATCGATTAGAGAATAGATTAAAAAACTAATTGATTTCTTCTACATTTTGAATTAATTTTTTAATTGGTTCAACTAAAAATTTAAATGATTTTGCAATCAGTTGTTATTTATTTATTTCTTCATAATTATTTAAATCGAATTTCTTGTAATTTTGTAGGAGTTTCTATTATCTTATGAATTTTCCGATTATAATTATAGTGGGATTTTTTAAATGAACCAAATATGAGTATGTATATAGAAATTAATTATTTCCGAACAAATTCAATTCAAATTTATTTTTTAGTTGAATATATTTTCTTATTTAATTAAAATATTAACAGGATGAATTAATTTAATTTGATTAAAATGTTAATTGTAACAATTATTTTTGGAATTGATTACGATTTCAATTTGAATCAATTTTTTAATTGGAAATATTTTGGTGATAATTTTTTTTTCTGTGGTGATACAATTTTCGTCATATAGGGCTATTTTAAGTAACACTAAATTTGCAAAATTCGATAAGATGGAGGAAATCATAATATTCTGTACACAGAAAAAAGGTAAACTACATTATGGAAAAAATGAACTATCTCGTACGAAAATTGAATTAAATTTTATTCCAAATTTTGAGATTCATTAAAGTAACGAAAATTTTCGGACATTGTTGGATTTTTAACTACCATTTACGAAATGCAGTTAAAAATAAAGAAAAATCTTAGGCGGCAGATCATTCCCATTTTCACCACGCTGTAGTTCATTCTTACTATTTTTGAGAAGTGTACGAAGAACTTCTTCTGTTTTAGTTAGAATCGAACTAATTTGTATGTCATTGAAATTTTACTGCCAATAAGTTCATAAAATTTTTGAGACATACTTGGAATAAAGAAAAAATCGTTAGGATGGGGAAATTTCTTACAAAATTTTAAAAATAGACTAAAACAAAATAAAATTTTTGCAATAAATATTACTTCATTTTAGCATCAGTTTTACAACAGACTTTTTTCTGTGTACAAGTAAGAGTATTAAGACATCAATATATCCCAGCAAAAAAATGGAAGTTCTATCTAAGTCATTACTTTTAATGTACATCCAAAAAATGCTCTACTAGAGATGGATATAATTTTCACTTCACAAGAATTTCTTTTGGGATGATATATAAAAATCTGCTATTTTTGCAAGGATAACTAATACAATGACAATTTCCAACAAGTATATACGGCCGCAAGTTCGGCCAGGCCGAATCTTATGTACCCACCACCATGGATTGCGTAGAAACTTCTACGAAAGACTGTCATCCACAATCGAATTACTTGGGTTGTGGTATCTTAAAACTTCTTATTCCTGCATGGTTGTTGGATACCATATACTAACATCACGTACCAAATTTCAACCGAATGGGAAGTATTTTGCTCTTCCAAGGGGCTCTGGAGGTCAAATCTGGGGATCGGTTTATATGGGGCCTATATATAATTATGGATCGATATCGACCAATTTTTGCATGAGGGTTTGAGGCCATATATTAACACCACGTACCAAATTTCAACTGAATCAGATGAATTTTGGTTTTCCAAGAGGTTCCGGAGGTCAAATCTGGTGATCGGTTTATATGGGGGCTATATATAATTATGAGCCGATGTGGACCAATTTTTGCATGGTTGTTAGAGACCATATACTAACACCATGTACCAAATTTCAGCCGGATCGGATGAATTTTGCTTCTCTTAGAGGCCTCGCAAGCCAAATCGGGGGATCGGTTTATATGGGGGCTATATATAATTATGGACCGATGTGGACCAATTTTTGCATGGTTGTTCGAGACCATATACTAACACCATGTACCAAATTTCAGCCGGATCGGATGAAATTTGCTTCTCTTAGAGGCCTCGCAAGCCAAATCGGGGGATCGGTTTATATGGGGGCTATATATAATTATGGACCGATGTGGACCAATTTTTGCATGGTTGTTAGAGACCATATACTGACACCATGTACCAAATTTCAGCCGGATCGGATGAAATTTGCTTCTCTTAGGGGCCTCGCAAGCCAAATCGGGGGATCGGTTTATATGGGGGCTATATATAATTATGGACCGATGTGGACCAATTTTTGCATGGTTGTTAGAGACCATATACTAACACCATGTACCAAATTTCAGCCGGATCGGATGAAATTTGCTTCTATTAGGGGCTTTGCAAGCCAAATCGGGGGATCGGTTTATATGGGGGCTATATATAATTATGGACCGATGTGGACCAATTTTTGCATGATTGTTAGAGACCATATACTAACACCATGTACCAAATTTCAGCCGGATCGGATGAAATTTGCTTCTCTTAGAGGCCTCGCAAGCCAAATTTTGGGGTCCGTTTATATGGGGGCTATACGTAAAAGTGGACCGATATGGCCCATTTGCAATACCATCCGACCTACATCAATAACAACTACTTGTGCCAAGTTTCAAGTCGATAGCTTGTTTCGTTCGGAAGTTAGCGTGATTTCAACAGACGGACGGACGGACGGACGGACGGACGGACGGACGGACGGACGGACGGACGGACGGACGGACATGCTCAGATCGACTCAGAATTTCACCACGACCCAGAATATATATACTTTATGGGGTCTTAGAGCAATATTTCGATGTGTTACAAACGGAATGACAAAGTTAATATACCCCCCATCCTATGGTGGTGGGTATAAAAAAGGGAAAAGTGTACTGATACATTTTTCGGTAGACGCGGAATTTGCGACAAAATGAGAAGAACTAATGCGAAAGCAATGCAGCGGATGCTTAAAAATTATAACTTCTACCCTTTGACAAGCCCATGTCAAATTCATAGCTTTTCAACAAAAAATTTTAATAAATAACATTTACACTTTAAAGAATTGTGATGTACACTAGGTTTTTTCTTTGGATAAGCTTTGATTATATCTCTTCATTCAAGATATCGATTCGGAATAACAACGATAAACATAGATTCGTTATGAAATATCGAGATAAAAACAAACAAGTATTCTCCAGGATATAAAGTATTCAACTCTTTATCGTTGCCAATTTTATTGGTCCGAATATGCATATTGTTGATTGATATGACATCAATACGGAATACTTGGAAAACAGTCATTTTCTAGCATAGACATTTCGAAAGAACAAGTTCCTTGCAGAGGATTCCAGTATATTCTTGTTACTACTTTCATATTGAAGACAACTTGGAATTGTTAATGCGCAATTCCAAGTGTCTACATGTTTATACATATTTATGTCCTACGTAGTATGATAGTCAATGGTGGTGTATTAGGTCATATCGTTTCTATGGTATAATGAAGTTGAACTATATTTATAATGGTGTATAATTATTCGGTGTTTTACATTTTTCAATCAATTTTTTTTTTTTTTATTTTCAAGACCATAGTTTAACATAAAATGTTAAAATACCGAACCTTCTCAATTATTGGTATTTGACATATTTTAAAATTATTATAAACATGCAGAGAAGGAATTTGATCAAGTTAAAAATTTTTCAAGAGCATAATGTTATTTTTGAACGGGGAACATGCACTGGGACTGGTAGGGCAACATGTACATGTCCAAAAGTATTAACTTCATCAACTCTGTTTTAAACATGTACATTTTCAGGATTTGAGCAAACTTCTATATGTCCTAATGCACATATTCAACAACTCGTGAATATCTTGACAATACACACAGTACAATCTATACTTGATACTGGCGATTGTATGTTCTAAAATACGTTCACATTGTATGTAGCCATGTTTGTGCGTCAGGCAATGGCAACAACGATGTTAAAAACAATTTTTGTGCCTATGAGTGGTGGTGAGTTTGAAATTTGTTTTTTTTTTCACTTGGTTATGATACGAGTTACTTGCAAATACAATAATAAAAAAAAAAAAAATAAAATCCATCTAGATACCACAGCGATATACATAATGTATAGATGTGGACGCAGTGTGTGATATGGCAAGGAACTTCATGTTCCCCGTTCTCCCGGATCAGTCCCATTTTTTGTATTTTTAGGTAAAAGTAAAATTCTCCTGCATAGAGAAAAAAATTAGACATTTATGTATGTTTTGGCTATGGGCCTCTACATTTTTGGACTTGTTTAGCTTTTAGTGTTGATGGGAGAGATACGCAGTAAATATAACAAAACCCATACATTCATAACAAAATGGACATGTCGCAAAATTCTCCCGGACTGATTTGTGGGAGATATATATCTATTTTTGTCCTGTTCATCTATCATGAAACGTTTCAATGGGTTGCATGGGTGTTCTATTCAAAACATATCGTCAGTTAAATTTTCGGGAATACATACTTTGATAAGAAACAAACAAATTCTCAGTGGTATTATTAGATTGAAATTTGGAAATAAAATAATAGCAGGAAAGTAAAACTAGTAAATTAGATAGTGTTTTTCTGCTGAACGAATTTCCACTTTATTTTATTTATAACGTATTTTTTTATAATTTATTTGGAATAATCTATACTACATTTATCTCTAATTTTGTAATTAGATTAAAAAAAAATATTGGTGCCAAAATAAAATTTCGTATGTGTTAAATTTCATTCGTCAGAAAAGAAAATTCTTCTTTCAGTGTATGTAAAAGTGTCCACCACAAATATTGATTCTAGTACCCAAAAAAATATGTACACAGAAAAAATACTAAATTTAACTTATTTTTATTGCAAGAAAAAATATTTGTTTGTAGTTAAATTTTATTATATTTTATGTCTCAAAAATTTTATGAACTAAACGTGGGTACATTGGCAATATAGTTTCTGAGTTCAATATGAACTAAAACAGAAAAAGGGTAACCTTACCGATAACCTTCGGATTTTGTTTTTTTTTTAAATATTTTTAAATTCTTTGCCCGGTTCCAAATAATTCGTCAATTTCAAAAATATTAAAAATGTGTTGCAGATTTTTCAGGATAAATTGATCTCAGCATTTTGTCTTATGTAAAGATATGAAGTTTAAGGTCGAATCACCCAACTTTAAGGACAGAACACATTCATTGAGAAGTCTATCGAATTTTGGTCAAGTAAACATCTTTAAATCAGAGAAATGCGTCTTCGTATCAGATAAATGCATTCGTATTTTAAGGACAAGAAATCTTTGAGCTCACGACAATATTTTTTCGGTGTAATGTGTGTAATTTGGATTTTACTTCAAAAGCTACTCATTATTTTTGAATTTAATTAATTAATAGTACAAATAAGGATTAATCATACAGTTCCTGGTCATGGGTTAGGGGCAGAGAATGAAGCCGACCCATTGTTGTCGGCGGCGGCTGACACAAAATTTTTGCTTCCGGCGGCTTGATGTCTAAGCCGATATAAATTTATCCACTCGGCGGCGGACAATCATCCATTAAAAAATCAATTTGAAGTTATTCGAATGGTAATGAGATTAGTTGTACAACCAATCTTACAATTAAATTTACATTTTATTAAAATTTTCTGAGCTAATTTTTTGCGAAACTATTATAGCAGCTTGAAATTGATTGATTGTGGGTGGAAATTTCAACATTTTGGCAAAAAATATGACAATTAATAATATATTTTTCTGATTTAAATCGATATTTCTGCACTGAAAAAACAGTGAACCCACCAGGAAGAAAAATTTCGGTTAATTTTAGAAAATGTTGAATATTTTTAGAAAAATTTAACTAAACAGTATTACAAACGTTGGCATCACACCGATGTCATAAAAATAAGTAAATATTTTCCGACAAATTCAAGAAAATTTATTAGACGTAAGTAAGTTTTTTCACTTGGTAAAGAAAATTTTACAGTTTGAAGGAAAAACTTGGAGTTCAAAATTGCAAAAATGTCTTTAGTGACATACGAAGTTCATGATGAACGCATTTGTAGTAAAATTTGCAAATTTAAAGAAACACTGAACTATTTTTTGGAAGACTTCGTGTCCTTACACTGAAAAAAAGCATACCCGGTTCCAAAGATTTTGTCTTTACTTTAAAAAATTTGGTATTGATTCCGAGCCAAAGAAGCGGAGAATACAAGTAAGGATACTTTTAAGACACAATTCTCTTTTAAAATCGGGTTTTGTGTACTTGCTTCTAGGAAGCAAATTTTAATTTTTCGCTTTTTCAGCTTTTTTTCTTCATATGCTATCAAAGTCCTTTAAAAACAAGTTAACGACGACTTTATTTTCCAAATTAAGACTCGACTTCTAGTAGAAATTATGCTGTGTTTCAAGTAAAAAACGTCTTTAAAATAAAGTGTTGAAAAACATGTCCTATATTTGAACGATTTTTTGCTTTGTAGTCAAGATGCAAAAAGACAACAAATTTAAAGACACCCAGCAAAAACTCTCATTACCCGGTAATCTTGTGGGTAAGCCTATTTAAAAATTAATAACCACTTATTAATTGGCATCGCTTCGGATTACATTTACATACGCATGTCCTAGAAGGAAAGGACTTCTCCCCAGGCATACTTTCGGCCATAAAATAAGTAGTGCATTTAAAGCATATAATCACCTAATATGTAATGACTTATTCGTTGATACACCAAATCTTGCAAAATAGCCACTTATTGTCTCAGGCAACCAAATCTCGAAAATATTGATTTCTATCGCCGATTACAATGGATCAAAATATGTAATAGGAGAACTACTTGAATAGAAACGAATATTGTATAAATAAATAATCTAAATTAGATTACACGCAAATTAATTTCACACTTAAAATAGAAATAAATGTAGGTTGTTTAAGGGAGTTGAATTCGTGAATTACGTTATAATATATCCAATTCACATAAGGTTCGAAATCTACTAAAAGTGGATTTTAAGTCTCTTTTTTAAAAGGCAAATGGCATTTGAAATTTAGTTTAAGCGCATTTTGGAAGTGTAATGTGAATGAGGTATAAGAAAGCATTTATTTAAAACATAATATGATAATGTCATTAAACACAATTATTATGAAATATTTTTGATAAAAATTTTTTAACGGAAACATTAACAGAATTACCGTTACATTACATATTCTTTTTGATTTTTTATGTAAGTACTCGATTATGTGAATAATTATACCTAATGGTACCATCATTTATTCTATTTTATTAATTCGTTAACTACAACTGCCTAAAAATTTGAGAATAACAATTCGAAAATTACCGAGAAGTATTTATTTTTGTCATTACAAGTTAGTCATTATAACTCGCCGCAATGTAATGCAACGTGTAATGACAGCTTTACTCCTGGTAATGTCAATTGTAATGAGATGTGGTTACCTAGTTTTTGCTGGGCAATTTCATTAAATTTAAAGATGATATCCATTTTTAAATCAAATCACATAATTATAAGGACAATACGACTTCATTGAAAAGTTTATCGACCTTTGGTCAAGGAAAAAAACTTTATACTAGAGAAATGCGTCTTCTAGGCTAAGCAAAATTTGCATTCGTATTTTAAAGACATGAAATCTTTGACCTCACGACAATATTTTTTTCAGTGTAGTTAATCTTTATGCTTCATTTGTGTAAATTTTTCCTCGGTTTTAGTTAATTTAACTAACGTACGCAAAAAATTATTAGAGTAAAAGAAACTTTCTCTAAACATAATAATTCCGTGAACTAAAATAATGTTAAATTGGCTTTAGTGAAATAGAGAGTTCACTTTTTTTTGAGTGTGATTGATTGGCGGCTAAATTTGAGTCGAGATGAGTCGACATATTCGGCTGGCAAAAAATGGTCGGCGTCGACTGAAATCATCGGTTTTTTCAGCAATTCTAGTGACTCTTGATGTACCAAACATTTTATTTACTAAAAATTAAACGTTGATGATTGCTATTAATACACAGAAGAAAAAGTGTCTCGTAAATTTAAGAAGATTTTTACAATAATTTATTACAAGAATTTTCCAGAATTTTCGTTCATTTTTCGTATCTTCAACGAAAATTAACTACTCGAAAGGAAATTTTACAAATTCTAAGTAGCAATCGTTTAGTTCATGGCCTACAAAATACGATGGGAATTTCCTTAAAAAATGTCTTAAGTGGTAGTTAAAAATTCGTTTGTCATGCTATAAAACTACTTGTGAAATGTAAAGTATTTTCTAAATAATAAGTGCAATTTACTATAAGATTTTTTTGTATGAGAAAATATTTTTTTACGAAAAATTAACTTGAAAGTGGATAGGAATTTCTTACTGACAATTCCTATAGTTAATAATTGTTGGTAAAAAATTACCCAATGAAATATTTTTAGTTCACATGTAATTAAATTTATAGACATTTTCGTCAAAAATGGTAGATAACATTTCATGAAAATTTTGCAAATTTTAAGTTAAACGTTTCATCGTTCATAAACTGGTGTGCCTTTACGAATATTATTCTTAGAGTAAATTGTCAGCAGATGCGATGAACTAAAGCATAGTACAGAGATCTTTATCGGCATAGTGGAATGTGATTAATGTAAAGATGATATTACTTGAGTTTTGTTGTGTATACATGAGCGTGGGGTTGTTTTTATTTTTGTTCATTTAGTGGTTTGTGTGTGTGTGTATGTATTCGCGGATGGTTTATTTGGCTGGATGAGGTGTTGTTTTCAATAAAGGCACATGTGTTTTTGTTGTTTTAGGAATGTTTTGGCTTTGCTTGGTTTTGTTTGGCATGCTTCAGTTGTATAGTTGGCGTTGGCGTGGGCTGTTGCATCTTTTAAGCATGTATGCAACAAGGGAAAAGGGAATATAAAGGCATGGAATATTTTGGACTTTTGAGACATATATTTGTGTTTGTTTATTAAACCTTTTAAATGAAAGTTATTAATATTTTATCGGTAGTTTATAAAAAAGTTATTAAGAATATTTAGGAAAATATGTTGGAATTGAAAGTGTATTGAAATTTTTATTATTCAATGTAAAAAATTAATATTCAATTCCAGATGAATTTGAAAAATTTTTGTTATATCTCAGCGTATAGTTTAATCATAAATTGGTAAGTATTTTTTTAATATGGCTTTCTTTTAAAAAGAATATTTTTATGTACATTATTATTTGTTAATTATTATTATTTTTTTTTTTTTTGAAACCAGTTTAATGTTTTTCTTTGTTGTAAAAGCAATATTTAATTTCAGAGCAATTCCAGATGGATTCGAACAAATTTAAAAAAAAATATAGAATTGGTAAGTTTTCTTTTAAAAATTGGATTTCTTTCAACTAGAATATTTACGTTTTTATGACCTTTTTATCATCAAAATTAATGTTTTTAATACCTTATTTTAGTATTTCTTTAATCATTTTTTTTTTTTTTGGAAAGCAATGTAATATTTTTAATGTAAAAGACAAATATTTAATTTCAGAATAACCCATTAAAAATTTGGAAACATTTTTAGTACTCCTTGGCTTGTAATTTAATAGTGAATTGGTATGGATTCTTTAACTTTCTTTTAACCAGAATATTTGGCTTTTTTATGCATGTTATTATTTTTTTCATTAGATTTTTTGGAAACCTATTTAATAATTTTATTTAATGTAAAAAATAAATATTTAATTTCAGAGTAACACAAATAAATTTGGACAACTTTTTATATTTTATACAATTTAATAGAGAATTCGTAAGTTTTATATTAAAAATTTGGCTTTCTTTCAACTAGAATATTTATTTTATTATATCCTTCACATCGATAACAACACAGTTTTATGAGTTTATATAGAATACTTCATTATTTCTCTAATTGTTTCAGGTACAAATTTTATGAGATACGTTTTCCAAAGAAAAGTTGAATTCCTTACACCATTTGATAAAATGAGCCCAAATATGGTAAGTTACAAGCTAAAATAAAGATTTAAAAAATTATATTTCATTACATGGTGTTAATTTTTAACAATTTTCATCATTGCTTCCATTTTTTTCCAGCAAGATATGTGAAAAAATTACCTACGATGAATAAAACAAGGATAAGTCAAAATGTTCAAACAGCGAGTTCAAATGAACTACTCTCTGTTCCACGTGGTCATAATTTTTATTCACAAAAAACATTGTATTAAGAACGTTCATCATAAGTTTTTATAATAAAGTACTTTTGCTTAAAGAAAGTTTAATTTTAATGTATGAAAATTTTCATAATAGTAAAACGGTTTGTTGTTCCTTTACTTATTTAATTTCTCTGTACTGTGGAATGATTGATTTAAAAATAGTTTAGTCGTCGACATTTTAAAGAGACTGTTAACCAATTTTTATTATCGGGTTTCTCACAAAATAAGCAAGTAAACCAAAATAATACTGACTTTTTAACTTGGTAGGGGTATATAAATCTTATGGTGTTGTAAAAATGAACTAAACTACAATGTTATAGATGAACTAAAATTTAAGAAAATTATAAACTAGACAAGTTGAAAAAAATCTTAAGGGCAAATCATGGTCAATATTACTACAGTTTAGTTCATTTTGCAATGGAAAAGGGTTCACTGTTTTTTCAGTGTAGTAATGTTTTTTCTACCCAACTAGACTTGTATTAAATGTTATGGAAAATTTTGATAACCACCACTCTAATGTTCACCTATAATGGTCACGGTCGAAGTCATTAGAACAAATACAAAATTAAAAAATCGAAATGAATTTTATAATCAAATTTCCATATTTTTATTTCGAGCAGGGGCAGGAGGATGATGTTTTCCAACATTTACATAAGAAAGTTATCGCATTGGTCTTCCTCTTTACTGCTGCTCCTCCTTATCGTCTCTATTTATTGTTATTCTCACTTAGACATATTCTCCAAAACAATTGTGCGAAAACAAACTGCGCAGTACCCCAAATTTTTGAGAGGTCCATAGAGTTAGACGACTGAAGTGGAAGTGGAAGGCGAAGGCATATAAATAAAGCGCGTGTTTTGATGCTAAAAATTTAAATAATTCGTAAACAAAATGCTAATACCACAAATACATACATATAGACTATGTATGTATGTGACTGTTTGTATGAAAAGTAAACAATATTTGGGAATTTTTTTGTTTGGCATTTAAGAACCTAATGCAAAATCCAAAGAATCTAAAAAAAATTAACGTAAACAAATAGGATGTTATGAATTTTCAAAATGAGGTGATAATTAAAATGACATTTTTATTACAAATACAAAAAAGCGTTATAATAATGAAACAGGTTATGTTACAGTAAACACAAATGCATATATATTACATACATTCTATATGAATTTAAACCTTTTATACACCTCAAGTACCTATCGAAGTCGAAATATCCTTCTATAGATATTGTCGTTGAGAAATTTTTATTAAACAATATAAAAAAAACAGATCCGATATGGCATCAGTATTGAAGTGAATTTGCTTGACAAAACATGGCGATCTGAGGTACTCCTGTCAAAGCCTGGTACTTATATAAAAAGGCAATATCAAGATGTGGAAACTAAAAATCAATAATTATGCGTAATTGTTTTATATATGTTTTAGTCTGGAATCCATGAAACGTCGTTGTGTGTATCAGGTGATGCCGATTTCCCTAATGCCATATTGCATTAATTTAGGGAAATAGGTTATAGCTTGAAAATGAGCACAATACGCAATTTCCCTTGAAAGCCAATATAAGTTTCAGAACTAGAAATTAAATGTAAGTATCAATACGGAGTGTCGGCAACGCCACAGTAAAAGGAGAGTACTTATTGACCCTACAACAAAAGAATAAACAAAAACGTTGCTCCCCTTTATTGCACGGCACACAGAAAAAAAAGTAAACTACATTATGGGAAAAATTAACTATTTCGTGCGAATATTAAACATAATTGTATTCCAAATTTTGAAATTCATTAAATGAACGAACATTTTTTTGAAATTTTTGGATTTTCAACTACCATTTACGAAATGCATCATTCTCGAAAAGCAAAAATGAACTAAAAATAAAGAAAAACTCTTAGGCGCCAGATCATTAACATTTTAACCACGCAGTAGTCCATTCTTACTATTTTTGAGAAGTGTACGAAGAACTTCTTCTGTTTTAGTCAGAATTGAACTAATTTATACGTCATTGAAATTTTACTGACATTTAGTTCATAAGATTTTTGAAACATACTTGGAATAAATAAAAAATCATTGGGCTGGGGAAAATTTCTTACAAAATTTTAAAAATAAACTAAAACAAAATAAAATTTTTGCAATTTTTTCTGTGCATAGAAAAGAAGCTCTTGGGCTTTAATTTTTAAATTCTTACTGACTCTTCAGCAGAGCATATTTCTTTATTATTTTCATAAATATTTGTCAAAAATGTATTGGGGTTTTTGTGAGGAATTTTAATTTAAATTGGGAAAGCGAAAGCGTATTAATTTGGGGACAAGAGCAAATACGATCAACACTGCTTATTGCTTCTATTTCACGATGTTCGTCCGTCTATCTGTCTAAAAATTATCGAAATATATTTTAACATGTATTTTATTGTAGCAAATTGTAATTTTTTTTAATTTCTGGGTATTGCCAAAATTTTTCACATATATAGAAAATACATTTTCATTCTATAATTTTAGGTTGATCTTTGTTGGAAAACTCCCAATGAGAAGTGAGATTTTAATTCTAATATAATATAATCAAAGGTCTCACGAAAATTGTTCGTCTTTGAGCGACGACCGCTTTTCAGAGCTGCCCAAGTTTGATCATTTTCAGTTAAATCGTATACAAGTTTTGTTACAAGTTCAATAAATTCTAATGAGGTTCGTCTAAGTTTTTAAATTGAAAATGTTAAGAAATATTAACCAGCATTATACACGCAAAAAAATAATTCTTTCCTCCCAAACGAAATTTTAGACAAACAAAGTTCGTTTCTCATTTGCTTTTCGCTGTAAGGAAGTGTATTTGGAAGAAAAGTATATACTTTTTGTGATAAACGTTTATTCTTTTCCAGGATGTAAAAACAATTTCATAAAGACTAACTCAAAAAAAATTTTTTCTGGCTATTTTTTTCCCTCACATCTTTCTTTTCCCTCACATCTTTCTCACTTCCACGAAGATTTTTAGTTTTTAGCACCTTTTTCTGTAATACAAACAATGTAGAAGAAATTATACGATTTTATAAATGTTTAAAATTTTTTTACCTTTCGCCTGGACGGAGAATCGAACCGCGGACCATGCACTTTGTAAGCCAACACACTAACCACTGAGCTATGTACCTGTTATGGTCATCAAGAGATAAATATCCATATAAGTTATATTTATATAGCATAGCTTGCGGCGCCCACGAACCGAATAAACAAAGTTTATTTAACAGAAACAAACATTTAGTTTGGCACCGTGGAGCAGTGGTTGCTACGTCTGACTCTCATGCCAAGGGTCGTGGGTTCGATCCCTGCTTCGACCAAAGTTTTTTTTTTTTTTTTTTTTTACATACATTCTACATATGTTCCGAAGATTCCGAAAAAAATTTTCAACATTACATTGTACTATATTAAATTTTGAACTGTAAAATGTGTTTTATTAAAGACCAAAAGTCAGAAAGGAAGAGTGTTTGATATAAACGAAATGGACTCTGTTGTTGTTTCAAAAATAACTTTTTTTATTGAAAAAATAAAAACTTTGTAACAAACGAATTTTTTTGGTGATAAAAGTGTAAAAATTTCGAAGCAATTCAAAAAACTCTAACAAAAGAAAAACGTTTTCGGTACACGTTTTCCAAACGTTTTTTTTCTTTGCGTGTACATTTGTATTTGTTAATAAATGTATGTTCATATATATACGAGTATAGCCTTGTGTTTTAACATCGCTTTTTTGTTTTCTTTTAGTTTTAAACTTTACGCGTTGTATTGAAAAAAAAAAAACAAAAAAATTTCGCGAATATACGCGTACTTACTACATATTTCTATACGTAGACTTGAGTATACATTGATATACGCATAAATAAACCTCTGTATGTAATTCGATTTATTTTACTTTCAGCAATGGCCTCAATGTAAATAATATACTGATAATACATGCAAAACCCCTTCATCTCTGTGTGTGTAAAATGCCTTAAATCCATTTTTACAAATTGAAAATTTCTTTGCAGCGAAGATTAAAGCATTACACGCGAAGAGAAACTATGATCATCGCAACCATATTTATTACAGTTCAAGCAGTAATAACATAGTGTTATATTTGAATGGTAAATCACAACCGACTATTGTTGCACCGAAAAAAAGTAAACTGTTTTATAGGTACTAAGTCGTACGAAAATTGAATTAAATTTTGCTACACACTTTTAGATTTCCCCAAAACGGTGTTAAAACCAGAAAAATTTAATGCCCTGTTGTACTTTTTAACTACAGTTCACGAAATTACACCCTCTAATAGAAGAAAATATTAACTAAAAGTTAAGAAGAAAATCACTGGCGCCAAATCATGACCATTTTAACCATACAGTAGTTCATTCTTACTATTTTTGGGAATCGTACGAAAATTTTCATTTGCTTTAGTTCATATTGAACTTATGTGTACGGTCATCGAACTTTATAATCACGTTTAGTTCATAAAATATTTGAGACATACTTACAAAAACGAAAATTTCATTGGGCTGTGGAAAATTTCGCAAAAAGTAATAAAATTTAACTAGTAACAAATATTTTTTTTTGCAATAAAAATAAATTCAATTTAGCGTTAGTTTAACTACGGAAATTTTTTTCTGTGTGGGCAGCCCAGCAAAAAAAAATTGGAAGTTGTTCCACAAACATTTCTTTTAAAGCGCATCCCGGAATCCCCCATAATTTTTTCCACTTCCGATGCAGTTCTTTTGGACAAGTCCACAAACATTTCTTCTAAAGCTCATCCCGGGATCCCCTATCGATTTGTCCACTTCCAATGCAGCTTTAGAGCCAATGGACAAGCTTTAGAAAGTACACGCAAAGAAAAAAAAAAAAAACGTTTGGAAAACGTGTACCGAAAACGTTTTTCTTTTGTTACAGTTTTTTGAATTGCTTCGAAAATTTTAAACTTTATCACCAAAAAAATTCGTTTGTTACAAAATTTTTATTTTTTCAATAAAAAAAGTTATATCAAACACTGTTATCGTTTATATCAAACACTGTTCTTTTCTGACTTTAGGTCTTTAATAAGACACATTTTACAGTTCAAAATTTAATATAGTACAATGTAATGTTGAACATTTTTTCGGAATCTTCCGAACATATCTGGAATATATGTAAAACAAAAAAAAAAACAAAACAACTTTGGTCGAAGCAGGGATCGAACCCACGACCCATGGCAAACTAAGTGTTTGTTTCTGTTAAATAAACTTTGTTTATTCGTTTCGTGGGCGCCACAAGCTATGCTATATAAATATAACTTATATGGATAATTATCTATTGATGACAATAACAGCTACATAGCTCAGTGGTTAGTGTGTTGGCTTACAAAGTGCAGGGTCTGCGGTTCGATTCTCCGTCCAGGCGAAAGGTAAAAAAAAATTTTAAAATTTATAAAATCGTATAATTTCTTCTACATTGTTTGTATTACAGGAAAAGGTGTTAAGAACTAAAAAACCTCGTGGATGTGAAGGAAAATGCAATTAGCAATTGAGTTAGTTTTTATGAAATTGTTTTTACATCATGGAAAAGAATAAACGTTTATCACAAAAAGTATATACTTTTCTTCCAAATACACTTCCTTACAGCGAAAAGCAAATGAGAAACGAACTTTGTTTGTCTAAAATTTCGTTTGGGAGGAAAGAATTATTTTTTTGCGTGTACGGAATAAGGCCGTTTTAAGTGAAAATTTAAGTTTTGGACAATTATAAAGAAGTAAAAAAATAATAAAAAAATAACAAATTATCTCCGCTGTGATTTGAACATGTGCCGTTTGACTTTTTCACTTCCAAGGGAGTTCTTTTGAGAAGGTTTTACAAGATAGAATAATTTTTAATTTTTTGTTGATTTTTAATGGAAAAAATAAATTTATACAAAAATATATGACGAAAAAATAAATAATATAACGTGTATACAATAAAAAAAAATAATTTTTTAGAAAAATATTTAATAAAAAAATTTTTACTGGTGAGATTTGAACCAGCGTACTTTACTTTTCATTCATAATAATAAAGAACATCTCAGGAAGTAGTTAGAATGTCATGCCGTGGTGTCATATTAGGTTCATATCACAAACATTTGAATAGATGATTTTATATATCGTGTTCAATGGCGTTTGGCGCTGAGTGTGCTAAGGCGTTATGTTATGGTGCTAACAGACTCAGGTTCAACCCCCGGTGGAAGCGAAGAAGTTTTTCAAATTGTAAAAATAAATAATAAGCAAAATAATAAATAAAAAGTGAAATTGGAAAAAATTGTTTTCTAGTTTTTTTTTTTTTTAATTTCTTCATCCAAATGAACTTCCAAGCCACAATTTCTAAAGCAATGCAAAGGATCTTTTTTTGCTGGGAAATTAAACATATGAAAAAGAACAAAATGTTTTTGTATAGTACCACAAATCGTTATAATAATACTAATGCCTTTATAATTTTAGATTAGAGCTTTTGCGGATAACATGTTTTCTTGAAGGAAAAATAGAGCTCTTTAAATAGAAATTCATAAATTCAGCTTTTTTGTTTACCTTAAAAAAAAAAAAACACTTTAATAGCAAAATTACATTTTGTTTGTCAAATTTTTTCATTTCGTAGATAGGTGTTTTTTGTGTTGTGTTCTTTTTTCGTAAATATGTACATACATACATATTTATTATCTGAAGTATATACAAGCAAACATTTTGTCTATCAAAACAGTAAAGGAAAACCAAGAAATAAAAAAAAAACTTATCGTTCGCTTGTCTGTCTTTCGTAATTTTGTTTTGTATTCGCATAGGCTCCCCTTAAAGAAACAACACTACACTCGTATGGACTGACGTACGGACGGACATAAAATACATCGACAAAAAATAGATTAATTTGTTTATTTCCATTCCTTTGTTTGGTTGTGGAAAAATATATTTAAAAAAGACTCATTTATTTATATTATCTATATTGCGGTTAATTGTTAATGTTGTGTCAAAATTCAGTGTGACCACCCATATAAAAAATAATAATAAAATTTTCGATACATTGCAAAGAGGCGTAAACACCAAATCAAAAAAGGGTTTTATATATATATATATATATATATTTATATATATAAATATATATATATATATATATATATATATATATATATATATATATATATATATATATATATATATATATATATATATATATATATATATATATATATATATATATATATATATATATATATATATATATATATATATATATATATATATTTCTTTTTTTTTTAATATTTGAAAACTATTACAATTTTTAGAATTTTAATCATACTCACGGTTGAAAATGTCTATTCTTTCACGCTCTCAAATTACATAAGTTGTAAGAGCTCAGGCCATCGCCATAATATTCATACTTGAGGCAAATATACATATATACAAATATAAATACAAATATACATACATAAGTAACATTAGTTATATTGCTTAACTTTACTCCTACACGCAAAGAAAAAAACGTTTGGAAAACGTGTACCGAAAACGTTTTTCTTTTGTTAGAGTTTTTTGAATTGCTTCGAAAATTTTAAACTTTTATCACCAAAAAAATTCGTTTGTTACAAAGTTTTTATTTTTTCAATAAAAAAAGTTATTTTTGAAACAACAACAGAGTCCATTTCGTTTATATCAAACACTGTTCTTTTCTGACTTTTGGTCTTTAATAAAACACATTTTACAGTTCAAAATTTAATATAGTACAATGTAATGTTGAACATTTTTTTCGGAATCTTCCGAACATATGTAGAATGTATGTAAAAAAAAAAAACTTTGGTCGAAGCAGGGATCGAACCCACGACCCTTGGCATGAGAGTCAGACGTAGCAACCACTGCTCCACGGTGCCAAACTAAATGTTTGTTTCTGTTAAATAAACTTTGTTTATTCGGTTCGTGGGCGCCGCAAGCTATGCTATATAAATATAACTTATATGGATATTTATCTATTGATGACCATAACAGGTACATAGCTCAGTGGTTAGTGTGTTGGCTTACAAAGTGCATGGTCCGCGGTTCGATTCTCCGTCCAGGCGAAAGGTAAAAAAATTTTATAAATTTATAAAATCGTATAATTTCTTCTACATTGTTTGTATTACAGAAAAAGGTGTTAAGAACTAAAAATCTTCGTGGAAGTGAGAAAGATGTGAGGGAAAATGCAATTAGCCAGAAAAAATTTTTTTTTTTGAGTTAGTCTTTATGAAATTGTTTTTACATCCTGGAAAAGAATAAACGTTTATCACAAAAAGTATATACTTTTCTTCCAAATACACTTCCTTACAGCGAAAAGCAAATAAGAAACGAACTTTGTTTGTCTAAAATTTCGTTTGGGAGGAAAGAATTATTTTTTTGCGTGTAGTAACATGTTTTTCACAACCATGATATTTTCTCTTTTGCGACAAAAATGTTCCATGTTACCAGCTAAAAACATTTTTGAAGTGATCATATTATTCTTTGTGCGTAGTGAAATAGGTGCCCAGAACAGTATTGCCAGTATTTTTCTAGTTCTTGTTACCAAATTAGGACGCTTTTGTCCCCAAAAATCCCCAATAATTTTTTTTATGGAAAAAGATGTGTTTTTTATATGCAAATTTCATCAAGCCAAATCATTTGCATTTAGCACGAAATAGGATTTTAAAAAAGCTATATAAAATTTGAACAAACATTTCTTCTGACTGGTATATCTACATGTTTAGGGATTACTTTTACTTTTTATTCCAAAGTCTACTGTAATTTTACCGGCAAAATAGGCTTAGTTATAGTTTCTGTCAGCAAATAAAATGCATTGCAGAACAAATCAGCTGTTTACATTTTTCGATCAGAAGTTTTCTCTTTTAAATTTTACAGTGCGCTATGCTTCTTTTTTAATGATGTAGCAATAAAAAGAATTTCATGTAAACCATTATTACACGGATGAAAAAGACTGTTTTTCATATGTTTGGCTATAAACATTATATGTTTGGAACACAAATTTTTAAACACAATATTTTTGAGTGCAAGCATATAATGTTCATAAACTAGCATAACATGTTTGGGACATATATGTTAATATGTTAGAACATATTATGTTTGGGACATAAAATGTTTGTAAATATAATATGCTTGGATGCAAACATATATTAATTTAGAAATAGCCTATAAAGATATATGTGTTTAGTAGCTTGGAGCGCTTTTTAACAGGGAGCGATATTGAATTAAGTTGGTGGTTGTTGCTTGTTATTACAAAATTAACATTTTATTTTTCCTTGGGCAATTGATCAGCTACTTCTTTGATCCTTACAAACTGTGTGGTCCGCTGCTCGAATCCCCGTCCGGCAAAAGGTAAAATTAAAATAAAAAAATCATACAATTGAATAATTTCTTCTAAAATGTTTGTATTACAGAAAAAGGTGCTAAGAACTAAAAAATCTCGTGGAAGTGAGAAAGATGTGGGGGAATATACAATTGGGCAGAAACAAAATTTTGAGCATTCAGGTCGAAAACCTATGTTGTTAGCACCTATATTACCTGTTTATTTTCATAATTCATTGTGATTGTAAATATATAAATAAATAAATAAAATTTTCAGCACAATATTGTTTGGGAGAATATTTTTTTAAGCATATTTTTGGGTGCAAAATGCTTCCAAACATATTATATGTTCACATAATAACATATTGTTTTTTGAAAGACAACATTATTGAATTTGGATGCAAAAATACAAAATGTTTGGAACTTAGACTACCCAAACATATATTGTTTAGACCAATATGCTTTCAAACATATTATATATTGGAAGAGATCAAACATATAAATGTTTGGGCAATACCCAAAAATATATATGCTTGAAGCAAAATATGTTTGTGAGTATATGTTACAGAAGCGATTTTTTGTGAGCGTGTATAAACCTGACTTATATTTATGAAAATACCACCTCAAATCCGCACGTCCCCAACTCAAAAATTTCGTCTACATCCACGAAAAAATATACCCAATACTGCCAACACTGGCCCAGAAGGCGATTCGATATATTTTGCCGAGACCATTAATTTTATCCACATATTATATCGTAACCACAAATGGTTTATGCACCCTCAAAAAAAATCGCTTCTTTAACATATGTTCCAAACATATTTTGCAGGAAGCACATATATTATTGCATACTGCCGAAACATTAATATGTTTGTTTTATGTGAACATATTATATGTTTGGAAGCATTTTGAGCCAAAAATATTATATGCTTGGAAGATTTTTTCCAGAACACGATTGTGCTCATTCCCTAACATACTCGTAATTTTCACTTCCACGAAATTTTTTTGTTATTGGCACCTTTTTCTGTAATACAAATAATGTTGAAGAAATTATTCACTTTTATAATTTTTTTAAATTTTACCTTTCGCCTGCACGGAGAATCGAACCGAGGACCATACAGTTTGTAAGCCAACACACTATCCACTGGGCTACGTAGCTGTTATAGTCACCAGTAGATAATTATCGTTTTAAGTTACATTTATATAGCATAGTTTGCAGCGCCCACGAGCCCATGCAAACATAACATTATTTAACAGAAACATACATTTGTTTGCCACGTGGAGCAGTGGTTAGCATGTCTGCCTTGCATGCAAAGGGTCGCGGGTTCAATCCCTGCTCCGACCGAACATTTTTTTTGTTTTGTTTTGTTTTTTTTTTTTTTTTTTTAATTTACACATTTATATTTATACTATATTATTTTTTTTTTAAATGAAACTTCGAAATGTGCGTTATTAAAGATATATAGTCAGTAACAGTGCTTGATATAAACGAAATTGACTGATTTTTGGATAAAATATTATTTTTTATTGCAAAAATAACAATTTTGTAATAAAAAACTGTTTTTGGACAAAACTTTAAAATTTGGAAGGACTTCAAAAACTAACAAAAGAAGAACGTGGAGTCGAGTATAAACATACATACATAATTTTATAATATAAACATAAATTTATTTAGGAGTGAACAGTTTTTTACTAGCATTTAACACCATCGCTCTAAAATTCCTTTTATTTTTCTTTAATAATTCATTTTAAAGAAAATAAACTTTTTAAATTGTTTTAGCTGTAAAACTCGAACTTAATGCCCGCTTTTATATTTGATGGTGTCCGTCAACTCCTCGTGGACTACTAAAGAGGAACTAAAGTTTGTTTTTTTACATTTTACTGTGTAATTTTTCACTATTCCTCCTTATTTCATTTTACTGTCCCAACTCTAAAAAGAATATAGTGCCCTTTCGCTATTTTTATGAAGACCCCTGATTTCTTTTAACGAACCAAGAAAAAAATTGTGCCCATAATGCCATCATGATAAACAAAACACATGTCCACACATACATAAAATGCTGCTCTCAAGGCGAAAACATATGCTGTTTGTTTTTCAAATGTCTATTCTCTTGGTTCCGAATGTCTATTCTCTTTATTCAAATTAAATAATATTTAGACTTAAGCATATCAAATTTTTGGCCTTATCATAAAACAGTTTTCCGAAACAACATACAAGCGGTTTCACAGAAATTGTTCTCTTTTGACTCTTTTGCTGTGTTATATTGATATCTTTCGTCAACTCTCCCGTTTTTCATCTCTATTTCTCTCTATACTCTCTCTGTCGCTTTGAATAAAATATCACAACATATGTATGTTTAGTCGAAATTTGTAAATTTATATATGTTTGTATTCACACATATGATTTTTATGAAACATTCATGCCCCAAACATAATATATTCTAACATATTAACATAGATGTCCCAAACATTTAGTGTTAGTTTAGGAACATTACGTGTTCGCACTTAAATATATTGTGGTTTAAAATCGTGCCCGAAACACATTTTGTTTATATCGGAACATATGAAAAACATATTTTTCTAACAGTGTGGCCATATAAAAAACACACGTTTATGGAAGGATCTAACATTGTTTAAAATTCGAAACCCCGAAAATCACATCCCAACTTTTAAGCTCTTGTAAAACTTAAAAAATATTATTTCAATATATTCAATTCAAAAAGGTTGTTATAAAACAACCAAAGTTTCCATAGCAGCTGTATTGGGCTATACGGATGTTAGTTTTGAATATTGTACAACAATAAATATACAAACATGCGTATATACTGATCTTCCATCTTCCGTATTTATGTAGTACAACCCGTTTCCACGTATTATGCCGGTGGTGATCCATAGATTTATAATTGAATTTTTGTTTTTTTTTTCGTTTCTTTTGATCAGAACAAAACAGAAGATCCCTTGAAGCATGAATCAATTTATAACGAAACATAGTTTATTGCGGAATCAAAGATTCACTGGCGGACAGGTTGGTGGGTATGACAACTTTTTTCACACACGGTGATAGAGATGACTGTTTGAAACTGGTTTCACAGACAAAGACTTCATTTACTACAGAAATCCAATCGCAAATGAATGGGTTATGCCAAGCTGAATCGTCTAAATATATTCGTAAACTTTTAAGACAAGTCTTGAAAGTCTTGCAAATTCTTCAATTGAATAGAATTACTGAAGGACAACTATACGAGTCGTTGGCTTTTAGAGGTACTTCCATTTAGGTAGTTACGTTATTTTGTAAATGAAATCTATTTACTTTATTTAAAATTATTTAATGTTAAATGTATACACTCAAATAAATGTGTTAGTAATAAATAAATTAAAATCAAATAGTATTTGCTAAACAAATAAATAACCCTTAATCTTTTAAGATACAACCAGAATAAAATCTTACGTCTTAAAATGTTGACCGAATTCTACAAAATCAAGTTTGTTGCATTTAAGACATCATAGTGCAGTTTCAAAAAATATTTTTTCCGGAAACTCTATAGTATTTCTGCATAATCTAAAATCAAAATTGAAAATCAAATTTTGCCTGAAAATTCAAAAACCTGCATATTGGAAGATAGTCTTCGCCAGAGATAAAAGTAATGTTGGTAAAAAAGTTTGTGTAGTGTAAAACTATCTCCATTCTTTACTAAAAAATATTTCCAAAAAGCTCAGATACAAGTTCAACAAATCAAAATATACATAATTCTTTCAGTACTTTAAAGTCTGCGAAATTTTAAGAAATGATTGCTATTAATAGCAGTCTCACTCTTGTGAGTTTAGTAGGTTTCTCTAAAATTGGTATTAATCATCGTAATATTAGAAATCACATGGCAACAAGCACATGGCTTTTGTCTATGCTGGCCATAGCAACAGAATATCTCAATGTTGGCTTAAATGTTGTTGAACTTAAACAAAAAAAACGTTTAAAATTGATTGACATAAATCATGATTACAAACGGATGTGTAGACTAAATTCAAGCCATCGATCGTTTTATTACGTTTCTTTGAGCTCTTACCTGTTCATAGGTATTATTCCAGGGCACAATGGTCTTCTCCTTTGTTTTTTTTTTTTTGATGAATTTAGGACTCCTTAAAACTCAGGTTTTCTTGAAGGCAGGTGTCATCAGTTTGAAACAATTTTCAATCTCTTTTTTAAATCATTTGGGGAGGGGATGTGTTTAAGGGTTTCTTTGAGTTTAGGTCTAGGTAAGAGGAATTGTTGTAGTGTCATCATCATGATAAAAGGGACTAGACTTTAGTAAAATAAATTTACAATGTATCATTGAAAAAGGAGAGGATTAGGATGAAGAATTGGGATAGTGTTAGGGCACTGGTTTTTATTTTTTTCTCTTCAAATTTGGAATTTATTTTCATTTTGTGAACGAATTCTCAATGGGCGGATGTATCAATCTCTTTTCATTTTTCAACAATACCTGTTGTTTCTCTTTACATTTGGTTGTTGGTTTTACATATCATTTCATGCGAATTTATATTATTTTCGATTGATATTTTGTTTTTCAATGTATTCTATGTATGTGGTGGTGTATTATCACTTTGTTTACACCAAGAGCAAATAGGGATAGATTTATTCAAAAGGTGGGTCTTTTTGTTGTAGTTGCTTGTTTTTGTGTTTTTCTTTTTATTAGGACTTTTATGTATTGTTTCGTTCATTATGTATCATTAGTTTATTAAATTTTTTCATTGTTTTATTTTTATTTGTTTGGTTTGGTACTTTGTTCATTTAAAAATACTTAAGGCATTTATATGTAACTTGATTTTCGTTTTCACTTATGTTTTGTAGGAAGGACATAAGAAGGATTATACATTTCATTGAGTTGAATTATCAGCTTATCACCCTCTATGTGTATTAGGTTAGGTTTTTTCTTCTGGTTAATGTTATCTGAATCTTGAGAGCGTATTCAAAATGTAAATATAAATGCGCAATTTGACAGTATCGAAAGAATGTCAAAGACATCCGAGAGAAAGTGTTGAATTAAATCATCAAATCAATGTTGAGGATCCCCAAAGCTAAAAATATGTTTTCCCTCACATACATCAAAAGATTAATATCGTAAAATATTAATCAAATATGCATGTTTGCCAAGTAGTGGTGAATATAAGTAATTTTCCATTCCAAAATGTTTGCCAGAGAATTGTACTGTAATCAGAAACTAAAATTAGGCTTAATTTGGAATTTGAATTAGGGTTATTGTCAGCTCTCAAAATGTAGTATTACATGTAATAGTAACCGCAAAAATGTCAAGAACATACTATGATTTAAATAAATAAAAATATTATACCAGCATTCAAATATCTATTTTATAGATCAAGAAAAATCGAAGTGGACCTTTTTTCAAAATGTCTGTTAATTGAAAATCGTCATTTTGATTTAATTTATCAACTTTATAGTTTTCAGAATCGAATTATTTCATAAAATATTTTATATAGGGAACTTTCTTGACAAAATAAGGAAGGTAGTATCATTTCTACAAGAACAACATTTGTAATCTTCAAGAGTTAATAATTTTGTATATTATATATATAATTTGATATAATAAAATGTCCAGAGTATTTTTTATCATTGACATTATGTACTGCTAACACAATATTGGTGGAAAAATCTACTGTAATTTTAAAATAATAAAAGGTCGATATGGCATGTGGAGAAAAACTTCATTACCACAAGAATTTTCAAGTTAGAAAAAGTTGTTCTGTTAGCAACAATTAACTACTTTCCTTTTTATTGTTATTATTTTTTTTTTTTGCATTTTAACATAATTTTTTACTTCGTAGAGTCTATATATAATTTTAATTCGATTTTTAAAAATTTGGTAGCTCTGGGCCTTTTGACCCACATCTTGGGAACAACAAATAAATAATAATGGACGGACCGTCGGACAAAACTTGATCATCTCGTTATAGTTCTGGCGTAAAATTGTTTAAGTCGATCAAAGTTGGAACTTGACCAAATGTGTAAGTTAAATAAGTCAATTCCTTCATGTTAAATTGGCTTTATTTCATATTTCTATTAAACATCCCAGGACAAGGGCAAGAAATAAGATCTCTGATAATAGTGAGCATCGTCCGATTATTTTGTTTAATTTTGTTTAACTACAATGCTTTTTTCCAACTGGAAAACCAGCTATTTCACCAATTATGCTCAGTTCTCATTTTGAATTGGAAATATTTATTTTTAGCTTTGAAATACACTTTTACTCGGAGGGCTTTATGTTAGTATACTTTTATATGTTTAAGATTGTTTTTTCAACTTCCGATTAGTATTTAATCCAATATTACATCAGCTGTTTACATATAGCCGTTTTACAACAACAGGATAAATTCTAACTGGAGGTTGAGAAGTCCAACCGTTGTTGTGTAACAAATAGATGATATCAAATTTAAATTTTGATGGTAATTTCACGGTTTAGACAAATTTATGAGTGTTTTGCTCCTAGCTCTTGTGTTCTTGGACTTTGAGCTAATTGAATGTCCTAAATGAATACATACTAAAGAGATTGATATAATGACTCTTAAAACTAGACGATTTTATAAAATCTTAAATTTCTCAGACTACTCTGACAATTTTAATACAATATTACTGGTTTACTTTTTTCCATTTCATCACATTTAAGATTGATTTTCTGTTATTTAAGGTATGATATTTTTTGGTAGTTTGAAGACTTTATTCTAAGGTGTTGGTTTTTTTATTAGTTCTTTTTTTTTTGTTATTCTTATTTAGAAAATAAAAAATTATAAAATTCATCTTTATGGTTGGTTTGTTGTGTTATTCAATATGTTCTGCTTAAGTTAATATGGTTGTTCTTTCTTTATATGCGAAATTGATTATAAACATGCTGCCAATGTTCTTATAGTTATGCTATGTTTTTACTATGTCTGTATGTAGTTATGTAAGTGGTTATTACGTGTGTCCGTGTATACATATTTAATTATGATTATAAATTTGGTTTATATCTGACAATTTTATAGGATTTAATTTTTGTTTTTCTCTTTATTCTTTTATTTTTTTTATGAGTGATATTACATATGTTAATTTTTATTGTTAATAATGGCACACCAAACGCACACAATTCGTTTTTATTCATTGTATATAAGTTTAAGTTACATTTAAGGTTTTAGTACGCAAACATTTTCTTCAAAATAATGCAAAACTGTGTGAAAATTACATATGGATAAAGGAATGGACCATTGGAAAGCATAGGGAGGAATATAAATAAATAAATACAATTGTAATGTATATTATAAAATGTACCGTTTTCATAAAAAATAATGCTGTTATGTGTTTGTGTCTTATGATTAGTTTTTATTCGCGCAATACTATTTTTTAAGCAAAACAATTTACAACTGCACCAAATTAATTTCATGAATTTTTTCTTTCTAATGCTCGAGTAAAAAAAAAAACCCACAAATGAGGAGTAAATATTCAACCATGGCCCAAACGAGTTAAAACAAAATTTTCCTTGCTGGTACCATGGAAATACTATTGCAAACGGCTGTACTAAACCAGAAGACAGATTACCATTTCTTATCATCTAATAGAAAAAATTCTTGATATTAATCGCAAAAATCAACGGCTCTTTTTTGGCAAACAAATTTATATTGTGATATTCTTAATACATATGACATTGCACATATATAGACGTAAATTTGATATCAATTTCCTTGTAATTGGCTGAGCAGACGTTTGTTGTGGTTGTTGGATAGTTTGAGTGGCTATTGTTTGGATTTTGTTCTGCTAATGTGAATACCACAGTTTGAGAGCCTTTGGTAGAGCATTGATAGCGAGAGAGTAAGTCAAGGCGAGTGTAGAAGCATATTAAGTGAAATAGCGATGGGGAATTAAAGAGATTTCCTGATTTTTTTCTAAAGTCGTTAATAATTGTAAATTTAGAAATATTGATATCTCTTTAAGACACTACTTTCCCATTGCCAAACTGCAGATATATTTGCGTCTAAAAAATATCAAGAATATTTGTGTGTTTGATACACATCTGAATAAAAAAAACACAAAGCTAACACGGAATTGATAAAAGTTAATTAATTTAGAAAATTTCCGTGCGTGAAAGTGCCATGTATTATGAAATGCCATATTACCTATGACTTTTTCTTCGCCACCTTTATTCCAATGCATTCGAGTTAAAATTAAAACATCGAAATATTTGGCAAATACAAACCAAACTTCTCTATTGATCGCAACCATATACATCCATAGAATTAAGTGTTAAAATAACAGCAATTTGCTTTATTATAATTTTTGGTCCACCGAATAAATATAAAAAAATGTTACTAAAAACATAACCTCCCCCTACATTGTGATAAAATTTTAGAATAGTCGTTTGTTTATAGTTCCATAGATTTGTTTAAATGTTTTATATATTTCGAACGAATTAAACCGGATCTAGCAAACAATGACGATTCTCGCCTTTTCTGCTATTTCTCCTAAGAAAGTTTTTTGGATACTCTATTTTACTTGGTATAGTTTTTTAACAAGAAATATTTATTCATGTTTTAGACGTCAAACCATGTATACTTTACATTGTTACATTACAAATCCCACAATTCTGTTCATTTTTATCAACTGTTTTACTTTAGATTATCGTTGCGTTTGAGTGTGTGTGTGAGTATCATTATTTGGAAGGTTATAGTATTTACTTTCATTTCACAACCATATCATATAAATTATTTCCAAAAAAAAAAACTGAAAGTTAGAATATGTTGTTCTATGGATTGCGATCTGTGTGTTATGATAACAAAAATGCTTTAAAAAAAACGAATTCTGAAGATTCTGCATTATTGAGAAGAATAACTTGTACATACAACACTTACAGAACTGTAACAAGTCTGTAGGTAAGTATGTATATAACCTTTTAATTCATTGTTTGTTTTTTTTTTATTGAAATTATTGATTAAAAAACATCTATTACAGTTTAGTTTTTCTTTTAGGTAAAATTAATACATTCCTACATTTATTTTTTTATTTTTTTGTTTTTGTGTTTTTTTTCTTTTTTCATTCATACAATTAGTTATTAATACATTTATTTATTACACATTCATTCATATGTAAGTTTCGTGTGCAAATATCATGCACACATGTGTTAAAATCTTTTGATATTTCTTACTTAGTATGTTTGTTGGGTTATTCGATTAGTTACATAACTTTATATATGTATATTGATCGCATCTCATCATTTAATCTAAATTTGTACAATTAAGTAATGTGACGGCAGCAAGGCTTTCATAGGCCTTTATGGACCTTCGTTACAACAGGCCCTCTTAATGTTTTTGTTTAGTCTGGTTACTTGAGTATGTAATGGCCATTAACGCTTGCCGCGCATGGTGTAAAATTTGCCGATGATAACTGCATGCACTATTGCTAGCGATTGCTTTCACTGAGGCGATTACTTGATAATTGTTAATATTTAAATACAAAAATCACAGTATTGTATGATTATAAATTTCCCATTTGGTTGCTAGTTTGTCTTTAAATGTTCCCCTCATAGCTTGGATTTATTTTTTTCATTTGCAAGGTTTTCAATAAATAGAAGGGATTTTAGATTAAAAGCCGGTGCTAAGTTTGTGTTTCACAGGCGAAAATCAAACATTTTCATGGTTTCTTTAATTAACTGTTATTTTAAAGAAAATGCTAATTGAATTCCTTCAAAGTTATGTTAAATTTGGCGAAAAAAGCCGTATCTTTATTGATATTTTGTACTTGCTACTTGGTTTCCACTTATAAAGCATGAACTTAGTACCAGACTTAATAAAGAAATGTTTTTGCAATTACATATTTGTCGTCCAATAATTAAAGCCACTGGAGCTTTTAATATATAGTTTGCAACAATACAATCCAAAATATTTTCATAAGAATTTTTGTTGTGGATTTTTTCTTTAATTAAAAGTTTTGTTCCATTATGAACTAAGAAATATCCTGTGGTAAGGTGAATATTCGAAAACGTTATTCATTTATGCTTTTTGCCAAAAACTACATACATTTTCCACTAAAAATAAGCTTAACAAAAAATACGTTTTTTTTTTCATATTATACTTCATTCACATTACACTTCCAAAATCCACTTTAACTAGATTTCAACTGTCATTCGCCTTTTAAAAAGAGATTTCAAATCCACTTTTAGTTGATTTCGAGCCTAATGTGAATCAGGTATTAATTGATTTTAATTTTGGACTTTCATTGTGAAACAGGAAAATAGTATTCATGTCTATTATTATTTTTTTTTTTATTATTCCTTCACAAATCTACAGTTCTTTAAGAACCAACATTTATTGCTCGTACATTTTCATTCTGGTTAGTTGAAATCCTTTTCAAAACTCTCAATTTATCGACATATTTACCTTACGTTATCCTTATTTGAGATTTGTTGCAAGTTTCACCAATGTTATTAAAATCATTAACATAGTTTTCAAAAAAAAAAAAAAAAAAAAATAACTAATGTTGAGTTCTAATTGTTTTGGTGTTGAGCATATTTCTTTTAGCGAAACATATCATTTATGTTCTCGCAGAGAAAGCATAACAAAACAAACATTTTTAGATTAGAATTCTTTTCACTACAACAAATGGGAAAATACACCTTATTCCGGCTAACGATTAATTAGAGCTTACTGTTTATTAAGAGTAAACTATCTAATTTGTTGAGACATGACTTTCACGAAATTCATATCGAAATGGTCCATTATGACCATTCAAGCTCATCCTAAATCGTAAAAACTACAAGAATAAGACGAATAAAATGTACGTATTTTTCTTTTTGGAAAGATTGTGTTTTTGAAATCCTCTTAGGAATTCTAACGGATGACATATCGCTCACTTACTTCAAGTCTATTCAAAAAAATTTTTTTTTTGCTTTAATATTTGATTTGAAATCATATTTCAACATTGGAAATAATACTTTGATCGATTGATTTCCTCATTCTTAAAGTAAGATGGCGATTGTTTACACTCTGATATCTTCAGTTTTATATTTTAATATATTTTGGATTGTCTACCCTCTTTCCCCACATGCCTTTACAAAGTTTATGAATAGATGATAAGATATTAGAATCACAATTCGTTCTTAAAAGGTTTAATTTTCATATATATTTCGAAGGAAATTCGTAAATATTTATATTTTCACACTAAGGCAATTAACTAAAGAGGACGTATTTTAAGATTCTCCTCCTCCTCCTAGTATTTACAAGTTTCACAATAAAAAAGAAACAAATAAAAATTCGTCCAAATAGAGACAAATATGACTTGCATATGCAATACTGGTGTGTATTGCACTTCATTTTGCGTCGTTAAAGAACCTTAAAGAAATTGCAAAAAATAAAGAGAACCTGGGATGGAGAAGGGAGACCATGTGTGAGATTATATATTGTTATGGTATGTACTGTTTTTGCATTAATAATGTTGGCAAAATAAAAACAAATATAAATGCAAAAAAAAACAAAATATTGTCTAATTTAATAGATGTCACCTTTTTGGACCGCAGCCAACTTACAAAAATTAAGAAATATATGAAAAAAAACTTTAATTCTGGGGGACACTAAATGTACGTACTAACTTTCGTTGATGGTCCAATGCATTCTAATCCATTTTTACAGATATGTGAAATAAATTATGTGATTATATTTTTAGTAAATCCCACAAACAATGAGAGGTCAAATCTGAATAATACATTCTTCATAAAAAACTACGACTAATATTTTTAACAGTATTTTTTCAGATAAAAATCAACTAAACTGCAAAATAATTTTCATCATGTTTTCAAATTCTGAAAATTTCTATTGAAACAAGTTTCTGTTACTGAACAGCAAACACATATTTTAGCGATCACGGCATTTCTTTTTTCCTGATTTCCAATGACAATGACGGCGATAAGTGTAGGCATACTTACTCTCCAATTCTTCAAAAAGCTAGGTAAACAATAATCCGCCGGTTAGGGAAAATCGGGTAGCATTTGAATGTTATGTTTCATTACATAATGCGAAGTATTACAAAGAGATGTTATTTTAGCTCCGTAATATTTCAATGTGATTGTGGTGTACAATGTTCAACCAATAATTCTATTTTGACATATTTTAATTATTTTTTGTGCATTGCATTGCAAGTGGGATTGAATGTGCATCATTTCAAATCCTCAAAGATACATTGCATTTTTCGTACAACGAAAGAAAACTAAACTAAAAATAAACATGGAAGAAGGAACAAAACAAATTTCGATGAATAAACAGAAATAAAAACACAAGTTGGGGATTTTTTGGTTTGATTAAGCACAGACCTTTACAAAAGGTCTGCACCATGAGAATTTATTTAAATTTTTCATTTTTTTCTGGCTATTATTATTTTTTTTTTGTCGTTTATTCGAATTGCAATAGGGTAGTTTAGAAATGTTGAATAACAATTTTGACTTTTACCAAATTTAGATATTTACTGTTTCTTATTGTGTGTGTTTGTAGTCTTATTTGTGGTTTGTGGGAGGGGACATTTGTTTTTTGTAGATAATATGGTTGTGGTTATTATTGTTGTCGTTTGTATTTTTGTTTTACAATTTTTTTGGTATTTCGTTGCAGACCTAAAATAGTTTACAACAAAATGCTTTTATTTTTAAATTTCTTTTTGTTTCACATATTCCTTGTAAATAATCGTTTTCCAAATTTTCGTTAAAAATAGAAATACACATTATATTTCCGACTTCTTTTCTCAAAAGGATTTGTTTAAAATGTGTGGTGTTTTTTTTTTGTTTATAATTTTGGATGTGTGTTTTCTTAAAAAAAATCACAAACAGTTTATTAAAAATCTCGTAGAGAATATTTCTTTCCTTTTGTTTAGTATCAGACAATTTTTATTGCATTCATCAAGATTTTTGTTGTACAATTATAAATGGATTTGGGAGATTTTCTTTTTTTAACTCATGTATTATTATCACACATAATTGCATAATTTATTTTTTAAAAACAATTGGAAAAAATCCAAAATCCATAGGCATCTTAGTAAAACAAAACTTTTAATTTTATAAATGCAGCAAAGTACTTTCTACTTTCGCGAAATGTTATGGAAATAACCTTGGGTAAATTCATTTCACAAATTCGCTTTACTTAAATGCCTCTGGATTCGATTTTTGGTTCGTTTTTATCATTAAATTAATAATTGGAAGTACATGATGATTAAAAAAACAAAACTAAAATAAAATAAAATTAACTCAAAAGGCTTTTGTTTTTTGCGATTATTGGTTTTATGTGTATGTTTTTAATAAAAAAAAATAATAATAATATATGTAATATTCGAGCATATTCTATATTAATACACTCATATTTGTCTAAAATTGCTTACGTTATTAAGAATATAACAAACGAATGTATGTATGGCTGGCCATGCAGTCAAACAAATACATAACAGAACTCTTAGAGCTCAATTACAAGTTGTTAGTTTCATTTTTTTTTGTGGGCTACCTTTTTTCTTAATCTTAATAGCGTAGACAATTTTAAACTTACTAAAAATTATTATATTCTGGGATTCTTTAAGCAGTAGTATTTTTTAGAAATGTTTAAATATATTTTGTTTTTCTTAAAATTTTTCCAACATTTTCAATTTAAAAGAAAATAATTTTATTTTTAATCAGTGTTTGGGTTTGTGTGTGTCTGTGTGTGTATTTAATTAAGTCTTTGTTAAAGCTTGTTTACAATTTCGTTATCAAATAAAAACTAAAAATAAAATAAAAGAAATAAAAGCTGTATACAGTTGGTTTAATTTACATACTGTGGGGGAAAAAATAAAGAAGGACTGAGGAATCTAAAACCGAAACATAATAGATTTAATTCGAAGTATATATGACGCACTAACAAGCCAGCAGATATGATCTTAGCAGTTGAAGTTGCTCTTAATTAAAAAATATTTCATTTTAGAGAATTTTGTACTTTTGGTGTTTAAGAGTAATTACTTTGTTTAATTTAAAAGAGTTTGTTTTATATTTTAATATATATAATATTATGATTAACAAAAGATCACATGAGGCGGCTTGTTTTCAAGAGCTAGAGGTAGAGGAGAAGGGGATATAGGTTGAAATCAAAGTGGAGGAAATTAGGCAGATAGATGCTTACAAATGGCGACATCGGTCATATATATATTGTACATAAGAAAAAAACTTAAATTAAAAAATGCAAAATTCTTTGTTTTTTTGAAAATTATATAGAAGGAGCACTGCTCCCTCATGATTAAGATTGCATACAAATATCACGTTTCAATAATTTCATTTAAATAAAAAGGATTGTTTACTTGTGGTCGTTTAGTTTCCTTTGTATGAGAATTAAAACTTTAAAATATACAAAAGTTCAATAAAAAAATACCAACAACATTTGCTTATACATTAAAGGAAACAATTTTGATTATTTTTCTATTTTAACAAAACGAAGTGCATGTTGTTGTTTTTTGGCTTGTCTTCTCTCTTGTTACAATGAACAATTGATTATGAGTGAAATTTTAATGAAATTTCTGCGTCTTCTCTATTTGGCCGTCTTATTAATAATTAGCAAATCAATTACAAAATTTGTTTTGGTAATAAAATAAAAAATAAAATAAAATAATAATGTACATAGAAACAACTTTTTGCTTTGACTTATATATACAGATAACATATTTAATTTTCCTTTTGTTTTTTGTTTTTGGCAACAGCAGTTTTCATTGTAAATATGTTGTTATATATTTTAATTCTCTTCAAAATGTCTTTGTCTTTTTCCTTAGGAGCGCTCACTACTTGTGCATTTGGTGTGGAGTACATAGGTAGTATTGCTAGTAGCAGTTGGTTGGTGGTAGAGTCGCGGTCATCATAAATATTAACCTTTGTTTTTAGTTACTTCTTTTGGGATTTTAATAATTTATAATGTACGATATAGTAGATTAAATGCTAAGAAAAAACAAGGTACTGGGTTTAAGTTTTAGTTGTTTTCTTTCTTTGTTGTTGTTGATGTTTTACGAAAATCAAAAATTACAAGTCATATATAATTATAACATTATTTATATAATAGAAAAAGTATACAATACAATTTTGGGGACATAGTTGAGGGAAGGGAAAACAGAGGAAGGATGTGGGAAGAGAGAAGCTTAATTATATATAATATACATACATTCACTGAACAGAAAAGATATACATACAAATGAAAGTTTCAATAGTATTAAAAAATACTTTTAGTTGCTCTTTGTCTTATAGTTTATCCCTTCATTCAATCTCTCAAATAATTGCTTTCTTCAAAAAAAGAGAATACGAAATAGATTTCAAAGAGTAGAAACTAGAATTTGCATAAAGAAATAAAAGGCAAGTAAGTGTGAAGGGATAAAGGTTATATATAAATTTACAAAATTACATTATTTATCTAATTACACAAGGCAAAGGAACCAAACGTTTTTAAAACTCTGGCAATTGCCTTCTAAAACGATCACACTAACAAACACCTCTTATTGCAAAAGCTTGACACTTCAATCATTTTATTATTAGTTTTTGTAATAATCAACATAGGAAACAATTTCCTCAGCAATTCAAGGTATTTGTTTTACAAGCTGTTTATACTGTACTTGTTTGTTTTTTGGTTAAATTTAAATTTACAAAGAAATAAATTCCAAGGTAAAAAAATAAAATAGATGTTTTAGGTTGTGAATTAAGGGCCTTGGGAGGGAATGGGATGGGGATGTGGGGATGGGGGATACTATATGATAATATATAAATAAATACATAATATGACTGCTATTGTAGCATTTGTATACTACAAATTTTAATATTGCAAATAAAATAGAGATAATCTACTACACAATACAAAAATTAATTGAACATTTTCTTATTTTGGCTTTTCGAAGAAACTTAAAGATAGAAGAAAAAGGGTTTTTAGATATGGCTACTACATACATTTCAAATATACCAAAATAGGTAGAGTTGAAGTTCAAATTTGCTTGCTTTACTTTGTATTCACAAATGCTGTGTTGCGTTGCTGCTACTACTGGTTACTATAATGCTGTTGCTGCTGCTGCCTGCAGTCACACTGGTTCATGCGGCGCTGGCGGGATGAGGAGGAGAAGACTGACTGTAAGGCCTTGATATTAGATGGTTTGGTTTGGTCGCTTGGTTGGTTGGTTGGTACGGTCTGATGGTACGTTTTGGATTGCGAAACCATCAGCCGTTCCATCATCACAGAAAGAAAAGAGAACGCACGATATGTGTATTTGACAACCGTGCGAACTCAAGCGTTTTTGCCAACCAAGGAATTAGCCTCAAGTCTGTTTCTATTGTTGATTTTCTTTAGTTAGCTGTGGATGATATTTGGTGGGCTAATTTTGTTTCTGTTTTTCGTTACTATCAAGTAATGTGTTCTTGTTGTTTTGAGTTTATATTCTGCCGTCAGGATAATTCACTTTTGCTTCGTTTTTTCTTGTTAATTTTTCAATACATGAATTACTGTATTTGTGTTTTTTAGACAAATAGCCTTTTTCATTGTTGGTATTCTAGTTTATTTTTTATCACGATCGAAACGTTTTGCCAGATGCATATGTAAATATCGGGCTGGTCAAGGGTTAGACATTTGTTTCTTGTTTCTCTTATTGTATTTTGGTTTTTGTTTTATAGCACTTTTGTAGATTTTAAAGTTCTTTTGTTATTGTTGTTTGCTTAAAATTTAATTTTGTTTTTTTACTTTTGCGTTTTGTTTTTTGGTTTATGTTGACATATTAAATAAAATTGTTGGTTGAGTGTGTTTTTGTCTCTTCACAGTTACGGAATTTTATAGTATTTTGTTATTTGATTGGATTCGATTATTATGGTGTTATGATGATATTGATGAATTTTGCATTTTTTGGCATGTCCATTTTGTGGAGTTCATGTAATTTGATATAGCGTGTTCGTTTTATGGTGGTTGTGTTGTTGGTTTATTGTTTTAATTATTATTAGTTTTGTTGAAGTGTGACTTTGTAATAATCTTGAGATCACAAGCACTTATATGGGGTGGCGTCCACGAGAGAGAGACAGAAGTTGAAAAAAAATAGTATTTTCTTTTTATTTTGACGGAGAGTTTGTATTGTTGTTTTCGTTCCATGTTTGCGATTTTTGTCGTCGTCATCGTTAAAAGGGATGATATTTCCTTCTTTTTTTTAAGTTTTGTTGGCAAAAAGATGTGATGAAGTCACAGGGCGGTTACGATTGCACGTTGAGCAACAATTTCAAATTGTGCGTGTCAAAGTCATCGAGAAGATTTCGCTTTGAAGACTTGACAATGTGACCGCCTAAGGTGTGCGCATCGACGGCATTGGAGTGGTGGCTATGGTGATGATGGTGGTGGTGGCTATGGTGATGATTGTGAGAACGAACATTTAGCACACTGTGGAGGCCTGGACCAGCGCTGCTGTCGACCTTCTCTTCGCTTTTGCTCAGTGTCCAGTGTTCGGGCGGTTTGGGCAATGCTGTTGGGGCTGGTGCATCGAAGCACTTGCTGCCGGCGAAGTGCGTCAGGGCGGTGGGTATGAGAGGATGAGTAGGTGAGATCTTGCCACCGACACACAACAATGGACTCGAGTGCTTCGAGCGGGATTTGCGAGCTGAACTGGGATTGCTGCCGACACCAATGGAAATTGGCGAAGAGGGACTGATGCCACCACCCAGTATTGAGGCCGGCGATTGACGTGTCGACTGACCTCCCTGGGGTGAACGCTGTCCTTCGCGGTATTTTTGTCCGCTATAGCGTTTACTTGCGCTGCCGCCTCCTTGGTTATTATTATTGCTGAAAAAGCTTCCAGTTTCGCTGCTTTGTTGGGGAGATCTCCGCTGTTGCTGCTGCCAATTACGTTGTTGCTTACGTGCAGAAGCAAAATAACTGCCCCCACTTCCATTACCAGAGGAACCCAGTGATGATACACCGGAACTGCTGCTACAATTAGAGCTGATGGAAATTGCCGATGACATGGGGCATCCTGGAGGCGAGGAGCTTAGCTGATGCTGATAATGTGGATGGTTATAATTTGTACTGCTAGCAATACTGTTGGAATGTGCACTTAGGGGTGGTGTTGATGGTGGTGAATTGCAGCCGTTGCCATAACCGCCGCCTCCTCCTCCGCCATTATGCGGCACCTTTTTCGAACGTTGTTGTATTGTTGCCGCCGCGGTCGCCGCTGCTGCTGTTGTCATTTTAAGATTCTTACTAACGCTATTGTGCGAGTATGTCATAGTACAATTTTTATTGTTCTTCTTTCTATTATAAGATTTGAATTCTCAATTCTTCTGCTGCTTTAACCAATTTACTTTTACTGGATGGTTGATACTTGAGTAATTGTTGTTTGCCTTAGTTTTTTGGATTCTATGTTTGTTTTTGTTTAAATTAATGCTTAAGGTTTAAATATCACACACAATAAAATCAACGCTTATTTAAAATATAAATGGGCATTCCTTGTCCTTGTGTCGTTTCCTCCTTCGGCTACCTTACACAGCTGCTGATGGTAATTTGGAACTTGCTACACGTCGTCCACATCGGCAACAAACGCCGCAAACTCTGTCCCAGCTCTGCCGACCTTCACGCTACTCTCTTCTTCTTTCTTCTGCTAAGCTTTTCGTTTTAGTATTTACAATGTTATTAATATATATATATATATAAATTTTATATATATATGTGTGTTTTTATATGCAGGATTCTTGTATTATAATATTTATGTATAAATTATTATGTATTATACTCTTTACTTTAAATATTAATCAGTCTGTTGATTTATCTTTTGAATTTCCTTCTATGTTCGCAGAGTCAAGCTCGTCTCTTTCTTCTGGTAGACTATGTCTGCTTCCTTTTTGCTTACTTTCTGACGGGCGTCATTAACCTCTTCTGGCTTTATTCTCCAAAGCGATTTCTCCTCTAATTCTATTTTCTATTGCGCATATATTTGTGGTCCTGTTGTGGCGAAGACAATGTTTTCAAAGTTTCAAGCAAAACCAGAGTCAGATGGAAAAGGAAATTGAAAAGAAAATAAAAAAGAAAACAAAAATTCTGTTAATACATGATAAATGGTCGATAGAAAATATTTTTAAAATAAAATATATTTTAGTAGTCGCTTTAGGTGCCATCTTAATGATATCGATATGTTGCCTCCTTAGCATACAGGTTAGGTTAGATTTAAAGTCTGAAGTAGTGTTGAGCATATCCAAAGAATTTTCTGTGTAACACACAATTCCTGTTAGTGGCATATAAGATATGCAGTTCGAACTCTGGTGTAAGGATATCGTTTATGATTGACATGAAATTAGAATCGGTATTTGTGATATGGTTGACTCTTACCAACAGTGGAGTCGGTGTTAACATATTTAAAAATTCAACTGGCCACATGGTCTGTAGTAATTACCAAGTTTACCGAAATTACAATGACCGTGTTTCAGTTGCAAAGTTCAAATCTACAAATACATATATTAGAGCCGAAAATTTTGAGACCGTCCCAAAATTTTATTTGCAATTTGAAACGACATTAGTGCCCATGTTCCCAAATCCACTTCCAGGTGAATGTGAATCAATTCCACGATTTTCGTGTCCTACAATCCACTTTCACCGGACTTTTCGTGAAATCAATTCACTTGCAAAAGTCTTGGTGAAAGTTGAATTATGTACAAGATGGGCGTATTTCCGGTTAAAAAAGTACTCGCGTAAAAATTTTGAAATCTTTTATATTTAATACATGAGTTTTATTAAAACTGCGTCATTTTTAATTAAAAAAATAATAAATTATAATAAGTCTATTGATTCCACTTATTTTGATTTCCGCCTTAGTGAATTTTTGGGTGATTTGTGCAACCCAGCTGGTTACAAAGAAGAACGTGGAATTAAGAACACAAAATTTTCACGTTCGTGGATTTGATGTGAATAGTGGAAGTACAATTGAAGTGGATATCGGAATATGGGTGTAGATATAAATACGTATGGTGAATTTGGAGCGAAGCTGACTTCATATTGGTGTAGCACTCATTTAATTTTCCGGCAATTGTCTTTGTAAAAACTTTCATCGTCGTAATTAAATTAGGCTCTACACATTGCCCTCAAAATCGACATTTTAGAGATATTACATCTCTTTTTATAAGGCAAATGACAGTTGAAATTTAGTTAACTATAATGTGATAATAAATTAATATTTCAAACTAAAATCTCGTTATAAAATTTGCAATGACTATATTGAGGTTATATTTCCTAAAATATTTCTTTTAGAACTTTCATTGTGACAGTTTAAGTAGAGAACCACTGTGGTCAAACAGATATCACGCACGGCAGCTTGAAATAATGACTAAACGGCGGAACGGCAGAATTGTATGTTAAAGGTAGGTGTAAACCAAGAGAAAAAGGAAGAATGTCATTTATTAAATTGTTCAGCATTTAACTATGTCGAATGAATATTTTCATTATTTGGTTGAACGACAGGACTAAATTAGTGTGACTTTTATTCGAAGCACTATAGCTGAATCTTGTCATAAATTTTAATTCCCATTGTACAATTCCATATAAAAAAATAACTCAGGCTTTATTATTAGGATAAAAAACAGAAAGGTTACATCACTTTTTTAATATGTATAATTTTGGTTATTGGAATTCACATAAGCGTTGATTTTATTTCCATTTACTGCATTTCTATTCTAACAATTGAAAGAAATTTTATTATTTTACAATGCAATTTTTTGTACCTAAAGCAATTATGCTACTAAAACATTTACACTGCAAAACGAACCGACCAATCGCTTAAAAAGGTTTTAGGTTAATTCATGTTAACGTTAGGCATACAACCCCTAAAAGAAAACAAAACCAACCGGACCGAAAACTTGTTTTGTTATTGTTTTGTCACACAGTAATAAATTTTCCCATTTACAAAAAGAAAAGCAAAAAAAACGGCCTCCGGTCCTTTAGTATTGCTTGAAATTCGGCAACGTAGCATTTGTGTTGATTGTGAGCAGCCATAGTTTCAGGGATGAAAAACGGACATTTTTTTGTAACAGAACAAAATGTTACCTTTATATGCAGCAAATGATACCGAAAATGTTACCTTTATATGCAGCAAATGATACCGAATTATCTATTTTTGATATTTGTTATTTTTTGCCATTAAAAATAATCTGGGATTTATCAAAATATAAACCATTCAATGAAAGACCCATTATTCGGCCATAGTGTCTCGCTTTTTTGAGAATAAAGATCAACTTTACAAAAAAAAAAAGATATCGGTTAGAAATGTATGTATAAATTTAATAATTTCTTTATGTGCTTTGTGGATCTAGTAGTACTTAATCCTTTGATCTTAATTTTGAACTACTAGTTTTACATCTATCTGGACGACTTTTGGGAATTTTATCAAAACCCATGGCAACGATGATGATTTTATTCAAGTTATGCATTATTTATGACATTCCCAAAAAGTCCTTCAAATAGAAAACAATTGGGTATATGCAAAGTTTTTGCGATTGGTAGAAGTACAGTTTGAGTCGCACAGGCACAACAATAGGGCTGTTTTCTTTTTGCACTGGATACAACATTTGTATGGGCTATCCAGAACACCGTTGCACTGGTGTTCTATCCAGAACATCCCATCAGTGCAAGTCGCGCCGATCTTGCCAGATTGTGTTTTGATAAAGTGACGCTTCATCGATTCACAATAGCACTTTATTGTGACTAATTTATAGAAAAACATGAAATTCAAAGTGGTATAGTGTCATAAATAATCGCAGCAGTAAATATTTATTACTAATTGGAGCATTTCATACATTAAAAATGCAAGATTTCACTTCTTTTCTGTGATTGTTTTTGAACAGCTGATGACAGTGTTGCATATTTTTGGGGATGTCCTGGATAAACGAGTACTCTGTTTTCTGTTAGTCCTCCACGGCTTAAGGCCGGTATGCACCTCTAGCGAAATTTTCGGTAGCAAAAATTTATTTAAGTCTACAACAAAAAAAAACAGGGCTGTGTACACAAATTTTAAACCAGCTAATCGCTTTTAAAAATTGTTAATATATGTTCCAAATATTCCTCAAAAAAATTGTTTATTATTTACAGACCTTTTAAAACTTTTACGCACACAATGATTGTAATAAATTAAATGTTTGCTGCCAAAATATGCTTTTGACAACCCTGTTATTTTCATTAGAGGTGCGTACCAGCTTACGAAATTGAACGCTACCGAAAATTTCGTTAGCATAAATAGCAATGCATTTCTTATGGGAATGACATTTTTCGCTAGAGGTGCATACCGGCCTTTAGGGTATCCAGTGCTAAAAGAAAACAACCCTACCCAATAAACACAGGATGAGCGTTTTTCAAATGCAACAACTTTTCAGTTTGAGGGTACCTATAATTATCAACATAAATTCAACTTGACTTGAAACAGCTCATATTCAATACATCTTCAAATTGTTTGCGAATTACTTCCAATTTGCCAAAATGTTGAGGAAATCTTTGAAAAGGGGTTGAAAATAATATGAGAAAACTTTGACAAAACACTACCCTAAAATGCAACGAAAAAACCATGTGGTTTTCAATACTTGTTTGTGCAACGAAGTTCGTGGTCAATTGAAAGAAATAAAAAACATTTTAGACAAAAAACTGAATTTACTCCAAATAGTTTCTAATAATACGTAAGTGAAAATAAAAAAATGATATGAAACTTTAAGGAAGACACTAAATTATATCTCTTTGCCGAAAACTAAAATTATGGATTCTACGTTCTTTAAAACATTAAAAAGCTGACCGATGAAAAAATGTTGGACAAGTAACTCGAACTGCTTCAAATAGTTTATAATAATTGGTAAGTCAATATGAAAAATTAAATCAACACTTTAGAGAAGTCACTAAATTTAAATCTCATTGCAGAAAACTAAAATATTTGGATGCTGCATTCTTGGAAACATTAAGAGGTTGACCAATGAAAAATGATGGTGGCTTATCGAAAAGAGAAAGTTTCCATAAATCAAAGTACAATGAATTAAACTTGGTATTTATGCTTTTCCATATCAACTACTGGGTGATAATTCGCATCACGCCTATAGTTTAATTTACATCGCATCATCGGTTTAATTTGATATTTTGTGAATTGAAATTGCTGGAAATTTATTCTAACTCTCTAGTCATCAAGTTCCTTGCTAATTTCCTGAATTTTAATGAGTTTTACAACAATTTTGTGACACCAACGTTCTTGAGGAATTTTGTGGTTTTCAATACATTTTGTGCCACGAAGTACGTGGTCAGTTATTTTTATTGACATAAAACTGAAATTAATCCAAAACGGTAATTATAATTGGTAAGTCAAAATAAAAAGTGAAATGAAAACGTAATGGAAATCACAAAACTCGATTGTTTTGCAGAAAACTAAAATCATTGGATGTTATATTCTTGGAAGATGTTGACCGGTGAAAAAATGATGAAGGAAACAACAAAGAAAAGATTCCAGAAAACTTGCAAAGTGCAACCAATTAAAACAAAGTGCAACAGTTCCTAAATCAAGAACTTCTGGATGAAAATGTGCATAACATAAATTTACATTCCGTCATCAGTTTGATATTTTGTGAATTCCTCTTGATGGAATCTATTCTAACACGCAGGCCAGCAAGTTCCTCGATAGTTATTATTTGAAATTGTCAGCATATTAATTAATAATTAATTAATTAATAGTTATGTGACACCAACATTATGGGGGAAATTATACATGAAGAATGTTTAAGTTATTTAAAGTTGTATTGATAGTTTTAGTTATTAATACCTTTAATAAGATAATTATGTTTTGATTGGTATTATAACATATTATTATTTTTTTATATTGTTAATGTTATTTTTAATATTATATTTTTAACGAAAAAAATTAATAAAATGTACAAAATCACTAGAAATTTAGTGTTGACTTTCAGTAAGAACTGGGATTGACTTTCATGCAAATTGTGGTTAGAAAATATTCGCAGCAATATTAGTTTTTAATTTGTCTCACATTGAAAACTGTTTGAGAAATTATTGAGTAGCAATGCATTTCAATTTGAGGATTACAATTGAGAGATTATTGCTATTGTGTTTAATTTTACTGTTGAGGGTAATGTCTGTTTTTTGTTGAGAACGCGATTTTCTCAACAATTTCTCAACTTGAATATTACCCTAATCCTTTGAAAAAATGTTTGAAAAATTATTGCATTTTAGTATTTTTCAAACGTTTGTGTTTATTGGGTAATATTAAGTATGTAAAATGGTACCAAAAATTGTACTAATTTTTCATATTTTCCCATCTTCAGCTTGTTTTCGACGCAATGTTTTAGTGGCTGTGTGCGTTTTCATGTATACAATACAAAGTGCTACGTTGCCAAATTTCTTGATATACTGAAAACGTGATATCTAGTTTATTTCTTTTCAATAGGTGAAACAGATTAAACATCGATTTCTTGTTCACTCCATCCATACCAACAAACAAAATCAATCATTGTTACGACAATGTACGAAATCGAACGATGAAAATAAATGTAATGGGGAAAATAGGAAAACATTTATGACGGGGACTTACTTGATACTTTGTAAACCATTAGATTCCCGTCGTTGTTGTCGTTTTTATATGTTGGTGGTTTAAATATATTTTTTTTTTGTTTTTGCTCCAATCGCTCTGTCGTTTTATCGAAACCTAAAACACTTGCGGTCTCTTTCTCACACGTATCTTGTAAATTTGTAATAAATTCCCAAAGCCGTGTTGAGTAAAGTAGGATGGCTATAGCTCTTATATTGTTGTTTTTGCATTAACAAAAAGTAATAAAGAAGAAATCACCTTCGACGTTACGTAGTGGGAAATTTTTCGAATATCACAAAAAAAATTTACGAAACTTGAGGGGATATTTGTTTTGTTTTAATTTTCACAAAGTATTCTTTTATGTATGTTCATTCATACGCAATATGTGTAATTTTTTCCTCCTTGCTTCGTTCGGTCAAAAGCACTGAACTTTATTCTTGGGTCGTTTTTATTTCTTTTTTGGTATACTGACAATTGTTTTTTTTTATTTCTTTCTGTCAACCTCAATTTGAAGATACCGAAGAAAATAACACGAAATCACACTTTGAACTTTTGATGTTAGAAGAAATATTTTGGTTTTAGATTCTGTCAATATTTCAGATTTCCAAATGAATTTCTTTTTTTTTTTGGAAATATTTTTGTCAAAGTGTACAACACGACGGTATATTTTTTTAGCCAAAAATTTTGACACGACGAACGGAACAGTGTTGAAATGTTTTTATTGAAAATAATTTCAACGCCTGCAAATTTTGCCCTTTAAATGGCTTGTTGTACTTTTGTTAAATAAAATCAATTTGAGTGTTCTTTTTAGCTTCACTAGTTGTACTATTATTTTTCGCTTCCTTTTCTCAATTACAGATACATAAATACATACGAATATATGTATATAAATATCTCTCTATGAATGCACACATATAATGTGGTTGACGTTGATGGATTGAATTTGATTTGCTTGTTATCACTTATTACAATTTACATTTAATTGATAATAATTATAACAGATAGATCACTATTTGAATTCAAATTTATCTTAAATTAGATTTTTTTAATTTTTTACTTTAAATTAGTTATGATGCGTACGGAACGCCTTCTCCGAATCTTAGACCATGACTCTTTGATCGAAAAACGAAACAAGCGACCAGTGAAAAGCCAAGCACCAGAAATATGAAATCAGTGCTGCCAACATTTCATTGCAAAACCTAAATAACGTCGCATTGTATACGCAGAACATGTAACGGATCGAACCTAAATTAAATTCAAGGCGTCATTTTATGCGCTTTACAGACTATCAGTTATTTCGGACGGAATGTCGGTGTTTGTAAAGAATCTTATGCGCTTTACAGATTATCAGTTATTCCAGACGACAGTGCTCGTGTCGAACATATCCCATATATTGTGCACATTATCAGTTAAATCCGAAGGCATAATCGATACTACTGCATGTTTATAGGATCGATAACACATTTACCGATTATTTAGTCATCGGCGACAAGTCGTATCGATCCGACACACTGTAAGATTCTTTACAAACACCGACATTTGTTTTTTTTATATTTTATATTTTTATTTACGACAATACAATAAGCCAAAAAGGCCGTCCGGAATAACTGATAGTCGGTAAAGCGCATTACAGATTATCAGTTATTCCGGACGACAGTGCTCGTGTATTTTATTTCTACTTCCTGTGCAAAATTTCACGTAAATCGGACTATAACTTTGAACTTTGTGGTCATATGACGGAAAATCGGGCGAAAGATATATATGGGAGCTATATCTAAAACTGAACCGATTTCAATAAAATGTAGCACAGTTGACTACACTACTAATTGTACTCCTAGTGCAAAATTTCAACCAAATTGGGCTAAAACTCTGGCTTCTGGGGCCAGAGTTTTAGCCTCTATGAATTTTATTGGAATCATTCCAAGCCCATTGCACCATTGTGTTTTATTGAGTGGACGAAATGAAAAAATTATTCGTCCACCCATAATAGCTTTACAAACCACGCAAAATTTTCTCATTTTTAATTGAAATAATTTAATTTCGTTTCGTCGTTGAAGCATTCAAGCCCGACCGTTATAGTTTACACACCCCTAACCGCATCTAGTATACGTCTACATAGGCCAAAAGAGCACGCAAAAGTGCTCTAATTTTAGTTAAGTCAAAGATTATCTTATTTAACAAGATGTCTATATGCTTCCTCTTTTTTTCCAATAGGCTCGTGAGTTTAGCTCCATACATGTATGAGAGAGTTGGAAAAAAATGGGTATAGACCGGTATGCACCTCTAGCGAAATTTTCGGTAGCAAAAATTTATTTAAGTCTACAACAAAAAAACAGGGCTGTGTACACAAATTTTAAACCCGCTAATCGCTTTTAAAAATTGTTAATATATGTTCCAAATATTCCTCAAATAAATTGTTTATTATTTACAGACCTTTTAAAACTTCTACGCACACAATGATTGTAATTAATTAAATGTTTGCTGCCAAAATATGCTTTTGACAACCCTGTTATTTTCATTAGAGGTGCGTACCAGCTTACAAAATTGAACGCTACCGAAAATTTCGTTAGCATAAATAGCAATGCATTTCTTATGGGAATGAAATTTTTCGCTAGAGGTGCATACCGGCCTTATGATGTTACGAATCTAAAAAAGAAAAGAAAATGAAGAATTTTCAATTTGGTTAATAGGCCTGTTTCTGCACTCTTTTCATTCAACATTTATGCCAAAAAAATTACTTCAAGTAAATTGTGTTTATTTTTATTTTGTTGTGTCTTTATTGGTACCGTATCTTTACAAATTGCATTGCCATACAAGACATAATGACTAATCTGGTTTATTTATAATTATATGATGATAAAAATGGCAATTTTAACGGCTAAAGCCTAGTACTAAGATCACGTTTTCGAACGAAAAACTGTTATACTCCATATAAAAAACGTTAGCGCGGAATAAATGCGAAATCTTTGTTTTGAGCATTTTCAAACACATATTTAGACAACCCTGGATTTTTCGCACGAAAAAATAAGCAGGTTTATTATTTCGCATAAATAAGTTAACATCCATGGGTTTGAGACCCTACCCAATAAACACAGGATGAGCGTTTTTCAAATGCAACAACTTTTCAGTTTGAGGGTAAATATAATTTTCAACATAAATTCAACTTGACTTGAAATAGCTCATCTTCAATACATCTTCAAATTGTTTGCGAATTACTTCCAATTTGCCAAAATGTTGACGAAATCTTTGAAAAGGTGTTGAAGATAATATGAGAAAACTTTGACAAAACACTACCCTAAAATGCAACGAAAAACCCATCCCAATAAACACAGGATAAGCGTTTTTCAAATGCAACAACTTTTCGGTTTGAGAGTAAATATAATTTTCAACATAAATTCAACTTGACTTGAAATAGCTCATCTTCAATACATCTTCAAATTGTTTGCGAATTACTTCCAATTTGCCAAAATGTTGACGAAATCTTTGAAAAGGTGTTGAAGATAATATGAGAAAACTTTGACAAAACACTACCCTAAAATGCAACGAAAAAAACCATGTGGTTTTCAATACTTATTTGTGCAACGAAGTTCATGGTCAATTGCAAGAAATAAAAAAATGGAAAATTTTAGACAAATAACCAAATAGTTTATTAAAATAGGTAAAGGTGGGTATTAAGTTCGAGTTTAGCCGCTAAAAACGTCATTTTTTCACGGTTACTTTTCTTTAATAATCCATTTTAAGGAATATAAACTTTGTGAAAATTTGCTTTGGGCTTTTCCCCATCAAGTTATAATAAAATGTGCAACAAATACGTATAATTTCATGCATTTTTCTTACTGATTTAGTTTTCACTTTAGCGAAAAACTCGAACTTAATACTCACCTTAAGTGAAAATAAAAAATGAAATAAAACTTTAAGGAAGTCACTAAATGTATATCTCTTTACAGAAAACTAAAATTATGGATTCTACGTTCCTGAAAACATTAAAAAGCTGACCGATGAAAAAATGGTGAACAATTAACTGGAACTGCTTCAAATAGTTAATAATAATTGGTACGTCAATATGAAAAATAAAATCAACACTTTAGAGAAGTCACTAAATTTAAATCTCTTTGCAGAAAACTAAAATCTTTGGATGCTACATTCTTGCAAACATTAAGAAGCTGATCAATGAAAAATGAGTGGCTTATCGACAAGAAAAAGTTTCCAGAAACATTACAAGTGCAACCAATTAAAATTCTTAAAAACAAATTGTTGAAATCAACAACTTCTGGATGAAAATGTGCATCACATCGTCAGTTTAATTCATATGTTATTATCAGTTTAAAATGGATATTTAGTGAATTCCTTCTGCTGGAAATCAATTCTAACACGTGGTCCAGTACGTTCCTAATTTCAAATTGCCCGCAGGCTAATAAATTTTAATGCTGTTTTATGACACCAAACGGAAGGAAATCGAATTATCAATGCAAAAGTGTTTACTAATAATGTTTAAGATGTTTAAAGTTTAGTTGTTTGTTTTTTTTTGTTCTTATTTGTTGATATGTTCAATAAGATTATTATTTATCAATTGGTATTGTAGTGTATTATGTAGTGCAGTGTATTAGTATATATTTTATTTCGATAAAAATGAATAAATTATACAAAATTCATAGAATTTTGGCTTTGACTTTCAATTTGAAGTGGGGATATCATTCATACAAATTTAGGTTGAAAAGTATTTGCACCGATGTTAGTTTTGAATTTGACTCGCATCGAAAATTGTTTGACAAATTATTGAGTAGCGATGCATTTCAATTTGAGGATAACACTTGAGATATTATTGCTAATGTGTTGGATTTCACTGTTGAGGGTAATGTCTGTTTTTTGTTTAGAACGCGATTTTCTCAACAATTTCTCAACTTGAATATTACCCTAATCCTTTGAAAAAATGTTTGAAAAATTGTTGAAATTTAGCATTTTGCAAACGTTTGTGTTTATTGGGATGTGGTTTTCAATACTTATTTGTGCAACGAAGTTCGTGGTCAATTGCAAGAAATAAAAAAAATGGAAAATTTTAGCCAAATAACCAAATAGTTTATAAAAATAGGTAAGTGAAAATAATAAATGAAATAAAACTTTAAGGAATTCACTAAATGTATATCTCTTTGCAGAAAATTATGGATTCTACGTTTTTGAAAACATTAAAAAGCTGGCAGATGAAAAAATGGTGGACAATTAACTGGAACTGCTTCAAAAAGTTTATAATAATTGGCACGTCAATATGAAAAATTAAATCAACACTTTAGAGAAGTCACTAAATTTAAATCTCTTTGCAGAAAACTAAAATCTTTGGATGGTACATTCTTGCAAACATTAAGAAGCTGACCAATGAAAAATGCGTGGCTTATCGACAAGAAACATTACAAGTGCAACCAATTAAAATTGTTTAAAACAACAAATTGTTGAAATCAACAACTTCTGGATGAAAATGTGGATCACATCGTCAGTTTAATTCATATGCTATTAACAGTTTAAAATGGATATTTTGTGAATTCCTTCGGCTGGAAATCATTCTAACACGCGGTCCAGTACGTTCCTAATTTCAAATTGCCCGCATGTTAATAAATTTGAATGCTGTTTTATGACACCAAAAGGAAGGAAATCGAATAATCAATGCAAAAATGTTTACTAATAATGTTTAAGATATTTAAAGTTTTGTTGTTTTTTTTTTTTGTTCTTATTTGTTGATATGTTTAATAAGATTATTATTTATCAATTGGTATTGTAGTGTATTATGTAGTGTAGTGTATTATTATATATTTTATTTTGATGAAAATGAAAAAATTATACAAAATTCATAGAATTTTGGCTTTGACTTTCAATTTGAAGTGGGTATATCATTCATACAAATTTAGGTTAAAAAGTATTTGCAACGACGTTAATTTTGAATTTGACTGGCATCGAAAATTGTTTGAATTGAGTAGCGATGCATTTCAATTTGAGCATAACACTTGAGATATTATTGCTAATGTGTTGAATTTCACTGTTGAGGGTAATGTCTGTTTTTTGTTGAGAACGCAATTTTCTCAACAATTTTTCAACTTGAATATTACACTAATCCTTTGAAAAAATGTTTGAAAAATTGTTGAAATTTAGCATTTTTCCAACGTTTGTGTTTATTGGGTATATACGGAGATAAAGGGTGATTCTTTTGAGGTTAGGATTTTCATGCATTAGTATTTGACAGATCACGTGGGATTTCAGACATGGTGTCAAAGAGAAAGATGCTCAGTATGCTTTGACATTTCATCATGAATAGACTTACTAACGAGCAACGCTTGCAAATCATTGAATTTTATTACCAAAATCAGTGGCAGAAAATCCGCTTTTTTATCGACAAATTTTGTTCAGCGATGAGGCTCATTTCTGGTTGAATGGCTACGTAAATAAGCAAAATTGCCGCATTTGGAGTGAAGAGCAACCAGAAGCCATTCAAGAACTGCCCATGCATCCCGAAAAATGCACTGTTTGGTGTGGTTTGTACGCTGGTGGAATCATTGGACCGTATTTTTTCAAAAATGCTGTTGGACGCAACGTTACGGTGAATGGCGATCGCTATCGTTCGATGCTAACAAACTTTTTGTTGCCAAAAATGGAAGAACTGAACTTGGTTGACATGTGGTTTCAACAAGATGGCGCTACATGCCACACAGCTCGCGATTCTATGGCCATTTTGAGGGAAAACTTCGGAGAACAATTCATCTCAAGAAATGGACCGGTAAGTTGGCCACCAAGATCATGCGATTTGACGCCTTTAGACTATTTTTTGTGGGGCTACGTCAAGTCTAAAGTCTACAGAAATAAGCCAGCAACTATTCCAGCTTTGGAAGACAACATTTCCGAAGAAATTCGGGCTATTCCGGCCGAAATGCTCGAAAAAGTTGCCCAAAATTGGACTTTCCGAATGGACCACCTAAGACGCAGCCGCGGTCAACATTTAAATGAAATTATCTTCAAAAAGTAAATGTCATGGACCAATCTAACGTTTCAAATAAAGAACCGATGAGATTTTGCAAATTTTATGCGTTTTTTTTTAAAAAAAAGTTATCAAGCTCTTAACAAATCACCCTTTAGATAAAGGTATTCGTTTTTTGCATTTATTTTTGGAACATAGCAATTTATTCTTGTGATTCCATTCGTAGCTACCATAGTACTGCAACATCAATCGCACTGCCTTCTTTATAATTACGATGCACGGTCAGCATTTGTGTTTATTATCCCTATACCCAGTAAAAAGAAACGATTGTAAAATGAAATTCACTAAATAAAACTTTATTTTGTTAACACTTTTCTATAAATTTCATGTTATGTACATTATTTCTATTCTATCATGTAGTAGGGAGCGGCTAGATGGAGGCTTTATTACGAAAACACCACTCCAAGTTATTTTTATTTTGTCAATCGATCTTATTGCATTTTTAAATAACAATGCGAACCACATTTGTATTGTAATTTCACACAAATCATTTGAATAAATAAATAATTTCTTAATTCACATTGCAAATGGCGCCATGTTTTGAAACTAACTAATCTCAACATATGGAAGGATTTAACACGATCCAATTAGGGACTGTGCGCTTTACGTCAGTTTTTCAACTCGAAAAAAAAAACAAAGTACCACAAATGAAAAAATATTTCGGTAGTTTTTCGCATTTTTGGTTTTGTATGGGATTTCGCTGCGGAAACCGAACATAGTACCTACCTTAAAGGTGGGTATTAAGTTCGAGTTTAGCCGCTAAAAGGTGGGTATTAAGTTCGAGTTTTTTCACTAAAGTGAAAACTAAAACAGTAAAAAAAGGTATAAAATTATACATATTTGTTGCAGATTTTATAATAACTGGATAGGGAATAGCCCAAAGCAAGTTTTCACAAAGTTTGTATTCCTTAAAAAGTATTATTAAAGAAAAGTAATCGTGAAAAAATGGCGATTTTAGCGGCTAAACTCGAACTTAATACTCACCTAAAATCGTAATTTTTTCACGATTACTTTTCTTTAATAATCCATTTTAAGGAATACAAACTTTGTGAAAATTTGCTTTGGGCTTTTCCCCATCAAGTTATAAAAAAATTTGCAACAAATATGTATACTTTTATGCCTTTTTCTTACTGATTTAGTTTTCACTTTAGCGATTTTAGCGGCTAATGCTTAGTACTAAGTTCGTTTCTGCGAAAAACGAATATCTTCATCTATCTCCGTATGTATGATCTCAAACCCAGGGATGTTACCGTATTTATGCGAAATAATATGCCTGCCTCCAGGATTGTATAAATATGTGCTTTAAGAAGCTTAAAACAAAGATTTCGCATTTATTCCGCGCTAACGTTTTTTATATGGGGTATAAGAGTTTTTCGTGCGAAAACGTGATCTTAGTATTAGACTTAAACTCGAACTTAGTACCCACCTTAAACTCGAACTTAATACCCACCTTAAGCCTAGTACTAAGATCACGTTTTCGCGCGAAAAACTGTTATACTCCATACAAAAAAGTTTGCGCGGAAACTGTTATACTCCATACAAAAAAAATTTGCGCGGAATAAATGCGAAATCTTTGTTTTGAGCATTTTCAAACACATATTTATACAACCCTGGATTTTTCGCACGAAAAAATAGGCAGGCATATTATTTCGCATAAATAAGTTAACATCCATGGGTTTGAAACCCTATTTACGGAGATAGATGAAGATAAGCATTAAGATGTAAATCATTAAGAGATGTCTATTATATTCCCTGGTGTTCTTTCTGCGTTAAGTTTTGTACAGTTTTTTTTTGTGAAAATAGAATTTTTTACTTTACAGTTTTAATTTTCCCTCTTTTAACTTCTTTATTTGTCAATTGTTGTTTTTTATCTCTTTTTGTTCGTGTTTTTGTCTAAAGGCTGGTATGCACCTCTAGCGAAATTTTCGGTAGCAAAAATTTATTTAAGTCTACAACAACAAAAACAGGCCTGTGCACACAAATTTTAAACCAGCTAATCGCTTTTAAAAATTGTTAATATATGTTCCAAATATTCCTCAAATAAATTGTTTATTATTTACAGACTTTTTAAAACTTTTACGCACACAATGATTGTAATAAATTAAATGTTTGCTGCCAAAATATGCTTTTGACAACCCTGTTATTTTCATTAGAGGTGCGTACCAGCTTACGAAATTGAACGCTACCGAAAATTTCGTTAGCATAAATAGCAATGCATTTCTTATGGGAATGAAATTTTTCGCTAGAGGTGCATACCGGCCTTAAAGGCCGGTATGCACCTCTATTTATTTATGCTAACGAAATTTTCGGTAGCTTTCAATTTCGTAAGCTGGTACGCACCTCTAATGAAAATTTTTATTCATAACAGGGTTGTCAAAGGCCTATTTTGGAGAGATTTTGACAAGTAATGACAGTAACCATTTTATTGTTTTCAAACGTTTTGCTTGTAACAGTTTTCAATTTTAATTATTTGTGAGTAAAAAATTAAGCGGTCGGTAAAGAATGGAGGATTTGTTTGAGGAATATTTGGATGAATTCGACGATACCTCCTTTACCAGTGAGATAGAATTAACTAGGTATGTATTTGTACATGAACTTAGTATTGATCTTTAGATAAAACCAAAAGTTCATTATTTTTGCAGATTCGAAATAAGCTTTGATGAAGACTCGCCAAAATTGTTCACGCCACAATATACCAGCACTAGGTAAATAATTTTTTAACAAATAATTTGATCAACAGAAATATTCTAATATTTTCTACACCAGCAACAAAAAATTTAACAAACGGAGCAAATTTAGTGTTGCTCAAAAGCATGAATTGGCAAAGGCTGTAGAATGCAATCCCATTATTTGGGACCTAAGTCATTCGGGTCATTTCAAAACAGATGCCGTTAATCGGGCATGGAAGACAATTAGTGAAAAGCTCGGAAAACCAAGTTAGTGTCAATTGATGCCAGGATTATATATTTTTTTCACGGCGTTCTTATTAATCTACGTATAACACGTGTATATTTATTTATTAGTATCTGAATGTAAATCCACTTGGGCATCGCTTCGGGACAGTAAACGCTACCGAGCTCAGATAAAGCGAAAATCCAAGTCCGATGACGATGGCGGTGAATTCCTCGATAACCCAGTATTTGTTGATGAAAATGCGAAAGACTGGGAGTTCAGCGAGTCATTAGCCTTTTTGCCAAACATTTCGAAGAAAAGGCGGTAAGTTTCCAAGTTTTGAGGCACCTAAGCCACCTAAGCCACGGGAGCCACCGTGGTGCAATGGTTAGCATGCCCGCCTTGCATACACAAGGTCGTGGGTTCGATTCCTGCTTCGACCGAACACCAAAAAGTTTTTCAGCGGTGGATTATCCCACCTCAGTAATGCTGGTGACATTTCTGAGGGTTTCAAAGCTTCTCTAAGTGGTTTCACTGCAATGTGGAACGCCGTTCGGACTCGGCTATAAAAAGGAGGTCCCTTGTCATTGAGCTTAACATGGAATCGGGCAGCACTCAGTGATAAGAGAGAAGTTCACCAATGTGGTATCACAATGGACTGAATAGTCTAAGTGAGCCTGATACATCAGGCTGCCACCTAACCTAACCTAACCTAACCTAAGCCACATTTGTCAAGTAATTTAGTCTTATATTTATCAGCACTTGTACTATCGGTTCAGCGGAAGATTCCAGTCCTACTTCCAGTGATAATATGTTGTCTGGTGGATCGTCTAACTACAAATACGTAAGTGGTAGAAAAACTTCATCCACATTAAACAGTCATTCCTTTTGTAGCGCATCGAACTATTAATCTGAAATCCTATAAAGCACATATTATACACGTATAATGACCGGGACAAACCTCAATGTTAGTAACAAAAGGCGGTAAGTTTCCAAGTTTTGATGCACCTAAGCCACATTTGTCAAGTAATTTAGTCTTATATTTATCAGCACTTGTACTATCGGTTCAGCGGAAGATTCCAGTCCTACTTCCAGTGATAATATGTTGTCTGGTGGATCGTCTAACTACAAATACGTAAGTGGTAGAAAAACTTCATCCACATTAAACAGTCATTCCGTTTGTAGCGCATCGAACTATTAATCTGAAATCCTATAAAGCACATATTATACACGTATAATGACCGGGACAAACCTCACTGTTAGTAACAAAATATTGGAAATACTTTTAAATTGCATAAAATTTCGCAAATTTCGGCTTCTGGGACCATAGGAGTGTAAATCGGGCGAAAGCTATATATGGGAGCTATATCTATATCTGAGCCGATTTAACCAAATTTGGTGTGCATAGTTATAATGTTAATTCTGCTCCCTGCGCAAACGTTCACTTAAATCTCAATAAATAAATTTACATTTTAACCACGATGTATTTCATTCTTACTATTTTCGGGAAGTATACAAAAAGCTTCTTCTATTTTAGTTAGAATTGAACTACTTTGTATGTCATTGAAATTTTACTTTATTTTTGTTCATAAAATTTTTGAGTCACACTTGGAATAAATAAAGAATCATTGGGCTGGGGAAAATTTCTGACAAAATTTTAAAAATAAACTAAAACAAAATAATCTTTTTGCAATAAATTTTAGTTCATTTTGGCATCAGTTTTATAAAATACTTTTTTTCTGTATAATAATTACATATCATTTCAGTTAAAATCTAACAATGGATCTTCAAACAACTTTGAAACTACAGAAAAGCATCTCGTAAGCAGCATTGACAAACCAGTTGAAAGTTGTACAGTGTCGGAGTCTATGAAATACGACATAATTTGTAAAAATTGGGATCGGATGCTGCAAAAAGTACCTGAAGAAATTTTCGAGGATACAGTTCATGGCATAAATACGCTGTTATATAATAGAATAAAGAAATAAATTAAACGAACTAAGAAATACTATGAATATATCCTTTATAAACAAATAATCACAATTTTAGAAACGTATTCAGGTTTCGTAATGGATTAGTTTTTTATTTGTTTAAATTAAAATTTTAATTGTTTTCGTTCGCATAATTTTAATTGATTCAATTAATTATTTAGATAAACTTCAATCCGATTTCCCATTAATTTTTTAATAATTAATAAATAATTAATTTAAAATTTTTTAATTCTATATTTCAATTTAACAAACAGAACTAATTATTCCAACTTGAGATCCGATTATGTTGGTTGAAGTTTGCAACATATGTTTTAATAAAACAACTGGAATTATAAATTACTATTTAGATATATAATTGTAAATTACTATATATAGATATATAACTATGTAAGCTTTTTTCATTTAAATATTATTTAATGCAATACTTCTTTTAGTTTATTACGCCTATTATAACTTCATTTTAAGTATGATGATGCTTTTTGCCACGGCACCGCTCCTTCTGGGGAGCTGAAGAAGGATGTCAAATGTTTCCGGATCCATTTCCCATACTCTGTTGGTCCGCCTTTAACAGTGCTAAGAGGGCTATTGTAAAGCGATTTATCTATGTTTTTAGCAAACTCTTGCTCGGAGAGATTCTCTAAAATATTAACGTTGGTCGTATTTGACGAACAATAACTACTGCCATTTGTGATCAAAAAATTGTGCAACAAGCAACAAGCAGTTATAATTTTATGAGCCCTGTCTGGGGAACAAAGCATTGTTCTCTTTTGACATAGCCATTTCCAGCACAGAATTCCGAATGCATTTTCCACACACCTTCTTGCTCTACTCAGCCGATAATTAAAGATTTTTTTCTTCCTCAGAAAGATTTTGTTTACCTCCATAGGGCTTTAAAATACGTTTGCATAATGGAAAAGCGTCATCAGCCAAATAAAAGAAAGGAATGTTTTCTCCCTGAATTGCGACATCTTTGGGGAAATCAAATTTATCCGCCAAGAGATGCTGACCAAATTTGGATGAGGAAAATACATTGGCATCGCCTTCACTGCCGTATGCCCTATATCTAAATACGTAAATTTGTAGTTTGCGTCAGCAACTGCCATTAACACATCGAATGGAAACCCTGAAAAATTTTTATCAATGAAAAGGGTTTATGTCCCTGTACATACATATGTATAAATACCTTATAGTTATAAAACAACGAACCAGCGTTGTTTGGACTCTTGATTGCGCAGTGCTTTCCATCAATTGCACCAATACGGTTTGGAAATTCCCACTTATTATTATATTCCTTCGACCATTTAAGACATTGCTCTTTGGTATATTGTGGTACTTCTGATTTCAAAACTTCTATAAGGGCGACACAAACATCATCGATTACCTTTCCTAGATGTTGCTTACTTATACGGTAGATTGAGGCCATATGCCTTTGTAAGGATCCCGATGCAAAGTACCTATTGATAACCATAATACAATATTTGTCTAATATCTTCAAATTTATAAGTTACTCAATGGCTACAGCAAACTTCAGCTTGGCTTCTAAACAGTCTTTTCTAGTATAGCGCTTTGGTTTTATGTAGGGTTCAACCATTGAAAAGATTTTTTCAAAACTTTTTGCATCCATATGAAAGTTCTCATAAAAACCCTGTTTGTGATTTTTCAAGTCTTCAAACTGCGGAAAATGGATAAAATTAGTTCAAATTATTTAATGGTAATGTATACATACATCCTTGGAAAACCTCCCCTTATCACTTCTTTCCTTGAGATATGAATTTACTCTTATGGACAAATAGCGTCTCTTCGTCCTTTTTTCTTTTTTATTAATAAATAAGTTGCTGCAATAGCTATTATTGTTGTTTTCTTGGCGTCCATTTATTACCAACGTTTTTCCAATTATCGAATATTAATAGCGATCAGCTGTTTTACAATTTGTGTACATTTTGCTTCTCTACACTGTTCTACACAAACCATTTTTTGTCGGAGATTTAAATAAATTTTTGCTACCAGAAATTTCGCTAGAGGTGCATACCGGCCTGTAGACTTAAATAAATTTTTGCTACCGAATAAAGTCGTGCACTTTTATCTAATCAAGAACAAGAGTACATCTTGTTATAATTACAAAGTCTTTGAATCGACGCATCAGTTTTGACAAATGTCAACGTCGATATGTCAAACGCCAAAGCCGTCAAAGCATCACTTTTAAACGAATTTAACACGAGACAAGCCGGGAAAATGGTAAAATTAGTTAAAATTATTTTGTGTTCTTTTAGAATATATTTTCCAAAATGTATTTTTTATATTTGGTAAGTATTGTATTTGTAATTTAAGAAATTTGCCTTTCCTTTTGTAGTCCTTTTGTTTTTAATAATTTGTTTTAATAATTTTTAGATAGGAAAATTGTTATTATACATTGATATATGGGAGCAACCGTCGTGCAATGGTCCATGCCCGCTTTGCATACATACACGGTTATGGATTCAATCCCAGTTTCGACCAAACACCATAAAGTTTTGCAACGGTGGATTACTCCCTATGTAATACCGGTGACATTTCTGAGCGTTTCAAAGCTATTCTAAAATTTTCATCACAATGGAAAATGACGTTCAGGCTCGGCGATAAAAAGGAGATTCCTTATCTTTGAGCTAAACATGGAATCGGACAGTACTCATGGGCAAGAAAGATGTTCAACACTGCAGTATCCTAATGGACTTAATAGTCAAAGTGAGCCTATAGCTAACCTACACTGTACCCGAATGTATCACAATTGGCAAAGTTCACCTTAAATGTGAGTATTAAAACCAGGATTACATGACAACGTAGCTATTTTAGCGAAATAATGCCGACTTAATACGGCCTTAAAAGAATATTGTATGCTTTTAGTATGAATCAATTTGATTTTTTGCTAAAAGCACCTATTTTATTGGTCAACTTTGATGACATCGTTCAATACAATTCCTATAAATAATATAGTAAATGTAAATTTTAGTGTAAATTAGTGTAATTAATAATTTTTAGATCTTTTCATTACAGATTGTCATAACATTGTTATGTTTTATCTGCGTGTATAAGGCCAAAGAAGGAAAACAAACGAAAATAAATCCTGGACAACACTCTAACTCAACTTCCAATAGTTCGATGGAATTCAATTTATGTCACACTTTTAATAAATGTTTAAGTTATAGTATTAATTGATTTACGGGTTTCATTTCAACATATCGTTAAAAAACGACAAATTTTGTTGCTGGGACAACTAACATTTGTAGTTGTTATAACAGTAAAAATGTTCGCTATTTCAACTAACGAAGTTTGCTACTTCAGCAGCGATGTTTGTCAAAAATGTTTAGCAAACACGTTTGCTAATTCAGCAGCATTTGTTTGCAATTTTAGCTATAAAAAATGTTTGCTGTTTCAACTAACGAATGTTTGCTGAAACAACTACATGCTACTGCTGTCCCTTTTTCAGCAAACAAAAACTGCTGTTTTAGCAAACATTTTTGCTATTATGAGTAACAAAATTTTTTGGACATAGAAATAAGTTAAGATACACTTCCGCTCAAAGATCGCGAGGCCTATCTCATTTTTGCTTTTTTCAGTAATATATACTTGTTTGTCATTTCAGAAATTTCAGTAATATATACTTGTTTGTCTGTTTCAACTACACGCTCACAAAAAAATCGCTTCTGTAACATATACTCCCAAACATATTTTGCTTCAAGCATATACATTTTTGGCTATTGCCCAAACATTTATATGTTTGATCTCTTCCAATATATAATATGTTTGAAAGCATATTGGTCTAAACAATATATGTTTGGGTAGTCAATTTCCAAACATTTTGTATTTTTGCATCCAAATTCAATAATGTTGTCTTCCAAAAAACAATATGTTATTATGTGAACATATAATATGTTTGGAAGCATTTTGCACCCAAAAATATTATATGCTTAAAAAAAATTCTCCCAAACAATATTGTGCTCAAAATTGTATTTATTTATTTATATATTTACAATCATAATGAATTATGAAAATAAACAGGTAATATAGGTGCTAACAACATAGGTTTTCGACCTGAATGCTCAAAATTTTATTTCTGCCCAATTGTATATTCCCCCACATCTTTCTCACTTCCACGAGATTTTTTAGTCCTTAGCACCTTTTTCTGTAATACAAACATTGTAGAAGAAATTATTCAATTGTATGATTTTTTTTTATTTTAATTTTACCTTTTGCCGGACGGGGATTCGAACAGCGGACCACACAGTAAGGATCAAAGAAGTAGCTGATCAATTGCCCAAGGAAAAATAAAATGTTAATTTTGTAATAACAAGCAACAACCACCAACTTAATTCAATATCGCTCCCTGTTAAATAGCGCTCCAAGCTACTAAACACATATATGTTTATAGGCTATTTCTAAATTAATATATGTTTGCATCCAAGCATATTATATTTAAAAACATTTTATGTCCCAAACATAATATGTTCTAACATATTAACATATATGTCCCAAACATGTTATGCTAGTTTATGAACATTATATGCTTGCACTCAAAAATATTGTGTTTAAAAATTTGTGTTCCAAACATATAATGTTTATAGCCAAACATATGAAAAACAGTCTTTTTCATCCGTGTAGATGATGTTAGTTCAAAGAACAATACCTGTTTCCCCTTTTTCGTAGCTAACTTTTTGGTGTTATGAATAATGCGGGCTATATCAGAGATGGAACGATAAAAACCAAATTTCGCACTTTTTTTTTTGGACCCAAAATTTAGGAAAGGTGTAGTGTATGCTGATTATAGGAAAACACGCATGAACGAATTGAAATATATATGCTTTTATTGGCTAATAATTTTTATTAAATTTTATTTCTTTTCTCTCTTAGAAAACTTGAATTGAAATACAGAAAGTTAAAAAGGTTCATATAATTGCATGTTTTAAGTTTAATATTTGCCTTATGAATTTTTGTGTTATTAGTTTTTATGTTTTGTTTTCATTTAACATACATCACAGCAAAAATTTATTTTATTTTTCGTTAGTAATTTAAATTCAGGGGTGGGGCTGGGGTTCAATTACATAAAAGTGAGCAATTACAAATTATACATATATAAGTTTATACTTATTTATTACGCCATTTAATTTGAAAGGTAAATCGAGAAATTATACAAATGAATTTAGAAACCTATATTTATATATAAAAAAGGGAAATAAATAAGCGAACCCCATTCATTTTTGTTGTATTTATTGTTGTCTTTTGGATATTTGTTTCTTCTGTTTTGCCGTTTCTATAAAACACATACTGGCAAGTGTTATTTTTTATACCCAGGAGTAATTACATATATGTACTATGAATGCATATTAGGCATATTCAACACAAGATGTATTATTTTGTATAATTATATAAATCTAAATACATGTAAATAATTATGAGTGCACGTATAAAAATTACCTTTTTAGTTGTTGTTGTATATATAAGTATGTATGTATATATATATGTTTATATATATATTTGTTTTTGTTATCATAAAACAGTACCCCATTTATTTGGAAATCGAATAACGTAATGTTTTTTCTTTGTATTTTTTTTATTTTGAGTAAGTTATAATTATGAATTTTAAAATCTAGAAAAAGCACAACACGTTTACAAATGGTCTTTTGGAAACACCATTTAATCTATATAGTTTTTTTATTTTTATATATATTTTTCTTTTTAATGGGTAGATAGTAAGTAATATGCTTTAATTTATCAATTTTGTTTTGTATATATTTGTTTGGAATTACTAACGCTTTGTGGTTGCAGTTACAGTAAAAAAGGTATTATATTAATCAAAGAATAGCTTACATACACATACATAGATATAAAAAGGAGCAAACGACTTAAACTACATAGTACGTATGAGTGATGAGTAATTTGAAAAAATGTATTACGCATACGCCTATGGTGTGAGTGTGAAAGTGTTTTTTTTTTATTTTGCAGTTTTATATTTAATTTAGGGAGAAACTTTGATTAAGATCAAATCGTTGACTTCGTAAGGTTATCATTAGTCTATAGGTTACAGTATATATATGTAATGTATATAGATTTCTTCTTATTATTTTCCTTCGTTTAATTTGTTAGTGTTTTCCTTTTTTCCTTTTACAGATTTTAGATTATTATTACAGGTGTATTTATTATTCTTTTATAGCACATAACCAAAAAGCATAAAAGGTTGTTTTATTTGGCGTTAGTTCTTCACAAGATAGTGTGTCTATGTGTATGTTTCTAATGTGTATATTATATTGTTACTTTACTTCTTTCTATGACATTTCAATAATATTATTTAATTTATTTGTTTATACTTCATTAAGTTATAGTTTTACATAAATACTAAGTTGCAAATGGAGGGCAGGATTCATTTTCTTGTTATTTGTTTCCTTATAGTATATTATTTAATAAAAATATTTTTGTCGTAAAGTATACATACATGTTTATGTATTTATGTATGTTATCTAGTCGTTAATGTGAATAAAGGAATTGTGTTTTTTTTTTTTCTTAAATTAAGTCATGAATGCATGTTAGGGCCGAAACTTGGTTCTTCAAAACCTCCCAATATTGATTTCTGTCACCTCAGTTTGGTCATTTAGCACACTTTGTAGCGCCTTCGACTCGAAAGGAGTTACCCGATGTAGCCTCTTGGCCCACTTTTTATTACTAAAAAATTCCTTTCAGCGGGGCAATCGCATATTTAAATATTGATTTTGAAATTTACAAGGAAAAATGTGAACGAAACGCTACAAAGTTTTTGTATACCACACATAACCCTGTTGAAAAAATTCAGCATTCCACTGTAACGAAGGTCATCTTTTCCTAATAATACGAATAAAGTTTTATATAGTTTGAAAATCATTTCATTAAGAATTCACAACGTGAAAATGTTTACATTACTTTTAAATAATATCTAAATACATCAAACATTGAAAATTACATTTCATAACAAAAGGTGAAGATATTCTGACACTTGCATATACATATTTATTAAGAATGTAGATTATCTTTTTTTTTTAGTTTGATTTAGAAATTAATTCTATCTTAAGCTAAAATAAGAATAAAAGATTGAATAGTGAGAGGGAGAGAGTAATAACATATAATAATGACACCTTACAGCTTAATATTAAGCATATCATATATCGAGCGATTTTTTGAACGAATATATGATGAAGTACTCTATTAATGAATATAAATTTGGTGTACTAAAAATAAAGAGTGTTTTTTCTTCAATTTCTCCAGCATATTCAAACGTACCACAAATACATTGTATATGATACGCTTTCAAACACAAAGTTATGTTAGCATTATGTGATTTCTTGCAAGGAATGTTAATTGCAATTGGAGAAAAGTAAATCAAAAAATAAACATATATTTAAACATACATAAATACATAAACGCATGTATATTTATATATATAGAGATGTTCGAACGATAGTTTTGTAATATCAAAAGAAAAGTTTAATTTGGAAACGAAGAGTATAAAAATTGATAAAAGAAATAGATTTTTACTCTTATAAGTAGTTAGTATTAGTTGGGCCTAATTTCAAAATGTGTTATCAAAACTGTAATAATCGCATTTCGTATAGTATCGAAATAATGTACTAAGGTGTCATTAGTTTAAGTGCATACACACAACATGATTGTGCATTGTTTTTGTCTGTTTTATTTTGTTATATGAATAATTGTTTTTCAGTCACATCATTCAAACCTACAACATAATTTGTGTAAAGTATCATATTTACCTAAACACTCTTTCAACAAGTCGATTACATTTTTTCACCGTAATTTTGTTTTTTCTTCTTATTAGTACATCAAGGGTTATACAGGTTAATATTTTGAAGTTTCTAATAAAATATGGTCATTTAAATTTTATATTTCTCACCAAAACCAAAATCAATCCCATTTAGTAAGAGATAATAAACGTTAAAATCAAAATCTACACTGGACACATAAACATACGTCATATTTTTCATTCCATGCCTTACCCATATCCTGTCAAAAGCTAATCTTACTTTATAATACTGATGGAATAAATGTCGCCAAAGTAAACATGTTTGTCTGATGTAAGCAACGAAAGCCGTGGTCACTTGGAACTACTTTAATAAAAGTAAGTGTTTCCCCACTTTTTTTTTTACATTGACCATGCAACGCACGCTGAAGCATCTCTCTTTCAAGATTTAAATACACAAAATTGAGAATGTGCGTTAACAAAATATTTATTTGATATTTTATCGTCTACAGTTTTAAATAATTTAGTTCCCGAAATCAAAGATTTTTATTAAATCAGTGCACTGCACCGAAACTAAAAATGGCTGATTTTCACACGATAACGATTACATAACATTTTAGCAATTTAATTTAGCTTCTGAATGGAAAACCACATTTATTTTCTTGTAGTTAAGACTTCTTAACTATGTGGATATTGCTAACAAAACCATAAGGGAATAACGTAATTGGTTTTCTATACTCTTGGTAAGTTTCGTAAGTAATATTCCTCCCAATTTCTGCAAAAATTATTAATTTCACACAAATTCTGTAGCAATCTTAATAATAAATAATACCAAGAGAACGCACTTACACCCAAAGAATATCAAACTTTGCATATTGTTACTGAAAAAAAAACAAACTTCCGAAATACCCGAATAATGGCATATGAATGATTTCGGAAAAGGATCGACATCCGTGAGAATGTGCTTGTACTAAATTATATACTAGTTAACATATACATTCGAAATATTTTTAAAGACTTAAATGAATTTATTTCTTAAAGGCCCGTATTTACAGTGGAAATCATAATTTCATTACACTTACTTTTCTTCACTTGTGTATTTTAAAGAGAGGTAACATATTTTGCCTATATATCATACAATTACTTTCTTTCGTATGCTAAACTAAAGAATATCGGTTTTGGCCCTTCTATTTCGAAAGGCAAGTCAAAAGGTTAAAATTTTCCATTAACACTCAACACTATTACATCAACCCCATAAGAAATCTCGTTTCGAAAAATTTTCCTTATGTTATTCGAGCGATTGCCAGAGTTCATATACCATTCGAGAACACCATTTAGAGAAAGGAATATATATATATACTGATTGACTAAAAGAATTTATTTCTTCAAATAAAATTCTTTTATTGTCTTGTGTGAGTCCAACAATGTGGTCTATAAATAGAACAGCTTGAGTTTATGCGTTACTTGTGCATTGATGGCTATAGATATAGTTGCCAGTTAATGACAATAAGATCTATATGAATCGAACCATTGGATTCTCCGTCTAGAGGAAAGGTATGATTTGAAAAATTTATAAAATCTAATAATTTCTTTGTTTTTAAATACGCCTTTATTACAATAAATAGTTCATCCTTCATACAAAAAAGGCCATACATTTGTTCCAAACAAACTTTCTTACAGCGAAAAGTAAATGGTAAAAGATAATTGTTTGTCTAAACCTTCTTTTGGGAGGAGAAAATTATTTTTTGTGTCTTCTATAAACATAATTGCATTGTGATCCATTTGTAGGGCCAGTAATAGAGTTTCGCAACGAAACTGCAAATAATAATACAATTACGTAAAAAGGAAATAGTTTTTAAGAGTCACATACGCCCAAAGAAAAACTACTTTCCTCAGGGACGAAATTTTAGACAAACGAAATCCCTCCTTGCATTTTCCAGAAATCCGGATTTATGAGAAATTTCATTGTCTCTAATTTTTTTCATTTGTTTTTGAAGAAAGTATTTTGGCGTCAAAAAGGAAAACTTCATTTGTCTAAAATTTCGTTAATCAGAAAAGAAACTCTTCTTTCATTGTGAGGCTAATTGTAATGCAAAATGGAAGATAATTAAGTTCTTGGTCAGAAAATAAAATATTAATGCTCACATTCAAAAACAAAAAATGTGTATAGAAAGTTCATCCTCAAAATTTTATTTGTAAACCTATGTGTAAAGTTTACTTTTTTGCCTATGGGCATATTGAATACTGAGCCGAAAGAGATTTGAAGAAATTGAACGAAAGAAACGAGGACAAAATTGTAATATTTTTCTAGAACATAGCCATTATCATGAATTAGTAAATTATAGTAGAGAATGCGTTTGGGAAAAATTATAAATATATTTTATACGCTGCTTGTACATACGAATTGTTTTGAAGTTAATAACCGTCAGAATATCTTACACAACTTCCAGCGTTGTGGACAGTTTTCTAACAAGTTAGCGTGTAACAAACTTGTGAATACATATATCGCTTGAGGGATTTTTACAAACAAAGAATAATGTATGTGATGTTCTACGAAACGTTTATTTGAGTTTGGAATGGATAATATGTAGTATATTTTTAATATATGTATATCGTTAATATAGTTTCTTTTTTTATCAAAGCAAGACACTAAGTAAAAAAGTTTTTAATTAATAAGCATATTATTGTTTTGGTGTGTATTTTAAGAATTTAAGAGTTATCAAAGTTCAGAAATATATTGAATACATTATTATACACATATATGTTTTTAATTCAATTTGTTGAAAAAAGATTGCTTTTTTGTTTACAGATTGGTATTATTGTTCGATAAATTTTATAAAATGAAACTCTATTAATCACGGTTTGTGTATGGCGGCTGCTTCGCTAATTGCAAAAACACAAATAAGTATATATGTATATTCAATAGTAATAATATTTATATAATAATATACAAAACGACAAAAATGCTAGACTAAAAGAGAATAGTATTTGATAAGTGTTACCAGATGGCTGGCAGGCGAATTGCATTCCATTTCGATCTCGTGATCGTTATAGTGATCCAACAATAAACGAAAGGAATGAAATTAAACTGTCGATCGATCACACCGCTCAGACTAAATAGCACATTATAATGTGTGTGTACGTTTTTGTTTTTATTGGTTTTTAATACAATTAATTGTATATGTGTATGTATACCATCACAATCTACATATATATGTTTGCATGCAACAATTATATATAAAAATTCTTTAATAGAGAACATATTTAATCATAACTTTCTCATTGTTTTGCGATGTTTTTTTTTTCATTTTTTTCATTTGTCATATGTAAAGCAAGAATAAAAATCAATTGTCTTTTTGTATTCACTTCCTTGAGCTTCACAAAGTAATATTTTCAAAATATTTTTATTATATAAGTATGTTATTTGTAAAATATTGTATGAGTGTGCATAACTACGAATAGATTTCAGGACTCGCCATGCCAATGTCCAGCTGTATACGTCTAAAGTTTTCAGCAGAAACAATCAATGTCGGAAAATTAATATTTTCAGCAGAGCGAAAACAAATTTCGATCCTCCACCGATTTAGCCGGTCCCTATAGAAAACCATGGATGTAAGTATACTATGTTACTACTCGGAGAATTACCACCTTTATGCCTAACTAATTGCACCCACGTAAACAAATTAACGGTAGTCGGATACTAAGTGTAATACCGTATTTGGATTTTGTTTTTTTATCTCTTTCTCGGCGATGATCAGAATATAAGGTAGAGATTATTGACATTTAATTGTAATTACAGTTTTGAAGATAGTCTCGAATTAGAGAAAGGAGTTGGAGGAGAATAAAATTCGTTGTTTTGATTTGCTGTATAAGACAATATTGCTTTACTGTCCTTTAGTGGGCTGTTGTTGCTACGGTTTGGCCATTTTGTTGTGTGACTTGACTATTATTACTGTTGTTGTTGTTATTGTTGATACTGTTAGTGTTTAATGATGGAGTTTGTGCTGATGTTCCATTATTACTGTTTGGGGTCGGGGTCACTGGATTTTCTGCTGGCGTTGTTTGACTTGCAGGTAACTGCGTCGGTTGCTGATTATCAAAATAATCGGAAGCATTGCCGCGACATATGGGACAGGTTCGGTTTGACTGCAAGAAAAAGTTATTATAGTTTATATAATTAGCAAAAACTCTTTCTAAAATATATACCCGCAACCATTTATCTACACATTTCGCATGGAATTCATGTGAGCAAGGCAGAACGCGTAGTATTTGGCGAATTTCAAAATCGCACATACAAACAACACAAGATGTTTGGTCACCTGCAATGAAAATAAAAATACATTTGAGCTGGAGAATCTTACACCAAAGAAAAATTAGTAACAAACAGCTAAAATGTTGTAATGATAACAAGGCGGGACGAAGGAAAAATTGTACTAAACCATCATCATTTTTTTCTACTAACAGTCCTAAATATTTTTACGATGGCATTTCATAAATTTCTGTGAATCTTATACTTTTGCTACTAACAATTTGTTGGGGAAGCATATTTTTAAAACGCATTCGCTTACCATTATGTGTTTCAGGATTAAATTTATAGCTTGGAAGCTGTTCAATTTCATTGCGTGCTAGACCTCGAGGTTTTGCCTCACCCAATCGTTCGGCCAAACTTAGCAAAGCTTCATAGTTTTCAGTTTCATTGGAATCAGACGAGCTCAGTTCATGTTGGTTGTAGGGCGATAAGGGGAACATGGCACTGTAAAATAATTATTATATACACGCTAATGCTGTTAGATTTGTGAACTTACAGGAAATTAAGTAAAAATCCAGGGTTTATAATTCCCGTAGTTTGAATTTGCACTGGTGTGGGCTGTGGACCCAATGTTTGCGGCGGTAAAACGTGTCGGTGTGGACCATGGGGGTGATTCGCAGTCCAGAAACGCGTTATACGCCTGTGTGGAGGGAATGCACGTCTCTGCAATGGAAAAACCTTATATATACATTGCTACACTCCAATAGTCCTATAATTTTTGAGAGCTACTCACCTCTGCAGATATAATAATTGGTTGTGGTTGAGCTGACAGTTGTGAGACTTGGGCAGCTGCTGCCGCCGCTGCCATGGAATGTGTATGGTGGGCTGCCGCCGCAGACATCGATGTTAAATGTATCGGAGCTGCCTGCAATTGTGGGACAGCTGTTACACTTTGTGTATGATGATGATGAGGATGTCCTCCAGCGGGATCCAACGATAAGCTGGCAACAGCGGCCGCAGCAGCGTCCGAACGCTGTTGCTGAGTTAGATGTGTTGAATTTTGGTAATTTGCGGCTACAGCTGCAGCAGCCATACCCATCAGTTGTGGGGCTTGGGTAGTGACCTGTAAAGCTCCTGCGGAAAAGCCGGCAGCATTTGGCGTAAACTGGGCATGTGGATGCGAATTGCAGGCGGGTTGGGTTGCAAATGGTTGCGGATATATGCTGTGAAGATGGCATGGTGCCAAGCGTGGTTGTTGTGGGGGTGGTTGGGCAGGGTAAGTACAAATCGAGGCCCAAACGGGCTCAGCATGCCGTAAAGACAAACTTACGGGAACTTGGTTTATGTCGACCATCAAAGGAGGCGGTGGCAGAGCTGTTTGATTTTGTGTTTGATTGTGTGGATGGGCGGGCGGTGGGGAGTGTATAAGGGCAAGAGAGGGGGCGGAATTGGTATTGACAACAGCTGCCGAGTTTATCTCCCAATGAGGTCGTTGTTGTTGTTGTTGCTGCTAAAATAAACAAAATTTTAATATTAAATATAAAAACTCATATATACATTTCAAATTAAATACCACAGTTGCTTTTAAATATCTAAAGTAAACTTCTACCAGATATATAGCAACACTATCTTTTTAAAGAATACACCGAAAAAAACAATGAACCCACCAGTAAAAAAATATTAGTTAATTTTAGAAAATGTAGATTATTTTTAGGAAATTGTAACTAAATAGTATTACAAGCGCTGACATCTCGCGGATATCACAAAAATAAGTAAATAGTTTTTGACAAATTCAACAAAATTTATTAGACATACGGCCATTTTCATGTAGATTCATTTTCATGTAGATTGGACTTTAACTTCCTTTAACAGGAAGTAAAATGGAAAGGTCTTCTCTCCGGTTAACTTTAACTGAAACATTTTTAACCGTTAGCTAACGTAGCACTAGCGGAGCACCATGAAAATGGGGGATAATTAGTTTTTTTTTCATTTGTTAAATAAGTATGAAGGAAAAAATTTGTGTTCAAATAATGAACTATTTTGTGAGAAGTACGAATTTAGTAACTCTTTATGCTTCATTTGTGAACAATTTTTCCCGTGTTTTAGTTAATTTAACCAACGTACGCAAAAAAGTACATATTAAATACATGAACTAAAATAATGTTAAATTGGCTTGAGTATTAAGTTCGAGTTTAGCCGCTGAAACCGAAATTAAATCAGTAAAAACAATATACAATTGTACCTCTTTGCTGCAAATGTTATTAAAACTTGATGGAGAATATCCCAAAGCAACTTTTCACAAAGTTTATATTCTTTTTTAAGGATTATTTGAGAAAAGTAATCGTGAAAAATGGCGATTTTAGCGGCTAAACTCGAACTTAATACTCACCTTTAGTGAAATAGAGAGTTCACTTTGTTTTGAGTGTACATTTTACACCTAATTTTTCGCAGTATAAATGCATCGCATAATAATAAGGTGCCACCTGACACTCTCTATTCACTCTCAATCGTCCAGGTCTATTTCAATTAGAGAGAGTTTTTAATTGCAATAATTAATTAAATTTGCAATTACTTCAATCGCAGAAATGATAATATCAATCAACATGGCAATTAAAAAACTAATTGATGATTTAAAAATTTAATGGATTCAATTAATTTCTGTGTTTGATTTTTCATTTCATTAAAAAAAATTAATCGAATAAATTACAATCTTTATAATTTACTAAAAATTACTTTCTACAAAAAAAAAATTATTTACCATAGCTGTGAGATCAGGATCATAAGGAGCAGTTTGATTTGAAGGTTGATTCGTTTGTTGCTGCTGTTGTTGCTGGTAATGGCGTTGAACAGGATGCTGATGCTGATGCTGATGCTGATGATGGTGATGATGATTTTGATAAGAATTGTTGAAATAATTATTTTGATTTTGTGCTACCGAACTATTGTCACGCAGGCGTGGTCTTCGTATAGGTGGACTCCCTTGCTGCAACTAATCGATTAAGTATTCGTATGGTAATGTCTACTTTGAATTAAAATTGAAAAGGTGACTTACCAGCATACGAGGCGAACGTCTTTGTTCCCAAATAGCAGGTGGCGATTGACTTGGCATTCTGCCGGATATACGTCTTCGCTTTCGCGAGGGACTATCAGATTTTAAGATATTTGAACTAAGTGCACCGGACAATCCTGAACTGGATGGTCCATCAAGCATTGAGCTATTTCCACCGGACATTAATGCAGAGGCTGACGTTGAAGGTCCATTATTGTTATTGTACTGGCTGGACTGGTTGTTGTTATAATATTGAGAAGATCTATTGTAACCATTGGTATTGTTTCCACTGTTGCGATTGTTGTTAGACTGGCTAAAATTTGGACTTATACCCTCACCATTTTCTATAACTCGGGAACTGCCACCAAATGCCCCCGTATCATTGTGTTGCTGTTATTAGTAAAATATGGTGTAATCCCAGTTGCATATATAAAACACAATTTTATTTCATACAAATACTCACCAAATTATTGTTATTGTTGTTATTAGTAATATTCCTATCACATAAACCTGAGTTAGAGATGACACCACTACTGTTGCCGGTGTAACTTCGACTGTGATTGTATCGATCACTGTGCTGATGAAAATCAATCCCACGATGAGGGATCATCATGCTTCCGCCAACATTGTTGGAGTTGTTGCCACTATAGCCACCACCTCCTCGACGAAAGTTGTAGATATCAGTGTGAGCATTCGAACCTCCACGTCTATTGTTTTGATAATTTTGTCCATGGAACTGTTGTTGCTGCTGAGGCAGATTTATCTGTTGTTGGTGTCTATAAAATTTTATTATTATATTTATATTATTAATAAAATATTTTCTATTAATGAAAGAAATTTAGCGAATGATAACGGTGGATAGAAGTGTTGGAGAAGATAAGACAAAGTATTTAAATTTATATATTTCGATGTTCAAATCTTTCGAGATATGTTCCCATTGTTAATTTCTAAAGTAATGAATTTATAGATTGTCCCCCTCTTCTAAAGAATATTGACTTTAATATACCAGTACGGAATCTTCAACAGCGTTACTATTTTGCTAGTCCTTGTCATAGGAGAGAGCCAATTTTTATACCCTGCGCCACACTGTGGAACAGGGTATTATAAGTTAGTGCATATGTTTTTAAATAAATTTAATTGTCGCATAGATTTGGATTGTTCAACTTATTCGATGACCTAACGTTAGTTGTGATAAACATGCTATATACTTTCCTTGACCATTACTATGTTGAGGAGAACCACTGTGGTACAGTGGCAGATATGCCAACCGAGCAACAAAAAGATTTTCAGTGTTGATATATCACTTCTCAGAATTGCTGAAACAGGACCTGAGTGTTTCAAAGATTTTCTTCGGATTGAGCTAAATATAGACAAGTCTATGACACCTATTTTTCGCTTTTTCAGCAGATTTCTTGGAAATATACTCAAGGAATTTTCAAGAATCAAAATTAATTTTTTTCTATGCCCCAAATTGGGAACTTCTACTATTTACAACAAACAACTTGCTCGATTTATAAAAGCTTGCTGTTAGAAAACTTTCAGTAGAATTTTTTATAAATTTTCAGATCACTTGTTATCCTAAACTGGTGATTTTTTTTATTTTAGTTACCCTAACTATTTCCACAAATTTATTTGCATTTGTTTTTAGCAGTAAGTAAACTCTAATAGCTACTGTTGGTCCTTAAGAGTATTACACCCAAAGAAAAAATACTTTCCCACGGAACGAAATTTTAGAAAACAGAAATACCTCTTTTGTAATATTTTATTTATAATGAATAAACTTTTTTTAGATTTGCAAGTTAAAAATGTGAGTAAATGAACCCGTGTGATATATTTAGCTGGATTGTTCTTCTTCACCAAAAAATAAAACATAAACAAAAAAACAAAAACTAGTATTTCAGTATAATAATAATTAGATGTGATTGGTTTTGGACATGGGATATGTTTGGTAGGGATGTGAGTGATAGCATATTCCAGTGATTTCTTTTGAGAACTCTATAATTCACTGTTACTTAAGGATTACTTGTGGGATGCAACACATCTTCTTACCCAAGATTATTCCAAGTATCACCGTTGCCATTATTGCTGTTATCCTTGTTGTACCAAGACGAACCCGGGTTACCATTGCTGCCGTTGTTATTGCTGTTACTATTATTGACAACATTGTTGTTGTTATTCAATCGTTGATTATTAATGGATTGTTGCGGCTGACCCTGGTACGAATGGGAATGGTGAAGGGGAGAGAAGAGCATACGACCTCGATGATTACGAACTGATGGTCCATTGCGAGAGAATGGTCGACGGGTTGTACCCGTATGATTAGAATTGATCATGACTTTTTTACAGATCACGTGTATTGGTGGTTTTGCGTTTCACGTCTGCTGACAGCCTTTTCCTGTTTTGTTGATGGTGTAAATTTTATTGGTTTCGTTGAAACAATGGCTAGGGTTCTGGATGGATGATTTGTTGTTGAGCTGAATCTTGATCTTGTTTAAGATGAGGAGTAAATATTTTGTTTGGTAGTGTAACTGTAATTTCAATACAAAAACATACACAATATATTCGATTTTATTGCAAAATGATGATCTTTGTTGCATTCTGCTAGTGTTTTTGTTATACACCAACATACACATACTCTCTCTCCTTTTTACATTTACTCTTAAATCATCCTTGTACACATGTAAGCATGTAGTATTTGTGTTTCTAGTCAGCATTTGTGTGCAAGTACACACTGTTGCCGTTACTTCATTCGATATTTATATATATATATATGTGTGTGTGTGCGTGCATGTATGTAAGAAAAGGTTATACTAAAGGAGCAAATAAATGCAATTGCAATGAGAAAAGAAGAGAGATACAGTGTTGCCCATGTTAACCTTTAACGAAAAGCACTCTAATGTACATCAGCTAAAGATGATCTGTATCCCATACTTCCCAGTAGCACATCATCCTAATCCACTCAATACAATGCATATAAAAATATTTTTTTGTTTTTTCGATTTGATTGGAAGTCGAACTTTATACGAGATTATGGTCATGCAATAAAGAACTTTTAAAAGCAGAGATAGTACGAATTACAAGATAACCAATAGTCACACAATGAACAAAAGATTACAGAATATACTTACTTTAAAAAAGTTTACATTTAAATGTGTTAGCTATATGCTGTAGATAGTGGTGTCATTGGTGTTCTTGGTGACGACGGTGTCGGACAAACTATTAACTAATTAAGCACACCTGTAGAATGTACATGTACACATACACGTTTTCATACACATATGCATATGTATACACTCCAAGAAAAATAACTAACAATAAGGATGTGGGAAATTGTTTAAATATACGGTTAAATTGAATCAGAATATTTTGTTTGCTGTATTTTATAACTATTCAAGCATTCTAAAATGATAGGTTTTTCTTTTTTGTTGTCAACAAGGACGTTGTATGGATATGAAAGGTAACACAAAACCTCTTATTTGGATGTAGTAAGTACTGAACCTTTTATCTCATGGAGACAAAAATTTATTTTGACTTGAGAACGTAATTCTGAGCGGATATTGCGGAAGTGCCACCAATATAGATATGAAAACTTAAAATACACAAAAAGTTAACGATTTCTAGCATGTTACACTTAAGAAAAGTGAACCTACCAGGAAAGCAAATGTAGGTTAATTTTAGACATTGTTAACCATTACAAACTCCTATATGACCAAAATAACTAATTATTTTTCGACAAATTCAAGAAAATTTATTAGATTTAATTTTATACACTACGTAAATATGTCTTTAGTGCCATGCGTTCAATATGGACGCAGTTTTAGTAAAAATTAAAAAAAAGGAAATTCTTTACTTAGTAAATCTCTTTAAATGGACTAAATTTATTAGCATATAAAAATAATTAAAGTGAAGGAAACTTGGGGAGAAATTTTAACTAAAACTTTACAATTTATATGAACTAAAATAAATGCCTTTAGTTGCCCCCGTTTTTAGTGCATGCAATGAAAATATTGTAAACAACTACGATATTGGCACTCAGTTTTTATTACTGAGTCATAATTTCCGAACAAATGAAAGGTTGTTTCGTTTAAAGCAGACACAAGGAACACCGAGGCATAGTTAGGAAGTATTTTCAAGATATCAGCTGATTAGATTTTTTCAATACTGGCAGAGTTTTGATAGTCAGTATTTGTATATTTTCAGATATATTTTATTAATGACATTCGCGTAGCTAGAGGGGTAGTATGGGTTATCCAACTCTCCCTACCAAATACCATGCAGGATATACAAGGATATATAATTATAGTTTAAATATTCCCATCTACACGATTTTTTTTTGTATCATAACGCACACATTGTATCCTTCACCACTTAGGAGGGCGTCGGTAGGTTAGGTATAGTGGCAGCCCGATATTTCAGGTTCACTTAGACTATCCAGTCCATTGTGATACCACAGTGGTGAGCTTCTACTTATTGAAGAATGTATTAATTTGATTGACAATCGAATTGGCAATATGATGGCTGATATTGTTGTGTTTGTAATACCGAGAGTTCCTTAAAATAAATGTAAAAAAATATAAATGTTATTTTTTCCTTTCTCTTATTGCACGTTCGACACCTACACTAGAAGAACCGAAATCAATATGCATATGAGATACGGTAGCAGGTCATAAACGATTACGTTTTCTTCAATACACAATGTATTCCTCCCATTTATAGGTACAACCAGGGTGGGAATATAATGTTAGTTTTTCACGGGGAACATGTAACATGTGCTTTGCATCCATGTTATATCGTCGTAACTTATGTGTCCGATTTCGGCGGAAATGTTAGTTTTGGAGAGAAAACAATATTTTACGACAATATATGCAGGATGCCACAATTATATTTAGTTGACATACACTCAAAGGAAAATATCCACAATCAGCCATCTTATACGCGTCAAGACTATAAGTTTATTCCGACGACAGTGCTCGTGTCAAAATTATCCCAGATATTGGCCACACTATAAGTTATGTTCGATTGCATAATCCATCCTGCTGCTTGTTAGTGGATTGATAACACATTTATCGATTATTAAGTAATCGCCGACAATTTCTAGCGATTGACCACACTGTAAGATTATTTACAAAGACATATATTCCGTCCGGATAAACTTATAGTCTGAACGGTGCCTTAACCATAATAATATACACGTACACTCAAAAAATTGAAGTTATTTTTAGAAAATTTTAACTAAACTGTATTAAAAACGCCTATATGACAAAAACAAGTAAATATATTTAAGAAAATTTATTAGATAGTCAACAACAATTATTATATATATTTTTTACTTGTTAAATCAATTTCGTAGTTTGAGGGAAAGCTGGGAAACGAAGTTCAAGATGGAGGCATGGTAAAATGTTCAAACTTTAAGATATTTTGTGTCAAATACAAATTTAGTAAAGATTTATACTTCATTTTTTATACTTCATTTTGTGTCTCTTTTTTAAATGAACTAACGTATTCAAATTTTATTAATATTAAGGAAACTTTCTCAATTTGAATCAAAAATAAAGTTAAATAGTAATAGGCTGAACTCATCGAAAAATTGAATGCAGTAATTAATTGCATTAAATTACTGTATTGCAATTCCTTTAAACAATTTCTTAAAAATCAAATTCGAAAAAGATAAAATTTCCTCTAATTTCCTTTAATCCGGCAACAAACATCAAGTCAGCTATTACCAAATTACGAATGTATTGCTGTTACAGTAAAAACTCGTTAAAATAGCAGTATTTCGTCGTTACGATTTTTATTCTTAGCTGAGTCGATTTTTTCTACGAGCTGAAAATTATATCAAAGAGATTTCTGGTACAATAAGGGAAAAATAAACGATTTAAACTTTTGTATGTACTATATATCCGCTTGATTAAATATTTGTAATGTAAAATGTGCGTGCAGTAGTAGAGTGTATTAAAAAAAATATACAAATATATAAAAATATCGGAGTTTTGTAGCTAAACCACCAGGACAAAAACGTTCAAATAGTAATAGAAACAAAATCAAAATGGGGGGAGATGGATGTAAGAAATAAATAATGAAAATGTTAAGTTGTCGATCTCTTAAAGGATCTGCGCATAATGGGAACACACAAAAATATAACAAATTATGACACACTATGACCGAAAGTTGAGAGCAAGAGAGTAACAGACAGATACAGATAGAGAAAAAGAGAGCAAGATGGGGATAAAGTAAACTATAAATAAAAGGTGTTTTTTAGCAGTTTCACAATAGCGACATTCGTAATGAAAAGAGAAAAGTAAAACAACCAAAAATTATGGTTTTTAAGTTTATTTTTGCATATTTGTTTATATTTTTAACCATGAACATTTCATTTTTTTAACAATAAGCTTATTAAATATATGTATATACATATACGTGTATATTAAGTAGTAGTATGGTATGATAGGAATGTAACAAATTACAAACGAATACATTGCTAATATTATTATTATTATTAATATTATTATTAGAATTTGCTTTTATTTTACGTTTTTTTTTTTTTTTGTTTCTTGACTTGTAATATTATTATTATGTCTATTAAGGTATGCGCATATATGTATGTTATGAATGTGTTTTTTTTCATTTCATTGCTATTTAAAATATTTAAATTATATTTTTTAAAAGTCTTTTGTTTTCTTTAATATAAAGCCATTGAGCAGAGATCACAGATTATTCAATAAATTATATCCAAAAAATTTTAAAAGCTACACAAAATCATAACAGTGGTGGCAGTGTTGTAGGTGGATTGGCGCTTCGAAAATGATAACATGGAAACCCTTATTTAATATTTTTTTTGTCAATGTACATACATAGATACAAACATGTTGCCTATATAATAAGGTATATATTTATTAGTTCTCATTACAAATCCAACTACGGTTACATTACATACTACAAAATGGCAGTTATGGATAAAATGCAAAGTAAATTACATACATATATTGCAAATACAACAAAGAAAAATTACTCAATTTAAGTTTGCGCTTTTAAGTGGATTTTATTGTTAGAGATTTCCTAGTAGAATGGTCTATGTTTACCATGGTGAAATTTCCCAGGCAGTGTCACTAATATAAAAGCAATTTCGAAGTATATCGAACTTTCAGATATATGTATATAGGTAATTAGTTTTGAGTTATTTTGTGATTAACCAAAAAAAAAAATATATATATATATATATATATATATATATATATATATATATATATATATATATATATATATATATATATATATATATATATATATATATATATATATATATATATATATATATATATATATATATATATATATATATATATATATATATTTTTTTTTTTTCTGAAACATGTGAGCACAAATTATTAGAATAAAACTGTATTTGAAAATAAAACAGATGTTGTAGTTCAACCCCATATATTTTTTTTCTTTTATTTGACAATGATCTACTGAGTTTAACATATAATCCGTATTAGTTGAACAAAGTATTTTCAAATAAACAATTAAGCTAATAACAACAATGAAGGTCCACACTATTCAAAATGTCAATGACCCCATTTCACTACTCAATCATCCATGATTTCGAATGTTGCCATTGCTAAGAAAATGACAAGCTTTTACAAAAAATATTAGTAAAGGAGATCTGTTTGTCATAAAAAGTCTTCCAATACATTCGGCTAATCTGTTCGTAGCTATAGCTGAAAAACCTGTTAAATTATTAAAATGTCTGCTAAAAAGGGAAAGTATTTACTGTTTGACAAAATAGCAAACTTTTCTAAAATTTACTCAAAAATGCAATTTCTCCAATTTTAAGAATTCGAGATAACAGGAATGAAAAAAAATGTTCATTCCATTTTTTTATTTTTTGTAATAGCGATGGCTAAACAAACTTTCCATAATTTGCAATAATTTAAATTATTGAACTTTTATAGTGAAATTTCATTACATTTCACTGTGGAATATGATATCCACCGAATAACATAAAGGATTCCAGCTATAATATAAATTATTCTTTTCGCCGGCGGCTGTATATATGATATTAAACATAAAAGACTGATGCTATTTTCGCGAAAAAATATCTCAATTAAAGAAGAAAAAATATACAAGAATATTCTTATACAATTTTTTAAAAAATTGTTCGATAAAATTCCAACGTGGTGATTGCTTCGTTTTAAATTAAATGATTCAAAAAAGAAACTGCGAAAACAGGCTACTTTTCGGCTCGAATCCTGAATATAGTACCAATTTTCGGACACTAATTTAACTACGGCGAGGACTTAATACAGCATCAAGCTAAACAAAAAGGCAATCCCAAAAATGTGGTACATTAAATAAAATATTCATATTTATATATAACTAATATCTGTAGAGATAGAATTTTTTTCTCACTAAAAAAATCATAGGGTGTTATACGAATGTAAAAACAACAAGCTTCATGCAAAACAAAGGCAGAAATACCCAATTCATAAAACTCAAATAAACATTGGCATTCAGATTAGTCAAACCCTTTCGCCGCTATATTTCTAATGGACTACCATCATAATTGTTTTTAAATTAAAACATGCTATTCCTAAACGTTTCCAATGTAATGCATAGGAAAGATATTAAGGCCAAAAAATCGCTATGGGAAATAGCGATAGAGAATGTACATATATGTTTACATGTATAGGACTGCAACTTTTTAGGATATAAGACTCTTGCCATATAAGACACAGGCGATATTTTCGACAACTAATGGCATGAATAACAAAATTGTACTCAAGTTTAGTAAAACCGTATAACAACGACATAAAACGTTCTCATACAGACGATAGCAATAATTTTGGAAAGGATAAAGCAACAGGTTTACGAAGTTCTCTCATGCGCTGGTATTGTTGCAAATTAATGTTTATATTAAAGAAATTTTTTCTTAGAGTTCAATTTACAAAACCATTTGAAAACTTTAGTAGCATAGAGTACAGTTCGATCACATTTTTATCACCATATGTTGTAAGGCATCTTCTTATTAAGGTGGCTATTAAGTTCGTGTTTCACTGGTGAAAATCGAAACAAGAGAAAAATCGAACATTCGTTTTCTATGGAATATACACATACTTCTAAGAATAATTTCAATAAGTCTTCTTTTTTACAATAATATAATAAATCAATAACAACTGCGAAGTTGTTAGGATTTTTAAGGAAACACGACGTTAGTACCCACATTCATCAAATAATGAATCACATTTTGTGGTATCACTCTATATTACTGGAGACCCTAGATTTTGCAAAAAACTGGTTTGGAACTTGACAGTCACAAATTCTTTTCTCCGGAACAAAAATTTATGTAATCGAATATTGTGAAAACTCTCAAAAAGTGAACGCCTATGGTCACCCAAATTTTATCTACATTTGGTAGGTGTCCATTTTCGAGAGTTTAATTTAAATGTGATAATATTTTCTATATTGTCCACTTTTGAAGGGTGTCCACTTTTTAGAATGTCCAAATTTGAGGGTCTTTACTGTACCTCTCGACTAAAGTATTTTATTTAAAGACAAATTCACCTAATTACCTCAGTTCGATTCAATTATTTTGTCTTAAAGAAACAACTCTAGAAATAAAAGGGATTTTTACGGACCTAACATTTTATACGAGAGCAAAATAAACTTGGAAAATTGATCCATGTAAACATTCTTCTATAAGAATAGCTTCGGCAAATAATGATTTCTTAAACCTGGGAAATCTTCATTTTCATATTTTCTTATTACGCGTATCCCATAATGGCGGCTCAAACGAGCAACATTTTGCAATTCCATGTGATTTAAAAAGGGATTCAGAACGACAACATACGTGGTGATCAAAATCCGAATTTCTCTTAAAAATGCTGTTGCTGTTAAATTTAAGACACATTTTGGGATTTTTGCTCTACTTGATACTGTACAGATAATGAAATTTATAACCACTTTTTCAAGAGAAAATTTTTTCATAGAAATAATGAGAGTTAATGTTAAAGAAAATACAATGTAAAATGCTTGCTTGTTTGTTATTTGGCCTCCACTGTTACTGTATAAAATGTTGTAATTTTTGTTAATTTGCATATAATTATTTGATGGGTCACACACAACTAAGTACATGGAAAGACAAAAAGTGCCTTGGAAATTTTATTGCTCAGTTCGATTCAATTGAATGTGCGAAATAAATGAGAAGAAAGTACATATACAGGTGTTTCAAACTGTTTTATTTATTTTTGTTTTCTTTTTTTGTAATTATTTTGTTTATATATATTTTGCTTGATGTTAAGGAAATTATAAGGGGAAGATATTATTAAAATCGCTTAACAGTTATTACGAGGTTAATAAAAAAAAGAACAATAATGAGTACGTTTGTTTTCACATTAACTGCCTTAAGTTCTAAATATTTAGTTGTATTGATTACTTGGTTAATTGTTTTATGTTTTTTTTTATATTACAAAAATAATAATTAATAAACAATACTAACGATCAGTTTCCATTGTTCTAATTAATTAATCAATCAATCATTAATCAAATATTAGAATATGTTTATGTAGTTACTACAAGTGGTTGGGTGGTGGTGGTAGTAGTAGTAGTAGTGGTGGTGGTGGTTCTTGTGGGTGGCTGTGGTAATTTATGTAGTAGTAGTAGTAATATAGTAGCTGTATTTGGTAGTAGGAGCTCGTCTATGTAAAACCATTTGACATTGCTTGTGTTTCTTTTTGTTTTTGTTTCATTGCAATGAGAACAGATGCTAGTAGAGGAGTAGTAGTAGTAGTAGTTATTGATTGAATTGTGACAAATGGGTGATTGGTTGCAGTATGTTTATTTTTTTCTCGTATCAGTTTTTTTTTTAATTCTATTATTGATCACAATATACAATTCGATATTGCTTTCATACCATTATATGTAAAATATAGTACAAAACACATGATTTGATTTTTTTTTTTTGATTTTAATTTAGAGAAATAGAGAAAGAGAGAGGGGGAAACATTTAGGAGGTAACATATTATGTATATAAATATTTTTGTATATAATATATGGTTTGGTTTCTAAAAATACGTTATATTTGGCGTTGTTGATTATATGTTGATATGTTTTTTTATTGGTTTTAAATGCAAGATTTGGTTTAAGATTAGATATGCTGCACGGTTGCAAAGAAAACATTTACCAAAACCACCAACTAAAATATATAACAAAAACAATCTAAAATTAGATAAAAATATAAATAAATAAAAATGAAGAAGTAACAATCATCTGATGCTAAACATTGATCAATTGCGTGTAATGAATTCAATACATTTGAATATACGGAGTGATAAAAAAGCAATAATAATTTTGTACAAGAAACACATTCGAACGAACGTTAAGTTAAGTAAGTATCTATGTATGCATGTACGCAAAATTTAGTATATAATACATAATATAACTCGTTTATAGGAAATTTCATCCTTCCAACCTGTCCCCAATTTATAGGAGTATGTATGTAAAAATATCTGTATGTATTTATGCGTGTGGGTGGTTATATATGAGTGTGTGTGTTTTTCTTTATGGTGCAAATAAAAAGCCAACAAACTGAAAATATATGTCAAGTTTAATGAACTTTTCATAATCCGAACGAAGGCAATCTCATCAGCAGACAATTATATGACCATGTGCGAGAGGAGAATATGCTCCCGTGCGTATATAAACTTGAAAATAACGAAACATTGAAATTTCATCTCAGGGTTATTTGATTGTATATATATATATATATATATATTTTTTTTTTTTTGTTATTCTACAAAAAAGTATAATCACAAGGAAAATGTAATAACAATGGACATTGAATCTACATACCTATATATGTATAGTAAAATTATATATTTTTGGAGGAAAATAACAATGTTAAAGGATGACAATAGTTTATTTGTGTGGCACTACAATTTGTCCTCAATTGTTTGCAATTACTCAATAGACAATCAAAGCAAAAGTTATGTGTATGTATAGTTTTTTTTTTTTTAGATTCGCGGTGCCCAAATATTGCATGAAACTAAAAGTAGTTAAGTGTCATAAGTATTATTTATTAATATTTCGATATTTTATAAATTTAAAATGCAAGATTATTACACCTGTCTTTGCATAACAAGATTTCGAGTTCTGTGTTTTCTTTTAGTCCCTCAGTTTAGTCTGGCTATCCAGAACTAAAAGAACTAAGCCCTATAGTAGGTTATCAGTTACATATATAATAAATATTACCTATTAAAGGTTTAGATATATGATTCATACGGCATAGAACATTCTATATTCAAAATGTACATGAAGCCTTTCTAGATATAAAAAAAGTTGTTGTATCGTGTAATCGACAGAATTATGCAAATTCACTCACATAGGAAACTAAAAGAATATCATTACATGAAAAGGAAGATGGAATATATCCAAAGATAAATTAACATTCGACACAATTAAAGATATGTAAAAGGACAGATTATCTTCTTTATTTTCTATGATAGCACTAAAATGATTCCTACACTGAAAAAAATTATGTCGTGAGGTCAAAGATTTCATGTCTTTAAAATAATGCAAATTTTGCTTAGCATAGAAGACTCATTTCTCTAATGAAATTGTCTTTAAATTTGTTGTCTTTTTGCATCTTGACTACAAAGCAAAAAATCGTTCAAATATAGGACATGTTTTTCAACATTTTATTTTAAAGAAGTTTTTTACGTGAAACATAGCATAATTTCTACTGGAAATCGAGTCTTAATTTGGAAAATAAAGTCGTCGTTAACTCGTTTTTAAAGGTCTTTGATAGCATATGAAGAAAAAAAAAGCTGAAAAAAGCGAAAAATTAAAATTTGCTTCCTAGAAGCAAGTACACAAAACCCAAATTTAAAAAAGAATTGTGTCTTAAAAGTATCCTTACTTGTATTCTCCGCTTCTTTGGCTCGGAATCAATACCAAAATTTTTAAAGAAAAATCTTTGGAACCGGGCATGCTCTTTATAGTGTATGCTGCTAACTATTATAAATATCTTCTGTATTCGCTTCATATTTGGAAGGTTTATATTAAACAACTAAGAGTGAGATGAATGCTTGCGTGATAAAACCCCCATCAATAGAATAATAATATAATTGGATAATAATTGGAGCATAGTGTAATAGATTAACATTAGAAAATTTATTCGTTTTTATAAATTCTTAATATTTACAATACATGATAAAAACACAGGCTTATCATAATATAAACAAGCCACATATTAACAATATTTTCAAGATAAGCATAAATTAAGAGTTGTGTGCGTGCATAAAGGGCTTTATGAAAAAGAGGTTTCATTTTGAAAATCTTGTTGGGCTGATATTTGTAAATGGATACAATCAATTGATAAACATTGTTTATTAAAAAATTACAAAGAATGCCACCCCACTAGAACAAATATTACTATCTGTTGCTATTCGGTAAACACAAAAATGATGACAACTTTCCTACACTTTACTACCAAGCTATATCTTTGCTATTAAAAACATTTGTTCCTGTGTATAAATTATTAGGTACTATAATGAAAATAATTCTTCCAATTAAAAAGTAAGATGCGATTATTTAAAAAGTTAAATTTAACAAAACATATCAAGTTCGGCTCACCTTCGAATATGGAGTAACAGGTTGGCTGATAAGCCCCCGGTATGACACATAGATGGTGTCGCTAGTATTAAATGCATATTTTATATAGTACCGACCTTCAAATGATTCGTGTTAAAATTTGACGTGTATAAGTCAATTAGTTTGTGAGATAGAGCGTCTTTTGTGAAGCAACTTTTGTTATTGTGAAAAAATGGAAAAAAAGGAATTTCGTGTTTTGATAGAATACTGTTTTCTGAAGGGAAAAATACGGTGGAAGCAAGAACTTGGCTTTATAATGAGTTTCCGGACTCTGCCCCAGGGAAATCAACAATAATTGATTGGTATGCAAAATTCAAGCGTGGTGAAATGAGCACGGAGGACGGTGAACGCAGTGGACGCCCGAAAGAGGTGGTTACGAAAACATCAAAAAAATCCACAAAATGATTTTGAATGACCGTAAAATGAAGTTGATTGAGATAGCAGAGGCCCTAAAGATATCAAAGGAACGTGTTGGTCATATCATTCATCAATATTTGGATATGCGAAAGCTCTGTGCAAAATGGGTGCCGCGCGAGCTCACATTTGACCAAAAACAACAACGTGTTGATGATTATGAGCGGTGTTTGCAGCTGTTAACTCGTAATACATCTGAGTTTTTCCGCCGATATGTGACAATGGATCAAACATGGCTCCATCACTACACTCCTGAGTCGAATCGACAGTCGGCTGAGTGGACAGCGACCGGTGAACCGACTCCGAAGCGTGGAAAGACTCAAAAGTCCGCTGGCAAAGTAATGGCCTCTGTTTTTTGGGATGCGCAAGGAATAATTTTTATCGATTATCTTGAGAAGGGAAAACCATCAACAGTGACTATTATATGGCGTTATTGGAGCGTTTGAAGGTCGAAATCGCGGCAAAAAGGCCCCATATGAAGAAGAAAAAAGTGTTCTTCCACCAAGACAACGCACCGTCCCACAAGTCATTGAGAACAATGGTAAAAATTCATGAATTGGGCTTCGAATTGCTTCTCCACCCACCGTATTCTCAAGATCTGGCCCCAGCGACTTTTTCTTGTTCTCTGACCCCAAAAGGATGCTCGCAGGGAATAAATTTGGCTGCAATGAAGAGATGATCGCTGAAACGGAGGCCTATTTTGAGGAGTACTACCAAAATGTTATCAAAAAATTGGAAGGTCGTTATAATCGCTGTATCGCTCTTGAAGGGAACTATGTTGAATAATAAAAACGAATTTTGACAAAAAAATTGGTTTTTCTTTGTTAGACCGGGGACTTATCAGCATACCTGTTACTCATCCTGCTTGCAATTAAAATTCGTACACATTCTCTCTTGGGTTTCAAGGGAAAAATCTAATATAGTACCCCGAGAAAAAATTGAGAGATCCAATTTTATATGATTAGATCTTGGCTGGCCCGAATTGGTAAGATATAATTATATCTAATTGCTACGGAATTAGATCTGATTAGATATCTATATTGGCCTAGATCATATGCCTTAGATATAAATATATATAGCTCTATATATAGTTCGATCTGACGTCAGATCTGCCATATATGGGATTATATCTAGTTATATTATTTCATCATATCTGCACAGAAAAATATTTTTGGTCTTCAATCACGAAATTAATTGATCCAATTAATTTTTAATTGAAATTTCTTCAATCACAGAAATGATGGTACCAATCACCAATGTCAATCAAAAAAAATTAATCGATCCAATTAAAAATTTTATTGATACTATTAATTTCTGAAACTTATTTATTCAATTAAACAATTTGTTCAACAAATTAAATTTTTAATTGAATGTTTAGAATTTAATTAAAAATTTAATTGGGAAAATGTTGATTATATTTTTTGTATGTGGTTAAATCAGGATATCTAATTATCTAATCATCATATCTAATTAGATCCACCAGCTTTTACACAGGACATGTCTTTATTCTGAAAAGTTCAAGTATTTTTATGGACTATGTACCCTTTACTTCCTTTATTTTTTTTACACCGTTAAGGTTCTCCGTATGAAATTTTCCTTATAGCATGAAAATGATTCTCAATTTTTAGTCAAAGTTTATGGCAAAAATTCGATTGTAAGACAAAGATCCTCTATTTAAAATGGGCAGAAAAAAGATCACCTAAATAAAACGTAATCATAAAATAAATAACGGATACAATTAACTTTTTAATTAATTAAAAAATCAATTCATTTAATTATTGAAATTGTTTTTTATCTCAATTAAAATTTTAATTAAAGGTAGGTAATTAAGTTCGAGTTTAGCCGCTAAAATCTAAAAATCTAAATCAGTAAAAAAAGGCATAAAATTATACATAATTGTTGCAAATTTTATTATAACTTGACGGGGAATAGCCCAAAGCAAATTTTCACAAAGATTGTATTCCTTAAAGTGGATTATTAAAGAAAAGTAATCGTGCAAAATGGCGATTTTAGAGGCTAAATGTAAGTACTATGTTCGCTTTACACGTTGAAATTTTCGCGGTTACTTTAGGTTAGGTAAGGTTAGGTGGCATCCCGATGTATCAGGCTCACTTAGACTATTCAGTCCATTGTGATACCACATTGGTGAACTTCTCTCTTATCACTGAGTGCTGCCCGATTCCATGTTAAGCTCAATGACAAGGGACCTCCTTTTTATAGCCGAGTCCGAACGGCGTTCCACATTGCAGTGAAACCATTTAGAGAAGCTTTGAAACCCTCAGAAATATCACCAGCATTACTGAGGTGGGATAATCCATCGCTGAAAAACTTTTTGGTGTTCGGTCGAAGCAGGAATCGAACCCACGACATTGTGTATGCAAGGCGGGCATGCTAACCATTGCACCACGGTGGCTCCCTTGCGGTTACTTTATTAGAACAGTTTAATATAAAGCAGATAGATTAACTCAATTGATGTGCAGTTTCTTGTTCCTCTAGATTTCGGCAACATATTACAAGAAAATGTTTTAATATAAAGGTGAAATAATTATAAATATATAAAAAATAATAAAATAAATTATTGATTGCCACAATGAAATAGTAATTAATATTTGCGTTCACAATAAATTTTTGATTGAATAATTTAAAAAATTATTTGAAAGTGCCAAGGAAATCAATTTATTATTTTAATCAAGAATATTTTTACTTTTTATTAATTCTGTGATTGATATTATTATATTCGTGATTGAATCACTTTCAATTAAAAAATTCATTGGATCAAATAATGTCGTGATTGGATCAGAATAAAAACAATTTTATTTTGTGTGAATTCCTAGTGTTCCTAGTACCCCATTTATACGATGGATATGATGTCTACAACAATAGAAGAATAACATATTCGTATATTGATATTTGCTTTTTTTTAATTGGAAAACACATGTTAATATGTGCAGTTTTTATATTACGAATATATATGTAAGTCTGTTACTAGCAACTTAAGGTCAGTACTATGTTCGCTTTTCGCGTTGACATTTTCGCGTTTACTTTATTAAAACAGTTCAATACAAAGCAGATAAATTAACTCAATTGATACGCAGTGCCTTGTTCCTCTAGATTTCGGCAAGACTTTACAGTAATATATTTGTTTTCATTTATAATTTCGATTATTTAAAGAAAAGTTATCGCGAAAATAATAAGGTTTTCAACTCGAAAAACGAACATAGTACTCACCTTTATATGACATACATAACGCAGATATACATGTGTACGTAGCTATATGTGTACTTATGACTGTGTTTATGTGATATTTTTAAGAAAAGGGACTCCCACCTTGAAAAGACACTGATCATGTGTTTACACACCTTTCATATTTCCAGGTTTTTGTACTAGGATTGGTGTGTTGATTCCGTTATCATTATAGCTTAATTTCCTGTTTGTTAAACTTGTTATGTTGAGTAACTGACATTACGCTTTATATTGCACAATGGTCGGGTTTTCCTCAAAACGAAAACAGTCAAACACATTGCATTTTTATTTATTCACAAATCCTATATTATATATGATTGTAAATTTGTCGTTTCACGGGCTTTAAATGAATTTACGGACAAACATACACAAAAGTGAGAATCGTTTTCTTCGTTTTTTGTAATTTTCTACTCGGTTTCACTTTGCTTCCGTTTTAATTATTACTCTATTCTTCAATATGTCTCTTGAAATTTGTATTAACTCGTCTTTGTTGGTTTTGGGCATAGGGTTTATGTACACTCAGTGTTCGTATCTAAATACGTATGTATATCTATAAGAACGTATAAAAATTCTCCCGTGTTTTTTTATTGTTTTGGTGCTCGCAAGTATGTATTGGTTTTCTTTTTTTATTGAGGAAAATAAACAATATCTCTACTTTCGCATGTATTAATACATTAGTTCACAAAAAAAAAACTATTCTCTTTGTTGTTTATTTATACCCGAGGAAAAACAACAAACCACACCACGACGTACCACTCACGGTGAACAACGACAATGTAATGAATGTGGTGAATACTCAACTGAGATGGACTTTCTTTTACAGAACTATCTGAGAGTGCGAGCCATCATACGGATAGAGAGAGGAAGAAAAAGATGTTGACAAACGAGATAACGATTTATTGTGAATTATTAACGTGGTGAATTTAAGCAAGTGGATCCCAGAAGGGAAAGAGCTCCACGACTACCAACACCATAGATAGTTATTTGTACTGTTTGATAGTATATTTTCATTGAATAATGGTGTATTGTATGATTGAATTGCGACTATTTTTTACATTCAAATTTATGTTTTTATATTATTAATAATTGTACGTATCTCGACATACATTCAAATACCAAAATATATGATTTAAATGACAGTAACGCTAATGCGTCCATATTCTCTTGTTGTGTATGTACCCACCGCCGCCGCACCCGTATTCATGTATTGAACAAAGCGCCCTCACACTTTATCGAGAAAAAAAAACACAAAACCTCTCACGTATTACATTCATATAAAGCATAGACTGCACATGTGTGTATCCACATTGACAACCATATCAACAACTAAACGCTCAACCAACAGACAATCTGTCAGTTTACCAGTCGTCCAGTCCGTCGGTCGTCTGTCCATTAAGTAAGCAAACCACTAACTATGGCGTATGTATGTATTAATACGACAGACTGCATGTAGATGTGTTAGGTACCCATACACTTCCTCCTTTGTCATGTATATTACTTGTGAATTACCCATATATATACTGCTACCATTTTTAAGGACTTTAAACTTAAATTCAATGCTACTTTGTTAAGAATTATTATTATTTTTTTTTTCACTAAACACACATATCTTTTGCAATTGAGTGTACATAAAATACATACACAAATATAAGATATAGATTAAAATGTATGGATTGAATTATATGTACATATAATGAAGATTTTTTTCTTTTGAGCTCCTCTACATATACACATTCTTTACATAATTTATATACACTTATAGATTTTTAGATTGTGTATTCAATAACGAATCATTGTGGCAGTTGAAAAAACATTGATGATTTCATATTCACGCAAACGAGTTATATTATTATAATCACATGAATCTATTTGTTTAAGATTATTTTCAATTTTATAGGAGGGGTAGATCTTTTTATGTTTCTTTTGCACTGGATTATAAGTATTTGTTTGGTTTTCGTGTATTCCTTGTACATGTACTATTGCATTTTTTAATTGTATTATGTTAATATATGATTTATATAAATTAAACAGAATAAAACACAGATTTTACCTTCTTAATACACCTGAATCCCAAAAACGTCTGACAGATACGACGATGAAAAAATATTATACTGAAAATATTCACCACACCCCCAAAAACGCTATTGGGGATGAATGCTATGGGTTTAATTTCTTCAATTGTGAATGATTATGACAAACATGGTTGTATTTATGGTAGCCGGAAATATATTACCGTCAATACAAACCGCGAGGTTTGAGGAATATGTGAATACAAGTCTATTTCAAATTTAATTTTTGCTAACTTGCAGCATATATCCCAATATGTGCTGTACCACCTATCACTCCATTACTTTGATTCTTCTGTATTATCCAAAAAACCATAAGTGCACTGAATAAAATCTTGACCTAATATGAAATATTATGCAATCTGAATTTTAGGACATTCAACTTACACAATATTAATGACAAATTTCTTTAATTTAAAGAATATTTCAATTTAAAGAAAGAATTTAGGACGCGATTTTTTGAAATGTAATATGCCTTTGAAGTAAGGAACTTTTTACTTAAATTAAAGAAAAAAATTAAGCAAATGATTTTTATCTTTAAATTAACTGAGATGCCGAATATTTGGATTAAAGATTAAAAACCAAATAAAGACTAAGAATTATTTTGAGGATGTTGTATCATTGACTTATTTTTTACTAAGAAATCGTTTTTAGTTTGAAGTATCTGTTATAATTTGTTTTCTTTTTTATGCTATTTGTTTGCACGCTATTTGTTAATATATCGCAAAAAGAGAATAAAAAATAAAAGCGATATGTATCCCAATTTTTTTAAATGATAGATAGCTCCCTGAAATATGTCTTTATTTTAAGGAAGCGACATCATTGGCTCGTAATCAATACCAAAATTCTTAAGGGAAAGTCACTTTTCTTGAGTGTACGAGCATTATTCCAATTATGGCATATTTGTACTTGAGATTAAATCTTTCCTCACAAAATTCTCAAAATAAGATTTTTTATCTTTAACATTAATAAAGATTCAATAATTCAATTAATTTAAAGATTATTTCTTTAAATCAAAACACCCTTCAAAGTCATCTTCAATGAATTTATTTATTTAAAATAACTACATATGTATTGAAAATGTTATATGATATTCGAGTTATCCACGTAAAAATCCTTTAAAACATATGCAACAATTTTTAAATTAATATTGTTACGTTTTTATATTAGGCGTTTTTAATTACCCGACAATTAAAACACAGTTCTTTTAAATAACGACAATCTACAATTTATTTACTATGACTTCACACTTTACAATTCGTTCACACTGAAGTTATTCGTTTGACGCTTTAATTAAGACTGACTCGTTAGCAGCATGCGAGCGCTTTTATATATGACGGTGTGGCAATACGAGAACATTCTGGTAGCACTACAATATTCTGGCAACGCCAGAACATTCTTAGACAATGCTAGAAGGATCTACGACCATTAAGTCATTCATCTGGTGGCTGCTAAACACATACACACTCACATAGATATACGCTCGCATTACTACAAGAACAAAAACAATGACAATATACAATGAGATGAAATGAGAATGCAAAATAACAAAGCAAAGGGGTTGTTATCAAAGAGAGTGAGAACTTACATGAAAATAAGCAAACAAAAGAACATAAAAGAAATTCAGGAAAGTGCTAGAAAATGAATAGATGATTCCAACAAGTTATAACGAAATTTTATCGTTACAATTTGAAATTTAAATTAATGGAAACTAATTTAAATAAACTTAAATCTATAATTATCAAATTCGTAACACTGCCTCCCGCTTAAGCCTGTTCGTCCCGAACAGGCACAGAACCTGTTCCGTAAGGAGCCAATCGTTCCAGATGTACAACTTTCATCTTTGATCTAGGGCTGTCGTCCTTCTGAATCCGGTATACAACATCATTGATCTTCTTGATGACTTTGTATGGGCCTTCCCACTGTGTTTGCAGTTTGGGACACAGTCCTTTCTTTCGTTGCGGGTTAAATAGCAGAACCAATTCTTCTTCTTGGAAGCACTCAGTATTTACAGCACGATCGTATCTCGCCTTCATTCTGTTGCTGACCATTTTTATTTTGTTGCGCACTGATTCGTGAACTTCTCCGAAAGTGTTTGGGATGTCGTTTCTGTTTTCTTCCATGGCGAGCTCATAAGGTTTAGCGCCGAATATCAGATCTCCAGGCAACTTTAACTCAGTTCCGAATAGAACATTGGCAGGTGTTCGAGAGGTGGAATCATGAATGGCAGATCTATACGACAGCAAAAACTTTGGTATATGCTCGTCCCAGTCCCTCTGGCCGTTGTCCACTACTTTTCGAAGATGTTCCTCCAGAGTGCGATTAAACCTTTCTACCATGCCATCGGATTGTGGATGTAATGGTGTAGTCCTCGTTTTCTTGATACCAAGGGATTCACACATCTCTTTGAATATGGCCGATTCAAAATTTCTTCCCTGGTCTGAGTGAATCTCGGACGGCACACCGTAGCGACATATCCAGTTTTTGTTGACAACATCCACAATCGTTTTTGCTTCTTGGTTTGGAATTGCATACACCTCCGGCCATTTGCTGAAGTAATCCATGACCACAAGGACATAACGGTTTCCAGAATCACTTACTGGGAAAGGGCCTGCCACGTCCATTGCTATTCTTTCAAACGGGGCTCCTGGTCTATATTCTTGCATAGGACCTCGACTTTTCCTTGTTGGACCTTTCGCCTTCATGCACTTCTCGCAATTGGCTACCCATTCAGCAATTGATTTCTGGCATCCAACCCAGTAGAATCGTTGCTTCACTTTCTCGGCGGTTTTGGTTATTCCCAGATGACCTCCACTGGGACCATTATGGAACTCCGCCAAAACATCTCTTATTTTGGAATCTGGAACGATGATCAAATTTCGGCTGCTCTTGCCATCTTCGCTTTCCCATTTACGTTGCAGGGATCCATTGACTAGAACTAAACTATCCCATTGAGCCCAGTATGATTTCATAAGTGGACTTTCGGCTGCGATGTCTTTCTTACTGGGCTTCTTGTTCTCTTCCTTTGCCGAAATAATTTTGTTCAAAATGGGATCTTTACGCTGTTCTGTTGGCCAGTCCACTCCAGATTCGACGTGTAACAGCCGAATATCAACAATCTCCTCCTTGTGTTCAGCCTTCGAGCAGTGCTTGCATTCTATACTGCAAGGTCGACGTGACAAAGCGTCAGCGTTACCGTGTTTTCCACCTTTTCTATGCTCGACACTGAAATCATAGCTTTGGAGCCTCTCGATCCAACGTGCCAGTTGAGCTTCCGGATTCTTGAATTGGAGCAACCATCGAAGAGCTGAGTGATCAGTCCTGAGCAAGAAGTGTTGTCCATACAAATATTTATGATAATGTTTTACACTCCCTATGACGGCTAGCAGCTCTCGTCGCGTTACACAGTAGTTCTTTTCGGGCTTGGACAACGTTCGGCTGAAATATCCGATGACCTTCTCCTTGCCGTCTATCTGTTGGGATAGCACACCTCCAATACCATGCGCGCTAGCATCTGTATCCAAAACAAATTTTTCTCCCGGAATAGGATACGCTAGAACAGGAGCTGAACATAAAAGTTCTTTTAAATGTTGGAATGAATCCTCCTGTTCGTCGCTCCACTGGAACTTCTGACCTTTTTGCGTCAATTTGTGGAGACTAGCGGCGATGCTGGCGAAGTTTGGGACGAATCGTCGGTAATATGTACATAACCCAAGGAAACTTCTTAATTCGTGGAGATTTCGGGGTCGTGGCCAATCTCTGACAGCTTGGATTTTGTCTTCATCGGTGGATATGCCCTCTGCAGTCACATGATGACCCAGGTATTTAACTTCCCGCTGGAAAAGGGAGCATTTCTTTGCGTTAAGGCGTAGACCAGCGGCTGACAATTGCTGGATAACGTCTTTCAAGTTCTTAAGGTGCTCGTCAAATGTTTTGCCCATCACTATGATGTCGTCCAAGTATATCAAGCACGATTTCCAGTGCAACCCCTTCAGTACCCGCTCCATCAATCTTTCGAAGGTAGCCGGAGCGTTGCAGAGCCCGAACGGCATTACATTGAATTGCCAGAGACCGCCATTAACGCCAAAAGCCGTCTTTTCCTTGTCTTTCTCGGCGATCTCTACTTGCCAATATCCACTCTGCAAATCGAGCGTAGAAAACCATGTTGTTCCGGCTAGTGTGTCCAACGTGTCATCAATGCGTGGAAGCGGATAACTGTCCTTTTTGGTGACATCATTCAGTTTTCTGTAGTCCACGCAGAATCGGGTACTTCCATCTTTCTTTTTGACCAGCACAACTGGGGAACACCAAGGACTTGATGACGGCTCGATCACACCACTCTCCGCCATTTCCTTTATGAGCTTTTGAACTTCGTCTCTTTTTGCAAGGGGAACACTTCGAGGTGCCTGTTTTATGGGCCTTTCTTCTGCGGTTTTAATTTCATGTTTCACTACAGATGTTCTTCCTTGATTTCCCTTTTCAGAAGCAAAAGCAGAGGCGTTTTTCCACAACAATTGCTTGGCTTTATTTCTCTCTGACGGCGATAGATGACGTGTCCAAGCCTCGACATACGCTTCTAGATGTTTTCTCACTGCTCCATGTGTCTTTGATGAGTTGCCTTCCAAATTGACTATTGCCTCGGCTGGTGTACATTTGCCAATGTCAGAAAATTTTACAATTTGCTCGTGATTGTCAGACAAGTTCAAGACACGAACTGGTATTAGTCTCTCTTCGTTCGTTGTTACCAGGGCATTTGCTATCAAGATGTTGTTGCTTTTGTTTTCTGCTGGTTCAACAACCCACAATTGGCCGACTTCACAATCTCCATTCATAGAAACCCATATAATTGCTTCGGCATTCGGTGGTATAGACTCTGACTGGCTCGTTGTCAAACGTCTGACAGGTGTATTCCCGTCGTATCCCACGTTTACCGTTATTTCGGCATCGCACCATGTCATTACACGACGCTTCATATCCAAATTGAGACCAAAAGCAATCATGAAATCCGCTCCAATTATAACTTCGTCTACTATATCGGCCACAATGAAATCATAAGTAACGGATTTGTTAGCAATAGTTAATTTTACGGTGACCTTTCCATATACGGTTGCGGGTTCCCCTGTAGCCGTGCGTAGCTTGACTCCAATCAGTGGTGTAACTTTTCCTTTTACTAAATCAGATCTAATGATAGACTTTGATGCACCAGTATCCAACGTCAAAGTACGCTTGTCGCCATTAATAACACCCGCAATAGTTAAATTGTTATTTTTCTGTTGAACTATTGCTATGGAGATGGTGGGGCCATCGTCTGTGGGAGCCAGCTCTTGCCCCGCTGAACTAGCTCGATTTAGTTTAAAGGTGACTCACTTGACTGTGGGGTCACCTTTTTATGGCTATTGTTTAATGGAGATGGTGATGTGGACCTTGACCGTTTGCGTCGTGCTTTGCATTCTCGAGCTAGATGTCCCGGCTTATCACAGTTATAGCATTTGATCCGGGATTTATTTGCTTCTTGCTTCATTTCTTGCATTGCCTGCTTCATGGCCTCTTTCATCGACTCAATAACAGACTTTGATTCATCACACTCTGTCTCTACTTTACGTACCTTGTGAATTTGAGGCCGCGCTAGCAATCTCGCAGTCTCCTGTGCAAGTGCGAATGTTACTGTTTCAGCGAATGTAGCCTTTTGTGACGCATATGTTGCACATTTTATATCTGGGTCTCGAATTCCATTGACGAAGGTTTCAATCTTGATGCGGTCCACAAGAGGATGACTCTCACCTGGGTATGTCAAAAGCACTAGACGCTCAACTTCTGTTGCGAAATCTTGTAGGGTTTCATTCGATTTCTGGATTCTTCCTCTCAATTCCATTCTGAAGATGTCCTGCCTGTGCTCTCCACCATACTTGCGTTGAAGTGCCGCTATTACTTCATTATAGTTATTTCTAGAAGCAGCGGGAATGCTTTGTATCACATCAGCAGCATTGCCCTTTAATGCCAATAGAAGTTCAATTGCTTTATCATCGTCATTCCACAAATTTCTACAAGCAACCATTTCGAATTGGAATTTGAAGACATCAAATGACGTTGAGCCATCGAAAACAGGAGTTTTGATTTTTGAGCCCTCGATGACGCGCACTGGACCACCTTTAATTTCCAGCTCTGACATTTTTTTCTCGATGTGCAGAATCTTCTCATCATGAACCATAATTTTCTCATCCACGGAAAGAACTTTCTTATCCAATTCCACAATTTGATTTTCTATATGGTCCACACGTTTCTCCATGCCTTCAGAAATTTGTTGTAATTTTTCGTTGACCATTCTAGAATTTTCGTCGAATTTTTCTTCCAATTTTCTAGAATTTTCTTCCATTTTTCTAGAATTTTCTTCCATTTTTCTAGAATTTTCTTCCATCATTTTGCTCAAAGCATTGAGCATTGATGTGTAATCCACAACATTCGAAGCCACAGATGGAGTTTCTACAGTGCTTGTATTGACGAGTATTGATTCATCAATGTCTTCCTTATAATCAAACTCATGCGTCGCAATGTCCATATTACGCCGTTCAAACTCTTCCAGTAGACGCTTTTGAAGCTGGGCCTTATTGCCTGTTGTCGGCAGCTCCAGTTTGCTCAATTCCTTTTTTAAGTCTTCCACTCGAAGCTCATTAAACTTCATTGTAGATTTTTTTTTTTCGTTATTTCACTTCCGACACCAATTGTTACGTTTTTATATTAGGCGTTTTTAATTACCCGACAATTAAAACACAGTTCTTTTAAATAACGACAATCTACAATTTATTTACTATGACTTCACACTTTACAATTCGTTCACACTGAAGTTATTCGTTTGACGCTTTAATTAAGACTGACTCGTTAGCAGCATGCGAGCGCTTTTATATATGACGGTGTGGCAATACGAGAACATTCTGGTAGCACTACAATATTCTGGCAACGCCAGAACATTCTTAGACAATGCTAGAAGGATCTACGACCATTAAGTCATTCATCTGGTGGCTGCTAAACACATACACACTCACATAGATATACGCTCGCATTACTACAAGAACAAAAACAATGACAATATACAATGAGATGAAATGAGAATGCAAAATAACAAAGCAAAGGGGTTGTTATCAAAGAGAGTGAGAACTTACATGAAAATAAGCAAACAAAAGAACATAAAAGAAATTCAGGAAAGTGCTAGAAAATGAATAGATGATTCCAACAAGTTATAACGAAATTTTATCGTTACAATTTGAAATTTAAATTAATGGAAACTAATTTAAATAAACTTAAATCTATAATTATCAAATTCGTAACAATATTTTATTAGAGAATTGTTGAGTTCACGGAGACATACAAACTTTTTTAGTGGTCCGTAATTTATTAACAAATGAAACACTAGTCTTTTACTTAAGAAATTTATAAAAGTGTTTATTCATTAATTCCGTTTATTCGGTACAGACGCGTAAAAAACTTTAAAAACAATTTGATCGCTCCAGTTGAAAACTTGAACTGATTTTCTTTTCCTTCGTGGCCCTTTGTATGCTATGTATAAATATGTAAAACTGGATATTGCCGTTATTCCGCAATGTAAACAAATGAAAGGGCTACATACATATATGTACATATATGTATGTGCATATAATGATCAAATTGACAATAACCAAAAGGGCTACGAAAGAGAGTAATTAAGAGATCAATAAGAATAAGTAAATGGAAAAGATTTCAAATATTTAACTAATGAGAAAAATGTAAATAAACAGTGGCGGCGGTAACATTCCCCCCTTCGCAAGCGAACTAGGTTCCCAGGAGCTTGCTCTCTGATCTTTTACCGACGTCTAGTATAGCAATCTTGGTCACGGGCCTCTCATAGGTGCTGCTAGTCGTCTTCACTTTAACGCTTCTGACTTGCCCATCTTTGGCGGTATACAGTTCTGTCACTATTCCTTTGGGCCAACTATTCCGAGGAAGATTGTCGTCCACAATGATGACTACGTCTCCTTTGGATGGTGGTTGAACCTTTTCGAGCCACTTGCTTCTTCGCACCAAGTGAGGACCATACTCACGAACCCACCTACGCCAGAAATGATTCGCAAAGTTTTGGGTATTATGCCATCTCTGTCGCAGGTCATAATCAAACTCACATAATGGCTTCTGTCCTCCCGCAGAACCAAGTAATAAATGATTTGGAGTGAGGGCATCGTCGTCATCGGAATCTAGAGCCACAAATGTCAAAGGACGAGAGTTGATCATAAATTCAATTTCATATAACGCAGATCGAAGAGTCTCGTCGTTGAATTTGAAAGCTGGTAACATGGAGTAGAGAACGGATTTAACTGTTCTTATTAGACGTTCCCATGCACCGCCCATATGCGGAGCTGCTGGTGGATTAAATCGCCATTTGATGTCATCGTATTTAGAGAAAACTTGGTGTAAGTCGATATGTTGTTTTTCTTCACGCAGAATTTTTTCTACAGCTTTGAAATTTGTCCCATTGTCCGTGTATATTTCTTTCGGAGAGCCACGTCGGCTGATGAAGTTTTGTATACACAGGATGCACGAGCTAGTATCAAGACTGTGAGCCACTTCAATATGAATTGCACGAACAGTTAGACATGTGAAAAGAACTCCCCATCTTTTTTCTCGGTGTCTTCCAACAGTGACGAACAAAGGGCCAAAAAAGTCGATTCCCACATAAGTAAATGGACGTTCAAAACTCGAGAGCCTAGCTGATGGTAGAGTTGCCATTTGCGGTGGCCGTGGAACTGCGTATAAATTTTTACAGTGTTGACAGCTGCTTCGTACTTTTTTGTATACAACTCTCAATTTTGGGATATAAAAATTCGACTTAATTCTGGATATAGTGGCTTCGTGTAGACAGTGGTGATAATTCTCATGGTAGTACTTCACCACAAGAAATGTAATATAGTGATTTGTGGGCAAAATTATGGCATTGTTGCAGTTTAACATTTCTGCTCTTCCGTAAGCACGAATTACATAATTCTCATCGAGACAAATATTCAATTGCTTCAGAATACTATCTTTTTCGATTGGCTTTTTGTTTTTCAAATGCCAAATTTCTTCGGAAAATTCGCTCTTTTGGGCATATTTATATAAAATATATTTCGATTTCTGGATACATTCGAAAAATGTATCGTTTTCTACATTCGATCTTTGGACAACGGATTTCAATTTTTCCATATAAAACAGGAATTGAGCCAATGCTCGGTACAACCGTCGCCAGCACGAAAAATATTCAATGTTCATAAAAAATTTGTGCGATTTACTCACATGTAAAAGATGATTACGTACTTCTTCATAGCTGATTCTTCCTAAATCGGAACACTTTGGCCAGACATCTTCATTGTCTTTTAGAAACTCTGGACCTTGGAACCACATGTCGTCCTCGGCTGAGCAGACCTTTGTTGCGAAATCAGCAGGGTTTAATTTAGATGGAACCCAATTCCATTGTGGTAAATTTGTTAATTCCAATATTTCTCCAACTCTATACATTACAAAAGCTTTGAAATTCTTGGGGTCCATGGACAACCACTTCAAAACCGTTTTAGAGTCGGACCAGTAGAAGCACTCAGTACAATTAAGCCGTGTAATTTTTATAATTTTTCTTGATAGACGCGCTCCAATTAGTGCAGCTTGAAGTTCCAGTCTAGGAATGGAAACTGGTTTCAGTGGGCTAACTTTACCCTTGGCTGCCACTATGCGCACGTCGACTTCACCTTGGTATTGAATACGAAAATAACAAACAGCAGCGTATGCGTTTTCCCCAGCGTCGACAAAAGTATGTAACTGCACATTAAACGTCGATTTCAACAATCTCGAGTAACATCTCGGAATAGAGACAGTTGAAATTTTCTCCAGATTTGAAAGCCAGGAACACCACTTTATATGCAAGTCCTCATTTAGTTCGTCGTCCCATTTAATGGCGGATCGCCATATATCCTGCAGCAAAATTTTAAGACTTATGGTATAATGAGACACGAAGCCGAGGGGGTCAAATATTGACATCAAAACTTGAAGGACTTCTCTTTTGGTGGGAACCGTATGCCTTTGAAACACGTTTCTTTTGAGCCTCGAAAATCGACAATTGTATTGAAAAACATCATTATTTGATTCCCAATACATACCAAGAATTTTCTCGACAGCTCCAAAGGAGTTTTCAGTTGCTGCGCCACCTTCTGCTAATTTTTGTCGCACTATATTTGAATTTGAAGCCCAGTTACGCATGTGAAACCCACCTTTAGCATGAATCGTTTTGACTTGATTCGCTAACTTTATGGCCTCTTCCTCGGTTTGAACACTGTCGATGAAATCATCCATGTAGTGGTAGAAATTTATTGCTTTGACTGCACGAGGGTATAAGTCGCGAAAATCTTCGGCGTTCTTGTTTCGCACAAAATTAGCAATACACGGAGCACAGCTAGTTCCAAACGTTAAGGCTTTCATTACATATGCGATTACTTCACCATCTTTGATCCACAGGAAACGTTGGGCGTGCATATCCACATCATTTACATTGATACGATGAAACATCTCAGCGATGTCGCCACAGATAGCAATTTGACCAACTCTAAACTCGAGTAAAACATTTATAAGCGATGTCAGTAAATCGGGGCCACTCATCAAGAAATCATTGAGTGACTTATTATTCGATTTTGCTGCAGCATCCCACACTAGTCGGACTTTGCCAGGTTTATTTGGGTTTAGAGCAACAAAAATTGGAAGGTACCAAGTTCTACTATAAGAATTAAATTCAGAATTTGTTACCTTTCTGGCATATCCTTTGTTGAGAAGTTTGTCGATTTCCACCTGCATAGTTTGTTGTAGTTGTGGATCCTTCTTGAACTTCTTTTGGAGACACTTAAGTCGATGGCAGGCAACTTCATAACTTTCTGGTAAAACTGGATTTTCATCTTTCCAAAGTAAACTTACTTCAAATTGTTGGCCTTTTCTAATTACATTATTTTCCAAAATCTGCATAGCTTTCTGGTCCTCGAGTGACAACAATGTTTTCTCCTGGGCCACCTCCAGTGCGAAATACTCTTTTACTTCATCGTGTAAATTCTTGTATCGATCCTCACATGCACATGTGTGAATATTTAGAGAAAAAGATTTCCTTACACCGGAGCCACAACCTTGCAGTGTCCAACCAAGACGAGTTTTTGTTGCTATAAGCAGATTTCTTCCACCTTCACGGACTTTCAATGGCACAGCCACTCTCCAATTGTTTACACCAATTAGTATTGTCGGCTTGACATTTTCGTATGACTGTATAGGCAAACCTTTGAAATACGGGTTATCTTTTACAATGGATTCGAAATCCAAGCTTTGTGTTGGTAGGCCAAGATTTTGCACAGTGTGCACGTTGTAAATAACGTATTTCGAACCATTTACTCCAGACACTTCCACATTCAATCTCACAGAATCGTCTTCAGATCGGGTTGTATTTCCAGTCCATTTTAATTCTAATGGTTCACTTTCACCTTTCAGTCCCAACTGGTTGTAAAATTCATGTTCCATAAGGGTCACCGAAGAACCTTCATCCAAAAAAGCGAACGTATTCACAGAGCCACCATTGAAATAAATTTTTATGGGCAAAATTCGAAAATACGGGTTTTGGTTGCTTTCTCAATCATACTGTCCAATATATGCTCTGGACGACCGAAACACATTTCCAAAGTTTGAATAATTTCATTCACCATCGACGGGATCAGTAATTTACTTTTCACTAACTCTTTAGCACGACCGCGGAGACACGACTGCAGACGCATTAAATTTTCGCCGTCACTGTAGCCGGCTATCTCGGTGCTGTTGCGATAGTTACTGATGAATAAGGGCCAGTCTTCTGGATTACCATCAAAATTCGGCAATTCTTTTGGTATTACTTGCCTTGCTGCAATTTGTGTTGGTGTGGGATGAAACGATGTGGTATTGTTGGCGAAGGAACTCGACGGCTGGCTTAAATTGCCTTGGGATAAAATATGATATTTTTTCTCCAAATATTGCCTTTGCAGTTCTTTTTCTTCTTCCAACATTTGTAGCTGCAACTGTGTTTGAGACGACGAGTTGCATGGGGACACGTTCGAGCCGTTAGAATTATTAAAATGGCGTTGTATATACTGCTCCTTACGTGCCGGTAGCGTCATTGTTGTATTTGTAGGCGCCATACTTGAGATTTGCTTGGGCATTGTGACATTGGGCAACAATGTACTCGAGCCTTGATTCTCCAAATTTAGGTTATGTGCATTTGCATATGCACCCCTTTGACTGGTACTTACTTGTGCCGACGGTAGTCCAATTTGGGTAAATGGTTGATGTACTGCGTTTTGCTGCACTGTTGTGCCATTTCCAGTAGCTGGTGATGATGCAGCTCGAGTACCGGTGGTGAAGTCAGTGGTGTCATCAACGGGCGGCAACTGTTGTGTTGCATTAGATTTATCGCCAGAGTCCACCGGTTGTTCCACACAACATGAGCAACTCCAGCTTACATTCGCTATGTTGCTGTCCACTTTTACACATTCAAAATGGAACCACTTATCACACGAATCGCACTGCACCATACGATCGGTGTCTTTTAGATCACACTTATTGCAATTAAAATCGGTTTCCGACATTATTTTGTCTTTAACTTTGAATCCGATGAAATTGTATAACTTTCTTGCGGCTTGTATATTTGTTCAAACAACAACAAAAATTTGACTTTTGAACCACCACTATTCAATTTATTATTTCTCTTTTGAAACTCTTCAATTTGAACTACTATAAACCTTTTGTTAATGTCAAAATATATTTTTACACGCCGCGAAAGCTTTTATTTTGTATGTATTTTATTCGTATTATTCGCTCACTCGCGCAAATAAAAATTATTTTTAATAAACTTCACAAACAAATTGTTTTTAAAGAATGTTGAGTTCACGGAGACATACAAACTTTTTTAGTGGTCCGTAATTTATTAACAAATGAAACACTAGTCTTTTACTTAAGAAATTTATAAAAGTGTTTATTCATTAATTCCGTTTATTCGGTACAGACGCGTAAAAAACTTTAAAAACAATTTGATCGCTCCAGTTGAAAACTTGAACTGATTTTCTTTTCCTTCGTGGCCCTTTGTATGCTATGTATAAATATGTAAAACTGGATATTGCCGTTATTCCGCAATGTAAACAAATGAAAGGGCTACATACATATATGTACATATATGTATGTGCATATAATGATCAAATTGACAATAACCAAAAGGGCTACGAAAGAGAGTAATTAAGAGATCAATAAGAATAAGTAAATGGAAAAAATTTCAAATATTTAACTAATGAGAAAAATGTAAATAAACAGTGGCGGCGGTAACAAGAATTTTTATTGAAATATTTTCAATTAAAACGTTATTTTAAACAACTACAAAAACTCGATATAATGGACTCTTATACTATTATATTATTTTTTAGTTGTAGTCCATTTATTAGATATATCATGTTTTAAAACAATAAAGTGGACATTTTAACAATAGGTTTCATTATTTGTCAGTGAACGCACAATGTGATTCAAAGTATTACATCTTTATTCTTTACTTGTATAATTTATTAGAGAATATCAAGTCCATCGAAATACTTTAAAAAGATGTTCAACCGTTCTCCATAGAATGGATTGTGGAAAATTGTGCGTCTATTTTGTTGAGCCTCATTCGTGTCCAAGATAAAGTTTTCGGGATCTGACAATTCGGCATGCTTATTAATCAATATTGGTAATAAACATGTAGCAGTAGCTAAACCTGTTGGAATCATAAGAACGTGATTTTGCTTAAATGACTAAAAAGTTCTTTTATTGGTAATACTTACCATGAAATCCTTTAGAATAAATTTCCCTTTGAACGTCACTTAATGTCGGTATGCGCTCTCGATATTGTAGGTCATTCAAAGTTTCGCACAATGTCTTATGGTAAAGTGCGACCAAGTCATCAAAATGATTTTCGAACACTTCCGGTTGCCACGACGTAAATATAAAATAGTTTAGATCAATCCCAGGAGATCCAAAAAATCCCTCTTGAAAGTCAATCTGAAATTAAAGATATTTGAATAGAAGTAACACATGCACACGAAGAAAAAGTAATCTTTTGATTCTAAAAAAATGACTTTGGAAGCAAATAAAAAATCACAGATAGTAATTGTTTATGACTTCCCAGCAAAAAAGCGTCGCCGAAAAAGTAGGACGGATGTCCACCAGTTTAACAGCCGTTGTACTGAATTTCCATAACTTCTTAAGATTCAGTGTTGCGGATGTGAATTAAGAAATTTTGTGATATTTTGACAAATAATTTTTATTTTTTTTTTTTTTTTTGAGTTTTAGTGCATTCTTATGCTTGTGTGGAACGTTTGACATCGAATATTTTCAAAAATTCGCAATTTTTCTAGAATGGATTTGGCATTTTTCGGCCGAAATTTAAATAATTTTTACCATTTTATAATTCTTAATCAATTTTTAACCTATTTGAAACAACAAATTTTAAGTTTTCCATTAAAAATATGAAAAAAGCGAGTTTTAAAAAATTGACTCAATGAACTTCCTGTACAGCTAAAAAAACAACTTCTTTGGGAGGACATTTTTGGAAGTGCTTTTAAAGTTGTGCCTTTAGAAGAACTTCCAATGTTTTTGCTGGGTTTTTACTACTTTCAATTTCATTTAGTTGCACAATATTATGACAATAGTTATTTTGAGTACAGGGAAATATGTATATCGTTATCATAACAACTTTAAAATGCCGGAGAAAATAAAACAATCTTGTTATAAATATATAACCTACTTACAAATAATACACTGGGTTCCCGTTCGTGGAACATCAAATTGTTAACCCATACATCGCCATGGTTCAGAACATGGAATGTGTCATTTATATGGCGGCTATATACATTTATTAGTTTTGCTATGATTTTTGCACCGAACGTGTCTAATTTGGGTACGAATATTTGTAGATCTTCTTGACAGTTGCAATACTCAATGGTAGACTTAATACAACGTTCGTACATCATATGGATCGGAGAGGGATGTTCTGATATATTTCCGGGCAAGTGGAATCGAAACATATCTGGATTCTGAAATAAATTGAGTGTTATCCTATTATTTAAATCAAAATAAAAAAACATTTATTTAAATTAATTGAATAAAGTAATTTTTTACTTGGATCGATTACTTTCGATATCAAAATCCAAAATTGTTTTTTTTTTGTAATCTATAGTATTGAGATCATTATTTATTTAATTGAATATTTGTATTTAATGTATATTTGTGCCAAATAGAATGGTATTTACCTTTTTGTATAAAACCATAGATACCGCATGAAATTTTGCAAGTTGCCTCAATACCAATTGACACTGACTTTTGTTAAGACCTACTTTGACGTCTGCTATACTATAGCCGCGTAGTTTCAGATTTTCCATAACAATAATGCGATCATCAATATATATCGTTCTGAAATGATTTATTTATAATAATATACTAAGTGACAATGTAACATTTGTTGTTTAGAGCTTCGTATAACAATTTTTACTTAGACTAACAAGATTTTCACACACAGGAAAAATACATTCCTCTCACGCCATATTTGTTTTTATTCTATGTTATTAATACAAGTTCAGGTCAACAAAACTTACTTTGGTCCGAAATCAATGTTCATCAAATTTTGAATTTCGTTGGCGATGTTTGTATAATACTGCGCTTCACGAACAAATACATTAAAGTTTTCTTCCAGTTCTGAAATCAATTCGTTTTCCAAGCGTGTTTTTACAATAAATGATCTCTCTTGGACATCGCAATCAATATCGCTTCTCATAAATTTTACATCCAATTTATACAAAGCACTCAAATAGTTTTCCCCTTTAACTGTGGCGGTTTCTAGTCTAAAGCTCTCTATTTCATCTAGATTGTTATCCGTATACTTCAGCATAATCTTTTCTATGTAATCCAAATCCATCCACACAGGACCAGATTGAATGGAAGAGTTTGTTGTTATTGTTTCTTCATCCATTCGTGAAATTGTGCTAATAATTTGTTTTCAGCTGTAAATATAATTGAAATTGATGAAAAAACAGCAAGTACGGCCGAATGTTCGGTCAGGCCGAATCTTTTGTTCCCTTCACAATGTGTACAAAGTTCTACATACTTGGGTTGTGTTCACTGTTACCAAAATATTTTAAAACTTCTTAGCATTGTCTTCTAAATGTGAGTAAGTCCATATGTTAAATAAAAAAGGGCAGAATAAGTACCTCTTCAGTTCTTGATCATTTTATATAGAGGAGTGTACAAATAATTATGAAGCAATATGAACCGATACGAACCATTTTTCGTTCCTTCATGAGGTTTCCGTAGTTAAATCTTGGGGGTTTGTTTATATGGGAGCTATATATAATTGTGGACCAATATGGAAAATTTTTTTTTACTAACATCACGTACCAAGTTTCAACCGGATCGGATGGGTGACGGTTTATATGGAGAAGTTTTCATTGATAAAAATATAATAATAGACAAACCCATTCATTCTCAAATACTGGCAAGATTATGGTTTTATGTATGGTGTTGGTTATTTATACACTCAAGAAATTAATTAGTGGTATAAGGAAAATGTACTGAAACAATTATTCGTTAAATGCTAAACCAGTGTAAAATCACAAGCAGAAAAGGATCCTCAGAAAAAGTGTCGGATGCCGAATGTCTGATATTGAAGTTTTTAACTCCGTTTTTGAGGAGACAGTGGGTGGTCGATAAAAGCAAGTTTTTCTTGCGGATTCATATTCAAAATACACCTATTTAATAAGTTTTTATTTTTCCTGTAAGCCAAGAGGAGATGAAGGCTTTTTGGCATAATAATAGTGATGATAAAAAGTGGCAATAACTTTCATAATTTTAACAAAAACAAGGCAAAATTAATTTATGATGTTTGGTTTTTGCAGTTGAAATCCAAAGTGTGATATAAGTGTACAACAAATGAAAAAATGATTGACCTACACCCAAAGAAATTTGTTCGTTTTTTTAAGCTCGATTACACTAAAACATGTTTTAGTTTGGCTGAAACAAAAAAAAAATGTCAATAAAGATTTACTAAATTCGTATTTATCACAAAATAGTTAATTTTTTCCTTAAATTTGTTACTACAAATGCGCCCATCTTGAACTTCGTATGGCACTAAAGACATACTTGTTTTTCCTTCAAACTACTAAATTTTCTTTAACAAGTGAAAAAAAAATTATGTCTAATCAATTTTCTTGAATGACTCGAAAAATATTTACTTATTTTTGTGATAACAGCGTTTGAAATTATGCTTAGTTAAAATTTTGTAACAATAATCAACATTTTCTAAAATTAACCAAATATTTTCTTTCTTGGCTTTAGTGTCTTGTTTTCAATTTTTTGAGTGTAGTTTTAAAGCTAGATAGCTTCCTTAATCATGTCTTTATTTTAAAGAAACAGCATCGTTGGCTCGGAATCAATACCAAAATCATTAAGGGAAGGTCAAAATTTTTGAGTTCAAGTAAACTTTTTTTGAGTGTATTTATACATTTCTTCCTACTATTGTTCCTGAGTGTAAATACCATTCACTATTTACATTACATTTCATATTCACTAATACATATTTGTACATACTAAATTGAAACATGTAGAGCTTTTTTAACTATTTGACCCTTAACAATCAATTAACACATTAGTTTCTCTTAACACCGCACCATCAGGCCTGACCCCTTTTATTTAATAAACAAGAAAGAAACAATGGATAAATTCATCAAAATTTTCGTTCATACTGTAATATATCAAATCAATACTAATAAGTAAGTATTGATATTTATTGCAGCATCGGTATGAATAGCAGACTTGTTGGTAAAAAAACTGCTGAAATCAGTTGACCAGTTCTGGAGAACAAAAAAATTCACTCACGTTTGTATTTATTATTACTTTCTACAAAAAATTTAGCAAGAATGACATTATTTCTAAAAATCTTAATTAATAAAAAGGGTTTAATATTCAGGTATAGTTTTTTTTTTTTAATTTTTCAACTTTTTGCAGTTATTACCGGCGTTTTTTCTTAGTGTGTATGTTTTAAAGTTTTTAATTGATAAAGAAAAATGCTTGTGAAAAGCTAATTAAATGCGAACTACGTTTATTCCAAAATAAATTTAAAGTCAATATTTTTTTAAAATAGTTTTAAAACCATGTTGGATGATAAAACTATTTACATTTACAATTTGCACAATTTGAATAAAAGGTTGTAGCAATTATAACGTAAACATGATCAACGTTATGATCATCAATGTTAATGATATGTGCACATGTCATAAAGTACTAGATAACAAAAATAATTCACTTGCATAATTCTCTTGTGTCTTTGTTTGCCAAATTGACAAATGTTTACGTCGTTCCGTGCTTTCCTGTTGTGTCCGCCGCGGCACTTGTTTTGAAACTGAGCTTCTTCCAACATTGAATAGTAGCACGTTTGTTTAGACGAGTAATAATAATTGACAAAAAAACTCTTTCACTCGCACATCGTCTCAGTGAGCTGACATCTAAACATTCTGAATGAAATAGAACAGGTACAATAATTCAATCATTCTATCAATTTATAACTACCAAATAATAAGTTAATTTGTGTGCGTATAATTTTTTAGCCATTCCGCTACACTCATAAAAAATTCTGCTAGTGCAAATAAATTCCTTCCAGTAAGGAGTTTGGTATTGATTCCGAGCCAACGATGAGGCTTCTTTAAAACAAAGAAAATTTCAAGGAACAAATCTAGCTTTAGATATAGGATAGATTTCGGCAAGACTTTACAGTAATAGCCTGTTTCTGTGTGTCGACCGAGCTCTATCGATCGACTGAAATGGTAGCAAACAGCTGAATTTATAACCAAAAATCAGCTGTTTCTATGCATTTCAGTCGATCGATAGAGCTCGTTCGACATATAGAAACAGGCTGTAACTTTAAAGCAGATTAATTAACTCAATTGATGCGCAGGGAGCCATCGTAGTGCAATGGTTAGCATGCCCGCCTTGCATACACAAGGTCATGGGTTCGATTCCTGCTTCGACCGAAGTTTTGTATCGGTGGATTATCCCACCTCAGTAATGCTGGTGACATTTCTGAGGGTTTCAAAGCTTCTCTAAATGGTTTCACTGCAATGTGAACGCCGTTCGGACTCGGCTATAAAAAGGAAGTCCCTTGTAATTGAGCTTAACATGGAATCGGGCAGCACTCGGTGATAAGAGAGAAGTTCACCAATGTGCTATCACAACGGACTGACGACAGTGCTCGTGTCGAACATATCCCATATATTGTGCACATTATAAGTTAAGTCCGAAGGCATAATCGATACTGCTGCATGTTTATGGGATCGATAACAAATTTACCGATTATTTAGTCATCGCCGACAAGTCGTATCGATCCGACACACTGTAAGATTCTTTACAAACACCGACATTCCGTCCGGAATAACTGATAGTCTGTAAAGCGCATAAGTGAGCCTGATACATAGGACTGCCACCTAACCTTGATGCGCAGTTTCTTGTTCCTCTAGATTTCGGCAAGACTTTACAGGAATATGGTTGTTCTCATTTATAATTTATTTATATTTAAGGTCGGTTCATTCTTGCGAAAAAATTTTATAGAAACCATTATTTCGCACATAGTAAGCGGTGTTTATTTAGGTAACAGGGAGCGATATGGAATTAAGTTGGAGGTTGTTGCTTGCTATTACAAAATTAACATTTTATTTTTCCTTGGGCAATTGATCTGCTACTCCTTTGATCCTTTGTATATTTTCGGAACAATAATATGATCCGTGTTTGCGTTATAAACCCACACAAATAGTTTTAATAAATAAATTATTTCGTAATTCACATTGCAAATGCCGCCATGCTATAAACGTCAGTTTCTCAACTCGAAAAAAAAACAAAGTACCGCAAATGGAAAAAATGTCGGTAGTTTTTCGCATTTTTTGGTTTTGTACGGAGATTTAACGCGAAAACCGAACAGAGTACCGGCCTTTATATTGACCATTTTTTCACGATTACTTTTCCTTAATAATTCATTTCACCGAAAACAAATATTTTTAATGTTTGCATTAGATCATTCCATGCCATGTGAAAATTTGCTTTGGGCTTTTCCCCTTCAAGTTATAATAAAATTTGCAACAAATATGTATAATTTCATGCATTTTTCTTACTTGCTTAGTTTTCACTTTAGCGATTTTAGCGGCTAAACTCGAACTTAATACTCACCTTTAAGAAAAAGTAATAGCGAAAATAAAGTGGTTTTCAACTCAAAACCAAACATAGTACCCACATTTAACTAGATTTGAACTGTCATTTGCCTTGTTTTCGCAATTGAAGAAATGTTCGAAATTTAGGGCTGCCATCCGGGAGATTTTTCCCGAATCCCGGGATTATTATTTTTTAATCCCGGGATTTTTCTGGAATAATTGTTCGTTAAGAATGATAGCAATTTAAAATTGCTTTTTGATTTACTCTTATGTTCTTTTGTTGTTTTTTGTTAATAAAATTGAATTAAACTTAAATACTTAAAATATTTAAAGAATCCCGAAAATTTCGGGATCCCGAAAAAAATACCAGGATCCTATATTTTGAACTGCCGAATCCCGGGATTTTTAAAAATCGATCCCGAATGACAGTCCTATTGAAATCGTTTTGCTGTCAGTGGTATTCGGCTGAGTCGCGAACTATAGTTGTCAACACTGTTATTCATAACCTGTCAGTAACGAGTAATCAAATACTCGTTACTTTCCCAACACTATGAGTCAGTCGACGTGAGTTTTTTTCGATGAAAATTATTTTTCTGCTATTTCATTATTTAATATTGAAACCTTTTTTTATTCGTAAACTATATATTTCAGAAGAAGAATTTTATAAAAACAAATGACGTTTACCATTAAAACTTTAAGAAAGTGAACATTTTTAACTGACTCAAATTTTTGTGTATTGACTGGACTGCTAACTCTGCCAACAGAGACGAAGATGTCTTCGTCAGCCATATATGTATTAGATGTGAAGGGGAAGGTTTTGATATCTCGAAATTACCGTGGTGACAACATGGACATGGCGGTAATTGACAAGTTTATGCCACTACTGATGGAAAAGGAAGAAGAGGGCATGATCACACCCATTTTGCAAACCGCAGATTGTACTTTTGCTTATATCAAAACCAATAACTTGTACATTGTTTCCACAACACCTAGAAACAAGAATGTAAACATTGCACTTGTGTTCGTATTTCTGCACAAGATAGCACAAGTATTTATTGAGTATTTCAAAGAACTGGAAGAGGAGTCTATACGGGACAACTTCGTTATAATATACGAGCTCCTAGATGAGCTAATTGATTTCGGTTATCCTCAAACAACGGATTCCAAGATATTACAAGAGTATATAACACAGGAAGGTCACAAGTTGGAAATACAACCACGTATACCAATGGCTGTGACGAATGCAGTTTCTTGGCGATCAGAAGGTATTAAATATCGAAAAAACGAAGTATTTTTGGATGTCATCGAGTCTGTAAATCTATTGGCTAATGCTAATGGGAATGTTCTTCGGAGCGAAATAGTTGGAGCCATAAAGATGAGGGTTTATCTTTCAGGCATGCCTGAACTTAGATTGGGTCTGAATGACAAAGTTCTGTTTGAAAGCACAGGTAGAGGAAAGTCCAAATCAGTTGAATTAGAAGATGTAAAGTTTCATCAATGTGTGCGCCTTTCTCGTTTCGAAAATGATAGAACAATCTCTTTCATTCCCCCTGATGGAGAATTTGAACTAATGTCATACCGATTAAATACCCATGTAAGTCCATTAATATTCTATAACATTGTGCATTAGTCACCTTTCACATTCTGTTACAGGTTAAACCATTGATATGGATCGAATCTGTCATTGAACGTCACGAGCATTCCCGTGTAGAATATATGATCAAGGCAAAGTCCCAGTTTAAACGACGTTCTACTGCCAATAACGTAGAAATCATCATTCCGGTACCAGCTGATGCAGACTCACCAAAATTTAAAACAACAATTGGTAGCTGCAAATACGCTCCCGAACAGAACGCCGTAATTTGGACAGTGAAATCTTTCCCTGGAGGTAAAGAATATCTAATGCGAGCTCACTTCGGTCTACCCAGTGTTAAAAGTGAGGATAGCTTAGAAGGCAAACCTCCAATACAGGTCCATTTCGAAATACCCTACTTCACAACATCTGGCATACAAGTCCGCTATCTAAAGATTATTGAGAAAAGTGGATACCAAGCATTACCATGGGTGCGCTATATCACACAGAATGGTGACTATCAACTACGCACCAACTAAAATAACTATGATAAGTGGTGCCTTCTGTCCAGAATATTTGTTGCGAGTGTTTTATGTACATTAATCATTTTATTACGTTCATTCCAATATATATATATCCACAGCAAGTTTTATAGATATTGTGCATAGATGCAAAATTAGCGAGGCACGAATAACAGTTTTGTTAAATTTATTTTCGTCAAAAAAATGTAAGATACAATTTTCCATCTAACCAATAATAAAATACAAGCTAAATTTATAAAGTCCTTTGAACTTTAATATACACATTTGTACTTAAACCCTAATAAATGCACTTTAGAAGATTCCCGAGTTGGGTGTTGCGAATATGCCATAAGAGCAATCGCATATTAATTTTTAAAGCTCTTCAAGGGATAGAAGTCACCATGAGCAGCTACGTGTTTTTCCAATTCTTGCATTTGCTCTTTCAAATGTTTTGGCATTTCATCATAAACGTCTTCAAACATCTCCCTCCAATTTGGTTTTAGCTTTTTCTCCGAAACTGAAATTTGTTTCAGGACTTGTTTACGAACATCCTTTACAAAAGCATTTTCCTCGTCTTCATTGAACCAGCCCTTTTTCATCATATACTTCTTCAGTTTAGATATGGGGTGTTCCTTAGTGTTCCAGATTTCAATTTCTTCGGCTGAACGGTAAGCAGTTGAATCGTCTGAGGTTGAATGGTGACCAACACTGTAAGCAAATATATTGACATTTTTCAATTTGTTAAAGAATCGTTCGCATTACATACCGATAAGCCATAGCTTCGAAAATAATCGGTTTGTTTTCCCGCAAAACATATTCACGTGCTTTTTTCATAGCGTTATATACAGCAAAAACATCTGTACCATCTACACGCATGGTGGCTATGCCATATGCAGGACCTCTTCCTGCGATCCCATCACCTTTGTATTGTTCAGTCGAGGGGGTCGAGATGGCAAATCCATTGTTTCGACTAAATAGAAAACAATAGCTTCATTAAAAAAGAGTAATTGTATATCTCATCTACATACCAAAATAGAATGACGGGACAGTCCAATGTTGCAGCAAAGTTGAAGGCAGCATGTGCGTCTCCTTCGGAAGCTGCGCCTTCGCCAAAGTAACAAACCACAATCCGATCATTATTTGGTAAACGCTTTAATCCATACGCAGCACCAACAGCCTGAGGCATTTGAGTTGCTTAAACCAAAAAAATAAAAAACGAGGTGAGAATAAAGAAAGTAACACTAACATTTTGCATAACTTACAAAGTGGACTTGATATTGTCACAAAATTTAGATCTTTTGATCCATAATGTACAGGCATTTGCTTGCCTCTTCCAATATCAGCATCGTTTCCATAACACTGATCCACAAACTGTTCTATTGTGAATCCTCTCCAAACCAAAACACCTGCTTCTCTATATTGTCCGTAAATAAGGTCGCGATTTTCAAGTGCAGCGGCACTTCCAATATGACTTGCTTCTTCCCCAAAGTTTGTCATATAAAAAGATATACGACCCTGCCTCTGGGATTCATACAAAATCTTATCCATTGTATTCAGTAAAACCATGTCGCGAAACATTTTCTTTACAAAATCTGCATCCAAATTTGGATCCTGACTAGAATCACCAATTGCCCCTTCAGAGTCCATGACACGATAAATAGGAATTGGCGAAACTTCGGAAGGCATAACCATAGCGGGATGTGATACGAAAGGGGCGTGTGCTCCGGGAAACATAGAAGGATGGTCAGCAGGTACGCTTCCATAACTTCTTACGCACGAGAATGGGGCAGCAGTAATGTTCTAAAAATTACACGTTTTTATTTACAATTCTCACACACACAATTCTCGAATACAAACCTTTAAATTGGACTGAATTTTAACATACTGTGCAAATCTGTTAACTTGGCGGATAAAGGACATTTTTTTTATAAAAACGAGCTTAATCACAATGAAAATTACCGATCTAATTTTATTGAATATACGAAAAAACCAACAAGCAATTAAATTAATTACATAAGAACGAAAAACTTGACATTTTTTTTTTTTTTTTATTTTTTTTTTTGCCAACAATTTGCTTTGCCATCTCCACACTATGAAATCACAAACGATAAATCTGTACACACAGAAAAAAAAATTGTGGAGAAATTCAAATAAAAATAAATGTACTCATTCAACAATTTGAGAAATGTAAATGTACTATAGACATCTTTGAACCAATAGGAATAGTACAAATGCTACATTTAATATAAACGAATGTTATACAAAATAAAGGAAGGCTTATTGAAATCAAAGACTATTAATAAAGAAGACGTGAAATGGGCTTTGATAGTGTTAGTACTAGAAAACAGAGATTAATATCATACTTGTTGGAAAAGCGCTCCGAACTTACTGGTTTGATGCAGACAATTTTTATTTAGCTATTTTCTCCAACATTTCACGCAAATTTCTGTGTCGGTTGCACTAAATTATTAATTAAATGTTTCACAAAGTGTTTTTGTTCGTTTAAGAGTTAAAAAAATTGCTAAAATAAGCGAATTAAGTTTTGTTACGAATGCAAAATGAAAAGAGAAACCGAAAAAAAGTTGCAACGTCTCATGGAACATGTATGATATTAATCTCTGTTTTTTCAAGAAAAAGAGGAAGAGCAAGCTTATCTCATGTCTTCTTTATTAATAGTCTTTGATTGAAATTGTGAAAAGTTGTTTATAAATACTGTTTGTTTATTCTATATATCGTATGCAATAAGATTATTCTCTGGAAGTCTAGAGAGTGGTTCTCCCTACGAACCCTTGCAAGCTTAGCTTGGTAATAGGGCTGTAATTCGGGATCGATTTTTATAAATCTCGGGATTTCAAAATATAGAATCCCGGGATTTTCCGGCATTTTTTTTTTTTTTTGGATCCCGAAATTTTCGGGATTATTTAAATATTTTATGCAATAACAATCTACAGCCCCAAAAAATGTTGTAATTCAATTTTATTAACAAAAAAAAGAACAAAAAAACATAAGAGTAAATTAAAATCCAATTACAAATTTAATTTATTTTCGAATTGCTAGTCTGTAAGGAGTGTATTCCATAGACTGAATAAATAAATAAATTGCTGTCATACTTAACGAACACTTAGTCCAACTGAACAATATGAAGAAAAGAAAAACAATGTTAGGACAAAAATAAATTAAACCCCAATTTCATATCGCTATCTTATGCGCTTTACAGACTATCAGTTATTCCGGACGGAATGTCGGTGTTTGTAAAGAATCTTACAGTGTGTCGGATCGATACGACTTGTCCGCGATGACTAAATAATCGGTAAATGTGTTATCGATCCCATAAACATGCAGCAGTATCGATTATGCCTTCGGATTTAACTTATAATGTGCACAATATATGGGATATGTTCGACACGAGCACTGTCGTCCGGAATAACTGATAGTCTATAAAGCGCATTACTCAGCAAAACATTTTAAGGACTTTGGCTATATTAGGCCTATTTTCGTACACTATGGATTAACTCATTGTTCAAAGGAGGACCTTATCGTATATATCGTATATAGTATACCTCATGTATAATACATTCTTACTCAAGGTGTACCATAAATATTTATTAACTCAATTTGTCGGGAATGAAATCTAATGGCCGTTAGCACTGAATGAAGACTCAAATTTATTAATAAATGGAACAAATCTACTTTAGCACAAGTTGTTAAAAATAAACAATTTTTTTGAGTGTAGGAGAAGGGATTTTAAATCGAAAATGTAAAGTAAAATTTGGCGGAAAAGCCGAGATATCGACATTTGAATATTGGTATTTTCCTTTATATTTTTGTTAATTCTGACAAGAATTTTTCATGAAATGAATAAAATTCCGTTTTTTTGCGTATATGGTAAAAATAGTAAATTTTAAGCAAAAAATATTAAGTAAAAATTTTGTCGGAAGAGCGCAGCGGAAGAAAGTTTCAAACCCCGGCCGAAGGCGAACCCGGGTCAATGTTATTCTAAATATATTACTTTTAGGATGATTATGTGCGATGGATACTAAATCCAATCAAGGCATATTAATTAATATGCCTTGAAATCCAATATACGTTATAATGAAAACTTTTGGGGCCCGTAACACCGAAAATAGGACTTTTCGATAAAAAGTGGTCTAATACATTTTGTGTTTAGAATTGAAAAGTCTACACGCTGGCCAAAAATTGGACCAATTGGACCACTTGTACTATAGTCGATTTAAGCCCGAGGTTTATTATTAGAATGTAAATTTAATACATTTCTCCGTAAAATAACAAACGATTAATCTCAAGGTGTGAATTCCCTTTTGGTGTAAAATGGGTCAGCTGGTACCGAGGTATATCATTACAACAACAAAAACATAGAAAAAAAATATAAAAATGGCAATAAATAGAAATACATTCTGGTATTCTATTTCTGTGCTTATTAGAAACTACCATACGATTAATAGAAAAATATCTGTATGCCTCATAAATCGTGTGGATCAGGTGGAAGACCTCCAACTGAAATGTGTGTCACCTCAGGATATGTTCCAGTATCTGCTAGATGTCTCAAAATTCCGTGAAGGTACGTGTGAAGGTTTTATTTTGGACATGAAATGCTTACCAAAGAAAAACCAATGCAATATCGAAGCTGAAGCGAAACTGGGTATGTATTCCTTGGTAATGAAGGAGTTTAAAAGACATCATATATCATTAACATCTTTCAGATTTGCTTAACGATACGTTTAAATTTACTTTTAAGTCTGGCGATATTGACGATTTTCAAATTAAATTACGTGAAGAACAATTCTGTATAGAAAATCTAAATGTTTCTTCGGACATTGAACGCAATAATCGGTGGTCCGAATACGTATTGAAGCCAAAACTTTTGAAATGGGCTGAATCACAAAAAGATAATATTTCAGGTGAAAATAAAAATAGTTCTTTACGTCTGGTCGATGCGGAGAAGTACACCGAACTATACCAAGAACTTAAAAGGAAGTACAGTGAGAAAGCTAAAAAGGTACGTGAATGTGTGAACTCACTTATACAGAAATTTCATAGTTATGTATTTTAGTTTTGGAGTGAAGCTAATGAGTCTACCGATCCACTGAAGTTTATTTACGAAGATTTAGCAATAGCTGCTTATTTGATTGTTCTTTGGCAGGATAAATGCGAGCATAGTTCCGTAGAAGCATTTGCCGATTTGGGATGTGGCAATGGTCTTCTAGTTTATATTTTGATTGAAGAAGGTTTTAGAGGCTATGGCTATGATGTTCGATCTCGTAAACTATGGTCGTATTATCCTACCAAGGTAGCACAGAGCTTATATGAAGAAACAATAAATCCTTCTTCCTTCAGTTTACCACATGACGTAAATTGGATAATAGGCAATCATTCTGATGAACTCTCGCCGTGGATTCCTGTTTTGGCGGCCGTCAGCAATTATCGAATGAATTACTTTCTACTCCCATGTTGCGCTTTTGAATTTTCGGGAGGTAAATTTCAACGACGAAATTCTTCAGTTTCTACTTATAGTGATTTCATCGAGTATGTCCAAAATATATCTAATTTCTGTGGATTTGAGACAGAACGAGACCGTTTGAAAATTCCTAGCACAAAGCGAACAGCACTTATTGGTAGAAGCCGAAATTTCACTTCAACGATGCACCCTTTCAAAGCGGAAGAAATAAAATATTACGTTTCAAATGAAAAAGAAAATCATCCAAATACTACGGAAGACGACATTAAATTACGAAACAAAGTCGAAGTTGTCCGTAATTGTACACAAATTGACAGGTGTATACTAGATGATATCGTCTTGAAGATATTTCGCATCCTTTTATGCAAAGACAAAGAAAACACACCGAAGTCACAAAGGGACGTATGGTCCCTTGGACGGTCGTTATCTATGGCCAATATAGCACAAAAATTAGAGAAAGAAGATTTGAAGGCCATTAAATCGGAGTGCGGAGGTCTCAAAACTCTTTTGCGTAACAAACATGAAATTTTTGAAATTTCCAAACCAGATCTAGTAAAGATACGTATGCCGCAAATTCGAGAAACATCGAATAAGCCAATGACAACGAAAAAACGTTTATGCTTTTTCAAAGAAAATCATCCCCAAGGCTGCCCTCTTTCGAACGAGGAATGTACATTTCTTCACTGACCACATTACTTCTAATATTGTTTATTTTTGTCGAATTTGAATAAGGTCCACATTGTTTTTGTATCCTTTAGAAACTATGGTATATAAATTTTAAATATGATTTTCACATAGCGTGTATTTGACCAAATGCCTTTTAAATTTGTCGTTTCGTATAATTATTCAGCGGGAGCTGTCAGAACTGCTGCGCCTGCGTCGGCGAATAGGGGTCCGTGAACGTCTACGTGGTGGTGAACGGCGGCCTCCGCGTGGAGGAGAACGTCTATTGTTCCTATTGAATCTGTTAAAACGGGGAGATGTTCTCCAGCGTTCATTACCGCGGCGATTAACAGGCGAAGGACGCCTTTGAGGTCCTCTAACTTTAGGAGTTAAAACGGCAGAGACATTAATTTCCTGTCCATCGATTTGTCCTCCGTCCATTTGCTTTATGGCGGCTTCACATTCTTCGTGGGTAGCGTACTCTACATAAGCAATACCCCTACCAAATGTAGGATGATAGCGATCTGTTGGAAATTCAACATTTTTCACTTCTCCGAAACAACTAAAAATTTCAAATACATGTTCTTTGGTAACGTTTCGTGTCAAACGGCCAATGTGAATGCGTGTAGGTTTAGGTGTTTGTGAACGTTCTCTTAATTTTGCGGGAGGGCTACGGGAACGACTTCGGGTACGATCTCGAGGTTTAGCCACTGGACTACGGGACCTTTCGCGCCGCTTGGGTGGTGGCGAGCGAGATCTTGACCGTTCCCTAGTCTTTGTAGGTGGACTACGAGATCTTGATCGAGTACGCTCTCTAGCGGGTTTAGATGGTGGACTTCTAGAGCGTTCACGGCGCTTCGGAGGAGCACTTCGAGAACGTTCACGCCTTTTAGGTGGTGGGCTACGGGAGTGAGAACGTGAACCGCTTTTTCGCGATGAGGACGACGATGACGACGACGATGAGCCGCTGGAACTTGATGAACTGGAACGTGATCCTGAGCCGGAGCTACTACGAGATGAACTGCTATCCGACGAACTGAATAATACATTAGTACATGTGCTGTTAGAGGCTCTCATATGTATATTTTTTACCTGTCACTTGAATCGCTACTCGACGATGCACTACCCCTTCTTCTTCTATCCCTTTCTCGACCACGATTGGACGATGATGAACTAACTTTATTGTTAGCAACCTTCCCAACGTCCTTGCTTTCCTTAGCATCCTTTGATTTTTCGGTTTCCCCGGGAGAAAGATCGCGAGCCCTGAAAAGAAGGAGTCGAATAAAACAGAATATGGATACTTCGTATTTACTCACATGCTTATCTTTTACAGAATAAAACACGGTATATCTTTTTTTGCTATATAATTTTCTTTAATATAAATGAAAAAATCGCGTCCCTTGACATTTACTAGTGCCGCCGGCAATAAACTAATGGAAGAAACAAGACAGATATACACAATCTGTTAGTATAATAGAGACGAACATACAAATTCAATTTGGAATGTATAATTCCATTGCTGACATACACATACAAAAACGTATCGTGAACGTGAAATATGTAGAACGTAAAAACTTTTTTGATGGATGGGCCGATAATTTTGCGCTTTATGCGCTTTACAGACTATCAGTTATTCCGGACGACAGTGCTCGTGTCGAACATATCCCATATATTGTGCACATTATAAGTTAAGTCCGAAGGCATAATCGATACTGCTGCATGTTTGTGGGATCGATAACACATTTACCGATTATTTAGTCATCACCGACAAGTCGTATCGATCCGACACACTGTAAGATTCTTTACAAACACCGACATTCCGTCCGGAATAACTGATAGTCTGTAAAGCGCATAAAGAATTTTTGAGTGTGGACAAAATTAAGAATTGCCAGGAATAAGAAATAATACATATTAACAAGCTGCAGTATCGATTGTCTTCGAACATAACTTATAGTGTGACCAATATCTGGAATATGTCTGGAAACGTTGGACACGGGCATTATTGTACGCATAAACTTATACTATGACCGACGCATACGATTCTTTACAAACGCAGACACTTCCTTCGGATATGTTTATAATCAGAACGTATTATTCGCTGTACAGAATATCAGTTATTCCGGACGGAATGTCGGTGTTTGTAAAGAATCTTATGCGACATTATAAGTTAAGTCCGAGCACTGTCGTCCGGAATATCTGATAGTCTGTAAAGCGCATTACAGTTGGCCGAACGCTCTTTGAGCATGACTTATAGTGTGGGCAATATCTGTGATTTGAACACTGTCGTCCGGATAAACTTACAGCCTGTTTCTGTATGTCGATCGAGCTCTACCGATCGACTGAAATACATAGAAACAGCTGATTTTTGGTTTTAAATTCGGCTGTTTATTTCCATTTCAGTCGATCGATAGAGCTCGGTCGACATACAGAAACAGGCTGTTATATTTTGGACACGAGCACTGTCGTCCGGAGTAACTGATAATCTGAAAAGGGCATTATTCTAATATAGGTATCATCATGAAAAACAACTCATATCTTGTCTAATTTCTCTTTTCATACCGCCGTTGCTGAAAATGTCAACCGTCTCCAAAGTCTGATCTAGAAAAGTAAAATTGGATCCGTTTGGAACACAAATCCTGGAGGCAATGGAGACGATAGATATAGCCCGTCTAGAAGACGGTATTAATGTCTTCTACCGTTCAACTAGCCAGGAACAAGCCCACTTGCATGAATGTAGGTATTTTCGTAGCTTTATTCGAATTTTTTCTTCTACTCATTACACATGTTGATCAAATTGGTTTCTGTGATTCCTTTTTAGGGCTGTCCAACCTCCAGTCTAGTAAAATGGCATGGCAGTTTTCTTGGCAACTTATGCAGCTTGGAAAGGTACATGTAAAAATTGATCGAAGTTATAATTAATCAATGCGGCATTTTGTTTCAGAGTCAAGAGGTTCAGTTTTTTGGAGCTATTACATTGCACTCGAAACTGATGAAATTTTGGAATGAAGTACCAGCGGAGAATAGAGATGAATTAAAGCAAAAAATTTTGGAAACTATTATTCAGTTCGCTGGAGGACCAAAATTAGTTCTGAATCGTTTATGTATAGCGGTAAACTTTGAAATATCACATTTAATACATAACAAGGTAATTTTTCTTTGATTTCAGCTAAGTGCATACATAGTTCATATGCTAAACGATTGGCCAAATGCTATAGAAGACGTTATTAATACGTTCCAAAATGAACAGATACCAAATGTATCAAATGAAACACAATTATGGATAATGTTGGAGGTATTACAGGCCATCCCGGAAGAGGTAAAATTTTATCTTCTCTTTTTGGATTCTCACTCTTTTGAAGTTCATGGTTTCAGATGCAAGCTATTTATTCCTCAGTTAAAAGAACAACCCTTCGAGCGGAGGTAGCCAAAAGAACACCATTAGTAATTGAAACTACTGAGAGATATTTACAAATGCAATTGGAAAGGGAATGGGATGCAGAAACTTTCAATAATATGACTAGGGCTGTTAAATGCATTGGCACTTGGGTTAAGTAAATTTTAAGTACAGACTATTTGAAATCCATACAAATCTAATTATTTGACTTTCCAGGAATATTGGATTCGCCATTGAGAATTGTGTCACTATAACAGACATACTTTTAAAAATCGTTAATAAATGCTATTGGCCTTGTACTCAAGATCCTGATAGCGATGGATGTATGTCTGCTGATGAAAATGATTTGGCAGAAACTTGCTTGAAAACCTTGGTTAACATAATTATTCAACCCGATTGCCATTTATATCCAAAGACAGCTTTTGTATTGATAAAAATGTTCCTCGACTCGCTCTGTAACATTACCAAGATGGAATGGAAACCAGACAACAACAATGAGGACATTGTTTCCTGTATTTATTCTCTTTTTGTCTCAGCGGTTGAAAGACATTCGCAACTTTTATTGAGCGGTATCACCAGTACGGATTCTGAGCTGTCATCTTTGTATACTCGTTTGGTACATGAAATATTGCAATGTACCGACAAACCCGGCATATATCCTGTAGAGGAGTCTTGTAGTAGTATGGCATTGGGTTTTTGGTACCTTCTTCAAGATGAAGTGTTTGCCATGACAAATGAAGCGGAAAGACTAAAGTGTTGGGAATACATAAAACCTTTGTATGCCCATTTAACTAGGATTTTGGTGAGAAAATCGGAACAGCCTGACGAGAACTCCATAGACAAATGGAGTTCAGATGATTTGGAAAGCTTTAGATGTTATCGCCAGGACATTTCTGATACATTTGTAAGTTGATATTGTCTGGTGACAAATGTTTGATATTTTTTTTTAATTACATGAAGCGAACTTATGATAACATAAAGTGAAATTACGTTTTCAGATGTACTGCTACGATGTATTACACGATCATATTTTAGATATACTGTCTGCTGTGTTGGATGAAACAATTGCCGAGTTGCAAAACAATCCTAACCAATGGACGAAACTGGAGGCATGCATTTATTCTTTTCAATCAGTAGCAGAGCATTTTGACGGAGAAGAGACCAAACAAATACCTAAGTTCATGCGTGTTCTTAACGAAATCCCGTATGAGAAAATGAATGAAAAACTATTGGGAACGGCGTTGGAAGCTGTTGGCTCTTACTGTCAATGGCTTCGTGGCAATCCGTCATATATTCCTTCCGGCATTGAACTTTTAGTACGAGGCTTGAATTCTTCTATGTCCGCACAAGCAACTCTTGGCCTGAAAGAATTATGTCGTGATTGTCAGCTTCAGATGAAACCTTATGCGGAGCCGTTATTGAACGCCTGTCACACGTCTCTTATTTCGGGTCAAATGAAAAATTCTGATTGTGTTCGCCTAATGTTCAGTATTGGAAAACTAATGAGTTTACTAACACCCGAAAAAATCCCAGGCTATTTGGATGCAATAGTTAGCCCTTGTTTTGAAGAGCTCTCAAATATTTGTCAAAGTGGAGTAGTAAGTCCATATATTATATATTATCTTTCACTTCTATACAAAATGCATTTTGCAGAAAACACCTCAAACACGCATACGTACAATAACGAACATGAATATGGTGTCAACTTTATTTTCCTCGCTTAACACCGATCTAGATGACGATGATCAAATCGAGGATCTTGAAAATGTCCAACCAGTTCTGATTGTAATGCAAAAAACTATGCCAATATTTCGTCAAATAGCTGAGCTTTGGATAGAGGAACTTGAGGTTTTGGAGGTAGGATATACAAAACAAATGAGCTTTGAAGATATAAAATAATCATTTTTGTCAACATTAATAGACAGCATGTTCGGCCCTTAAACACGCCATTGTGAATTTGAAGAGTAGCTTTAAACCCATGCTTGAAGACTTATGTTACTTTATAGTGGCAATTTTCCAAACACGTTGTTGCGCACCTACCTTGGAAATATCAAAAACGGTAAGCCATTAATTATTAATACAATTGACTTTGGTTCCGTTTGCAAGCAGACCAATAAATTCTTTTTTATTCTATTTAAGGCCATAATTATATTTTACAAGGATGATGACTGCAAGCATCTAATGCAACAACTAATGATAGAGTTCGTGTTGCACAGTTTTAAATTATTTGAGGTATTTTTGTGCATAAAATATATAATATATTGTGTCCCGAAATTGAAGTAAAACAATCTTTTCAGTCAACGCCTGAAAATGGATTCTCTAATATCGCTGAAACCATAGAGATGTTTTACGCTTGTTTAATGCAAATTATTAAAAAAATACCTCAGACATTGGACGATAAAGCAATCGCATACGACCGTCTAATATTCTATTCTCTTAAAGCAATGACGTTACCCGAGAATGGTCCCATTCGAACTAGCGTACAATTTCTATCCCATTTTGTAATACAATCCAGAAACTATCCTCAAATGACACAAGCCATTCTTACAGCGGGCGAAGATATTCTACGGACTGCTACTATTTGTGTAGCGTATGTGACACCACGGCAACAAGTAGAAAAATTTGCAGACATTTTCCTCAGTATCAATAAAAAATATCCAGCGGAAATGGCTATATGGCTTAAGAATATAATGTGTGCACCAAATTTTCCTACACCTCTTGTGGATGATGCCGATAAGACTAAGTTTGTTACACAAGTGATCCGGTAAGACTAATACGTTTTAAGTCCACCAAAGTTTCGTTCCATTTTGTTCTTTTGCAGGGAAAAAGTAAACAAACGTCTTCTGCAACAGCATCTCACCGAATTTGCAATCAAAGCCAGGGGTTTATCAGATAAATTTCAATAAAGCTCGAAATTTGTTTATTGGAAATCCCATTCCATATCACAATGGAATGGATAAATTGGGGTCAGTTTGGACAAGTCATTTTTATATAACATTTTCTTTATACTACTGATTTCTTTGTTTAAAAATACCTTACTTTAATGAATGTTTCTGTAGTGAATCGCAATGCAACAAAAACTTAATATCACTTACTTTTTCCAGTAAGCACAGTAGCGGTATTTGTAAGTGTTCAAAACTAGAAAAAAAACGTTTCCAATAAAAAAATATGAGTGGAAGATATTCATGCCACATTTTTTATATCACCTCTTTAATTATTCCCAAATATTTCTTGGTATAATTTCCTCTTTATATGTAGCTTCTACGAAAATGTGATAAGTACTTTATATATATTGTATATGTATTATGAATGTATAATTGAATAATTGCTAAATCTAATAATAAGCACTTAAATTATTACGTATGGTTGATTAATTAATCTATGTGTCAAATATTAAGATTTTAAATTAAAATAAAAGTTTCTACGGTCTCTCTTCTTTCATTCTTAATTTTAAATGAAATTTTCACTTTGTAGTTTCTTTAATACATATAAGTTTTAGCTAATATGTTCACATAGAAATTCTACATGAAAGATTTAGTGCAAATTCCAAATCGAAATACCTCACAAATTTTATTTTATTTATTTAATCAACACGCCCTTTCTGGACCCACTGGATCTTGGTCCGCTTTTCTACCGCGAAATTCTACTTTCAAAAAGTATGATCTTAAATACATCGATGACTCCAAGCTATCCCTACAACCATCAAAGAAACTGACGGGTCATTATAAAATCTATCCTTAAAAACAGCATGTTGTAAATCAAGCAGAGGGTGTTGATTAGTTACTTTTAACTCAATAAAGGAAAATAAATCATATTCTGACTAAGAAAATGTCGTTCGAAAGATTGAATGGATTGATATGAATCGACTTATAATAAACTGCAGGAACATATTAATATGCAATGAGTTTTTATTTTATGCTACATCAGCCATTACTGATAAACCCACTGATCTAAGGAAAGCCAACGGTAATAATGAAATGTTCTTCGTAGATTCAAAGGTTTTCAAATCAGTGCGTAACCAAGGAAATTCCTGTGTGGAAAATATTTGTAAAACGAGTGAAGTAGAAACTAAGTAAAATAACAAACCTGGTAATGGGGTTCATGTGAAAGCCTCATAAATCCCGCCTGTGTGGTATATATTTGTATTTTAAATTTACAGTCTGAAGGTAATTTCTGCAATGGCTTCAATCTTTCAGATAGGGTGTATAACGATGAGCGTAATTGTTCCTCGAAATCTAACAAAAATTCATCATCATCCTTTGGTTTACTTTCCAATAAATTCATAATTTCAAATTTGTAGCTTTCATAAGCCTTGATTTCATCGCTTGTGTTTGTTTCGACACTCTTGTAAAGAAGTACCTCTACAACATCCAACTCTTTTGTCTTCAATATTTCTCGCAATATGCGAAACACATTGTATAAATAAGAGTTCAATGGTGGATAAATCGAGGTGTAAACCGGTGTATTGTATATTCTTCGTTTTTTGAAGATCTGAGCTGGATAAACGTCCCTTGTATACAAAATATGATTAGTGAAAACTTCTAGTGCTTCTACCAATATATCACTCAGATCTAAATAAAATAATTATTCTACAACAAATAGTAACAAATTTCGAATATGTATACCGTTATCCATTCTCAATACAGATCCATGTAATAGATATAGAACCGCCAGCCAAAAATTACTTAGAAAATGAACAAAAACAGAAGAAGCTGTTGCGGTGTGACAATCACGGAGTTGCCAATTAATTTGCAGCTATTTCATGGAACAATAGGCCTGTTGTTTTAATACTGGAACTTTTGCCAGTGTAATTTTCGCCTATAGGCCGGTATGCACCTCTAGCGAAAAATTTCATTCCCATATGTGACGGCCACTGTGTCCATATCTGTATGGAACGAATTTCAAGCTTTACTTTCTTCTTCTTCGTGACTCCGAAAGTTAGGACATTGTGACTACCTGGATGATTCAATCATGTATTTTTGCATTTTTCTCTCCTAGATGACTAGCGTCATCTAGTGACAATTTCCAACATTTTATGAATTCCAATTGGAAAGGATCAAATGGACCCCAATTATTTGACAAGTTGGCAGAACTGGCCATGACCTTGCTAAAGGACACGTACCGATCGATGACATTGCAATGACAATGCAAAAACCTTTGGGGTCATTGTCAATTGTGAGTTGCAAGTAATCGGGTCTTTTTCTACTACGAAACAGAGTTGTTTTTTTTTGTGTAATTTTTTTGTTTCTACATTTGCGGTAATTTAGTGCTACGGTATGTGTGTCCCTAATGGTAGGAAGTGAATTCAAATTAATTTGGTTTGTTTAAATCTAGAGCAAAATTGCAAGGAAATACATTTTGGTTCACTGTTTGTGTGGAGCAGGAATTTTTTTTATGCTTTTGTTTCTGAGAACCTCGGGTAAGCATCTTCTAGTTGGTGTATTCTCCTGTGAGGACATATAAGTAATCCTTTTTATTATTCTTTGCTATTTTAATTGTGCGAAAACTTAGGATATTGTGGGAACACGGTTCAGGTACTAGAATTGTCTGCCAGATCCATCTATACGTGATTGTGGAATTGAGACCCGAGTTGCCCACACAGAAATAGAGCCACCACAACTATCCCGAGGTTGGCAAGACTGCCACCTACATATGGTAGCCTGGGGAGAGGAAAGTATTCCCAAACAGATGAGTGAGTACAAGTACCCAGTAGGAACAAAAATTAAGAGAAATCTTCGTGGTGGACGCAATCCATCCCTGGTTTCGGTGCACAATCAAATAATTAGGCCAGGAACCAAATTATAACGTAAAGAAGTCTGAAATTATTTGTTACATAATCCATTAGATTCATGGTAACCTAAAAAAACATGGTTGATGTAAATTCTCAAGTTCGAAGAGAAGTTTAAGAAGAGAAATTCAACTATTTCATACTTACCAAAGAAAAACGAATTTGGTTCAGCTTACGTAAAAAGTTTTTATTGAATTTAATATTCTATTAAATTTGAAACAAAATAAGAGCCGTTCTATTTGATCAAGAATCATTCATTATTTCTTGAAATTAGAATTAATTATTTGCTGAAAAAAATTAAAAATTCTGAAAATTCAAAGGCATTCAAAAATCAAATGAAATATTTAAAAAATATATTAAACCAGCTTTGAATATTACTTAAAACATTAATAGTATTTCAAAAATTACAAAATCGAAAAGAAAAAAAAACTAAAAATAATTGAAAAATCATAAAAGAAGAAGAAAAACTGAAATTATAAATTATGAATTATTCCCAAATGTATCTGTTTTGTGAGAGGAAAAATAACCATAATTAAAAAAATTAATAATTAGCAAAGCACAACCGAATTAACGAAGACTTGGAAATTTAATTAAAAAAAAAAAAAACTTAAAAAGAGTAAAAGTAAACTAGAGCAAAAAACATAAATTTTGGTTAGATTATTTCTCCTCAAATACTTACCATCTAATTGTGTTTTTTTTATATTTTTTACAAACCTTATATACTTACCTTAGACTTACTTTATATACATACTTACCTTATTTATTTACAACCTTATATACTTACCTATATATTACCTTTTTTATACCTACCTTTTCTTTCATTTGAATATATGTATGATATGTGAATTTATTTAAATTTGAAACACAATGTGTTGATTTCTTTCTGAAAGGTTCGGGAATGTAGCTAATGTGAGAGAAGTTCTGCGAGTTACTGTAAGGGGGATTCTGATAAAAGTGGGGCAAGAAAGAATCTCACAGGATGGTCATATGGGACCATGAAGAGGGAGGGCAGCCCAGCAAACCAATTGCATCTGGTTTGCAAAGTCAGTTCGTGGATATAATCAAATTCCAAAATACTTGTATTTTTCTTTTCTAGAATGTCCGTCCGTCCGTTTTATTTTAAATTGCAAATTCAATTTGTGTAACCGTCCATTGTTCAACGTTTTATAAAAACAATGTTTCCACCAGGCACTTAAATTTTTAAAATGAATGGATAGAGCGGACGAACCCCCCATTTCCGGCGAGCTACAGCCGCAGCCAAACGCCAAGAGTGCCACCGCTTATTCACAAAACCTGTCCATTACATTTTGGCGCCCAGCAACGTGGGTCAATCTTTTTGTCTTGGTTTTGGATATTTTGAGTGCGATTCATTTTGACATGTTTGTCTGTTGTCTCGTATTCAAAGTATTCGAAGACATCACATTTTGATACCCAACGGATAAATGCAGATATGTTTCGACTTTCAAACTATGGAATCATCAAAAACAATCTGGCTAAATTCCAAGGTTTGAATTATCCATAAGAACATGTAAGTCCCGGAAAGCAATTGCGCTTTGTTATGCCTGAGTTGCGACGTGTCTCTTTGGATTTTTCACACTTTGGAGAATCGGGTCACATTTGGTTCTGAATGGAAAGAGCGTAAGTCATTATCCGAAGGATCAATAGATTCGTGTTAATTTGCGACGACTCTTGCTATTCAGTAACCAATTGTGATTTGATTCACTTCATGTATGTGTTCGTTTTATGTTCTGTGATAAAATTCTAGAAAAGAAATACAATCTAAACTCATAAAAGAAATACATGTTTCAAAGCTACTTTACATTTGATTTTAATAACAAAAACATGAGTTGAGAGTTTGTTTGGAAACTGGAAAATTTTATTACATTAGTAAATATTTTTAAAATAAAAGAAAAAGTATAAATAAATTAAATAATGGAATAAAATAAATAATTAAAATCAAAGAGATAAATAAATAACTAGCTAAATAAATTAATATAAATAATAATATTAACCCTGGACAGTCATCCTTATTTTTTGTACACTAACGTCATCCTTCGTCATTTTGACTACGGCTTATTTCAAGATGCTATAATTTGCACTGTGAGCAAAAATGTGAACCAAAATTGAATTTACTTTCTTATTCATTTTGTTCTTAATTAGTATACAACAAAAATTCATAAAATATTTGCATTTGTATAACTTAAATTTATCATTTCCCAATCGACTAAAATGCATTTTAGATCGAAAATGAAATTACGCGTCGTCATTTTGACGAAGGATGACTGTCCAGGGTTAAATAAATGATAAATTATTATAAATAATATGAATAAAAATTTAAAGTACAAATTACATAAAACAAAAATGAAATGAATAGATAAAAAAGAGATAAAATAGCAAACATCAATAAGATAATAAAAAAAATAACTATCTTAATGGATAAAATTTAAACAAAAATCGAATTTAAATACGAAATAATAAAATTTAAATAAACGATAGATGATCATATTAATAAATTTTAAATTAAATGTAAATCAATATAATATGTAAACAAACCAAAAATGATAGGAATAAATTAAATAATTAAATATAAATAAATAAAATTTAAAATCCTAATGAAACATAAACAAATAAATAAATATAACAGAGAAGATTGTAATACATTGAATATGTTCAAAATAAAAACATAACTATAAATTAAATAATAAATAAACATAATAAAATAAAAAGAAATAACAATTTAAATAAATAGAATATATATATATATATATATATATATATAACAAAAGAATAACACAAAAATGAAATAAATGAATAAAACCAAAATAAATCAAACAGAAATCAATAAAATGGAAAAAGTATAATCTTACTAAATAAAATTTCAAATAAAACAGAAAACAATTAAATAAATAAATATATATTAACAAAATTGGAAAAAGACATTAATAACTCTAAAGCAAATAGAAATAAATACAAATATTAAACAAACTAAAATATATAAAGAATTGGATAAGTCCAAATATTATTTTTATAAATAAAAAGGAAAAAATAAAGATAATTATTAATAAATTTAACGTAGCTAAATAAATAAATAAAAGTAAATAAATTAAACGAAAATGATCCAATTACATAAATAAAATAATAAATAAAAACTAAACAAATCAAATTTAAATTAAGATGAAAAAATATGTATATAAAATATCTGTGAATTGACATATTGTATCTCCAGACTTCTCCAGCAGGCAGCTACAGAAAGTACCGAACTAATTTGATTGTATAATTTTCTGAAAAAGAAAAATTGAAATTTATTAGAAAAATTTTAAATTGATTTTTGAAAATTGTTTTTGGGGTTTTGTTTAGTATTAAATCATTTGAATTTTGAGAAGTAAACGGAAAACGAAGATATTTGATAATAATCTCTTAAAATCTGTACTGATAATTGGATTAATGTTCAGACAGATTTTAAAACAATTGTCTAAGAGCCAGAAGTAGTTTTTTTTCTTTATTAAAGTTTGGAATTCCCATTTTTTTTTTTTAATTTCGTATTTTTTCTTGTAACCATGGAATTAAGGTCCAATTCCAGGAATGCTGCTATGGCTAGCAATACTACATCCACTGTAACTGCAACTACCAATACTACTACAACTACTAATACAGCTACAAATACTAATACAACTACGACTACAACGACTTTAACTACGAGTACTACGACTCCAGCCATAGCAGAACAACCTGACATGACTCTGGGTCCTCGCACTCACTCATCTCTTGGGGATGACACTATTCCTTCACCCGATTACAGCAGTATTACGGCTATAGGGATCAGGAATGAATTTCAGGCGCGGAGGGCTAATGAGGAGAGCAATGCTCCACCTAGGAATGATGAAAACATTTCGATAAGGGACTATATTACGGCCTCAGTAGGTGCGAATCAAGCTAGGACAATGAGGGAAATAAATGAGGATTTACGGAGAATCATACCCGAGATTGTTAGAGAAACTATTAGGTCAGAAAGGGCGTTGTCGTCGACGCGAGAAGTAAATCAAGGTCCTATCCAACCTAGCAATTCCAACAGGTCGCGTAACTCAACATCTAACACTCCTAGATTGAATTTGTTCACTACACCCGAACAGCCAATAACCAATTTTGTGGGACATCGGCAAAATTGTCGGATGAATAGAGGTGAACCACAACGACAACAACATTATTTTCCACGACAGCCAGTTACGAATCAATTTCCAATGGCCAATGGCCAAGACAATGAATTTCCTCACAACGGACGTTTTTATCAACAGCCACAGCAGAATTTTGCTTCGGCAACAGCTTTCAATGTTGCTCCACCAAGTCATTTAGATCTCGAAAAATGGGGAATACATTTTGATGCTACTAATAAATCTGTTAGCGTTGAAGATTTTATTTTTAGAGTTGAGACTCTTCGGGAGGACACAAATTATCCGTGGCCAAGTTTACTTAAAGGATTCCATCGTTTGTTATCTGGAAGCGCTTACGAATGGTTTTGGAATTTTCGTCGACAAAATCCAAATTGCACATGGGAGGATTTGAAATGCAATTTGAAAAGAAAATTCCAACGTTTCGAAAGTGACTTCGAGATACAACGAAGAATAATGGAAAGGAGACAACATTATGGTGAAAGTGCTGACACTTTCTTAAATGAAATTGTATCTCTAAATAATCAAATGAGAGTTTCTATTCCCGAGAATGAACTCGTCAAGATGGTGAAAGACAATCTCAAAGACGGTTTATCGCAGCTCATATTTCCCATGTATATCATGGATATGAATCATCTTCTTGATGAATGCAGACGGGCTGAAAGAAATCTTTCGAAACGGAATTTGAGTAGGCAAATGAATCCACAGCAACACCGCAGAGTAAATGAGTTGGAATATTCAACAGATTATTTCTACGATGCACCACAACCACAACAACGGGAAGGTATGACACAGGATTTTCAGTTGGAGGCTTTGAAAATGAACTCTCCTCCAAATAGACCTATTGTATGCTGGAACTGCAAGCGTCCAGGGCATACGTTTATAGATTGCGACTCGAACGAACGTTCACTATTTTGTTACAGATGTGGGTTCGAGAACGTAATCTCGCCTAATTGTCCTCGTTGTACGGGAAACAACACAAAGAGCATGATGAGGACGGGGCCATCATGTTCAAGTGTGAAACAGCCCCAATAAGTGACCATGACTGCAATATTCAATTGCATGTCAAAGAGTTTGTCCCTGGCGACATCTCTACAAAACCTGAATCTACCACAAATAACGACACGGATGTAACAAATGAAAAGGGTTACAGTGAAATATTCAATATTAGGGATAGTAACGCAATTGCTGATCGTATTCCAAAACTTAGAACTTTGGTCCCTTATGAAGAAAGGTTGGCCAATTATAATAGGATACGAGATGAAATTTTTAAGGATTTTGATCAAGGACCTTCGAAGCGTATAACGAAGGCAAGAAATAGATACACTGACAGAAAGACTGAACGGAGATTACTCTCCATTTCATGTTTGTCCAATGAGAATGACATTAGACCTTATTTGGATGTTGTAATTAACGACATTCCAATAAAAGGACTAATGGATAGTGGTGCAACTGTTTCCTGTCTAGGAAAAGATTGTCTTAAGAATGTCGAAGACATGAAATGTGAAATTTTTGATTTCAAATCATTCATACATACTGCAGACGGACGAGGAAAAAGCATAATAGGCAAAATAAGAGCCAAAATAAAATGCAATAATCAAATGCATACAATGACATTTTATTTGGTTCCATCTTTGTCTCAACAGTTGATACTAGGATGTGATTTTTGGGAAAAATTTGGTATTTCAATATCATTTCAAAAACCAACGATCAATGAACTTTCAGTTCATGAAAATGAAGAACCCAAAATTCATGATCTTAGTTATGAACAAGCGATTAAACTCGAAAATGCCAAGTTGGAATTTCGATGTTTCAGCAAATATGGTCTAGGTAAAACCAATTTGGAAACTCACATTATAGACACAGGTGATTCTGAACCAAGGAAAATGCGTTATTTTCCAATCTCACCTGCTGTCCAGAAATTGACCTATGCTGAAATTGACAGGATGATAGCTCTTGATGTTATTGAACCAGCTACCAGCGCAGCTTGGAATAACAGGGTTACCCTTGTCATAAAACCAAATAAGAATCGACTTTGTTTAGACGCAAGGGAACTAAACAAAGTGACTAAAAAGGACGCTTATCCCCTGCCGAATATCGATGGTTTGCTAAGTAGACTCGGTGACACTTACTTCATCTCTGCCATCGATTTAAAGGATGCCTTTTGGCAGATTCCTTTAGAGGAATCTAGCCGGCCGAAGACAGCATTCACAGTCCAAGGGAGACCTCATTATCAATTTAAGGTAATGCCCTTTGGACTGTGCAATGCTGCCCAACGCATGTGCAGATTGATGGATAAGGTCATCCCATCAATTCTAAAGGATCGAGTTTTTGTATATCTCGATGACCTGCTTGTAGTTTCTCCGAATTTTGAATCACATATTGAAATGTTGACTATTGTGGGTAGACGTTTGACTTCAGCTGGCCTGACAATAAATCTACAGAAGTCCAAGTTCTGTTACAAAGAACTCAGATATCTGGGTTATATTGTAGGAGATGGCAAGCTGAAGACAGACCCAAGTAAAGTGGAAGCAATTTCCAAAATTAATCCTCCGCGGACACCAAGGGATGTTCGGAAATTTTTAGGAACAGTGGGTTGGTACCGGCGGTTTATCCCGGATTTTTCAACCTTATCTGCTCCAATTACCGATACTTTAAAAAAGTCAACAAAATTTGTTTTTACTCCTGATGCAATTGCATCATTTGAAAAATTGAAGCAAAGATTGGTCTCAAGTCCAGTACTTATCAGCCCTGACTTTGAAAGACCATTTTTCGTCCAATGTGACGCCTCTGATGTTGGTGTTGGCGCGGTGCTATTTCAAAGGGACAATGATGGAGAAGAGCACCCAATAGAATACTTTTCGAAAAAGCTAAACCCTGCACAGAAGAATTATTCCACGACGGAAAAGGAATGCCTTGCAGTGGTTTTAGCGATAGAAAAGTTCCGCCAATATATTGAATTGATGGACTTCACAGTCATCACAGACCATTCTAGTCTGCGATGGCTGATGAAGCAGCAAGACCTTAATGGAAGACTTGCACGTTGGAGTCTTAAGCTGCAAGGATATCAATTCAATATAGAACATCGCAAAGGGTCGAAAAATGTGGTACCTGATATGCTCTCACGTCTGGATATGGAAGAGCTGAGCCTTGGAACCAATATGGTTATTGATTTCAACTCGCCAGAATTCCATAGCCCAGATTATGAAGCATTGAAGGACACAATAACGCAGAACCGCGAAAGATTGCCCGATTTGAAGGTGGAAGATGATATTGTGTTGAAAAGGACGAGGTTCAATAGAAGTACTCTTGATGACGAAGAAGAATGTTGGAGGATATGGCTACCAACAGGCCTCATTGATGGCGTCATCAGGAATTCGCACGAACATAACACATGTCATGGAGGAATTGGAAAGACAATTCACAACATTAGGGAATATTTTTATTGGCCTTCATTGACCACTGATGTGCGTGAATTTATTCTGAATTGTCAAAGCTGCAAGGAAAATAAACACAGCAAACAGATTCTGAGACCTACTATGGGACAAGAAGTCAAGACTGAACGCCCTTTTCAAAAAGTGTATGTTGACTTCTTGGGTCCATATCCGAGGACTCGAAGTGGTAACACACATTTTCATTGTTTTGGACCATCGTACAAAATTTGTTCTTTTGAAGGCTATGCCTAAGGCTACTACGCATGCTGTGAGTAAATTTCTTTCAGCTGAGGTATTTCATAAGTTCGGGGTTCCTGAAACATTGCATTCCGATAATGGAAAACAATTCACCAGTGAAGCTTTCAAGGAACTCATGAACTTGTATGGGATTCATCACATGAGAACTGCGATACATTCACCGCAGTCAAATGCGAGCGAAAGGGTGAACCAGTCGATCTTGAGTAGCATAAGAACGTTTTTGAATGATAATCAGAACAGATGGGATGAAAATTTATCCCAAATAGAGTGCTCACTACGCTCTACAGTCCATGCATCAACTGGTGAAACGCCCTACTTTGCCCTATTTGGGTATAACATGATTACCCACGCCCAAGCTTATAAAATTTTGAGAAAGTTAGGAGCATTGTCTGATGGCGACATTTCTATTCTACCCAAATCTTCGAAAATGCAAATTATTCATAAGAAGATTTCCGATAAGATGCATGAGGCGTACAATAGAAATGTGGAGAGCTACAATAAGAGGGCAAAGGAAATAAATTTTAAAGCTGGTCAAGAAGTTTTTAGAAAGAACTTCGTACAGAGCAACTTTGCAAAAGGCATTAACTCTAAGTTATGCAAACAATGGCTGAAATGCCGAATACGGAAACCCATCGGAAGGCGCCTGTATGAGGTCGAAAACATGAAGGGTCAATTAATTGGGACGATTCATGCTCAACATTTGAAATTTTAATGTGACAGTAATCATCGACAAGTTGTTGGATTATAGAAAAATCTTTGTGTTTGCACGATCACGGAAATCCTGAGCAAAAAGAAAAGAAAAAAAAAAATATCACCAAAATATTTCCGATCAAAAGAAATTGAGCTGTTTTTTTTTTTTTTTTTTATTAATTGATACGATTATTTTTTTTAGACAAATACGAAAGCCTAAGGGCCGTTTTCTCAATGTCTTGTTATTATTGATCGCGTCGATAGAACAGCTTATCCCATACGAAAATTTTACTATCCGGGGTCTATCATCCGGATGGAGGATGAGAAATTGGCCATAAGTCTGTTAAGAAAAGTGATGAACGTTTTTTAGTCCAAATAAGAATTCTAAGGCATGTCAGAAAGTGCTTGAAAATAGTTACCTTTTTTTTTAAGTGAAGAATTAATTAAGTTTTACAATCACCATAAATTACATATTTAATTTGAAATTAAATGAAATGGGCTATTAAAAGCACTTGTTTTTTTTATCAAAAATTTCTTCTATACCCAATTGAAATAGTGACTGGTGCTGTCAGCTTCGTGGTTGAGGACTTGAAGTTTTATTGGATCAAATTGATTTCGTGATGTTATTGGTGGAGAATTGTTTTGGTTGTTTATCAAGTATCATTGGATATAAGAATCATGATTTTAGGTGGCACGAGTTCATTATTTTAATCACACCATCGGTGTGCGATACATTTCAACGGTCACGTGACGGCTAGAGCTTGGTGTTGCGGGAACAGTACTTGTACATTTTAGTATAGTATATATATATTTTTTTTGTTAGACGCGCTTATTTTGGGGAGGTGATTTCAATTCGATTTTTGTTAATCTATGCAGGTCCATTTTGGACTATATACTAGAGGTCTGCATCGATTGACTTTTCACTACATGTAAGCAATTCGCTGTCGAATATGGTACATACTCTGTCTTTCAATCAAAGTGCAAATGGTGAAGTGAAGAGGTCTTTTGCTTGACAAACACCCACAAGCACTTATCCGAAGCGATATGTGTTCCGAAAAATAGGAACAATAAAAAATGTAAGTACTTGAGAAAGACTACTTACATGTTTATTGTTCACATGGTACCACCAGTATTTCACAGTTATGTACAAAGCAACACTTTCCATTGTAATTAACCATAGACATGTATGTATGAGACATATTTCATATATGTGTGTATGTCACACGCTTCCTTTAACGTTAGCCTTTCTGTTTTACAAACCGAAAGCATATAGAATGGAGAATAAATGTTGTTTATATTTCTTAAACTTCATGTTATACATATAGTACTCTATGTAGTTTCGTTCGTTGTGCAGACCTCGACTATATACAGTCTATAGCCTTAGACATACTTGAACAGGAATTTCGAAACGCTTTTTAAATAATGGGTCGCAGTTTAACTAATTCGGTCCACAGCATTAGACTACGTATACGTCATGGCCACGCATTGCCTGGATTTCGCGACGAAATGTCCCTGAATGTGTTTGTTACGGTGTTGGCTCATACCGTAAATTTATGCACTCGCGGGGGGCAGATGTATATCAAGCATTTACATTCGACAAGGTGATTTTGAACAATGCATTACCGTTCATAGCGATGTCGGTACGAGATGGCTATCATGGAGTTTAATTGGCCGTCATCAGACACATGAACGGACGCAAGATCGGTAATTGCCTGTAATCATGATTGTTTACTCACCGAGGGTTCCACAATCGTATGTGTAAATGATGATGTGAATTGGATTCTGTAGCCATCTATAGGGCATTAGCCGTTGGGCACAAGGGATGTTCAGGAATATTTCGCATATCTGGAGCTTTCAGTTTGTCTGACTTTGAGCATATGCAGCGTTTGAAAGCACCACATGCTGTTAACCTGTACGACATATAAAGGAGAACAATATTAGAATATGTTAAGGGACACGTGATATATTAATATTTGTTTGAATACAATATTAACATCTCCGTTGCATAATTTCCTAGCCAGCTCGGCTATTGTTTTATTGCTTTGTGATGTTGACGATGGGATGTGGGTGATCTGTATGGGCCTGTGTTTCATTGAGCCCATCGGTCGGCATACACCGTGGTTGAAAAGGTGGTCCAAATGGGGATCGGCATAGGACATATTTGTTACGGCTTTATGCGAATCGTAAATTGGTTAGTGTTCCTGTAGGCTTCACAATCATATCTGTTTATGCGGCATGTGCGGGATATTAGCCGTGGGCGATGTGCGGCCCAATATATAATTGGCTTATGGGTATACGATTTGACAATGCAGATATGGAATATGTTGCGATGCGAAGGAGACCCATTTCTATTCCCCATAGCGTTCTAAGGTTGCAACCAAAATTGCGTTGCAAACATCATTTTTTTTTAACTGCAAGCTTCTTCCAAGCTTACAGGAGTGAAAAAGTGTAGATGGATCCACACGTGGAAATGAACGCGTCGGTGGCACACGCCTTGACCTTTATGAAGTCTTCATGTCCATGGGGCAATAATTTGGTATAAGCAGAGGCGAATGTAGATAATTTGTTGTTTCTTAGCTTGGCTGTTGTTGAATTATAACAGGGTGTATATGATTTATTCGTTTTGAGATTTCGAATACAGGTCTTTTCGATAAATCTGAGATGCCATGGTATGTACGACAGGGTAGAGATATGAATAGGGTTGCCAACCCTTGGATACGTAATAATGCTAAATCGCTAATATCGCTCACTTTTGGGTTGCATTTTTGTGTATCAGTGACGTCGCAATGTACAGATAGCCGGAAGTGGCGAAATCAACAGTTGGCAGATTTAGTGTCCGACTTCGTATTTCCCAAATTTTTGTTTCTACACGGGTTTCGAAAAAGAAATTTGGCTTTGTGACGGCCACTGTGTCCATATCTGTATGGAACGAATTTCAAGCTTTACTTTCTTCTTCTTCGTGACTCCGAAAGTTAGGACATTGTGACTACCTGGATGATTCAATCATGTATTTTTGCATTTTTCTCTCCTAGATGACTAGCGTCATCTAGTGACAATTTCCAACATTTTATGAATTCCAATTGGAAAGGATCAAATGGACCCCAATTATTTGACAAGTTGGCAGAACTGGCCATGACCTTGCTAAAGGACACGTACCGATCGATGACATTGCAATGACAATGCAAAAACCTTTGGGGTCATTGTCAATTGTGAGTTGCAAGTAATCGGGTCTTTTTCTACTACGAAACAGAGTTGTTTTTTTTTGTGTAATTTTTTTGTTTCTACATTTGCGGTAATTTAGTGCTACGGTATGTGTGTCCCTAATGGTAGGAAGTGAATTCAAATTAATTTGGTTTGTTTAAATCTAGAGCAAAATTGCAAGGAAATACATTTTGGTTCACTGTTTGTGTGGAGCAGGAATTTTTTTTATGCTTTTGTTTCTGAGAACCTCGGGTAAGCATCTTCTAGTTGGTGTATTCTCCTGTGAGGACATATAAGTAATCCTTTTTATTATTCTTTGCTATTTTAATTGTGCGAAAACTTAGGATATTGTGGGAACACGGTTCAGGTACTAGAATTGTCTGCCAGATCCATCTATACGTGATTGTGGAATTGAGACCCGAGTTGCCCACACAGAAATAGAGCCACCACAACTATCCCGAGGTTGGCAAGACTGCCACCTACATATGGTAGCCTGGGGAGAGGAAAGTATTCCCAAACAGATGAGTGAGTACAAGTACCCAGTAGGAACAAAAATTAAGAGAAATCTTCGTGGTGGACGCAATCCATCCCTGGTTTCGGTGCACAATCAAATAATTAGGCCAGGAACCAAATTATAACGTAAAGAAGTCTGAAATTATTTGTTACATAATCCATTAGATTCATGGTAACCTAAAAAAACATGGTTGATGTAAATTCTCAAGTTCGAAGAGAAGTTTAAGAAGAGAAATTCAACTATTTCATACTTACCAAAGAAAAACGAATTTGGTTCAGCTTACGTAAAAAGTTTTTATTGAATTTAATATTCTATTAAATTTGAAACAAAATAAGAGCCGTTCTATTTGATCAAGAATCATTCATTATTTCTTGAAATTAGAATTAATTATTTGCTGAAAAAAATTAAAAATTCTGAAAATTCAAAGGCATTCAAAAATCAAATGAAATATTTAAAAAATATATTAAACCAGCTTTGAATATTACTTAAAACATTAATAGTATTTCAAAAATTACAAAATCGAAAAGAAAAAAAAACTAAAAATAATTGAAAAATCATAAAAGAAGAAGAAAAACTGAAATTATAAATTATGAATTATTCCCAAATGTATCTGTTTTGTGAGAGGAAAAATAACCATAATTAAAAAAATTAATAATTAGCAAAGCACAACCGAATTAACGAAGACTTGGAAATTTAATTAAAAAAAAAAAAAAACTTAAAAAGAGTAAAAGTAAACTAGAGCAAAAAACATAAATTTTGGTTAGATTATTTCTCCTCAAATACTTACCATCTAATTGTGTTTTTTTTATATTTTTTACAAACCTTATATACTTACCTTAGACTTACTTTATATACATACTTACCTTATTTATTTACAACCTTATATACTTACCTATATATTACCTTTTTTATACCTACCTTTTCTTTCATTTGAATATATGTATGATATGTGAATTTATTTAAATTTGAAACACAATGTGTTGATTTCTTTCTGAAAGGTTCGGGAATGTAGCTAATGTGAGAGAAGTTCTGCGAGTTACTGTAAGGGGGATTCTGATAAAAGTGGGGCAAGAAAGAATCTCACAGGATGGTCATATGGGACCATGAAGAGGGAGGGCAGCCCAGCAAACCAATTGCATCTGGTTTGCAAAGTCAGTTCGTGGATATAATCAAATTCCAAAATACTTGTATTTTTCTTTTCTAGAATGTCCGTCCGTCCGTTTTATTTTAAATTGCAAATTCAATTTGTGTAACCGTCCATTGTTCAACGTTTTATAAAAACAATGTTTCCACCAGGCACTTAAATTTTTAAAATGAATGGATAGAGCGGACGAACCCCCCATTTCCGGCGAGCTACAGCCGCAGCCAAACGCCAAGAGTGCCACCGCTTATTCACAAAACCTGTCCATTACACATAAGAAATGCATTGCTATTTATGCTAACGAAATTTTCGGTAGCGTTCAATTTCGTAAGCTGGTACGCACCTCTAATGAAAATAACAGGGTTGTCAAAAGCATATTTTGGCAGCAAACATTTAATTTATTACAATCATTGTGTGCGTACAAGTTTTAAAAGGTCTGTAAATAATAAACAATTTATTTGAGGAATATTTGGAACATATATTAACAATTTTTAAAAGCGATTAGCTGGTTTAAAATTTGTTGTACACAGCCCTGTTTTTTTGTTGTAGACTTAAATAAATTTTTGCTACCGAAAATTTCGCTAGAGGTGCATACCGGCCTTATACTGCTAGGTTGAATTTTGAATATATCATACACTGATGATATGATATTGGTTGGCGAGAAAAGTAAAAAAAGGTGCAATTTCTCTTCGAAGTTGGTATTATCTCTTTTTTATGACTTTTTGGATTAAGCGAACGTCTTCCAGAAAAAGTTCTTATTGTTATTAATTCTTAAGAAATATTGAAGTGTAAACCAACACTACATTTTCTAATGAATATTACTAATAAAATTGAAATGAAATATTCTTTTAAAAAATATTGGATACGCGAATAGAGCTATAAGTCAGAGTATTTTGGTGCGCATTCTAATGAGTGTTCAAATTTTGTCTGGCAACCACGTTTACAAAGCTTCAGAAGTTGTTTACATTTTTCCAACGCAAGGTACTGTTTAATCTGAAAATTATCTGGTAGTCTTTCATTGATATTTTTCTAATTTCAGAACACTTTGATAAGTGTAATGAATCTAGAGCTCTTGGAATCATTTGGCCAAAATTATCCTGAAGAATTCGATGGATCCTTAGACTGCATTTCATTGGCAGTAACTTGTGTATTTAATAAGTATGGAACTCTTCTGGCGGTAGGCTGTAACGATGGTCGCATTGTCGTTTGGGACTTCCTCACGCGTGGTATTGCCAAAATAATATCTGCTCATGTACATCCTGTTTGTAGTTTAAGTTGGACGAGGAATGGACATAAACTACTCTCGGCATCTACAGATAATAACGTTTGTATATGGGACGTTTTGTCGGGCGAATGTGAACAAAAATATCGCTTTCCGTCTCCTATACTAAAAGTGCAATTTGATCCGCGTAATGAAAAACGTTTTCTGGTGTGTCCAATGCGTTATGCAGCAGTTTTGGTGAAGATAGGAGATGCTCATAAATGTTTACCTTTGGATTCAGATGGAGATCTTAATATAGTGGCTTCCTTTGATCGCAGGGGAAAACATATTTATACTGGAAATGCAAAAGGAAAAATCATGGTGTTGGATGTAGAAACTTTAGAGGTAGTGGCCAGTTTTCGCATAATTGTTGGTACTTCGAGCGCCACAGCTGTCAAAAGCATAGAATTTGCTCGTCGAGGGGATGGATTTCTTATCAACACATCCGATCGTGTTATTCGTGTTTATGATTCAAAGGAAGTTTTGGCATTGGGAAAAGATGGTGAACCCGAACCAATACAAAAACTCCAAGATCTTGTAAATAAAACAACGTGGAAGAAGTGTTGTTTTTCTGGTGATGGAGAATACATTTGTGCCGGTAGTGCTCGTCAGCACGCATTATATATATGGGAAAAATCCATTGGAAATTTGGTCAAGATTTTACATGGCACGAAAGGAGAACTTCTACTTGATGTTGTATGGCATCCGGTACGTCCAATTATAGCTAGCATAAGTTCCGGTTTAGTATCTATTTGGGCTCAAAACCAAGTGGAAAATTGGTCAGCCTTTGCACCGGATTTTAAAGAGCTTGACGAAAACGTAGAATACGAAGAGAGAGAATCTGAGTTTGATATAACGGATGAAGACAAGTCGCTGGATTTGAACGCTGATGCCAAATGTGATGAAGAAATAGAGGTGGATGTGACTAAAGCCGAACCGGTAGCTGCATTCTGCTCATCAGATGAGGAAGGAGAAGACGAAAATGCCCTACAATTTTTACCCATGGCTCCAGAAGTGGAAGATCCCGAAGACGGTTGGGCTATGCAAGATGGTATGGAAGGAGGTAGTAGTTCGAAAGACACTGAGTCATCATCCACATTGCACGATTATGGAGATGTCATTGCTTCTAAGAAGCGTAAGATGACAAATTACGATATAAGCCTACCCGATGCTCCAATAGAAGAGGTGCATCCATTAGTATCAAGTAAAACGAACAAGGATAAACAATCAGCAGGTGGTAAAAAAGCAGCAGGACGACCTAAGAAGTAGATGTTAGGATGAATTGATGACACTAGCTATTAAACATACATACAATAAAACTATTTTTTTGATATAGAACATATCATGGTACAATTAATTATAAAGTAGTCTTAATTCATCAGGTGACTTTAAAGGGTTCGGCAAAATGTAAAAAAATTGTTGATATTTTCACAATAGCCAAAAATCTTTCACCTGATAAAATATTTTCAATTTAATTTATTATCATATGTAACTAAGGTCTTACAAAGGTCTTAACAGTTACTTAAAACAACATTTTAAAAACTACTCAAAACAATTCTCTTAATTTTAACATTAGTATACTAACAATAATACTACTTAATATGTAAAATATATTTCCATGCCTTTAATAAACATTTCTCATGAATGCACAAAATTCCAACAAATATTTTTGTATTTACTTTTTACTGTTTGCTGACTTTGTGCGGATCTGTTTGTTTTTATATTTTTGTTGTTAGTGAGATTACTTTATACATACTTGTATCACGGTACATATGAACAAAAATATCAAATGTCTTCGTTAACTCAGTAGTTAGTATTTTTAAATTCTTAAGTCATTTCATTAAATTTTAAATCCCTTTGCAAAAAGGCATGTTTTGGCCAAAATTTGATGTACCAAATTTGGAGCAATTCATTAGCCGAAAAACACCGTTCTGCGTTTGCACTGGATTAACTATCCGTCTAAAGCATGTAGGTGCCATTTTCGAAAAAAATTGGTCAAAAATTCGGTATTTTTTTTAGGTAAGTTCTATCCAGCAAAAAAAGGCCATCATTCATCATCATCCGTGGACCCACTAAAGACTCACAAACTTGCAAACTTAGCTTTCATACCAATTATGTTGATATCTTTATTCGTTCAAAAGTTGCAGAATTATTTCCAAAAATGAACGATTTGAAACCACTGTGCAGCGTGTTGTTTACCACATATTACGAATAATCACAAATTTAGTTCTGACATATCATCTAAATGTCAAAGTGCTGTCACTTTTGCAGAACGCATCTTACTTGGATATTGAAACAGTACATCGCCAAAATAAACATTAAGAAATAGCTATGGATATGGACATTGGGAAAATATGTAGATGCTGTCTCAGTTTAAACAGCACTCCACTTTTGTGTATATATTCGGATTCGAGTGGAGGTATATCGAATATGCTGGAGGTTATTACTAATATTAAGGTAAGAAGAAAAAAAGGCATATCTTCAGTTGTAATTTCCTACTATTCACAGCACAGAGAAGGCGACAATATGCCTGAAAAAATTTGCCTTTCCTGCATCAGTGAAATCAATCGAAGTTATGTATTCAAAATAAAATGTGAGAGCTCTGACAAGACTCTTCGCCAACTCCTTCCTGATGTGGCTAGGACATCCTATACCGTACAACATAAACCAGCAGTTCATAAAGCAGTTCAGACTGATGAAACTTGTGTTTTGGTAATATTGTAAAAAAATAATAACTAAAAAACATAAAGATGTACATCATTTTCACACAATCATCATTTGTAGAAACCCTCTGGAAATATTGGCACAACAGTCGTCCAAACGGAAAAAATAAATGTGGAAAGTGTGCACATACAAACTGATCCAATACGTATATCTTCTATTGACTTGAATACAGAAAACAAGGAGCAGCTTGACCTTTGCGATGAGTCGCAGTCCCTGTTATGTGAGATGGTTGACAATAAAGAGCGTTCAATGTCTCCCAATAATGTTCATTTTGTTGAAAATGAAAACCCTTCGAAGGTTAAAACACAAATGGAGAATTTCTCCTATATGGACGACGAAGCAAATGACAACCAAGAAACATACATTGTTGTAGAAACTATTAACAATGAATCCAATTCTTCGGAAAGGCACGAGTTTATATTTCAAAAATCGGAGGAACAGCAAAATATTCTAGAGGAAGAAAATAATGAAGATCGTTTTGAATATTACCAAGAGATGGAGGATGAATCTTGCGAAAGCAACGAAAAAAAGCCCTACACGATTATTGAAACAGAAGATAATGTAGTGGAAGATAATGGAAATGAATCGCTCAGATCCAAAGCTCAAATACAAGAGCGCTTAGAAGACGACCGATTACAAAGTGAAAATATGGTGACGCAGTCAATAGCAATGGGGAGGAGACAGTATAAATGTTCTCTATGTATAATGACATTTGTAAGTCTTAAAGTTCTAAAACGCCACATAGCAAGGCGGCATTCGGCAAACCCCGAAATAATTGACACCGCAAAGATAGTGGAAACAACTAGTATGAGAAATCTTGAAATATCTGCTTCACCCATTAAGGATCAAACGGCTTTAACAGTCGAAAATGTCCCAAAGCCGCAATTACTGCCAAGAAGTAGAAATCCCCATAAAGTTGATGAAGGTGAATACAAAAGTAAATTTAAATATTATTGCGAACATTGCGGAGCTGGATTTGCACAAAAGAAAACTTTGTCTTACCATATGAAACAGAATTGTATGATGAAAAGTTTTAAGGTACGTTGAATACTTGTTGATTCCAAAAAATATATGTATAAATATCCTTTTATAGTGTGATCAATGTGAAAAGGTTTTCATATCTGAAGAGAATTTGAAAGCACATAAAACAACACATAACAACCATATATGTCTGGAGTGCCATGAAGCATGTAGCAGCATCGAAGATTTGAGCGAACATATGATAAATGTTCACAAACGAAACGCTCGAAATCAATGTAGCGTTTGCAAGAAGGGTGAGTGAAACCTTATTGTATTAAATTCGCTTCCAATCCACATTAGAATCTGATAGTTGCATTAATTTTTATTAATGTGATATCGACTTTTATTACTATTTTCCAGTTTTCACTATGAAAGCTTCATTAATGGATCATTTGCGAATACACAGCGGAGAGAAACCTTTTCAGTGTACAGTTTGTGGAAAGAGTTTCCGTCAAAACTCAAACTTACGTCAACATATAATGAGGCATCAGAACGAGAAAAAATTTCAGTGCGACATTTGTCCAAATTCGTATGTAACTAAAGCAGAATTATTTTCTCACAAACGGACCCATACTAAAGAAACTCCATTCCAATGTGATGTGTGTTCAACTAGTTATACATCATCATCCTCGTTACAAAAACATAGACGTAAACACAGCGGTGAACGGCCATATTCTTGCGAATTTTGCCCGATGCGTTTTGCAGCTTTAAATGTTTTAAAAAATCACCGGCGAACACATCTAGGGGAAAAACCATACTCTTGTAGTCTATGCGACAAAAGCTTCACACAGAAGGGAGATTGTTTATTACACCAACGAACACATGAAATGGGTGAAATAAAGTGTTTTTGTGGTGTAAAATTGAAAACGAACAATATAAGACAGCACATCAGAAACAAGCATCCGAATATGACAGATGAAAAACGAAAAGAAATGAACGATGTTCTCAAAAATCAGTGCGAAGAAGTAGATGATGAACTTCATATTACACTTGTGGAGGAAGATGACGCCGACATGGATGCACCATCAAATGCTTCCTTTAACGACATAGAAGAAAAGAGAATGGATTCAGAACAATATACGAATAAGAACAACGAAGATTCAATACAAGAGGTTAGTATGGAGGATATAAATTAAAATACACAGAAATCATTAAAAAGCAAATAAAATTGGCAGTTTATAAAAACCTCGATCGTATATATTCGTTGGAATTATTTTCCCTCCAAATCAAATCTCAATGCGTCCTAAAGCCCCCTTAAATGTATTCAGACATAAAGGTTTTAATTCTCAATTTTTAAATCCCTGAAAAATCAATCCATCAACCTTAATTTTTTCACTTGCAAGTACAAGAAAAATGCACGGAAAAACATTAATTAATTAAGTTATAATGTATTGATAAAATCCGCTCTGGAACTGCTTAAGATTCATATGATTTCGTAATTTGGGAATGAGGACGAAAATGTCAAAGAATGTAATAAGAAATAAAATTGAAATTTTGTATAACTTATTTGGCTTTACGTGGTTCAATAAAAAATCAAACTTGAGATAATTGAAAAGTTAAAGCTACTTTAATATCAGCACATAAACAACTATGTAAACTTCGTTCATTATCGGACTTTAATTCTTGTTCTCAGTTAAAAAAAAAAAACTTTGTGGAAAAAAATACTACAGATATTTTACTGCTCTCTCCGATATGCCATCATTGACCAAGTTGATCTCCGATAATCTAGTAATGATGACCATGAACCTGCTGTTGCATTTGAGGGCCCAATATTTGATTTATATTATGTACCAGTGGCTGTACATGACTTGAAGTAGATGGAATGGGATGAGGCATGATTTCGGGGATATTATGTGGCTGAAAGTTTATAGCTGTTGCCTGTTCGTTACTTAAAGCTGCGGGTTGACAATGTGTAAATTGAGTCGAATCATCCAACCATTCAATAAGTGCATGATGAACACTCTGTACACATTTCAACTGGTCTGCGATTAGGTTTTCAGAATATTTTACATGATTGGCATAGGCCTCTTTTTCATGAAGAACGTCTTTAGACATCCGATGTAGATCTTTTAGGATGGCAGATCCCCAAAGTTGCACATGTATATCAGGAATTTTTGAAGCTAATTGCATTGCAGGAGTCACCATGTTCATACTCTCTTTGGCATTACCAATACTAAGGAAAACATGTGAAAGCAGTACCAAAGAGCAGGATGTTAGGCGATTTAAGTCCTCGGCATTAGCCATTTTAAGAGTTTCACGCAAAAATCGTCTGAAAATGAAACGTTTACAATTATTTGTATCAAGTATATACTTTAGTTACACACTTAGCTTCATGGAAACTTCCTTTATGAAATGAGTGCAGTCCTTGCACGTAATAGAATCCACCCATTAATGCCTGAGAACTGTAGGTATGAGTATTTTCCGTTGAAACTGCATCTAAAATTTGCTTTAAATCCTGATCTCGTTTTGTCCTCAGATAAATAATAGCTAGATTTAGGTTCGCAAACAACTTCAAATCCCGTTCACTAGTTTGAGCAACGCACGTAAGAAACTGTTTTTCAGCGTGTTCAAAAAAATTAGTTGACATTGCATATAGTCCCACTAAACAGTGCAACTGTGCCGAATGTCGCATAAGACTTTTGGGACCAGAAGACAAGCACACATCTCTACAAATTGCAATTTCCGTTATTGCCAATTCACGATTTCCCATTACCATACGACACATAACTATGTGCTCCAATAATATCACTTTGAAAACCGATAGAATTGGCTTATCATCCTGACTCTTAAGTTTCTCTATCTGTGTCAATGCTTTTTCAGTATATTTTTGAGCCTTGTCCATGTAACCTGCCATCATTGAATGGGATACGGTTACTAGATAAACCAGAACATAAAGTTGTTCTTTCGGTAACCAAACAAACATATCCAAAGGACTTTGGCCGAAGATTGCTATAGTGTGGGAGAAGAGAAAGACATCAAAGTAAAGTTAATATTTTATTCAAATCGATGTTACCTTCATCTGCTGGCCAGTTAGGCGCCATTATAGTTTGTATAGACATTTGTAATTGTTTCAAGCTGGGCTTGACGGTCTTTACTTGTCCCAAAGCTAGATAGTAGCAAACTTGAAGAACTAAAAAGAACACCTTTAAATATTCCTTCTGGTGAGGGTTCGATATGCTATTATCTATTATAGCTCCTGCCGAATTGAGTAATGCTAAAACGTCGTTCGTCTTACGTTCAATCATTAAAATCATTGCTCTCGACAACAAAAATAGAACCTTTAAATATGTGGCGCTGGATTCATGAGCCGACTCAGCTCCCAAAGCCAAAAGTTCTGATGCTTGTGAATATTCCTTATCGTTTGCATGCAGTTGTGATAACTGCAACACCATTTTACAATTCCAGTATACATTATTTTGGGAAAGCTCAATGGCTCTTCGCAACATTGATTTGGCCATCTGAACTTGTTGTTGTTGTTTGTAAAGCTCCGCTAGCATAGAAGCTGTATCGAACTTAACATCGTCGAAATTCAAAAGAGGTTCTGATAATCTCCAAGCTGATTCCAAGTGGTAACGAGCCATATCAATGTTATTGGTGTAAGTCATCAATATCTGGCCCATTTGTAAATGAGTGCGGGCCTCCACTTTGCAGGGTGGGTTGAACGTGAACAAAGCCTGCAGGCATTGAATGCATTTTTTAATATCTGGTGGTTGTGATGTCCGAAAGTGCTCAGCTAATCCCAGTAGGGATATGTAACACGCGTCCTGCGATGTCGTAGCGCTCATAATTGAATTGTTATTTCATTTATTGTTGTGGTTAAGAATTAATTAGTTCCAATGAATTTAATATCTCATTCTACTTGGTCAGCTGTTTGATTGGCTTTATTCAAAGGAACTGAATGAAACGAAAAACAGTATAAACCAATGGAACGGAACGAAAATGAACCAAACACTTGGCCAGTGTTGCCAATAACTGGGAAAAAAATAAAGAAAAAATAGCAAAATGAACTTTCTTTGAAGAACATAATTTGAAGTTATCCGAATGGTCATGAGAATAGTTGTATAACCAATCCAAAGATTATCTGAAATAACAAGATGTCTATATGCTTCCTCTTTTTTTCCAATAGACTCATGAGTTTAGGTCCATAGATGCATGAGAGAGTTGGAAAAATGGGTATGATGTTACGAATTTAAAAAAGAAAAGAAAATGAAGAATTTTCAATTTGGTTAATAGGCCTGTTTCTGCACTCTTTTCATTCAATATATATGCCAAAAGAAATTACTTCAAGTAAATTGTGTTTATTTTTATTTTGTTGTGTCTTTATTGGTACCGTATCTTTGCAAATTACATTGCCATACAAGACATAATGACTAATATGGTTTATTTATAATTTTATGATGATAAAAATGACAATTGTAACGGCTAAATTGGAACTTAATACCCACCTTAAGTCATTAAATCATTAAGAGATGTCTATTATGCTCCCTGGTGTTCTTTCTGCGTTAAGTTTTCTACAGTTTTTTGAGAAAATAGGAGTTTTTACTTTACAGTTTTAATTTTGGTTTAAACTTATGAAACACGCACGTAGTAGCGGCCAATTCAAAATGTTTCCCTCTTTCAACTTTTTTATTTGCCAATTATTGTTTTTTATCCCTTTTTCAAGAGTCACAAATTATTATACATTATTGGTCCCCCGAACACAGCTATTTAGACACATGATTGCTACGAATACAATTTTAAAGAGGAATTGGAGAAAATGTTGCAAAGAAACCTTCCAACAAGCAAAATAGATAACGAACATGTGTGAACCTAAAGTCGTGCACTTTTATCTATTCAAGAACAAGAGGCAATTTGGACATATTGTTATAATTACAAAGTCTTTGAACCAATCTTACAATCACATTTACATTTCATTCAAATTTTCTGAGCTAACTTTTGGCAAAATTATTATAGCAACTTTTTTTGGGATTGAAAGGGATTTTGGGTTTCTGACTTCAATCAATATTTTTGATTAATTGGCGCCTAATTTTGAGTCGAGATGAGTCGACATATTCGGTGGCAGCTTCGACTGGCAAAAACTGGTCGGCGGCGGTTAAAATTGTCGGCGCGGCTCTGATGTTAACCATTTTATCATCTCAGAGATGGTCCGTCGTAAAGTGTAAGGTATTTACGATTCATTTTACCATACGTTAAAAAAGTCGTAATCCTTCGTAAAATACTTAGTTTTTGACAATATAAGAATTTATAGAGAATAACCCCCTTATTAGTTTTATTTCAAATGACCATATGAAAATCGGGTATATACAGAAAAAAATTTCTCCAAAATATTTCCAATTAAAATTTTAATTGAATTTTCAAAAATATTCAATTAAAAATTTAATTGTATTAACATTCTTTTAATTAAAACAAATATAAATCACAAAAATTAATAGTATCAATTAATTTTTTTATTGACTTGGTTGATTGATACTATCATTTCTGTGATTGAAAATATTTCAATTAAAAATTAATTGGATCAATTAATTTCGTGATTGGATCCAAAAAATATTAAATTAAAAAAAAATTATAATAAATTCTAAAATACTTCGATATGGCGTTTTCATACTAAGGGATATAAAAAATGTTTGAAATCAAATCTAAGTATCCTGTAAATATTTTTGACATACCACATAATAAGTTTTTTTATGTTGTATATGACTTTTATGACGTTACCACTTTTTGACAGTAAAGAACCAAAAAACTTGTTACTCGGATCATCTTTGCTTTGGCTCTCTTTCATTAGATGAAACGAAAAGTTCATTCAAAGTTCTAAAGCGATTTAAATTGGTACCTTACTCTGATAGAATATTGGACCGAGACGGAAGGTCGTGAATATTAACATCTCCTGAAAAATATGTTTTTGGGTATTTATATGGAATAATCGAAAGACTATTTGTTGTTTGGCTTCCGGTTTTTTCAGTTAGGGTATTTTAAATAGAAATTATGTAAACAAAAGCTGAATATTTTGCTTCAACAAGTTTTATTTATTCAATTTTTGATATGTATTAATACGTTTCTTAAAATCCTTACTGGAAAATTTTAAGGTCTCTAGCTATTTTTTTAATTTTATTATCTAATGTTTTGTCTTCGTATTCACAAATATAGTGTTGTCTGGTAGTGCATTCCTGGCCATGATAGCTATATGCATGTTTTGCTGTGTTATAAGCTAACCTTAGACATCTACCCTGGCCCTCTATCTCGAGAGTATTATTTAAAATAGCTTCGTGTTTTGTGATGTTGTCCTCGTTGTCTCCATCAATCGTATTTGTCTCAGGATCTTTTTCTCCATCTTTATGGGACATTGCAATAGATGTGAGATTCATGTTTGGATTTACCGGTTTGGCCGAGTTGGACCAAATCCACAAGAGACCGGGATTTAGACCACCGAGCCAGTAATCTCGACCGCGATGATTGGGCTGGTTCAATAAGTAAGCCATGATCTCTTCATTTTCCGATACTTTTTCAAATTCAGCTAAATGTGAATTCAAAGCCTTGCATGCTGAATTCGCAGTTTTCCAATTGACCTGCTGGTGACTATTGATGTAATAACAATTGTCACTGATTCTTGTGAAGTTTGTGGGACAAGGATCACGAACTGCAAAAACAACCAAAAAAAAAAAATATTATAAATGTGATTCATACACATAGAATATTTTAATATGTTATAATAATATTAAAAGGAATGGGAGTAGGTTTATGCTTAGAAAAGGGAATAATAAATATATATTGTAAAAGATACATGAGAAATTATAATTAAGTAATAAATAGTAGTTGCTGCTTCTTGATTTTTGTTTATGGTAAACTAAAAGCTACCCTGAGTATTATTTCTCTGTAACAGCAAACATTCAGAATTAAAGTGTGTGAACTACACTAAAAACTACATCTTTTTAAAACTGGATAAGATGAGAACAATTTACTAATTTAATTTAATTTAATTTAAAAAATTAAATTATTTCGTTTTGCAACTAAAAGAATATTTAGAATGACAATTATATAAAAATTAATTGATTCAGGGACATTGCCACGTTAGGTTAGGTTAGGTGGCAGCCCGGTGTATCAGGCTCACTTATGCACTTTACAGATTATCAGTTATTCCGGACGGAATGTCGGTGTTTGTAAAGAATCTTACAGTGTGTCGGATCGATACGACTTGTCGGCGATGACTAAATAATCGGTAAATGTGTTATCGATCCCATAAACATGCAGCAGTATCGATTATGCCTTCGGACTTAACTTATAATTTGCACAATATATGGGATATGTTCGACACGAGTACTGTCGTCCGGAATAACTGATAGTCTGTAAAGCGCATTAGACTATTCAGTCCATTGTGATACCACATTGGTGAACTTCTCTCTTATCACTGAGTGCTGCCCGATTCCATGTTAACCTCAATGACAAGGGACCTCCTTTTTATAGCCGAGTCCGAACGGCGTTCCACATTGCAGTGAAACCACTTAGAGAAGTTTTGAAACCCTCAGAAATGCCACCAGCATTACTGAGGTGGGATAATCCACCGCTGAAAAACTGTTTGGTGTTCGGTCGAAGCAGGAATCGAACCCACAACCTTGTGTATGCAAGGCGGGCATGCTAACCATTGCACTACGGTGGCTCCCACGTTGCTTCGTTAGGCTTTGACTACCAGTTAATCATGTAAATCGCATATATCTTTACTTCAGTTAAAGGGGATTGTTCGCTAAACTTGCAATAACAGAGTTTTATGAAAATGTGGGTCACTTAATAATAATCAATCATATAAATTAATAAACCCAATTAAAAATATAGTTGGATAGACCCACATTGCTGAGATATATATGTTTTACCTTCTTGTTGCTTATTTCCTGCCATTAGATAATAAATTAATTGTTCTGTGCGCCGGACTCTGCTCTCCAAATAGTCTACTCGATAAACCAACTTTTCAATTGCCCCCAATAAATATAAGTCATTTTCTGAAACTGCCCGAAATGTTTGTGGCGGGCCATTGTGATGATTCTGCACGGGTACGGGTCTCATGTGTTGCTGTTGTGTACTTGCCGTGGGTGATTGGTGGTTGTTTCCTGAGCCGGTGCCTCCAAATATTTGCTGTAGAAAACTGGGCTGATTGTGCGTTACTTGGCTGTTCATTGGCCGAAATTGTGGATTTACCATTTGGACAGGTGGCCTTTTATGTGGTTCCAGTTCTACACCCACCTCGCCTATACGTTTATTTATAAATACATTTGATGTTGGTCTTTTATAAGCAGACGAATGGTAATTTAGGGGTGGTTGTGGATTGAGAGGATTTGGCCCCATGCCTGGATTCATCATCATTTGATATGGTCCTCCTGGAGAATTTCCATTGGCCATTTCATTGAAGAATGGAAGATCTTTGGATGTACGGCTACTAGCACTTGAACTAAAAACAAATATATGAAGAATTTAATTTATATATAAATATACGCAGACGTTTAAACTCATTTTTTCTTCGAAATTATCTAAACAACAGGAAAAAATTTGTTTGGCTTTTAATTTTTCTTCAACTTGATTATAAATATTAATTAATTTGTATGGAGTCGCTAATTTTAACATATTTCAGTTAAAATTTTCTAAAATATACTGAAACCAAGGATTTTTGAAATAAGGGAATTTTTTAGTGGACGATAGCTTTAATTATATGTAGGCTCTCTAAAATTAAAATTAGGACACAGAACTCATTTATAAAATGTTCATACTTTTTCAGCGATTTATTAACAAAGCTATTCAACTATAAAAGTTAGTTAAAAAAGTCCATATTATAAATTATTTTCTTAATTTCCAATCCAAAAATGCAAAATCCTCAGAATAACTATAACCCTATATTTGAAGCTTTTTTTATATTTAATACAACCAATTTAAAGATAATTTCGTTAAATAAATTTTTTTATTTACTTTAAGGAACATTTTCCTTATTTCAAAATTTAGGTTTAATAATCTTTCATATTAAGCCAATATTGTTTTAAGTGTATCTCTAAAAATTAATTTCCGAAAAAGAAAACTTTAAGCCAATGACGCAAAATCCTCAAAATAAGTTTTAGCCTATATATGAAGCATTTGTATCTTTCATCCAAAAATTCAATATCTCTTCCATGAGAAGTATGATGATAATAAGCGCTTCAGCTAACAAATTTTCTTAAAATATGACACAAACTATAACCCCACTTTAATGTGTCTTGTTCTAAGTTGGTGTAAGGTGCAAATATTTCACTTAAATTGGACGTTAACTTATTTTTTGATTTAATCTTTTCTAGTGCTTTGAAAGATTTAAATAACCGTTTTAAGAGACATATTATCGTCTATATCGTTATGTTGACTAGATCCTTACCTTCCTACAACGTAATCCTCTAATAATTGGGACCATACCATTTCCGATGATGCTTCATCACTTATAATTTTGGATAAATTCCCCAGTGACGATGATGATTCATGATTATGATTATTTTCGTTAACGCTATTTACACTATTGCATAATATGAAATTGGTAAACACCGTGAATACCAACACACAACACCATACCGATATGGTCACCTTAGATTTGCTTTTACCCATTATCGTCTTTGGTGATTTCAAGAATCTCTGTTGTTTATACACTTTCATTTTCATTGGATTCAGATAATTGGTCGTTTTAAATGTCGCCGAACTTTACGATAATTTTTAATTTTAGCTAGCTAATTATCACACATTGAAACTTTTCTATTTTAGTTTGGTTTATTAAGTCTGTGGTTAAGAAAAGATGGGAAACATTGAAAAGCGTTAGGTCTTATATTGATTTTATTCCATGCGGCTGGTTTGTGGCCGTGTCTGTTGTACCGCGGTTTAAATTCAACTGCTGCTGCACGCATGCGCTGGTGGTAAGCGGACAGGTAATCGAGTAAATGAATATATTTTTATTTGTTGGAAAAAAACTTAATGTGAAATGCAAAAAAACCTAAAAGATACAATCTACTTTTCAACAAATGTACAAATTTATTTGCGTTAAGAGAACGTATACGATATCTCTATACACAGAAAAAAAAGTGTCTCGTAAATTTAAGAAGATTTTTACAATAATTTATTACAAGAATTTTCCAGAATTTTAGTTCATTTTTCGTATCTTCAACGAAAATTAACTACTCGAAAGGAAATTTTACAAATTCTAAATAGCAATCGTTTAGTTCGTGGCCTACAAAATACGATGGAAATTTCCTTAAAAAATTTCTTAACTGGTAGTTAAAAATTCGTTTGTCATGCTATAAAACTACTTGTGAAATGTAAAGTATTTTCTAAATAATAAGTGCAATTTACTATAAGATTTTTTTGTATGAGAAAATATTTTTTTACGAAAAATGAACTTGAAAGTGGATAGGAATTTCTTACTGACAATTCCTATAGTTAATAATTGTTGGTAAAAAATTACCCAATGAAATATTTTTAGTTCACATGTAATTAAATTTATAGACATTTTCGTCAAAAATGGTAGATAACATCTCATGAAAATTTTGCAAATTTTAAGTTAAACGTTTCATCGTTCATAAACTGGTGTGCCTTTACGAATATTATTCTTAGAGTAAATTGTCAGCAGATGCTATGAACTAATGCATAGTACAGAGATCTTTATCGGCATAGTGGAATGTGATTAATGTAAAGATGATGTTACTTGAGTTTTGTTGTGTATACATGAGCGTGGGATTGTTTTTATTTTTGTCCATTTAGTGGTTTGTGTGTGTGTGTTTGTTTTTCGCGGATGGTTTATTTGGCTGGATGAGGTGTTGTTTTCAATAAAGGCACATGTGTTTTTGTTGTTGTAGGAATCTTTTGGCTTTGCTTGGTTTTGTTTGGCATGCTTCAGTTGTATAGTTGGCGTTGGCGTGGGCTGTTGCATCTTTTTAGCTGGTATGCAACAAGGGAATATAAAGACATGGAATATTTTGGATTTTTGAGACATATATTGGTGTTTGTTAATTAAACCTTTTAAATGAAAGTTATATTATCAGTGTTATATTTTATCAGTAGTTTAGAAAAAAGTTATTAAGAATATTTAGGAAAATATGTTGAAAGTGTATTGAAATTTTTATTATTCTATGTAAAAAAATAATATTCAATTCCAGATGAATTTGGAAAATTTTTGTATATCTCAGCGTATAGTTTATTCATAAATTGGTAAGTATTTTTTAATATGACTTTCTTTTAAAAAGAATTTTGGAAACCAGTTTAATGTTTTTCTTTGTTGTAAAAACAATATTTAATTTCAGAGCAACTCCAGATGGATTTCTTTCTTTATTTCAACTAGAATATTTACGTTTTTGTGACCTTTTTATTATCAAAATTACAGGTTTTTAATACCTTATTTTAGTATTTCTTTAATCAAATTTTTGGAAACCAATGTAATATTTTTAATGTTAAAACAAATATTTAATTTCAGAATAACCCCTTAAAAATTTGGACGAATTTTTAGTACTCCTTTGCCTGTAATTTAATAGTGAATTAGTAAGGATTCTTTAACTTTCTTCTAACCCTCGACAGTCATCCTTATTTTTTGTACATTAACGTCATCCTTCGTCATTTTGACTACGGCTGATTTCAAGACGCTATAATTTTCATCGTGAGCGAAAAAGTGAACCAAACTTGAATTTATTTTCTTATTCAATTTGATTTAAGTAGTATAAAACAAAAATTCATAAAACGGTCGAATTAGTATAACTTAAATTTACCATTTCCCAATAGACTAAAATGTATTTTAAATTGAAAATGAAATTACGTGTCGTCATTTTGGCGAATGATGACTGTTTAGGGTTATCAAGAATATTTGGTTTTTTATGCATAACTATTATTTTTTTTTCATTAGATTTTTTGAAAATCCATTTAATAATTTTATTTAATGTAAAAAATAAATATTTAATTTCAGAGTAACCCAAATAAATTTGGACAATTTTTTATATTTTCCCTCAGCGTACAATTTAATAGAAAATGGGTAAGTTTTATCACATCGATAACAACACAGTTTTATGAGTTTATATAGAATACTCCATTATTTTTCTAATTGTTTCAGGTACAAATTTTATGAGATACGTTTTCCAAAGAAAAGTTGAATTCTTTACACCATTTGATAAAATACCCCCAAATATGGTAAGTTACAATCTAAAATGAAGAATTAAAAATTATATTTCATTACATGGTGTTCATTTTTAACAATTTTCATTATTGTTTCCATTTTTTCCAGCAAGATATGTGAAAAAATTACCTACGATGAATAAAAAAAGGATAAGTCAAAATGTCCAAACAGCGGGTTCAAATGAACAACTCTCTTTTCCACGTGGTCATAATTTTTATTCACAAAAAACATTGCATTAAGAACTTTCATCATAAGTTTTTATAATAAAGTACTTTTGCTTAAAGAAAGTTTAATTTTAATATATGAAAATTTTCATAATAGTAAAACGGTTTGTTGTTCCTTTAATTATTTAATTTCTCTGTACTGTGGAATGATTGATTTATTTATAGTTTAGTCGTCGACATTTTAAAGAGACTGTTAACCAATTTTTATTATCGTGTTTCCCACAAAATAAGCAAGTAAACCAAAATAATACTGACTTTTTAACTTGGTAGGGGTATATAAATCTTATGGTGTTGTAGAAATGAACTAAACTACAATGTTATAGATGAACTAAAATTTAAGAGAATTATAAACTAGACAAGTTGAAAAAAATCTTAAGGGCTAAATCATGGTCAATATTACTACAGTTTAGTTCATTTTGCATTGGAAAAGGGTTCACTGTTTTTTCAGTGTAGGTCAAATTTGCATTTAACTTGTAATTGAATCGCGGAAATCACAAATAAAAAAATGTCTGACCCAGTTAAGATTTAAATAAATTTATGCAATTGGGGGTTTCAATCAATTCAGCTATTACTTATTTAATTAAAAAGTGAACCTTCCAAGGCAGTAAAGTCAATTTCACTCTATTTTCATGAAAATGATCGTTTTGGTTAAAATTTCCCAATATGAGAACGTTTCCTTGACTTTCATAATTTTTTGTGTACGTTAGTTAAATAAACTAAAAAAGAGAAAAGGCATAAATCATAATTTACTAAATTCGTATTTCCCAAAAAGTAGTTTAAAATTTCTTAAAATTGGAACATTTTACCACATATACGCCCACCTTGACCTGTGTATGCCGCTAAAGACATTTAAACTCCATTTTTTAAACTACGAAATTTTCTTAAACAACTGAAAAAAAATTAATTGTGTTTAAATTAGTCTTAATAAATTTTATTGAATTTGCGCAATAATATTTCCGTTTTTTGTGATATCGGCGTTTGTAATATATTTTAGTTAAAATTTTCTAAAATTAACCACCATTTTCCCTCAGGTGGATTACTTGTTTTAATGGTATGTTGGGTGTTAGTTCCAACATAATATTTTTTTGTTTTTGATTTCAGCTTAAAAGCATGCATTGACTAAACTACAAGTGTATCTTAACCAACAGAGGAAAAGAATGTTTGTCAAATTTATTTGGTCAAAGTCCTATAGACCGCAAGATGGTTGGATGGACGCACGTTTCGGAATTACCACATTCCTCATCAACATCGTCTACTTGCAGCGAAACTATCAACCAATTATCTGAATAAATTCAGGCAGTTCACTAAACCCAAAGTGGACCACACTTGAACCTTCTGAAAAAAGGTTTATGATACCTGGCCTTTGCCGAAATAAATTTGTACAAACATATCTCTTTTCCTTTGCCACTGTCAAATCATCGATTTGAGTGCAGTTAGCTAGGTTTATTTCGAGCGTGCTTCCTCTTACTTCATTCGTTTTGTTTTGTTATTGTTGGTTTATTCTTCAATGATTTTGTTGTTTTCGATTTCAGTTTAAACCCATGCATTGACTAAACTACAAGTGTAGCTTAACTAGTCTCAAACCAGTTTCATTTTAAATCGTACAAATTTTCACCAATTGTTGTTGCTAGACCAGCAATTATAGAAATGTAACAGCAAGTACCGACGGTTGGTTCTGGTTTTTTTACGGCGTCGCGTTCATCATGTTCACTACCATTTTTCAAAAAGAAAAAAATGCTTATGCCATTTTGCATTTGAAGGTACAAGAATATGTATGTGTTATGTTGTAAAACTGTATGTGTCGAACCAATGTCAATGCAAAAATTCAACTTTCTCCATTCGGAGTTACATGTGAATATAAAACAAAAACTTACTTTGATTGTTTTCTTACGTATTTTACTACAATATACGTTGTGGATGCTCTTAACGAGTTGAGTGTGTTAGTAAATTTGTGCGTACGATCTTATAACCAAATTGTACAGTAGGAGTAAAATTTAACCTCGTTTGGAGAGGGAGTATTTTACTCTTAATTATTGGACTTGTTGCGTTAGTTTAGGAGTTTTGAAGTACTCGTCAGAGTACACATAGTGTTGGCTAAAATTGTAAAATAAAAGCAACTTTTTTTTAGTATTATTGACAACCTGGGGACAACAACTTACGCAATATGATGAGTTTGGCACAATAAAATTTCGAAATTGTATTTTAATACATATTTACCATATAAACCGCTGATCGTAATATATATATATATATATATATATATATATATATATATATATATATATATATATATATATATATATATATATATATATATATATATATATATATATATATATATATATATATATATATATATATATATATATATATATATATATATATATATATATATATATATATATATATATATATATATATATATATATATATATATATATATATATATATATATATATATATATATATATATATATATATATATATATATATATATATATATATATATATATATATATATATATATATATATATATATATATATATATATATATATATATATATATATATATATTATAAAATCTTCTATGCTTTGTATACAATTCATTGAATTGTACATGCCTCATTCGACTTGTAGCTGATGCTATTAATATTTATTTACCCACCTTGGGTTTCTTTGAATTTTGTGACGCATTGGACTATCCCAAATATGGATGATGTTTTAGTGTGTGTATCTAATGATTAAAAGATGCGTGGTCCAATGTTTTGAATTTCAATGAAAGTTTGCAAATGTTTCAAAATTAAATACAAACCAATGACCAATGAAATTAGATTGTTTGTATTTCTCTTTTGTTGCATACACCCAAAAAAGTGAGCTCACCATGAAATAAAATGTAAATGTTTACTAAAATTTATTACAAATGATGACTTGATGCCAGCGTTACCGTTGGGAATTATCAAAAAGTGGCAAACGTCGAAAAAAGTGGCACACTTTTTCTTAAAAAGTGGCACATTCTTTTTTTAACTTATAAAAAAAAAACTTTAAAAATAAATACTGCTATGAGATAAATTTATAATATATTTTGGGAATTCATACAAATTAGAAAATAATTGTTATATTTTTTGTTAAAAACTCACAAATTATGTTAAATTTTGTGTAAATAATAATGAGAAACTTTTGACCGATTGTTCTACGTCATTCCCTGATATAAATTTCTTTTTATTCTTAGTTTAATTTGTGGAACAAAAAATCATAAACGACACGTTTGCATCGAACGCCGTCAATGGTTTGATACCCTCTGCTACCATTTTCCCATCTTCTTCTATTGTTTTTGGTTTCAACTGTAATAATATGAGTTCCAGGAATGTTTTCTGAAATAATTTATGATTTGGTTTCGTGGCCAATGTATATTTCCGCTATTTCATTAATATACAAAGAAATTTTTAGTCGATATCTCCTACATCATGAATTGCAATATAACTCTTTTTAATGTATGTATATTTGTAATAGAATATTTTTTGTTAAATATATTAAATAAATAATTTGGGAGGATTCGTTTTGGAATGCTTTGTTAAAGGTATTCATGCACCCTTATTCCTGAAGTCGCCCTCGCCGTCGATTTTTGTCGCTTTTCGTCTGTCGCCACTAATTGGTATTCCGTTCGTCGATATATTCTGCTATCGACGAAAATCTGTATTCCTGGTGTCGCTTTTTGTCGCCGTTAAATTTACCAGCGACGAGTTTAGTTTTTTAAACTTTATTAATCGAACAATTGAAAAATAAATTTAAAAAATGGAAATTGGTAAGAAGTAAAGTGACTAATCTTCAAAAATTATAAATAATAAAAAAAAGGAACTAGATTTCAGCCATTAGATATAGTAGTTATGGTCATCACAATTCACATCATAGAAAAGAAAACTGCACAATTAAAGTAAACGTGTTGATTTCCAATTCCATTTATTTTTAATAGAAACCCTTCAAGGCCAATGTATTTTATTTAGCACCAAACTTAGATAATGTAAATCATTTTCCGAGTAAAATTTATCATTTATTTTGATTTTTCATGTCAACATTGGATTACAAACAAACAGCAGTTTAAACGCAAATAATTAAAATTCAGTTTTCACAGCTGATTGTTTTCTTTCACGATGATCCTTGTGTCATTGATCTCAGCGTCGTCACCATTTTTATAGTTTTGGAAGCTTTTACTGTCTGTGAATATATGAGGGCAGTTCGGAAACTTCTTAGCCTAGCACAAAAAGCGCGGTATAAACAGAAAAAAGTTAACAGCCTAACATTCAAAATTTTTTACGCGAGTACTTTTTTTTTAACCATCTTGGACATAACAACTTTCACCAATACTTTTGCAAGTGAATTGATTTCACGAAAATTCCGGTGAAAGTGGATTGTAGGACACCAAAATCGTGGAATTGATTCACATTCACCTGGAAGTGGATTTGGAAACATGGGCACTTAAATTTTGACACAACTCGACAACAAATCTCAGCATTTTAGGGATGTAAAGAACTCTACATTTTTATGTCAGGCCAATAAATTAAAATACTACACAAGACCACATCAAAATATGGGTAGAAAACAACAATCTCCAGAATATGAATTTATAAAAATAAAAAATTTCAAAAAATAATTAGGCTTCCAGAAGTTTAAGAAGTAAAATCGTGGAATTAATCTATATATAGGCATTTTATAAAAAATAAATCTATATAAAAAAGAAAAATACACAAAAATCAAAATGTCGGGCTAATCAGACAGAAAGTTTAGATGTTAAAAAATGTAATGGGTCGGATATAGAAAACAAACATAAACTGCCAAAAATTAGGACGGGCGGAATTTTAAATAACCACTGACAGGAATAGCTGGACAGTTACGAATATTGTTTCTATAGAAATAAAATCGTGAAACATCGATTTATAAATGGTCTATCAGTTATGACATTAGAGGCCAGGGTTGATAAAGTTTACACTTTTGTGCTTTTTTTGATACCTTTCGACTGCCAAGAGCACCGTGGCACGACCGCGAGTCCTTACTTTTTCATCACAATTAATCTATATAAAGTTATTCTGCCCTAAATGTGAACGTTTCTTACATATCAACTCAACTCTAAAAATTATAAAAAGCGGACATTGAAGAAATATACATATTCTCAAATTAGGATATTTTAGTTTTTATTACAGGATTTCAACATTTTTGAGAGGAATTTTCTATAGTAATAATATGTTATTTTAACAAAATTTTCTTAGAAATAAAATGTTGACAAAATTTTCTATAGAAATTAAATTTGTACAAAATTTTCTATAGAAATAAAATTTTGACATAATTTTCTATAGAAATAAAATTTTGACAAAATTTTCTATAGAAATAACATTTTCACAAAATTTTCGCTGAAATAAAATTTTCTGAAGAAATACATTTTTGACAAAATTTTCTACTAATCTACTAATTTTGTAAAATAAGATTTTTTTTAGAAAAACTAAAAAAAAAAATGTCCAAAACGGACTAGATTTTAATATATGTATACCTTTACAATAGTCTTTAAATTTGATATTATGTAATTTAAGCAACTTTTGGCTTCGACAAGTAAATTTTTAATACATTTTTAGTACTTTTTCGTCAACATAATTTATCATCCATGTTAGAGGGCATTAATTTAATGTAAAGAATTTCGAGTGGCTTTGATGAAATAAACATTCTCCCAAAAGACAGGCTCAGATGGCACGTTGGCAGAAGTTTAATTTAAAATTACAGCTTCCAAGGACATCGGGTGTATATGGAGATTTCTAAAGTAATTATCTCCATATACAAAATTTGGGCCGACGGGAAATTTCCGCATTTATTTATGGATAATAACTCTAAATTCAAAATTTCTGACAAATCTTATGAAAATTTTAGACTGGGAAAAACTTCTTAAAACAAATCGGAAGATGGGTTTATATTTTTTGGCAGGCATGTCGAGGTGAACTCGAACGTTATGTTCTACTGCTATATTGTCTTAAATTGTACCTTTATCAAGAGTACATATATGGTCAAAAATCGATATTTTAATATGTTAAAAATGGACAACACAGTTGATCTATTCGGCCCATATTCTAGTAAAACCTACTTTTTACATCACTGTGAAATTTCACCCATATAAATACACTTTGAATGGCCTGAAATCCATTACTTCATTTTTCGTTGTTCGATTAAAAACCCTAATGGAATCTAATTTGTCGAAATATTTCTTTAGTTACTAAGATAGGAAGTGTTTTCAGTTTGTTTCGCCGGAGTCGGATTCGAGCAAAATTTCTACGACTCCGGCTCCGACTCCTGCAAAATCTTCAGACTCCGACTCCACAGCCCTGGTTTTAACAATGGCTAAAATCAACGAATTAAAGTACGACTTGCTTGACCACCCACCTTATTCTCCTGATTTAGCTCCCAGTGACTTTTACTTGTTTCCAAATCTAAAAAAATTCCTTGTCGTCAAGCGTTTTACCGAAAAAAATTAAAATTCATTTTTTGCGCATCAGCTGATTGTTTTCTAGTGATATCGGCCTTTTATTACCGAGTATTGTAATTGGTACAAAAAGTAATCATCGTCGTCGCCACTTCACAGGAATGCCAAATGAATGACGAGACGACTTAAAAGCGACGGCGAGAGCGAGGGCGACTTCAGGAATAAGGGTGATGCTTTTGAATTGTACTAGTTTTATAATTATATATCTATATATATTAACGTATATATATATATATATATATATAAAATTTATATATTCTTTTCTTCGTTTTGTTTGGATATGATCATCTTAAAACTAATATATATGTACATATATATATATTTTTGTTTGTTTCTTTTTTTTTTATGGTTACAAAATTCAATATTTACATATATTTCATTGATTCATCTACATACTTACATACCTATATACATACATTTTTATTATATTTATTGATATTTATATGTTTTTATTTGCGCAATACGTATAAACATTTCACAATAATTTTTGTTCAGTGTAATCCTAGTACATCCAATTAGTTGAAATTATAGATACTTCTCAATATACATTATTTTTGTTTTGGTAATTTCATACTCTTTTTTATGTTTTTTTTTATACATTTATTATGCGCACTTCATTATACTTCTTCCCAGTATTTGTTCCTTTTTTTTTTTTTCTTTTAGTTTTGTTTTGGTTATTGTGAACTCTTTGTTCTGCATTTATCCTTAGTTTATTTTTGCTTTGGTCTTTCTAATACTTTTACTATTTTTGTTTATTTCTCTGTTTTGGTTTGGTGTTGTTTTATTGTAAATTCTTCATTCAGTATTTATTTTTTTTTAATTTATTTACACTTACTACTTCTTTATTCAGTGTTTATTATTAATTTATTTACACTTGCTTTTTGTAGTATCTTTTTACTGTTTTTGCTTCTCCTTTTTTTTATTTTATCAATACTTGTTTATTTTTTTTTCTTCACTGTCATTTTTGTTTTGATCACTTATATCCAGTGATGTTTTCCATTCTTTCTTTATTTTGAATGCTTATTCATTTGGTTTTATTAGTACTTTAACACATTTTTTTGTAACGAATTGATTGTTTTTATCCGTCATTTGTACTTCTCTCGTTGTTAAGTTTCACTCAAAAATATGAGGGAGAGCGGGAAATCTTGTGATTTATTCGCCTCGTTTGTGACACCCATGCTCTCTAAGCTATGATTGCAGCTGTTATTATGAAGTTGCTTAACAATTACAGGGGCTGTAATCCAATTCTTTACCGGTTTTCTTTTCCTTTTTTTTTTTCTTTGTTTTTTTTTTTCAGGGAACCAACGTGATCTTCTTGTGTTTTTTTTTTCTAGAACATTAACTCTATTACATAAGTCACTTATTTATAAAGGAAAAAAAAATATGTATTTTGTATTTAATTTCTTTTTTTTTTGTTACAACATTTAGACACATTTTGTTTTCATTAGTTTTTTTTCTATGCATTTATTATGTTTAATAACCATTTGTCAGGTATTTTTTTCTATATTTTTTTTATAAAAAAGCGATAGTTATTTTCACTACATTTCTTATCATTTCAACAAAACAAAAGGAAGAAACGCTTTAATTGAAATATTGTTCACATTAAATACGACTTTTTTTCTACAACTTCGAAAAAACCAACTCCTCCTCGTGGTTCATCGCCAGGCGAACTCTCAACCCAAAAAAAAAACTTGTCATTCGTTTTCTGTTTTCTTCTTTGTTTATTTACAGACTGTCAATTCATCCTTCTCTATGTTTTCCTCTTCTGAGAACAGAATAAATCATGGAGAATATTGATCTCAAATGGAATCTCCTATGATACGATGCATGGTTGTATCTAAAAAGATTTCGGTTAAATTTCAATTATTGAGTCATGTCCTCTTCATACATAACAGAATATGAACTAAAAATTTAAGATAAATCACGTTGATATTTAAAAGTGTATTTTGGATACTTTCTACTTTCTCGAATCTCGTGGGACACATTTCTTCCAACTTTTCTATAATAAAGTAATGCTTCAATACTGTCCAGCATTCAATATCAGTATAGTTGATGCAAATGAGTTAATCATGTTAGTCAAGTTGAAGACTGTTCGGTCTACGGCCAGTATTGAATGTTCTACAATTGTACAATACCGAATGGTAGTATATCACACCAAGATTGATATTTGTAGATATACTATTCATTTTATGTAGGTATTCGTAAAAAATTGTCAATGTTTTATTGAAAACATTTTTTTATATCCTTTCCCAAAATCAAATCAATTTCTTTCAAATTAATTTAAAGCGATTTTTAGCTAACTCAATACTTATGCAGTCTTGAGTCAGTTGAATTTTGTCCGAACTCACTTTTTCTCGATAAGCAATAAGTTACCTTTTTTGCTTAAGTAAAAGTAAAGTGATAGAAACAATTCAAATAAGCAAACAAAAAATATGTATTCGCTTCTGTAACTATCAATTTGAATTTGAGCTTTTATATTTGTTTCAGTTTAGTTTTTTTTTTGTCATGCATCCCGGTAAGTTACATTTAAATAAACAATTAAAATCCAATTTAATAACTAAACTTTTATTTATTGTTTACTAAAAAACATCATCGCCAGTGACGGCAGTTTCCATTTAAACTTTGAATAAAATTTTTAAATAGCTTGAAGATGAATATATTGAGAAATGCCTTTAAGACTTTTTGACTTCCCTAATGAATGCCATTTCCATTAAGTGTGCGATATTAACAAAGCAGATACAACTCCATCTCATATGAGCGAAAAAAATTAAGACAACGCTCAAACAAGACAAAATCACCTAATATTGCCCGAATTTGTATTAACGTTAAATTATATTTTATTTATTGTAATATTATTACAAAGACTGAATTGTTATTATTATATTTTAATTAATTAAAAACAAAATGAACGAAAAAAAAAAATTTTGAAAAACATAAACTAAGCAGGAGATAACTCATAGTAAGCTCATATATTATCTCCCTAAAGCTCACTCATTTTGAGCTCTCTTTTGGCGAGTTTAAGCTTATGCAGGGTGAGTGAGAACTTACTCGTTCCAATGACAACACGTGTTAAAACGGATTGGGATTTTACATTGGAAAAGAGCTTTTGAGTCACCTGTGACTCAGTTATGGCTAACAATGTCAAAAATGTTTACACCGACTTTTTGAATCTTTCGTATCTTCAAATATGTACTGCATTGCGTATAATATATGTTTTTAAAATAATTTTTAGTAGTCATACGTTACAGTTCGTTTGAGGTCATCTTGGGCGTATGAGTAACGATATTATTAACGTTACTCATTGAACATTTGCACAACCATAAAGATCGTAAAGGGTGATTTGTTAAGAGCTTGATAACTTTAAAAAAAAAAAACGCATAAAATTTGCAAAATCTCATCGGTTCTTTATTTGAAACGATTGGTCCATGACATTTACTTTTTGAAGATAATTTCATTTAAATGTTGACCGCGGCTGCGTCTTAGGTGGTCCATTCGGAAAGTCCAATTTTGGGCAACTTTTTCGAGCATTTCGGCCGGAATAGCCCGAATTTCTTCGGAAATGTTGTCTTCCAAAGCTGGAATAGTTGCTGGCTTATTTCTGTAGACTTTAGACTTGACGTAGCCCCACAAAAAATAGTCTAAAGGCGTCAAATCGCATGATCTTGGTGGCCAACTTACCGGTCCATTTCTTGAGATGAATTGTTCTCCGAAGTTTTCCCTCAAAATGGCCATAGAATCGCGAGCTGTGTGGCATGTAGCGCCATCTTGTTGAAACCACATGTCAACCAAGTTCAGTTCTTCCATTTTTGGCAACAAAAAGTTTGTTAGCATCGAACGATAGCGATCGCCATTCACCGTAACGTTGCGTCCAACAGCATCTTTGAAAAAATACGGTCCAATGATTCCACCAGCGTACAAACCACACCAAACAGTGCATTTTTCGGGATGCATGGGCAGTTCTTGAACGGCTTCTGGTTGCTCTTCACTCCAAATGCGGCAATTTTGCTTATTTACGTAGCCATTCAACCAGAAATGAGCCTCATCGCTGAACAACATTTGTCGATAAAAAAGCGGATTTTCTGCCAACTTTTCTAGGGCCCATTCACTGAAAATTCGACGTTGTGGCTCGTTAGTAAGTCTATTCATGATGAAATGTCAAAGCATACTGAGCATCTTTCTCTTTGACACCATGTCTGAAATCCCACGTGATCTGTCAAATACTAATGCATGAAAATCCTAACCTCAAAAGAATCACCCTTTATATCCTTCAACTAAAAATTGACGGAAACCCCGTAAACACTTATATTTTGAATTCAATTAAGGAAAGTGGGTATTAGTTTTATATGTGTAGGTTGGAATATATCGAGTCGTATGTTTTGTTAGTGAGTGAATATACATATTGGCATATTAGCGGCATAATTTAGAATAATTCAAAAATAGTATTATTGATCGGTGATTCAATTTTCGATTTTGGGTGGAAAATCTGGAAACGCAACTAAGACGCGATTTGGATGCTGTGTACGTTAACGATTTAAATGTAATAAAAATCTAAAATACTCGCCCCAGAATTAACCCTAACCGAATTAAAAGAAGTATATACAGCAGTAAGTTCGGCCGGGCCGAATCTTAAATACCCAACACCATGAACCAAATATTAGGGTTTCCTTTGAAATTTCAGGAAGGCTTGAGGACTTGAGGACACTTCCCGAAGATAAATTTAAAGATTTCACCTATGAGGGCAATATCAGATTCTGGATTTATAAGAACCATTTTTGTTTGAGTTTTAGAGGAATCATTAACATCTCTTGTAAGTGTGCAAGAAAATTATAAAATAACGTCTTGATTTGAAATCTTAAATTTGTAGAAGTAAAATCTGGAAATTTTACATTGAGTTTCAAGCAATTTTCATGATCAGTGCGCCTTCTACACCCTCAAGAAGTGGAATCGGTCTATATGGAGGCATTACCAAATGGACCGATAAAAACTTAACCGATACACGTTTTTGTGAGCCTAAAATACCAGAATATTTACAATTTCAGCAAATCAGATAAAAACTACGGTTTCTAGAAACCCAAGGAGTTAAATCGGGAGATCGTTCTTATGGGGGCTATACTAAAATATGGACCGATACTCACCGTTTTCGGCACACCTCTTTATGACCCGAAAATACCTCTAGATTTCCAATTTCAGGCAAATAGGATAAAAACTTCGGATTCTAGAAGCCCAAGAAGTAAAATCGGGAAATCGGTTTATATGGGGGCTATACCAAAATATGGACCGATACTCACCATTTTCGGCACACCTCTTTATGGTCCTAAAATACCTCTAGATTTCCAATTTCAGACAAGACCCCAAATCGGGAGGTCGTTTTATATGGGGACCATACCAAAACATGGACCGATAATCACAATTTTTGGCACACGTATTTGTGGTCCTACAATACCTCTAGATTTCCAATTTCAGGTAAATTGAATAAAAACTGCGGTTTCTATAAGCCCAAGAAGTAAAATCGGGAGATCGGTCTATATGGGGGCTATACCAAAATATGGACCGATACTCACAATTTTTGGCACACGTATTTGTGGTCTTACAATACCTCTAGATTTCCAATCTCAGGTAAATTGAATAAAAACTGCGGTTTCTATAAGCCCAAGAACCCAGCAAAAAAGCGTCGCCAAAAAAGTAATGAAAATGTTCTTTTTGGATCCGGAAGTGGTGCAAAATTGACGCAGAAGCGACGAATTTGGCATGGGCTTGTCATAGGACGGAAGTCCTCCATTTCAATAACCGTTGCACTGAATTTGCATCACTTCTTTAGGTGTGATCCGAATTCAAAGTTTTGGATGTAAATTAAAAAATTCTGTGATATTTTGTCAAATAAATAATTTTTATAATTTTGTTATAATTTTTAATGGATTCTAATGCTTGTCGGAAACGTTTGACCTCAAATATTTTCAAAAATTCGCAATTTTTTCAGATTGGATTTAGCATTTTTTTCGACAAAATGTAATTGATTTGTGCCATTTTATGAATTCTTACTCTGTTCTTAACCTATTTGAAACAAAAAAAGTTAAAATTACCCATTAAAAGTATGAAAAAACCAAGTTAAAAAAATTTAATTAAAAGAACATCATTGGGAGTGCATCTTCTGGAAGTGCTTTTAAAGTTGTGCCTTTGGAAGAACTTCCAAATTTTTTTGCTGGGAAGTAAAATCGGGAGATTTTCTATAAGCCCAAGACCCCAAATCGGGAGGATGGTTTATATGGGGACTATATCAAAACCTGGACCGATATAGTCCATCTCCGAACTTGACCTGCCTGCAGACAAAAGACGAGTTTGTGCAAAATTTCAGCACGATTGCTTCATTATTGAAGACTGTAGCGTGATTACAACAGACAGACGGACATCGTTATATCGTCTTAGAATTTCTCCCTGATCAAGAATATATATACTTTATATAGTCGGAAATCGATATTTCGATGTGTTACAAACGGAATGACAAACTTATTATACCCCCGTCACCATTCTATGGTGGTGGGTATAAAAATATATTACAAAGATGATTTGATGAAAAAAAATAACTTGTAGTTTTTCATCCAATGGTGACCCTGAGTTTGTTTCCGTCATATTCCACACTTTAACATAAAGCTTCAACAAACAAATTTGATTTGTGTTTGGTTTTTAATTAAAAAAATAAATTAAAATAAAATGTTTATTATGTTATATATAAATAAATTGATTTCTTTTCAAAAAATTTATTATCGATATTTGGCGATATTTATGCAGGTATGTTTAGAGCACAACATCTGGGAGGGTTTCCTTCTACCATCACCAGATTACTTCCCAGAGAGAACAGCAAAGAGTGCGACATGCATTTGTGGGTGTGTGTACACAATTGTATGTACCTTAATGATGATGGTGTTAGGATATGGATCTTTTTTAATTTTATTTTTTTTTACAAGATGGAAAACATATTACAGAGAGACCAAAAAAATTCTTTTAATAACCGGCCAATTCGGCGAATGTGGAGTCCATTTCGTCGGCCAAAGACTTGTATCTGTCCTTGTTGATGCCCAATTCATCTAGAGTTGGAAGAAATTAAAGAGGGTTTGATTGTTATTAGTGAGATTGTGAATAACGGCAACTGTGATATACAAGAAAAAAAAAACAGTGAAAGAGAACAGATAGGTGTTCGAAAGTGGTAGTGTGATGAGTAGTGCTTAAATTTACTATAGAGTTTATTTCTATGCATTGTGAACACAACAAACACATACACTAGAAGAATTTCTTTAGGTGCATTGCGAACACAACAAACACATACACTTGAAGAAGTTACAAAACTATATTTGGCTGGGAATTGGTTTGGTGTGGTAGGTGGCTGATTACTTTACTTGGATATACTTGAATGCTCAGGGTCTAGAGGGGTACGAGTGGTTGTTTTACAGCAGCACAAAACAATTAAAAATATTCAGATGAGAGTTTAATGGACAATGGGGAAGGGTATTGTCAATAACGTGTTGTTGATGTTGTTTTGTTGTCATCCACACAGCGTCCTTAATTTCTTTGATGCAATCTCCAGGGGTTCAGAGATCATGTGCCGTGTGACTAAGAAATATATGATTTGACGCAAAACAAGTAACAGAAACGCTACGCTAAGAGTGGAGTTGCATGTGCACGAAATACGTGCGTCCATTGGTGTTGTGTGGCATGTAAAAGGTTTGTCCAAAATAATCGCTTGTGGTTACAGCGTTTTTCGCGAACCCACAACCGACAATATGATAATTTCAAGTGGTTTCAGGCGCGAAAAAGAGGTAGCACTCTGATGTCATTTGGAAAATCCTTTTCCAATGCCGATGCCTGCTGACTAGCGTGTGCAGAATAGTATATGTATGGATTGGAATAATCATTCATGCCACGTAAGAAGATAAAGAACATAAAACAAATAGAACTCAAAATTAAATGTAGGCTTACAATACATATGTAAAATTCGAATGTCGAATTCAATCACCTCATACGGTTGCTGACTTAGTTTATTTTGTACAAGAAACGTAGGCAGGTTGGTAAATTCTTACAATAAACGCTGTTTGACTTTTTACAATGTAGTAGTTTCTTTCAGTGTGTTTCGTGTTTGCAAAATTATAATACACTCGCAGAGTAAATGGTGGTTAAAGCAAAATTTCACTGAACTATGGGCAAGATGGGGTAGGGTATTTGGGTAAGGTAGGAAAAGTGGTTTATACATGGTATGTTATAGAGGGAGTGATGGGGGGGGGGGGGGGTGTTCTACTGTGTGATCGTATAACCTTGTGGTAACTGAGAAACATCGGAAGTTGTTCCCTCCATACAATACAAATAGAAGTCTAAAGTTTTCCTAAATTTCTCCTGTAGTGGAGGGGAGTAAAGGGGACAGACACAGACGATCTGTTTGAATTAAACTTAATATTTGTCTTGTGTGTATGTGTATGTGTAAGTGTATAGTATTTGTGTTTTTTTTTGCATTTTTAATATCCAGTAAGTTCAGCGAAGGTGGAATCCAAATCATCGCAGATTGCTTTGTATTTTTCTTTTTCTTGGAAGAGACGGTCTGTAAAAAGCATTATTGTTGTTGTTTTAATATTATTAGAAAAGCATATTTACAAAGATTACTATTAAGGAAGATCTTAAGGTTAGTTTAGACATGTTTTCCAAGCGGATTCTGTTCAGATCAGATGATCTAAGCAAGTAGCGCAAGGAATTCTTACCTTCTAGCCTATCGACTTCCTTCTGGAGACGCTTAACGTGCTTCTCAGCGTGTTCGGCACGTTGTTCAGCTTCCTTCAATTTGACGGTCAAGGTCTTCATTTCACGCTTGAATTCTTCAACACGTTGGTTGGCCTTTTCTTCGGATACTTCCAAAGATTTCAAGGAGTTACCGACAACCTAATGAAGAGTTAAAAGAATCCTGGTTTTGGTGACCATATAAAAAACACAAGTTGAATTTAGGATTACCTTCAATTCTTCTTCAAGTTCCATGATCTTGGCTTCACCGGAACGGACACGATCTTCAGCTACTTCCAATTCATCTTCAACGAAGGCCAACTTGCGGGATACTTCATCGGACTTGGTATCAGCATCTTCAGCCAACATACGGGCTTCCTTCAATTGGTTGGTTAATTGATCCATACGGCCTTCATCTTGTTGGGAACGGTTCTCCAATACTTGGCACATACTACATATGGTAAGCAATGATTAGTTTTTGTTTTTAGTTTGTGATAGATATTGTTTGGCGTAAATGTTTACCGGTTGTTTTCGTCAGCAGCTTGGGAAGCTTCCAACAATTTTTGTTGGGCGCTAGTTGAGCGTTCTTCAGACTTTTCCAAATCTTCTTCAATTTGTTGGACCTTACGATTCAAAGTGGCAACTTCAGATTCGGTGGCGGTCAACAATTTTTCTTTCTCTTCCAATTCGTGGTTGGCCTTCTCCAATTGATCCTTGGAGGAAACCAAATCGGCTTCAACTTGAACCAATTTCTTTTCCAAATCACGAACTTCTTCGTTCAATTTGTCGCAACGAGCATTGGCATCTTTAGCTTGATTTTCACAGGTATCGGCCTTATCAATGGCGTTATCCTTCTCAAGCTTCATCGCTTGCATCTTCTTCTTGATGGCATCCATGTTTGTGTTTTTGTTATTATACTAACGGGAAGGAGAAAAGAAGATATAAACTGCAAAAATAAAAGAAAATATCATAATTAATTTCACAAATCCTCATAGAGTGTGGGTACCCTACATCTAATGTCTAAAGGCAAATATTTCTGGGAATACTTGATGTTCCATATCATGATGATTGTTAATAAATATAAAGAAAATTGCATATATTGAAGGAAAAAAATGGAGTTAGAAATTGCAAAAAATATATTGGGAACACATTTACAATTTTAGGAAATTCTGAAATATTTTTTGGGTAATTAAATTTTAGTTAAAATATATGTTTCGTTTGTATTTAATTTTTGTCTATTGTCTTGTCTTTTTTGAGTGTATCAAATTTTGGGTTGTAAAACGATTCTTTCTATCTCATAAACTTTGGTCACGCGCAGAGAAGGAATTTGGTTTCCTCAAACTTATTTCAAAAACTAAATTTTATATTTGAATGACTAACGTGCTAACACATATCACAATGTACTGAATGGTCTAAGTGAGCCTGAATCTTAATCGGGCTGCCACTTTAACCTTTAACCTAACATGCAACATTTTTGCCGCAAAAATGTTTTGTTCTCGCCAAACATAATAAAATTACATGTTTGTGACAAACATGTTGCATGTTCCCCTTGAAAAGTCCATAACATTTTGATCGTGAAACATGTTTGAGGGGGTTATATACCTTATTTGTGTTCCGAAAGTCATCCTAAATTTTCAATTTCAAAATATCAGCAAAATTAAAGTTCGTTATTTATTATGGGTATATGAATGAATATTTTAAAAGCGAATATCCATTAAAAAAATTAATAAGTGTTAAATACGTTCTCCTTTGGATGCCCATAAAATATCTAAAATTTAGTTTGATAAACAATTTGCTCTGTTGGCAAGCATATCCCACATTCATACATGTGAAGAATATGCAACAACAAATCAATGTATATAAGAATGAATCTTAATTATCTCAATGATTGCTTGTGAGAGTGTTGTATAAACAAAATATTGTGGTATTATTAACATTATTTTCAAGGGTTGTTGTATACCCACGCAATTAGTTTCGTCAGATATGGCCCATCATTTCCACACCAAAAGCCCGAACGATTACGATCGATCATCTGAATGGGTGTGTGTGAGTATGTGTAGATTTCGCAAAAGCTTTTTGATTTTAAAAATAGTTTGGCAATCACACAAATAAACATTATTTGGAATTTTCTCTATTTGTTTATCGTTCATATTAATATTAGATGTATGATATTTAAGCTTTTCTACCCACTGCCCAAATACATAAAAAAATATGAGTGGGATGTTTCGAAAATTTAGATGAGTATATATGCCCCGAATTACCATTTATGAATATATATGTGTTAATTTTTGGAAAATTTTAAAATTGCTTGATTTTTGCCGAAATTTAGAAGGAAGAGAGAGATAGAGAGTTTTCACCCATATTAATGGTAAATTAATAGATGGAATAACGGGTCAATATTATAATATAAAATAGAAATTTCCATAGGAACTAATTCCACAAAAAGATGTACAACATTTAATTTAATATTACAAAGATACATTGATTCTCGAAAAACATTGCACATTTCTTAACGCTTATATGCAGTAATTCGAACACATAGATGAAGATTTATCTCATGTTCTAAATTTCTTTATAATTATTTCAAAAATTCTGGTTGTTCCTTTACCTGGTTTTTATAAAAAGCTCTAAAAACAAAACAAATATTAATTTACAATTTGCTACTCTCTTCAATGAAGACAAGCGATTAGCTACAAAATATATAGGCATTTTGCAAATGTTCCTAAATTTCGGTATTATTAGAAAGTAATAACAAGAGAAAATTTGGCTACTTCAATATATTATACAGTGAATTCGTAATAGTAAAAACATCTACATTGATATGACATTGACACTATGTTCAAAGTATGTAAATGATTTCCGAGCAGTGTTCAATCAAAGCTCAATAGATAAAATTAAAAATTTTATGAAGCCTTAACAAATTGGGTTTCTTTTGTATCAACATCTTAGTACAGAAAAAGCTCTCTTGTACATGTTGTATAAAAAAGCTTCACGCATACTCGATCGATCATTTATATTTTTGAGATATTTAATTAATTTTTTTTACTTTATGAATTTTGTTAGTGGGTGGGTTCTTGGTGTGTAAGACTCAAGGCTAATTTAAACTTTTAAAGAAAAAGCTCTTTAGCCTGGCTAAGTATACTTTTCAGATTTTGACGAGTGTGCAAATGTTGTGTATAGATATGCATATGGGTGTGTGCAATGTGTGTATGTGCGCGTTTAACATATGTATATATAGATTGTATTATATGAGCTTGTGTATATGCCTTCGTATGGGAATATTAACAAATACACTCATATTACTTGCAGAGTGTAAATTTGAATGAAAAGCGATTCAGTTACAAAAATTCCTTTTTTGTCTATAGTACAAATTCTCTTTAAAAAAACTATATGATTACTATTGAGGTTTAATATAATTTTATATATTTTTCATTTATTTTTTTTTGTATTGCTAGACTCTACGATGCAAACAAAAAAAAAATTATTATCCAAATGGGTTTTATTGTTGTAGGTTATTATGTCATGGCACGCACTCACACACACACACATAGATTTATAGGTAATTTGAAGTAATTTCCGTTAGAATATTTTAAAAATATTTTCTTTTTTGTACAATTTTTTTTTAATAGTTCACATCCATATTTTTCATAAAACATATTTATACACAAAATTATTTTCTTCCAATATATATTTTTTATTTTCATATTTTATAATATTTATTGTTATTAGAAAATAAATTTCTGTTTTCTTTAAACATTTTGTTGAATATCCTTTTTGGAAATTTTTAAACTGCGACTAACCTTAGCGTTCCAAACACACTATACGCTGTCGAAACCCCGAGAACACTGATGCAGACCAACTTTTCGACCACACAAAGCCCCAATCGCAAAAAATTTTACCCATACAAAAAATATCTCAATATTATTGGTTGTGTGTACATACACACATATACATGTTAGTACTATTTCGAAAATTTCCACAAAAAAAATCCCCCTAAATTTTCTCTCTGATCTTGTATATGCGAAGCATGAGGAGCATTTTCTAATAAAAATAAAATCCCATGAAGGTGGGTTGGTATATTAAAATTTCCCAATGCACCTACTCATTTTCCATTCGCACTTTCGTTCGTTCGCAAACTTGTAATGGGATTAGTGAGTGTTAAAATAAACACATACTACTATAGTGACTATACATATATGGTCTACCCATACTATTAAGCTCACACACATGGGAACATACGTGTGTTGAAATATAATTTAATAAATACGAATATATTTTTTAGTGGCTGATTTAGTTGAATATATCCTCCCATAAACAATTCCGTTCTCTCTCTTTCTTTCTCTCCAACCTCATCACTCTTCCTCGCTATGTTCTCTTTCGATATTCTGTGTATCCGTGAATTTAAAAATAGATTACAAATTGTGTGTATGTCGTCTCATGAAAAGTCTATTAGAAAATGCTGCGAGTCCATTTAATATTTGAAAATATTCTATCACCTTGTTTTTTATTTTGTATTTTTTTTTCTTTTACATTTTGGAGCAGAAATTTTTTATGTTTAAAATATGTTTGCTCTGCTGACTCTTGAAGGCAGATAATTGTATGTATATAGTTTTCTTCACATATTGGAAAAGAATTCTGATTGCTGTAAATTTAGGTCATTTCGTAAGAGAGTTCTTTCTTATGTTAGGACCTATTGATGGCTATTTTTCGTTAAAGATTACAAAAACAAGTATTGGAATAATTTAAACAGCCCATTTGATGCTGAGGTAATCATAGGACATTTAACACAATTTGTTTATCGAAAATTTCGGTATAGAAATTTGATATATACCAGTGTTGTTCTTTTGGGTGGGATGCATGGTCTATTCATGTCCATAAATTTATAGTTCACAATGATAATACATATTCTCGTATATGAATTGATAGCGTTTGTATGTTATGGGTATATGATTGAAAAATGTTTTCATTTTGTGCAGGTTCATATGTTATTGAGAAAAAAATTATTTTTCCCATACTTGCAGTACAATTAGAGATTCAATGCAAAAGTACAAATAACGGGAATGAACGTCCCAAAGTTCTAATAGAAGAAGAACTCAGAACACAGGCATTAATTTCGACCTGCACCTTTCTACTCTAGGAAAAATATATGTATAAGTGCACAGATTAAAATGATGGTCTATTTTATTAAAAAAGTTCATTATAAAGTATATAACATATATTTTGGAAACAAGTAAGAAACACAATATTGAATAATCATACCAATTTGGCTTTTATGGTTTTACTTTGAATTGAAAGAAGAGCAACATGAAATGCATTTTTTCTCGCATTCAATTTGCAGTCTCACAAACTCTAGGTAGTAGTGATGTTTGGACTGGTATCTAAAAAAAGGTTGGTACTTTTTACTCTCAAAGCTAATGGAAGAAAATTTAAAAAAAAATTGGGGTGACATCGAAAATGCTTTTGACCTGATTCGGTTATGATTTACGTTGGACGATATTTTTTCCTTGTTTACCAGGGTACTATGTTTGGTTTTCACGCCTAATAAGCTTAAAATATCCATGAATTTGGAAATATTAAAATATTCGCAATTATTGCATTGGATCTTTTAGATCCGTAATTTGACAAGATTTTATTTAATATTATCGCTGCCACATATATTATTCCATTTCTCAGGGACTTGGGGGAAAATCCGAACATAGCTCCCATCTAGTGCTTTACATTTTTAGGCCAAAAATCGTATACATTCTAAAAAAATAGCTTGCCCGGTTTCAAGGATTTTGTTTTCACACTAATGACTTTGGTATTGATTCCAACCCAAAGAAGCGGAGAATTGAAGTAAGAATACGTTAAAGACACAATTCTCTTTCAAATTTGAGTTTTGAGTACTTGATTCTAATAAACAAATTTGAAATTATTCGTTTTTTTTTTCATGAGCTATCCAAGTCCAAGAATTCCAAGAATCCATGAGCTATCCAAGTCCAAGAATTTTTTCAGAGTTGTTAACGCCAAGTTGACCTTATCCCAACAAAATTTTCTTTCGTGTCAATATATCCATTTTTAAGTCGAATCACTTAACTATAAGGACAAATTGATTTCATTGAAAAGCTTATCGACTTTTGGACAAAACAAAGTCAGAGAAATGCGTCTTGTATGTTTAAAAATTCATATTTTAAGGGTATGAAATCTTTGACCTCATGAAAATTTTTTTCAGTGTACTTGGTCAATGAAAAAAAAAATAAAAAGCAGCCCGTTTTGATATGAAAATTATGGTATTACTTATGTCTGCTTTCCATTGCTTGTTTAGTATTGATCTAATTGTGTTTATGTCCTTTCATATCATCGCAGCCCTCGTAAATTATTATACAAATTCTCAAAATAAATGTTAGCCCATATTTGAATCAAAAATTCTTTTTTTACTTTAAGGAAAATTTGGCTTGTTTCAAATGTCCTTAGTTTAATGAAATTTGTCCTTAATATTGTGTAAATTGCATATGTTTCAATGGCAGCGATTTAGTATTTTGGCTGCCCTTCTAATTATTTCATTTTAAAACAAGTAAGAACGGGCTAAATTTCGGCGAAATGTTCAAAGTAGAGGTGTGCACGTGACACGAAATTGTCGAATATTTTCGTGTCCCACGCGTGGGTTGTGAGTCACGCTGATGACAATGCGGTAAGTGTACGCGAGCGTGAGTCACGAAAATAATATCTTCGTGAGTGTGCGTTAATGACGAATTTCGGGAAAATACGCTCACGAAACTAACCCGCTCAAGAACATAAAACGCTTACTAGTTGAATTCATTTAAAATTTTATTGACGCTTAGGATGCTAAAAATTTAATAACGCTCTTGATTTTATTCATGATCGTGTTTTCAGTCAGGTCCCTCAGGTAAATTGAGTCACGACATTTTTCTTGAGTGTCTTTAAAAGATAGTCGTGAGAGTCTTTAAAAGATGTTCGTGCGTGAGTACAAATTTTCTTTTCGTGCACCCTCAAAAAAAATCGCTTCTTTAACATATGTTCCAAACATATTTTGCAGGAAGCACATATATTATTGCATACTGCCGAAACATTAATATGTTTATTTTATGTGAACATATTATATGTTTGGAAGCATTTTGAGCCAAAAATATTATATGCTTGGAAGAATTTTTCCCAAACACGATTGTGCTCATTCCCTAACATACTCGTAATTTTCACTTCCACGAAATTTTTTTGTTATTGGCACCTTTTTCTGTAATACAAATAATGTTGAAGAAATTATTCACTTTTATAATTTTTTTTTAAATTTTACCTTTCGCCTGCACGGAGAATCGAACCGAGGACCATACAGTTTGTAAGCCAACACACTATCCACTGGGCTACGTAGCTGTTATAGTCACCAGTAGATAATTATCGTTTTAAGTTACATTTATATAGCATAGTTTGCAGCGCCCACGAGCCCATGCAAACATAACATTATTTAACAGAAACATACATTTGTTTGCCACGTGGAGCAGTGGTTAGCATGTCTGCCTTGCATACAAAGGGTCGTGGGTTCAATCCCTGCTCCGACAGAACATTTTTTTTTGTTTTTTTGTTTTTTTTTTTTTTTAATTTACACATTTATATTTATACTATATTAATTTTTTTTTAAATGAAACTTCGAAATGTGTGTTATTAAAGATTTATAGTCAGTAACAGTGCTTAATATAAACGAAATTGACTGATTTTTGGATAAAATATTATTTTTTATTGCAAAAATAACAATTTTTTAATAAAAAACTGTTTTTGTACAAAACTTTAAAATTCGGAAGGAATTCAAAAACTAACAAAAGAAGAATGTGGAGTCGAGTATAAACATTTATACATAATTTTATAATATAAACATAAATTTATTTAGGAATGAACAGTTTTTTACTAGCATTTAACACCATCGCTCTAAAATTCCTTTTATTTTTCTTTAATAATTCATTTTAAAGAAAATAAACTTTTTAAATTGTTTTAGCTGTAAAACTCGAACTTAATGCCCGCTTTTATATTTGATGGTGTCCGTCAACTCCTCGTGGACTACTTTTTAATAAAGAGGAACTAAAGTTTGTTTTTTTACATTTTACTGTGTAATTTTTCACTATTTCCTCCTTATTTCATTTTACTGTCCCAACTGTAAAAAGAGTATAGTGCCCTTTCGTTATTTTTACGAAGACCCCTGATTTATTTTAACGAAAAATTGTGCCCATAATGCCAAAATGATAAACAAAACACATGTTCACACATGCATAAAATGCTGCTCTCAAGGCGAAAACATATGCAGTTTGTTTTTCAAATGTCTATTCTCTTGGTTCCGAATGTCTATTCTCTTGGTTCCGAATGTCTATTCTCTTTATTCAAATTAAATAATATTTAGACTTAAGCATATCAAATATTTAGTCTTATCATAAAACAGTTTTCCGAAACAACATACAAGCGGTTTCACAGAAATTGTTCTTTTTTCATTCTCTCGCTTTGTTCTGTTGATATCTTTCGTCAACCCTCCCGGTTTCCATCTCTATTTCTTTCTCTATATTCTCTTTTTGTCGCTCTCTGAATAAAATATCACAACATATATATGTTTACTCGAAATTTGTTAATTTATATATGTTTACATTCACACATATTATTTTTATGAAACATTCATGCCCCAAACATAATATATTCTAACATATTAACATAGATGTCCCAAACATTTAGTGTTAGTTTAGGAACATTACATGTTCGCACTTAAATATATTGTGGTTTAAAATCGTGCCCGAAACACATTTTGTTTATATCGGAACATATGAAAAACATATTTTTCTAACAGTGTGAGTAAGATTTTTCCGTTCGAGGTGTACATGAGCGTGAGTTAAATATTACTCACTTGCACACCACTAGTTCAAAGTATTTTGCCATGAACAATTTAGGTTAGGTTTGTGGCAGCTCACTTTGACTATTCAGTCCATTGTGATGCCACAGTGGTGAACTTCTCTCTTATCACTGAGTGCTGCCCGATTCCATGTTAAGCTCAATGACAAGGGACCTCCTTTTTATAGCCGAGTCCGAACGGCGTTCCACATTCCAGTGAAACCCCTTAGAGAAGCTTTGAAACCCTCAGAAATGTCACCAGCATTACTGAGGTGGGATAATCCACCGCTGAAAAACTTTTTGGTGTTCGGTATGAACAATTTGGATTGTTTCAAAATATGCGCGTAGTACAGATTGATGAGTGTTGCTTTTAGAATTCATGATGCTTGCAGTGTTGTTGCAATTACGAATGTGTTGCCCAGTACATGCAGAGCAGTTTTGCAATTCCAAAAAGTCCCTTAGACTACATGTGTACGAGGGCAGTTCGGAAACTTCTTAACCTAGCACAAAAAGCGCGGTATAAACAGAAAAAAGTTAAGTGTTTTGGAAACTTCCATCTCCGTTAACACATGTTAAATTTTGTTTCGATCTGGCAACTCCTTCATATAGAAACAGGTGTTCAAAAAAGACGCATCCGCAATTTGTTTACAATGGAAAAATTAGAAATGCGTGCTGTCATTAAATATTTACATAAAAAAGGTTTATCGGGACAAGAAATTCATAATGATATGGTGAATGTGTTAGGTGAAAGTGCTCCTTCATATGCAACAGTAAAAAATTGAGTTGCTGAATTTAAACGTGGTCGTACTAGCATTGAAGATGAACCACGTAGTGGACGTCCAAAAACAGCAACAACAACAGAAATTGTAGCCAAAGTGCATGATATGGTATTAAATGATCGACGAATAAAAGTGCGTGAAATTGCTAATATCATGGGCATCTCAAATGATCGAGTCCATTTAATTTTGCATGAAGAACTACAGATGAAAAAGCTTTCTGCAAGATGGGTGCCGCATTTGTTAACAGTCGATCAAAAACGCATAAGAATGAACATTTCTCAAGCTTGTTTGGATCGTTTTAAGGGAAATAAAATGGATTTTAAGCGTCGTTTCATAACTGAAGAATGAACATTTCTCAAGCTTGTTTGGATCGTTTTAAGCGAAATAAAATGGATTTTAAGCGTCGTTTCATAACTGTTGATGAGACATGGATCCACCACTATACTCCAGAGACAAAAGAACAATCCAAACAATGGACTGGAGGAAGTGCCCCAAAGAAGGCAAAAACAATTGAATCGGCTGGTAAAGTTATGGCAACGGTTTTTTGGGACTTCAAAGGTATTTTATTGATTGACTATCTGCAAAAGGGTAAAACAATAAATTCAGAGTACTATTGCAACCTTTTGGATCAATTAAATGTACAAATTCAAGAAAAACGTCCTGGCTTACAACACAAAAAAATAATTTTTCATCAAGACACCCGCGCACAAGAGTGTTTTAACAATGGCTAAAATCAACGAATTAAAGTACGAGTTGCTTGACCACACACCTTATTCTCCTGATTTAGCTCCCAGTTACTTTTACGTGTTCCCAAACCTAAAAAAATTCCTTGCTGGCAAGCGTTTTACCTCAAATGAAGATATTACTACTGTTCTCACCGCGACATACTGTTGACCTGCCTATATGTTACAATGGGATACCAATAGACTTTGTCCACAGCTTGAGATGTCTGGGCATTGTTATAGATGATAGATTGACATTTGAGGAACACATTGATAATGTGGTTGCCCGCACGATTTGTGGCATTCGCCAGCTCTACAACATAGACCTAGTGCTACCTCGATTTGTAAGGGAAAGACTGGTCCATGCTCTTATTATGCCAAACATTATCTATTGTTTAGAGGTCTATTCTGGCACATCCGACATCATCATGAGGAGAGTAAACTCCGCGTTTAATCAAGCAGTCCGCTTTATATATTCATGCAGATTGTATGACCATATTTCACCATTTGTCCGTCGCTTTATTGGTTCATCATTTTCGAACTTTGTTAACTTTCGCTTACTCTTGACATTCTATAAATTTTTCCGTAGTCGCAACCCGTCTTTCCTTTACAATATGTTTACATTCTGTCACTCTGTACGAGCCAATCAACTTGTTATACCTCGAGTGGGACCTTATTTGGGACATTCATTCACAGTACGAACGGCTAGACTGTTCAATGCCCTTCCCAGCACTTTAAGGGTATTTAATAGTACAAATGCCACATACCGCAAGCATCTTCTGCAATACTGTCAAGATTTGGACTAACATATACCATATTTATATATATAAAATCCTAGTCACTATAATCTGATTATCATAATGCTATTTTTTAATAGGATAAAAAAAAAATAAATAAATAAAAAAAAAAAATAATAATAATAATAATTAAAAAAAAAAAAATAAAATAAAATAAAAAAATAAAAAATAATAATAATAAAAAAAATACCAAAAATAAAACCATATTGTACTTAAGAGTAGGTGTCACTGAAGACGACAATAAAAGCTTTAAATATATATATTTTTTCGCAATAGTAATATTGATTTAAAAGAAAACGATTAAAAATAAATAATAAAAAAAAAAAAGATATAAAAAAATACAAAAATAATAATAATAATAACAATAAAAAAAATATATTAATAATAATTGCAAGAGTAGTTTTTTATTGAAAATTATAAAATTTTGTATTTTTTTTCTTTAGACTTAAGAAGTTTATATTTGTGATAACTTTAATTCCATACCTTTAACCATCTTAGATTATAAGTAAAACTTTGTTTCGAGGAGTTATTCTTTAGTAGATTAATTGTAATTTACCTCAATTGGCCTTTAAGGCTTCAAATTACAAATAAAGATAATAATAATAATAATAATATTACAATTACAGTTGTAAACCACTATTTTGGAGACCTTGAGGAAAACTATTTTAATCAAGGGATAGAATTGCTAGAAAAGCGTTGGACTAAGTGTATTGAAGTTTCAGGAGATTATATTTAAAAATAAAAATATTTTTGAAAAACTAACTATTCTCTTTCATTGATAGGCTAAGAAGTTTCCGAACCGCCCTCGTATGAACTCATTTCCAATTAGGAAGACTCTTAAGTGGTACTACAATGATCGCCAACATCGATAGAGAAATGAACCAAAAAAAATTTTGAATATATTTTGACATCACTCTTTTTTGAATTATTTGAAGAAAACCAAAAACCCCCTCCCAAACATATTATGCTTCAAGCATATATTTTCAGAATTTGTACAAACAAAAATTTGTTTGTACTGTGCAAACATACATATTGTGTGTCGCTGTAAGCATATCTTTTTTAAGGCTCCGAATACGCAATTGAATGTGTAAATTGAATAATGTTTAGACTTAAACACTTCAAATCTTCGAGTTTGACACAAGCTCATTTATCCACATAAAATATGTCTCTCAAGCAGAGTACCATTTTCTCACATTTATTATCGCAGTGGGTTATGTTGATGTCTTTCGTTATCTATCTCGGTCGCCATCTTTATCTTTTTTTCACTATTATCTCTTGCCCTATGTTTATACAAAATTCATAAATTACTATGCATATGTTTCCATCCAGAGACATTCCCTGCCAGCATTTCAAAGTTCCATTTCATCCTCATCGCGACCACAGACTCGTGGCACTACAACAATCGCCAACTGTGATGGGGGAAGCGTATCAAAATGTATGAAATGTACATGCAAGTATTTCGCCATCACTATTGTTACAAGAGCCATTTTATATTTAGTGAAACACCAAGCGCAACTAGCTTATTATAATTTATTTAAATAAAAACGATAATAAAGTGCTGAAAACATAGTTAATTCGCTTAAAATTGTGAAAGGTATATTTTTGAACAGTTTTTGACTTTCCAAATGGATTAAGTGATAGTTTTTCAGATATTTTTCCAGACACGCTACATCCATCGAGAATAAAAACACTGGCTGATAGACAGAATATAAATTGGGTCTTCAAACAATAGTGATGGCAAACTACTTACATGTACATTTTGTACTTTTTGATATGCTTCCCCCATCACTGTTGACGATTGTTGTAGTGACATTTACGAGTCTGTGGTAGCGATGAGGATGAAATGGAACTTTGAAATGCTGGCAGGGATGTGATAGTCGTGTAAATGTTATATTTGTAAGAATTTAAAAATGTTTAATCAAATTAATAAACATCATCGTTTTATTGACCACTATGATTCTTTTACAACTATCTTAAAATTCACTTTTTCTAATTGTTTGAAGGGGCTCTTATTGGCGTCGTTCTAAATTTATCCAGAAAGGCACCTAATAATTGCATTCATGCGATACTTTTTTGTAGTAACTTGGCGTGGTACAACTTCTCAATAGTGACGGCGTTTTTCCGAGGAGTTTTGGATATCGTATACGACTGTTTTTGACGTGGTGGGGATTCTCAGAAGCGCCGCCAAATTCAAAAAGTGTTGGCAGGGTTATATTTAAGAAAAACATAATATGTTCTAAAATATTAACATATATGTCCCAAACATGTTATACTAGTTTACGAATATTATAAGTTTGCACTTATAACTAATATCCCTGCCAGCATTTCAGTGTTCCATTTCATCCTCATCGCTACCACAGACTCGTAAGTGACACTGCAACAATCGCCAACTGTGATAGTATTTTGCCATCACTATTCGCATGAAAGTATTTTGCCATCACTACTGTTACAAGAGCCATTTTATATTTTGTGAAACACCAAGCGCAACTGGCTTATTATAATTTATTTCAATGAAAACGAAAATAAAGTGCTGAAAACATAGTTATTACGCTTAAAATTGTGAAAACTAAATTGGTGAACAATTTTTGACTTTCCACATGGAATAAAGTGATAGTTTTTCAAATATTTTTCCAGACACGCTGCCTCCATTGGGAATAAAAGTACTGGCTGATAGACGCTACAACATTTAACTTACAACTTGTAACTCAACATCAATCTCTTATTAATGCATAAAAATGTGTTAAATGTGATGTGATAGCCGTATAAATGTTATATTTATGAGAATTTATAAATGTTTCATAAAATTAATAAACATATAAACAATCGTGTTTTACTTGACAACAATGATTCTTTTAAAACTATCTTAAAATGCACTTTGTCTGATTGTTTGAAGGGGCTCTTATTGGCGTCCTTCTAAATGTATCCAGAAGGGCTCCTAATAATTGCACTCATGCGATACTTTTTTGTAGTAACTTGGCGTGGTACAACTTCTCAATAGTGACGGCGCTTTTCCGAGGAGTTTTGGATATCGTATACGACTGTTTTCGACGTAGTGGGGATTCTCTGAAGCGCCCCAAATTCAAAAAATGTTGGCAGGGATGATAAAAAATTGAGTTCCAAACATATAATTTTTACACCGAACAGTATTTTTCGTAAGTATACTCAGAGCTGAAAACATTGTTATTACGCTCAAATTTATGAATGGAATATTGTTGAAATAAGAAAATCTGGCAATACTGTCAGCTTTACACTGGATGCTTTTTGACGATATCTTTTCGATCAAACAACTTTTAACGTTAAGGTAAGTACTATGTTCGCTTTTCGCGTTGAAATTTTCGTGGTTACTTTATCAAAACAGTTCAATATAAAGCAGACAAATCAACACAATTGATGCGTAGTTTGTTGTTCCTATAGATTTCGGCAAGACTTTACAGGAATAAGTTTGTTTTCATTTATAATTTTGGTTATTTAAGAAAAAGTAATCGCGATAATAAAGTGGTTTTCAACTCGAAAACCGAACATAGTACCTACCCTTACATATCATATCCCTTTTTATAATCCTTCAACAATAAAGTACATCAAGCAATACTATCCGTGTTTTCTTCGAAGTCACAACCAAAGACAACACACTTTAGAAGATGGAAAATTGGCTTGCGTCATACCAAATGTTGCATTGACGGCGCTAGGTCCATATATGTTTGTAATTTCTTTTATTTGCATTTTTTTAATGAAAAACTTAATTTTTTAAATTGAACAATGGTAAATTTTGAGCAATAAATTAAAAATTATATTTTCCCGTTTGTTCCAAGATAATTCCAACTCTTAATTTCTTTTTATTTTCATTTTAATGTGTCGAACCAAACGCGTAAACGACAAGTAGGGACTTAGCGCCGTCAATGGTTTGACGTTCTCAGCAGCCAATTTCCCATCTTCTAAAGTCTATTGTCTTTGGTCACAACACATATTGGTGATAAATTGTTTAGAATCGATTTTCTAAATTTTTAAATATTTTTCCAAACATGTTGCCTCTATTAAGGATTAACTCACTGGCTGCCAGTCGCAGGACATCAGCATCGCCACACCCTCAAAATAAATTACCTCGGTAACATATATTCAAAAACATATTCTGCTTCAACCATATATATTTTCAAAATTTGTTCAAACAAATATACTAACATGAATGTCCCAAACATGTTATATTTTTTATGAACATTATATGCTTGCACTTAAAAATAATGTGCTAAAACTTTGAGTTCCAAACATATCACTTTTGCACCGAAACATACGAAAAACCGTTCTTTTCGTCTGTGTAGGAAAACTAAAATAGCTGGTGCTTGATTTTGAATTGTGTTGGGGCCAATCTAAATCATCTGTTGCATTTACATTTTTTATAAAGAATTAAGAAATGTACAGATTTAAAAAGAATATTTTTATGAAATCTTACATTAATACATTTGAAAGGACATTATTGGGTACGCTTAGTTGTTTCAAAATAGTTGCATAATAAAGATACTCTAATGGTATGGTTGAAATATCTGAATGCCCGTTTTGGAAAATACTCCTATTGTGATGTAATATATTCAATATGAGATAAAAATGTTTGCTGGTTTGATTGCGGCGACGAATTCTTTTTTATTTTTGTCAAATATTTGACCAGTGTGGCCATAACGCAACAATCCTTTAGTTTCGTAACTTGGTACAACTTCTAAATAGTTGCGACGCTTTTACCGTCGCAAAAAAAGTGGCAGGGTATTTTCCGGATCCGCATTTCACTCAACTTCAATCTACAGTCATTTTCAGCAGACCACAAACAGCAAGTCTGTTGTTATAAAATCGCAAATGTGTTTATGTCACCGGAAAAATTGCACCAGTTCATCTGCTAAAAACAGCAAACGGTTGTTACTAGTATAGATTATTTCTATGAGAGTTATATAGAAATATGGGAGCCACAGGACCGGACACCAAAAAGTTTTCCAGCGCTAGATAATCCCCTCTCAGAATCTGTTATCCATATGTGTTACAAATCTGCTAACTTTGCATACGATAACTATACATTTGACCCATACAGAAAAAATATTCCTGTACATTTTTCAGGTCTCTTCTTTGAGATCGTAATACTTTCAAAGAAAATTCCACATGTTCCAATTTTCGGAATCTCAAGAATTTATTTTTCTTATAACGAATGTTGGGGGTAACCCTACATCTTACATAAACATCTTATATAATATTTATTACAATCTGGCAGCTCTATTGTCAGAGCGCGCACACATACTTCAGTAATTGAATTTCATCATTCATTTTTGTTCTAGAAGCATCTAAGCAGACATAAAAGTTCTACAAAATAAATAATAAGTTTTTAGCAATAAAAAGCATAGTCTTTTATTCATATACAAAAAGGCTAACAAAAGTGGCGACGAGGACGGTCGTAAAATAAAATCAGTTGTAAAACGCCAGTATTCAGGAATGAACATGCCTAGCGACATAGTTGTGAAATTACTGGAGGAGCAGCAAAAGGCGATGGCTCAACAGACGCTATTGCTCGAACAAATGGCTTTGCTCATTCAATCGCAAAGCGCAAGCTCCACAACAGATAACAACCCGAGACAAGGTACATCCAAAGCAGCCTTGATGGAATCTTTAGCGCATTCCATGACAAATTTCGAATATGAGCCAGAAAGTGGTCTTATCTTTCAAACGTGGTACAATAGATTTGTTCATGTCTTCGAAAAAGAGGCAAGCGCATTGGACGACGATGACAAAGTAGCTCTCTTATGGAGGAAGATGCCAAATCAAGTGCACGAAAGATTCGCAAATTATGTTCTGCCAACAAAACCAGAAGAAATGACACTTAAGGACACTGTGGAAAAACTGAAGAAGCTCTTCGGAAAGGCAGAAACTCAAGTCGCACAACGCTATAAGTGTTTGCAATTAGCAAAAACAGATGGGGAAGATTTCCGCGAATACGCCAGCAAAGTCAATCTCCAATGTGAATTGTTTAAAATGAGTGAGTTAACCATCCATCAGTTTAAATGTTTAATCTTCGTTCTGGGTTTGAAGTCGGCCAGAGATAACGAAATACGAATTCGTTTGCTAAAATTACTCGACGAGAACAGCGAAATGAATTTGGACAAACTCGTAGATGAGACTCAGCGTATTTTAGACCTGAAATCAGACAACAGTTTGATTGAACATCAATCAAAAACTGTCTGTTCTGTCAACAAATCTACCGAAGGTCCAAGACAACACAAACTACCTAAGACACCATGCTGGTTCTGTGGGGATTTGCACTACGTAAAATTTTGTCCATTTCAAAAACACAAATGCAACAAGTGCAACCAGCTGGGACACAAAGACAACTATTGTGTCAGCGCAAAATTAGGCAAATCACCAAAACCTTCAAACATGGAAGAGGGAAAGAAGCAGAAGTTTAAGAAATCAAAGAAGACGTTCAACACAAACGCAGTTTTCAATACAAGAAATGTTGAATTTCAAAAGCTTCGTAAATACACAACAGTGCTAATGAACAACAAGCCTGTTCGTCTACAAATCGATACCGCTTCGGACATATCCATCATATCAACTTCCACATGGGAAAGTATTGGTAAGCCCAAAGCTTACACAACAAAGGATAGCGCCAATGACGCAAACGCTAACAAAATCAACCTCATCGCAAAGTTCAAATGCAGCGTAACCATCGATGACGTCACAAAATTCTTAAATTGTTACATTACAGATGTCGAAAAACTGAACATCATGGGAATCGACTGGATTCAATCTTTCGATCTTTGGGACAAACCGATAACTTCTTGGTGTCACCAAATAAAATTCGATGACGATATCGCAGCTCTGAAACGTAAGTACGAAAAAGTGTTTGATAACAACTCATTGGGTTTATGCACAAAAACCAAAGTCAACATTCAGTTGCTGCCAAACGCCAAGGAAGTATTCATTCCCAAAAGACCTGTTCCATATGCAGCTAGAACAGAGATCGAAGCTGAACTACAGAGACTCGAAAGTGCAGGAATTATTACACCCGTAAATTCGTCAAGATACGCAGCTCCAATTGTAGTCAGCAAACGCAATGGAAAAATTCGCATCTGCGCAGACTATTCTACAGGACTCAATTCTATGGTAGAATCTAACCAGTATCCACTACCCACTCCAGAGGAAATTCTTTCAGACTGCCACAACAGCGTAATTTTCAGTCATCTGGACTTGTCTGATGCATATCTACAAGTAGAGGTAGACGACAGCAGCAAAGAGTTACTCACCATAAATACCCACAAGGGATTGTACAAGTTTAACCGACTAACACCTGGTATAAAATCTGCTCCAGGAGCATTCCAGAGAATTATGGATGAGTTATGTTCAGGCATAGAGGGTACCAAAGCGTATATTGATGACATTATGTTAGCGAGTAAGTCTATCGCTGAACATAAGACCAACTTGGATTTAATTTTGCAACGAATACAAGATTTCGGTTTCAAATTAAAATTTGAAAAATGTAATTTTTTTCAAAAAGAAATTAAATACTTAGGACAGGTTATCAATAAAGACGGCATACGACCTGATCCATGCAAAATTAGCGCCATTCAAAATCTGAAAATTCCAGAAAATGTTGCAGAGGCTAGATCTCTTCTAGGCTCAATCAATCACTACAGCAAGTTTGTAAACAACATGCGCACCTTACGCAAACCTCTTGACGACTTGTTAAAAAAGGATAACAATTTTATCTGGACTTCAGAATGTCAAAAATCTTTAGATGACTTTAAGAAAATTCTAACATCGAATTTGCTCTTAACACACTACAACCCGAATCTGCCTATTCACGTAGCAGCAGACGCATCATCACACGGGGTTGGAGGTGTCATCTACCATATGTTTCCTGGCGGAGGAATGAAGGCGATACACCATGTATCCAGAGCACTCACTCCCGCTGAACGCAATTACAGTCAAATAGAGAAGGAGGGTCTCGCTCTCATATTCGCTGTGCAAAGGTTTCACAGAATGCTGTTCGGTAGAAAATTCACCTTGCACACCGATCACAAACCACTCCTGACAATATTTGGATCGAAAAAAGGAATACCAATCTACACAGCCAACCGGTTACAGCGCTGGGCTTTAATTTTATTAGCGTATGACTTCGAAATCAAATATATTAATACAAGGGATTTTGGTCACGCCGACGTATTATCCAGACTCATTAGTGATCATGAAAAGCCAGCTGATGATTTCGTCATTGCTTCAGTGGCACTCGAGGAAGATATACGCCGAGACGTCGACGAGGCAGTTTCGACACTTCCACTCACTTTCAATACAGTAGTCTACGCAACTAAAAACGACAAAGCTCTCCAGTCTGTCATCAATTTCATAAACAACGGATGGCCTGAAAGCAGTAAAAATGTAGATGAATCAATTATACAATACTACAATCGGAAAGAATCACTATCAACTCTAGATGGATGTATTTTATTCAACAACCGCATAGTAGTACCAGAAAAATGCAGACAAAAGGTATTGAAACAACTTCACAGAGGACATCTATCTGCAGAACGGGGTAAGTCAATAGCTCGATGTTATGTCTACTGGCCCAATATCGACAAACAAATCGAGGACTACGTCCGAAAATGTCAAAATTGTCAACGTGCAGCAAAAAATCCGGTGAAGACCAACCTTTGCTCATGGCCATTAACGACACGCCCACTCGAGAGAATCCATATTGACTACGCTGGTCCGGTGAAAGGTAAATATTATCTTTTAGTTATTGATGCATTCTCAAAATACCCTGCGATTTATGAGACAACAACAACAACTTCATTTGCAACCATAAAAATGTTGAATGAATACTGTGCACAATTTGGAAATCCAGAACAGCTTGTATCAGACAACGGTACACAGTTCTGCTCTGACCAATTCCAAACTTGGTGTAAGGAAAGATCTATTGAGCACACAAGAACCGTACGCTTCCATCCTAGTTCGAACGGACAAGCCGAACGTTTTGTAGATACTCTAAAACGCTCTTTAAAGAAATTTGAAGGGGAAGAAACACCTACAGAAGCACTTCAGACGTTCTTAGAAGTCTACAGATCAACTCCAAATCCAAATGCACCAGAGGGTAAAACACCGGCAGAGTCATTCATCGGTCGAAAAATGAGAACAGTTTTCGACGCAATCAGAAAACCTCAATACACTGAGCGAAAAGTAAACCACCAAATGGAATCTCAGTACAATAGCAAGCATGGCGCCAGAAATAGAAAGTTCGCACCAGGTGACTTGGTCTATGCAAAGAATTTCAAAGGAAATAAAAGCTATTGGGTTCATGGTGAGATCATCGAAAAGGTGGGCAACGTTATCTACAACACCATCATAGATGTAGGCGAGAAGAAGATTCTTGTAAGAGCACATACGGATCAACTCAGACCCAGAGTTCCAGATCATGAAACACGAACTGAGTCAAACACAAAATTGCCATTGGATTTTCTACTCGAGGATTTCAACATCACACCTCCATCAAGCGATGATAATTATGAAACACCTATAGGTTCTCCTCATTGGTTTCCTAAGCGTATCACCACACGAAGACAACCTGTAGATCCTATTTCCAGATCACCCATTTCAACTTAAAAAGGGGAGATGTTGGGGGTAACCCTACATCTTACATAAACATCTTATATAATATTTATTACAATCTGGCAGCTCTATTGTCAGAGCGCGCACACATACTTCAGTAATTGAATTTCATCATTCATTTTTGTTCTAGAAGCATCTAAGCAGACATAAAAGTTCTACAAAATAAATAATAAGTTTTTAGCAATAAAAAGCATAGTCTTTTATTCATATACAAAAAGGCTAACAACGAAAAAAATCTGGATACTCTCGGAATTTAATCCATTTCTAATTTTTTGATGGAAAGCTAGTCCTAATAGGCCAATTTTATTTTATAATCATAAATACAATTTTGCGAAGTTGCATAAAAATGGCTTTAGATTAAAATTTTTCCAAATTTTTGTTTAGTAACATTGTGCTTCGCCCTAGGGCATTAGCCGATTAAAATTGTAAGCCAAGAGATTTTGTAGAAGTCTAAACAATTTTGGGAATATAAACCTTTATATATAGAACCCAAAAAATTTGAAGGATTTGAGATGGTATCGAAAATGTGGATCCACAAAGTGGTGCAGGGTATAAAATAGTCGACACGCCCGACTTTAGGCTTCTTTGCTTGTGTTTTTATTACATATATCACTTAATAAATTTGAAGGATTTGAGATGGTATTTATACGGTATATATAGTCGGCCTCCGACTTACAAGTGTGCCAAGGATGTTGTGTACCGGTTCATGCTTCGATATAGCCCCTATATAGCCCATTCTTTCGATTCGACGTCTTGAAAGTCTAGACATCCAAATTTGTATCCGATGTGCCTGAAATTCAAAACTGGATCGGTCCGTGTTTTGGTTTTAGCCCTTGTAATATGATGATTATTTTTATTTTTGTGCGATGCTGTCTGCAGAGCAATGAATCCTCTGAATGAACTACTTACGTACTTTGCTTCTTTAGTACAGTAAAACACATGTATTAAAAAAACTTTTATTGTGAAAAAATATTAAAAGCTATAATTACTTCGTAATAGAAAGGCAAATGAACGATATCATAAGATACACATAATTCCACACAAATTTGGTTATTCACTAATGTTTTAGTTTCAAGTCTATCTCAAACAGAAGAAACGTAATTCATCAAAAAACAAAAAATTGTTATTAATAATAGCAAAAAGGAAACTGCAAAAGAAGAACATAAGAACAGATCGGACTGGTAGTTTTATTTTTGCCGAATGTGGATACCGCAGTGTCTGCGGATTTTAGAATAGAAAAATGGTAAAAGCAATATCGATCGGTCATTTGAATCTTGTAAATCGCGAAGACTTTAACCTGCTGCCATTGAACGGTCATCTTTAAAGAAAAGTTGTTGTTGACCTTGTGAAAACCCCTAAATGGTGTAAAGTTGAGTAAAAAATTAAGCATAAAAGGGTAAATGCTACGTATTGTTCCATCATCAAAAATCCACGCTCCCACATGTTTGAGCACACCGAATAACGAAAACTTCCGTGAGAATATTTACGAGCAGTGTTTAACGCTGTTCAAATATGGGTCCACTGGTATCACCGTAGACCAATGCAAAAAGTTAAGAGTATCTTTGCTCCAAATGTACCAATTCAAAAAGGAGACTATGTCGACACCAAATGTTTGCTTTTATGGAACCCTCGTAAATTTGAGTAAACTAAGTTTTTTAATGAACCCTTAACAATTATTTAATTTATGTTAAATCATTTTAAAGAACACTTTTTGCTGTTACAAATAACAACTATTGTTGTGATTATAAGTTGTTTATGGTATTAGGAAATGTCTAAGATATAATATAAAAACAATAAGGAAAACATATAATTAATTAAAAATGAATGATTATGACATTTGAATACATACGAAAACTTAAATGGTGACGGTATATATCTATCTGATGCATAAATATAGAGAGGAATGATATAGTACATAAATATTGGTGGGTCTAACATATTATTTGCAGTTAATATAAAATATTTTATATGATAATTTCGATTCCAAGAGTAATTTAAGATGTCATACTACAGATCCATGCAAGGACCACTCGAAATGTCATAATATTTAAAATTCTTAAATTGGCATTAGTATTTATAGAGAAGAGTAAAGATTAAAAACGTGCTGAGCAGAATTTTTTCATAAACAAAATCACCATCTAATATGATGAGCATGTGTGTGTGTCTGACAATGATTCGTTCATATTGATACACGTCCGAAGGCAGATATCGTTAGTCGTAATTAAATGTTGTAAAATTTTGTTTTTTTTATTTAAATATGGAATGTTAATTAAGGATTTTGTAAATAAATTGGTAAATATGAATCTTCTCTAATGGCTATTTTTTGAGAACATAAATGGCGTCAACGGACTGGTAATGCAGCATGATCACATCGCTCCGTCTTTTGTAAGTATTATTAAGGTTAATGCGTTTAGTAGTTGTTTAATTCAGCATATTCTAGTTCTTGTGCAATAGTTTTGTACTTCTCTTTGCTTTTACTGACTTCCTCTGAAATGAAATAGATTCATTATTGTCCAAGAAAATAAAAAACATCACAAAATTCTATTTTTCAATATGCAAAATTATACTTTATTGTAAATAAAAAATGCTAAGAAAAATAAAAACAAAACTATTTAATATTTTTATACATGTATATAATTATTGGCTGACAATATAATTTATTACATTTCAAGTCAAAAGTACATACATAGTCGCTATATAGATAAATAAATAAATAAATAGTATTGGTGGGTATTTTGAGTCAAACAACAAAAATCCAAAAGTGCAAATAATAAATAAATACGGGATGACTTCTTCAAGAGTACTCTAGAAACTACATTTTACAATTGCGCTGCCATTAAAAAAACAGGGCACGAAATACGTAGGTAGCTTAGAGCATTTCTGCTTCTGTTTTTTGAGTTTATTCCTTGAGGATGAGTTCGACGAAAGCGGTGTCGAGATCGTCTCCAATATCCTTGTATCTTTCCTTTTCCAAGACAAGATCGTCTATTTAAATTTATAGATAAAAAAATAAAAGTAAATAAAAAATAATGTTGAGGACAAACATTCAAACATATGAACGGCACATGGTGCCATTGCAACGAGACCTTCACTTCCTAACAAATGTACAGAACCACACTCAAATCATAAGGAAAATAAACAAAATAAAAAATTACCTCCTTGGGTTTAAAATAAACTAAAAAAATCAGCAGCAGCAGCAGACAGGTTAATCGAAGAATTTGTATTCAATCTTTATAGTATTTTCGGTATAAAAATTTTAATTTGGATTAAGTTGTTTATTATAAAGCATTTGGTACATGCATAGAAAAAGCAGAGCATAAAAATGTTGTTGGCAGAAATGTGTTAGCGGTTGTTTTCATGGGAAGCAGTCTAGTTATATGAAATGTTTATGCAGGTGGAGCTTCAGCTGGCGCTGCTTCCGCGGGAGCTGGGGCAGTTTCGGCTGGTGCTGCGGCTGGAGCTTCAGCAGCGGGAGCCCCTTCGGCTGGTGGAGCGGCAGCACCTTCAGCTGGTGGAGCAGCAGCACCTTCAGCTGGTGGGGCGGCAGCGCCTTCAGCTGGTGGGGCGGCAGCGCCCTCAGCTGGCGGGGCGGCAGCGCCTTCAGCTGGTGGGGCAGCAGCTCCTTCAGCTTGTGGAGCAGCAGCTCCTTCAGCTGGTGGGGCAGCAGCTCCTTCAGCTGGTGGTACAGCAGCTCCCTCAGCTGGTGGGGCCGCAGCTCCTTCGGCTGGTGGTTGTCCTTCAGGAACAGCTGGCTCTGAGCCGGGTGGTGGTGGTTCATAGTTCTTAACGAATGGAACTTCGGCACCTTCTGGAGGCAAATCAATGGCATATTCAAATGGTGGTGGAGGAGGTGGTGGAGGTGTTGGTTCTTTCGGTTTTTCAGGTTCAACAGGAGCGCCTTCGCCTGCAGCGGGTGCTCCACCCTCAGCGGCACCTTCAGCTTTAGGAGAACCTCCTTCTGCAGCTTCACCAGCAGCCGCAGCAGCAGCGGCGGCAGCTTCGGCCGCAACAGCTGCTGCTTCCTCTGCTTCTGCTTTAGCAGCTTCTGCTGCAGCTATTTCTTCGGGAGTAGGCGTAGGCAATTTCGGTGTAGGTGGCTTGGGATTTCGTGGTGTATAGAACGGTTCTAGGCCTGGAATCAAGTCCATGAATGCCATATCCAAACTATCGCCAATTAAACAATAACGTTCCTTCTCAACAATATATTCATCTGTATTTCATGTGTATAGATTATTTGATATGAAAGACGATGGAGAACATAAGCAAAAAGCAAAATAGAATGTGAAGTAAAGAAAGAAGCATGAGAGAAATGCAAAAACAAAATAGTAAAAGGATAGAAGAGAAGCTTAGGAAACTAGAGAAAAGAAAAAAAATTACTAGGAGAAAAGGGAGAAGGCAGAAAAATTGGATTCGAGTAAACACTTCTGGGTGAGGAAAACACGCCCACATATACGCAAATGTTACAGTAATGAATATGTCCTAAGATGATTAGTCACATCACATACATCTCGGAATTATGGATTTATACATTCAAACGACTTCCATTTTGTTTTCTGTTTATTTTAAATCGTGCTAATATTTTTGTTCGTATTCGCATCAATAAATTTTCTTAAGCTGTAGGAGCTTCCGCTGGGGGAGCAGATTCAGTTGCAGCCGCAAGTGCAGCACCTTCAGCTGGAGGAGCAGCAGCCCCGTCGACTGATGCGGCAGTAGCACCTTCTGTTGGTGGGGCCACTGATCCCTCTGTTGACGGGGCCACAGCTCCTTCGGCTGCGGGAGCGGCACCTCCTTCGGCTGGAGGCACAGCAGCTCCATCGCCTGGTGGGATGGCAGCACCTTCGGCAGGTGGCACGGCTGCTCCTTCAGCTGGTGCACCTTCAGTTGGTGGTGGCGGTGCCTCGTAGTTCTTAACATAGGGAACTTCTGCACCCTCTGGTGGCAAATCAATAACATATTCGAACGGTGGAGGAGGTGGAGGTGTAGGAATTCTTTCAGGTTCAGCAGGTATAGTTTCCGCGGTAGCTGCTCCTCCTTCCACTGGGGCACCATCAGCTTGAGCGCCTTCAGCCTTTTCACCAGCAGCAGCAGCTTGAGCTTCAGCAGCAGCGGATGCTTCAGCTTCAGCTACTGCTGCAGCTTCTGCTGCTTCTTTGGCCGCCTCAGCCGCGGCAATTTCTTCAGGAGTTGGAGTCGGCAATTTGGGTGTTGGCGGTTTAGGATGACGATCATTATAACAAGGAGGCATGCCCATCAACTCGACGAATGTCTGATCCAAAGAGTCTCCGATAATAGCATAGTGTTCTTTCTCCATGATTATTTCATCTGTCGCACAGTATTGTATGCAAAGTACGCCAATATTTTAATATTCGAAGATAAAAGCGTTTACAAAGGGGGGTTGGTAGTGGTGGTTGGTGACAATAGATTTTATTCAATGATTATTAGGTCGCGCTCATTATTTGTTGTGAATATTTTTGTTAGCATTAGATTTAACATATTTTAGTGGCGTAGCGGTAGGTAAAAAGTAGGCAGGGTTAAATCATATTTTTTTTATAAATAAAGAAAAAACAATAAAAATTCTATTAATTTCATAGCCAGCTGTAGGAAAATAAAAAATCTACATATTTATTAATCGCCAAAATAGTGAACAATGTTCGAGTAGGATAACACAAAGACGGCAATCACTATGAAAACCATTTTACACGCATGTAACTGAGTCACAAATATAACGATGAATATTTTTAAAATGGACAATAGGTAGAAAAAGAATGTCGCGGCCCTTTACATTAGGAAAAAAATACCATTTACAGTTTTGTGCAAATTGCAGCGGAATTTGTTTTTATATTTTATTTTTGTAAATAATAGTAGTATATAATATAAATAATTAAAAAAGGTGATTGTAAATAATGGAAATATACTAAATATTGTCTTTTTATGGATTTCGGGCAAAATAGTTACTATTTTCATTCTTTTCATCATATTTTAAAAAAGAAATACATCAAAAAGAAGAAAAATATTCTTTTTTTTAACGATGTGAGTTTTTGTTTTTAGTTTTCTTTTCTAGCTTGAAAATAATTTGCTTATTAGGAATGATAAGTTCTGCACAATAATTATGATAATTCTTTAAATTAGTTTGTCAACGAATTTTTTAGAAAAATTTTGATTTTTTTTTTTTGTTTTAATGAAAAAACTTAAAAAATATTACACAATCGAATATAAAAAAACGGAGTGTTTTTTACAACATTAAAATTATTAATACAGTAAATACATACAATTCTTTGTCGAAATGGAAAGAAAGAAGCCCATCCATTTTCGAAATTAAAAATGTTTTTTTTTACCGAAACATAACGTATTCGTTTACTGGAAGATAAAAAGAAATGTAGATAAGGAGGAGAATCGGATGGAGGTTGGAATGTTTCTCTTTGTTTTCTAGTAGTCTATCTGTCTTATGACTATAATAATTATAAAAGAAAATGAAGCGTTAAGAAAGGAGGAAGGAGCAGGAGAGGGTTCGGGGTATTTCCAGGAAAATGGATATGAGGAGGAAAATAATAACGTCAAAGAGTTGAATGTGAATTGCAAGTCTAAGTCATTTTGAGTTATGCAAAGCTAAAAAGGATATTTTCCTCAGTTAACAGGATGTTGCTTCGCATTGGCTTTGACAAAGGGTGTGTTTGATCCCTTTCGTATATGATGGATTCATTCGATTTCTCTATTGGTTTCAATCGATCGCAAGAAGATGCCTTCGAATCAAATAAATCCTTAGGCTAGTATGGTAGTGTTTTTGCTGTCTGTTTGTTGTTTTTGTTGTAATGAATAATTATGAATATAATTTATATGGTTTACATATTCTGAATGTCATGCAGAGTGGCTTCCATTTCTTCTTGTAGTAGTTTATTTTTGGCTCGTTCGTTCATCAAGTCATCTGGTGCGATGATATTCACAATTCATGTCAACATAGTTAGCATTTGGCACACAACACGCGGATTGGGAATGTTTAATATTTAGTAAACAACATATCAAAACATTTGGCAGGCAGGCAAAATAAAGAATTAAGCGTAACATAAAATAAAATAAAAAATAAAAAACAAAAAAAACAAAATAAAATATAAATTAATTAAAAAAATATATATAATTTTACGTCTCCACGTTTCAAGATCCACTACATAGATGGTTTTCATTGTCCCAGTAATATATAGTGAATCTCGAATGTGGCGGGGGAGGGGGGGATTCTCTTCTACATTAAAAATTTATAACTTTTTATAAATTCCATTTAATAATTGTATCAATACAAAAATCATAATAGATAAGTTTTGTACTTACCTTCGAGCCTGTCGACTTCCTTTTGCAACTTTTGAACGGAACGTTCGGCGAATTCAGCGCGAGCTTCAGCCTATTTACAAACAAGGAAATATATTATAATTGGAATAAAGATATTTTAAACAATATGTCAATCAAACAAAGACAACATTTGATACGATTCAAATAAAAGTCGTGAATCGAAGTTATTTAAATTCGATATTGTCTTTGTTTTCAATCCATAAATGAAAAATAAAAAATAACATAAGCTTCCCAAAAATATATTGATTTCATTTACATACATACTACCAAAACCATTTGTTTAAACATATGCAAATCTGGTATTGTCATCAGTTTTAACATATTCTAGACATATTCTAACGAATGCATCTATTCTAATGTTTAATTTTAATTCAGCAGCGCAGTGATTTAATCTGTTCAGTGGGTAGGTGGCTTGGTTTACCAAATAACAAAAATAACTTAAGCAGTAAAGTAAATAATAATTTAATATGGTCATGCACGAAGAAATTAAAAAACTTTTAATAATTAGTAATAGTTTCCCTTATCCCCAATAATACAATTGGCATTTTTTGGAAAAGGGAAGAAACTCATATATATGGTAATGTAAAATAAATTAGATATTTGGCATGCTTATTAAACTATGGTAAATAATTAATACGAAAATAACATAGGAAGGCCAATATAATTGTCATCATTTACCACATTGTAAAAATGTCTATCAATTATTTCTTTTTAATAATCGACAGTAAATTTGTTTTAAAATAAAATCGTCATACCATGGCAAACTACTTTGGGCCTTTCTAAGCTAAAAAAACGGACAGTGCAATCATTCTTGTTATACTTTACTATTGAGTCTTCGTTAAATTTACTCTATTAAGAACTGTAGTACCTATCAAATAAACACGATTAATAATTTCTTACTACTTGAAAGCAGCTGACTCATTCTTGCTTTAAGCAAAATTAACAAAGAAGACTTACAGTCTCCACAATATTTTTGAGGTTTACGATTTCCCTTTCAATAAGACTTTGAGTTTGGCGAGCCTAAAGAGAACATGAGTATTCGAAAAAAAAAACTTTTAAACAAACGTTTATTTTTGGATTAACAGGATGTCTTTCATTTTGTTTCTTCTCTATGATTTATAGGTTTTTTTAGTTTATTCTATTGTCAAAACACAAACTTAAAATCCAATTCAACGCATGTTAGGAATTAAAATGTATATAGGTATTTTTGCAATTAATGCACAAAAGGTTGTTTTCAATTTTATATGCAAAAAGTGTACTTGTAAATATGGTAATGCAGCACCGAAATTCCATCACTATTGAATCCGTAAAATAGGCACAGTTTATTACAATTCTTTTTAAATACTCATGTTTCTTTGAAATGTAGTTTTTGTTGGAAAAAATGCTTGACGTTATTGAAAAAAAAAAGAAAATATCAAATGTCAAATTTGTGCAGTCAATTACACAAAAGTTCGTTTTAATTTTTTTCTCTGTACATTTTCCAAATAGTAAAATTGAGAATAACAATTTGTGCAATTTAATATTTTCTTTTTTTTAGTTGTTTCTTATGAATATGGAGGGATATGAGAGGATTTACTATATAAATATATAAGCTTTATAGTTAAACAGGCAACGTATATAGTATCGAAAACCACATTTAAGGAGCCTAGATTTTCATTTAATGTCATATTCGTTTTACGTTTTAATAAACCATCACCATAAATATGTATATGGATTTCATATTACCTCTTTTAGTTGATGGTCCAAAACTCTGAGCTGTGTTTCTAAAGTTTCTTCTTTGTGTGTGGCCTTTAGGTGTGGTTTCGCATTTTTACAATTTTATGCCGCCATTTATAGATTAGGTTAAGTGCAGAGAGTAAGATTCCGAGTTTTGGCATTATTAAAATAAGGTTAGCATGCGATAACATAAGTGGTTGTTATAAGCGGGGTTGCAGCAAAAAAATTTCACATTTTATTTTAACAAAATAAAAAAACATCAACAAACAGCAAAACAACATATGAAAAAGAAAATGAAATACAAAAAAATTAGGAAATTAATTTTATTAAAGAAAAACTTAAATAAATTTTCAAAATATGTTGTAAAATATTAGCCAACAACAATAAAAACACATATTTGATGCTAGAACATTTAAACCAAACCCCTAGACTTTGAGACCAATTCATATTTTGCATAAAATTGGTCCTAATATACCGATTTTTTTATTATTTTTAAAACGAGTAGCTGACCGATTGGCGGTCTAAAACTTTTCTGGGAAGTGTAGTTATTTTTCTGCTTGCTAAATCACATTCTTCTTTCCAAAGAAAATAGAAATAGCATTTTTGGAAAATATATGTTTTTGTATATACCTCCTTGAGACGGGTGTTCAAGGTCTTGATTTGGTTCTTGTATTCTTCCTCGCGTTGGTTAGCCTATTTATTGTTGTTGTTGTAGTAGATGGACAGCAATATATGGAGGGTGTAGTTTTTATTCAATTAATATCGGCCAGTTTGCAATTGACATATTAATGAATGTTTTATTAAAAAATGTGGGGGATTGTTTTTGTAATATAGTACACAAAGTGTTGTTGAAGTAGAGGAAAGAGATATGCATTTTTTTGTTTATATAAAAACACAATAAGATATATTAATTAAAGAATTGAGAAAAATATAGAAGGAAATAGAAATTTGATTCCATCAAACGAAAAATCGTTTTTATTGAAAGATCAAAAAATATGATACTTTTCAATAAATACAATCGACATTTTATGAAATCATAAATTTGGCTTTTTACCAAAATATTTCTGACTTTGTTACAATACTAACCTTTTCTTCGGAAACTTCAAGGGATTTCAAGTTGTTACCAACAACGCGGAGTTCTTCTTCAAGCTCAACAATTTTGCTGTGAAATTTAAAGAAAGTTTTTGTTAATATTTTGTATTTTTGATAATTGATATGATCTATTTACAAGGGCTAATAGGAAAATTATGAAATTATAGTTAACTGCAGACATGCATTATCAAGAGGCCTTAGTTTAGAACATTGAAAATTCTTCTTTTTTTTGAGTGTAATTTCCGCTTATTGGCCCTTATAAAACAGAAGTAATAAAGAGCTAACAAAAAAGCAAAACTCTTACTAGCCTTTTGTTAGTGATATTGCATATACAAATTACAAACCTTTCGGCCAGCTCAACCTTTTCCTCAGAACGTTCCAGGTCTTGTTCCATGAGGACTAATTTTCTGGCAACCTTTTATTTAATTTAACAAATAACATAATAGGCACATTTAACGAGCGGGCGTGTCAGTGAGCGAGCATTCCATCCAAAAATGGCAACACATTTTGTTTTTGGGAGGTTAGAGTTTTTGGCAGGAGTTAGCATTAACAATATATTATAGCATCACATCGGATTTTTGACAAACATTTGAAAAGATAAAAATACATTAATAAAGCTGCCTCAAAAGCTTGTCGTCTTTTCTCAAAATTTGTTACAACAATTTTTGTTTGCTAAAAAATGTGAAGTGCATGATATTTACTAATTTGCATTTAACTGCAAGTAATCTAAAACGAAACAACAAGCATATATATAGTACATACACAACATACAATAATATGCATATAGTGCTATTATATCATGCTCTTTCTTTAAATTGAAACAAATAAACTTATTATTCACATTTTTTATGAAACAAAATTTGTTTGTATAAATGCTAGCTAGCTATTTATAATTTTGTTTTTCATTCAGAATTGTCTGCTCTTTGAGGTTAGGTACAATATTAAAAAGTAAATTTAACAACAACAACACAATAACAATAATTTTCAGGCTTAAAATAAACGTAACATGATAATGACACATTGCTACATGTGAAAACATACTTTTCTCCTTGTTCGGCACGTTCTTCAGCACGTTCCAAATCAGCTTCAACCATGGCCAATTTACGGGCAACCTTTATTGTTGTTGTTTATAGTAAAAATGTTGAAACAATTTTTCACAAAAACAATTTCGTGGTGGTGTATGGGGCGGGAATAATTAGAACAAAAAGACATGTGTAAATTTACAACGGATCTTCGAAAGAAAATTTCTCGCAAATCAATTAGTAGCCGGGTCTTTCCACGGATGCTCTTTTTCAGCATCTGTTAGCTGCACGATTGGTAGTTTTGGCATTAAATTATTAACATTACCATTATTAGTTGCAATTGTGCATTTCCTTTGTTTTGTTTTTTGCACTTTATCAACAAGAAAATATACAACGAAAACACAAGTAATCTAACACGAACAAATTGAGGATTGGGAAAGGTAAATATGGTCTGAAAACTTGTACAGAGTTCAAAATAGATATTTTTATTTCACAATTATGGCTATAAATTGAAAGATTTGTAAAAGAACTAATATAATGGAGCACATTGAGTTGTTATACCGACTTAAATGAGTATGCATCCTACTAAATGGTACTCTAAGCTCTTAATGTCCTTGATAAGGTGAGTGTAATGGTTTATTGTGGTTAAAAAAATTGGTCACGTTGAATTTTATTCATTATAAATAATTTGGTATAATTCTAATATTGATTGCGTTAATCTAATTTCTGTTTATGCTAAATACAATGATTAACGATGCTAAAACAATATACGTCTTGTTATCAAACTATCTCCCATGTTTTTCCTTTGTGAGGACAAATTATATTTTTGCCATGTTATGGACTTAAACATAGGACACACTGTGTGGAAAGTTATAATTGGAACACGGTAGCTACCTCAAATAAAACAGAGGTAATAAAACCAGCATATAGCAAAATTATTTTCTGAGTCAACCTACTATCTAGAAGCTGCGTCATGGAATATATAAATGAATTTCAAACAATTCCCTCTAAAGCAACAAAATGGGATTATTTAAATCTCCGAATGTCTAAAGCAGTTTAGTTTTTTATTATTTCTCTCTCTCTCTCTTAAGGCTATAAATGAGCCATTAAATGTGATAAAAAAAATCGATTATTTATTAAACTCGACTTCACAAAGTCTCGTAATATCACCGTGGTAATCGTTTCGGCTAGCGCCTACCAAATTTTCTGCGTAGGCAAATTCCCTCATGCTCGCTCATAAGAAAAATTTACTCAGTTTTGTCATGGTAATGGTAAACTTGCCCTTTTTACATACGAAGGGACCGTGTGTTCAATCAGATTTACCGCCGAGCCAAAAAATAAGAATTCAATGGTTGTTTATCTTTTCTCCGTAACGTTGGAGGTATCTAAGAGTATTTCAAAGTCTCTAATTTGACACGCCGTCCAGACTTCGTTTTTGAAAAGTTTCGGCAACACCTTACGTTACCAACGGTCCCAAATCATTGATATTAAGTAAAAACTGAAATTGAAATCGATCTCCACTAAAGTTTCTTAGAAAAAAAAAAAAAAAACTAAAAAATATACTTTTTTTCAGTACGAACATTTTATAAATACTTTTCGTATTTTAATGATAACCAATATAGCTTACTTGAAGCTTTGTACCTCTACAAGATGTCGAATCCTATGTACGCACCCAGATATCGGTTTTTATTACCTATGGTGAACGCATGAAAATAAACATGTTGTTTTTAATTTGCTATTACTAAAAATTCGTAGCAAAACATTGCTTCTTCTTGTTCATACGGGGAAGTACACGGGAAATATATTCGTATGCCCATCGTGACTTTTAAAATTCACTCGTGCTGATTTTTGCATCATATACATACGACCCTTTATGCTAGACGGGCATGCTAACCATTGCACCAACGATTTATTATGCCTTTTTTCATTTGCTGAGAAGGATTGAAATTAATCATATTTTTGCCTTTAAGTTTGTTTAATATATATCTCATTATGTCGCTAATGTTATTACCGAGTATTTTTTTTGCAGTGAATGGTTAATGAATAGCTTATGGTCAGATGGGCCTTCGCAGGCCCATGTAGTATCCATGCTTTATTTGTTAAATTGCTAAAAACAAAAACACAACCATTGCCTCATTGCTAATAAAATTTCAACAGGTATCTTCAACGAGCTCAAATTAACCAAGTGGTTTGCATGAATCATTGATATGTATTCAGAAACAATATTTTGAAAACGCCAAAAGTTGTTTTTACTCTTGCATAACTTTACCATGAATTAGGCTTTCCTATCTTGTGGCGATTTAAAAAGTGAGTCAGAAAAATACAGGCAAACGATGTTTCTTTGAAAAGTAGTTCCTTATCAATTAGGAAAACATACATAATGATAAGACTTTTATATGAAATCATATGTTGAGAATAAAATACAATATTATTAAAAATTCATTTTTTTGCATTCCTCTTGTTTATCCTTGTAGTCTGTCATCAACTCTAATAAATTACATCAATATCTCCTTATTGACCACAATTTTAATTGATATTGCGTTTATTATTTCTTTACTTATGTTTTACACTCCAGACAAAAATATAGATAAGCCTTGTTGATTTGCAAATTGGAATAGTTTTTTTTTATATTTTGTATTTCCCTATTTCTGATTATTTTTCAAAACCATTACAATTTTACCTCTATCAAGAATACTAAATGCTATTTCCCCAATGCTCTCATTTTATTTCTTGTTGTTGCTCCAAAGAATAATAACAAATTATTTTATTTTTTGCTCTTTTTTTATAAGATCATAATCAAATCTTTATTACTTTTTTACAATATCACTTATTTTTGATTTATAAAAAAATAAATATAAATTATAAGTAAAGCAAAAAATATTTTCATGTTCAATAGTAGTAATAAATATATATATAAATTGGTATAAAGAAGAAAAAAAAACAAGAGATGAAATAATATTCAAAATGACTTTACTACAAAATAAATACAAGACCAACAAAAATTGAAAAGTAGAAATAATTTAGGTTGATAAAAACTTTAAAAATTACATTAGGCAAGTTTTGAGACAATTGGTGATCTACAGAATTGAAAATTTACAGAAATTGCCATAATTGCTTCTTTTTTTGTTTTTGTGGTATACATAATCTAGTATCCGCTTTAAAGCATAGATTGTGATTTAATTTAAATTTTTTGAAGTTACAATTATTGTTAGATATATATATTTTTTTAAGCTGCACAAGTTTTCATACAATAATAAATTAGAATTTGTTCGGAAATAAGAACAACCAACTCCTTTCTTCCACCAGATTTACACAGCAATGCAAACGTTCTCTAATTTAATTAAAGAACCATACTAATTATTTATACAAGCATGGACGAATCTCTAAGAGTTCTAAAGAGCTATGCACATTCAATTAGCATCCCTTGTATTAAGCTTCCATAATTCAGATAATGAAGCTATTTCTCTATCGCTCTTCTATGTAAGTTAATGTTAAGTCACGCAAATATGTGAATGTTTCTAATGCTGAGCAAATGAATAAAGAATCAAGTCTTTTGTAGGACATCAGGAGTTGGTTGGCTTTCATCAATAACTGTTTCTTTAGGGACATTATTAGTAATATTATTTGCATTATTTGCAGTAGTAGTAGTAGTGGTAGAAGATGAACAACTAGCATCGGCAATAAATAATGTATTGAAATTGGTTTTTATTTGCACCTCATCGTATTTCTTGTCAGCCTCCTCAGCAAGGAAACGTGCTTCCTTCAATTGATTCTCAAGAGCGTCCATGCGTTCTTCATCGGCAAGGGCGCGATTCTCAAGGATCTTACGAGCACTGGTGAGTGGTTCGTTTGAGCGTTGCAGATAGAAGACATCCAAGATTATAAGTGAAGTATAATGCAATTATGTGGTAACCAGATTCGTTCATTTCGGATGATGGTATATTCATCGACCACATTTGACATAGTGGTAACAGTGGTGGTTAGACATTAAGTGCCGTAGATTCACATAATCACATAAAATACAATACACACACACATATATGGGGGATACAAGTGACGGTAGTGTTGTTATTTTATGCCAAGGTGCCGTAGACATTGTTGGTAGGTAGTTGTTGTTGTTTTATCCAATAAATTGAGTTTGTCGAATTTATGGGAGAATAAGAAAAATATATATTTACTTAAAGTGTAAAACAAGCTATACATTTCCAAAGACACATTTCTGTGAACTTAATTATGATATTCCATATTTTCAGAAACCATGGAAATACTGTGTCTTTAAAAATGCATTACAATCGGCCAGCTTATCAAAACGTCTTAAAGCATAAGTTCTAATCTAATATAAATACGCCTCATGCATAATTATAATATCAGTACATTCCTTAAGACTACAATAGGAACAATATGTTCGAAATAATAATAATAGCTCGTGTTCATTCAGGCGATTTACATACAATTCATTACATAATTTGTGCTAATAACAACTTAATACTTAAAACTATATATGTATATATTTATATTGTCATATTTTAAAGGAGCAGAAATGTATTACCTTTGTAGAGAGCATTACCCAGAGATATCCTAACCTCATAATAAAAAAAAATACGAATTCCTGATAACCCTAGAACCCTAACACTGACATATGGAAGAAGTTTGTTACCTCTTCGTATTTCTTATCCGCTTCTTCTGCAATTAATTTAGCTTGGGCTAATTGGGCTTCCAAAACAGCTACTCTGTCATCTTCCATGTTTGTACGATTTTCAAGGGCCTTTCGTATCCTAATAGTTTCAAACAACATTTTTTAAATGGCATTTTTCACATGAAGTTAACAAAAACCCAAAACCTTCACCATGAAATTATCTTATAGCTATCTTAATTTTTTTTTTTTCATAAAATCATAAATAAAATACAAAAATATTCAATACAGTTCGCATTGAAACTTGATATACTAACCGTTCACTTTCATCGGCAGCTTGGGAAGCTTCAGAGAGCTTAGCTGTAGCGGAACCCAAACGTTCTTCGGAACGTTCCAAGTCTTCTTCGAGCAATTGGATACGACGGTTCAAAGCAGCAACTTCAGATTCAGCCTAGAAATTAAGGTTTTCAGGAAATATAATTTATAGATTTATATAATAAAAATTATGGTAACTTATAACTAAACTTATACATATACAACTCAAAGATATGCTCCAAAAATGTATCTATCCTAAATAAACTATGTCCCTAGGAAGCCCAACGTATATTAAAAAACAGAGCCCTATAGGTATATGCTCTCCACACAAAACCATAAAAAAATGTAATCTTTCTCCTTGGCGTTTGTAAAAATGACGCCGGTTTAACTTCCTTCTCCAGTTGTGGCTCATTCTTTCTTGGGAAAACTGTAAAAAAAACATGTAAAAGAAAGCTCTTCTTTTCCATTCCTCTTGAAAGTATGCAAAACAATCATTATACTTGTGAACATACGATAATTGATTCATCGAATACATGTTGAGATATAACATAAGGAAGCTATGACGACAGTTAATAATAATTTTAAATTTGAGTTGGCGATACAACCCGCATAAAATTTAAATCTATACGATATTTGTTCATTAGTTGAATCCTTTGATTTCCCTATTTCATTGTTTCTCATTCTCTTTTCTTTTTTGTGGCTCAACTATGCGGCCTATTTAAGCGCTAACAGAGCATTGCGTCATCGTTATAACTATCATATATTTGTGTGCTTGTTTGTTCGCTCATACTTTGTGAGATAGAAACAAATGTACATGTACTAAGAATGAATACATTTGAAACAGCTCATAGCTCGGCCGGCCAAAGGCAGCGAACATAGCACTCGGTCATCGCTTCTCTTCTACACACTCAAAACAACGTTGCCATGGGGTAAATTTTGGGCCTTTACAGTTGTTCGTCCGTGAAAGAAATGTGCAAACAAATCAACAGAGCTTTTTTACTTATTCATTTCATCTACACACTATGGATGGCTACGTCATGTGCTCTTTTTGTTTTACTCGGACAAATTGTTTGTTCAATGAAGCACTGGGACTATAACCGATTCTTATTTGATTGGTATTCAGTAATATCAATTGTAGACAATGTTAGCTGAGGTTTATTTAATCCCCAGCGCTTTGCGAAAAAATTCAAATGTTTAAAACTTTCCCAAACTGAGTCGAAAGTAACATAATGGGAGCGACTCTTTTTAGTTTGTTGTTTTTCATTAATTTTGTGGTTTTCATTTGTAGACTATGACAACGTAAGGTAATTTAATTCAATGAGTAAAAATATATTAGAACTAATTGTGGTGTTGCTCTCGCTTTCAATCTCATTTGTTCCGTAACAGTAAACTGCATTTTATTATCAATGAAATTAGTGGGGGTAAAGCATCGTAAAATTAACATTGAAACTATATTGAAGGAATATCCATAGTATTTTTGAATCCTTGTCTATAAGCATAGCTTAAGTTTTAGCCACGCTGAATTCGTTTGCTAATTAAAATACATACGAAAGGAAGCTTTGCAAAAATCGGTGCTATTCTATGCGTAATAGAAACATTATCATGTCAATCAAAGAAAAAGTGCCTAAATTGAAAGATTGCCGAACTATATTGAATTCGAAAATTATCTTGAATTTCTTTTTTCTTAATTGACTTAAGAAGTATTTGGAGACGAAAAAAAATTTAAAGATATGGTGTATTCTTAACTACGAAAATGTCCATTGTCAAGTACATTAGACAACAAATTTGTTTTGGATTCGTTGTCCGTTAGCAGTCTTTAAAATATATGTAAAAACATACAAAAACATATGAAATTTGTTTTGTACTTTCCCGCGAAAAGATACTACAAGATGAGAAAACGATTGTCAAAATATTTAGAACGACGTACACACCATAAATTACATCGGCATTAAGTGATTTTCTAAATAAAATGCAAATTCACCCAAGATGTAATTAACTAACATTACTTGTGAAAGTAGTATAAATATCTATTACTAATAGAGAAGCATTTGATAAAATTTTGTGCGTTTGAAGGGTAACTATTCAATTCAGGTTTCAAAAAAGTTCAAAAACTAGGAAGAAATGAGGTTTGGTCAATCAAAACATGTTTATATAAAAATTTTTATGAAAATCCCAATACCAGAGGTCCGATTTTCATGAAAGAAAAACAGCTGAGAGAATCGCAACGTTGTTACGTTACAATATCCGCCACACGTTGAAAAATCCGACACAAAAAGAGAGTATTTAGTTCTCTTCAGCATTGTTTAGTCTTTTTGAAACTCTTGATTAAACTTGAAATGTTTCATATACAGTTATCTCTTTCTTTCCATTTTCCCTACGATAAGGCAAAATAAAAGTGGTTAATAAAATACTAACAAACTGTGCGGCCGTAATTATTTCTTCTTTAATAAAAAATCTTAAATAGTCTGTAGCCTCTCCTATCAAATTTTTGGAGCAGTTTAATAATTTTTTTTTCAAGTGGGGCTTGATTTTGAAAACTTACTTCTTCACGTCTAACCACTTCTAGTTGTAAACGCTTGTGGAATTCCTCACATTCATCTTTATATTTTTCCATTTCTTCTTTGGTCTGACGCATTTTCTTCTTAAGCACATCCAATAAAGTGCCTTGTGGAATGCTGGTCGTCATTTTTGTTGTGTTTACTTTTGTTGAATTTTACAAGAAGGCGAAATAATACTTTTTGAATTGGACGCAAATTAGTTGTTTTAGAAGCACCTTCAAAAGATATTGCTTGATTTTATTACTTTTCTTTCTCTAGAAGAAATTTTACTTTAAGCTGCTCAAGAAGACAGACTGAGACAACGAATGGATATTTATTTTCAAACGGCCACCGGTTTATGTGCTTCTTCTTTTTCACTTTTTTCCAATAGCTATTTGTGGCTGTAGTACTTCTTTTTAATTTTCTCACTTTTTCTATTGTCGCAAATCTTTGTAATGTATAATTATTAACACGATTTGTAGATAATAAACACTTGTATTACAGAAAAATGTAAATTTTTTCTTCTATTAATGCCCACTAACACGACAAATACACAACAAAACGAAGCCTACGTCTCGAACTCTCGAACTTTTTGCAGCGAATGAGCTCATATTTGTCATATTACGTTGACAAAAACCAAACCTCGCCTAGATTTGTTGAAAATCCTCTCCCTACCTAAAAACGTACGAGTAAAAGAGATAACACAACAACCACATAATCAAATTTATGCAATAATCTCAGTGAGATTGAGAGAGACAGATAGAGCGTTGTTAAAATTATATGCTTTGTCTCCTTAAGAGAGCAGAGGTAAGCGTTGTCTACACTCTTAGTTTAATGGCAGTAACTCTTATTCTTATTGGAACTGACATTTTTGTTTGCCGATAAGATAGGGATTTTTAAAAGTTGTTTGAAAGATTAAAAATATAGAATACGGTTGGAAATGAACTCATTTCTATACAAAATAAAATTTTAATCACAAAAGAAATTTGTTGCCTATAACCAAAATTGGTAGGGTCCGAATCAATTATATATTCGACTTTGGAATGCGAACAATGTATGTATACATGAATGCCAATTTTGACCACTTAACGGGAAATTACATTATCCTGAAGATTCAAACAACATGTCACGATTTAATATCCCCTGCCTAATGATGAGATTAGCAACAAGTAATGTGGCAATTCAACTTCAAATCCTTGGCGGTTTAGAATCGTCTGCATATTTTGCTTGAATTTCTCAGTCAAAACAAACTGCCATATCCATTATATTCTATACCTGTGTATTCTTTCCAAGATACATATGCCAAAATGACTAATCGAACTCGATACAACGTGAGTTGTTTATCTTATGGTGCGAAAAAATATTCGCAGATCATTGATGGAATATAAATAGACATTGACTAGTATTTCCAAACAAAAATCGTACATTACGTTATCAACCAATGTAGTTTTGGTATTTTTCCTTAAACAATTCTATAAATCATAACTATTTTGCCATTTTAAGTTTTTTTGTTTTACATACATGTGTGTATGAGCTGAGTAGATATTGTCCATTACACTTGACTGGTAATGAAAAGAAATTAAAAGTGAGCACGAAAGATAGATAGACACACATTTTTTAAATTGCAACTAAATATGGTTACCAAACGTCATGACGGAAGGTCGTTGGACGTTGACAGTACAATTTATGTGGCGACATAGAAATCCAAAACACGTTTGTTTTTCTTCTCCTATAATTGTGACATTGTCGAAAATCACTTGCAATTTTTATATCCATAAAAGGCATATAACATAGAAAATAATTAATGACCATTGAAAATAAACGAACAATTTTATTCTCAATTAAACAAAACAAAAAAGAGAACTGGTAAATCTGAATCTCAATATATGGATTATCTAAAAATTGACCGTGATTGCGTAATTTTCCTCAGTTGCACCAATGTTTATTCATTAAAAAAGATAATTGATAATTAAATGCCTTTCCCGTACCATTAGAAAATTTATGGAAAAGAGAGCATGAAGATAGAAAACATGCTAGCGCATCAATGCTCTTGTACTCTTGTCATGGGAAGGTCGTTTCAACGGCTCACTTCGAAGACGATCAGTTCTCTTCGAAGAAAATACCAAAGAATTTTTCTCTAAAGTGGGTCATTGTACAAATAATAAATGTGTAAAACGAGTTCAAAGACAAAAGGCACTTCTAGACATTAGCGAAATAGCCAAGACTGAAAGTGTGAATTGAGAATATCCAAAGAGAAATTTCATTTTGCACATATTTTGGAGCACATTAGAAATTGTGCTCGCTTAAGAAGAGTGATTTGGTTTAGTTGCTTTGGCGGCTAATTCTCCAGATGATACATAAGTATGTATGTATAAAACAATGAAAGGTTTTGTTAACTTTGCATTTTACTGCTCTTCATAATACAATAATGGAATATTTATATGTGGAGCAAATAGAGAAAATTCTTTCAAATACTACGTAATCACTTGATATACTCACAAATGTATGTGTTTGCCAGTATACATCAATTAAAAAGTTCGTTCGATGGAAACAGAATATCAATGAAATGGAATAGTTCAACCCTAGTTGTGGTATAACTAAATTCTTTTATGGCAATATTCTTAGTAAAAATGTATCTAATTTACCCATAGTACCCATATCCTTACTATCAAAAAGGATATTTTGATTGTTTGCATACTTTCGTTTCGGAAATTCAAAGGCGTAGCTATCAAACTGTTAATATGAGAAAAAACAATATTAGTTGGTTAATTCACCATTATTTTATACAAAGTTTTGTAAGCTAAATCCAAACGGCATAAAAACTTCGTATAAAATAGATTCGAATCTTAATTTCATTAATTACCCTTTTGAGCTGTGTATTCATGATGTTATGCAACTCATTGCGAATAATGTTAAATTTCATCATGGTATCTGAACTGAATATGGAACGCCCAAATGCAAGACCGGGGTAATCTGCACATCGATTTTTATTCCTTCTAGCTTCACGTTCGGCAACTATTTCGGCTGCCTCACTTGTACATCTAAGATTCGCCCATTCGGCAGATTGGACATCATCATCATCAATGGCTATTCCCTCGTCAGTGGCAGAAGCCACATCGCTAATTGATGTGGCAGCGGTGACTTCTCCGGTAGAGTCAAGGCAAGCAGAGGCACGTTTTGTTTTATCTTTCTTCGATCTTTTTGACTTCTTTTCTTTGCTTGCATCGCTAGAATTTTTGTCTGCTTTATCGCGTTTTGTTTTGGACTTTTTCTCTTTCAATGGTTGTATTGTGGAAGATGAAGCTGAGGTAGATGTCTGGGCCATACCTTCGTCCAACATACTGCTATCATCGGTGGGTGTCGGGCTATTGCTTCCCATTGATGTTGTGACGGAATCGGTCAAGGGCAAGTTTAGTGATGCTTTTATACGTTGAGCCATTTCAGGGTCATCTTCGGGCTCATCTGGATAGTTGACTAAACTACTATCATCGAACTGGCCCTCAACATCGGCTAGGGCCGGAAGTTGTGATGCACATTCAGTTTCATTACTTTTGTATAGAGCTGCTAAGATTTCCTGAACATTGGGCGGCACGTTTGGTCTTCTGGTGCCAGAAAAGCGAGGATGGTGTTGATGGCCACGTCTCTTCAATGAGGACGGAGTTAAAGAAGATGCATATGAGGAAGACATGCTGCTATTATTACTAATTGTTGACCGGGCATCATCTTCGCTGGGCGCAGCAGTTGATGCTGTGGTCATGGAGGAGGAGGACATCATGTCACTCCAACTCCAGTCGCTATCGCTTAGACCGTCTTGATTATCCTCGTTATTATGTTCTCGGCTGTCAGAAGAATCACTATCAAGTAAAAATTCTTTCTCAATGGAATTGTACCACGCTTTCAAAGCTGCATTCTCATCTTCGTCACAATAGTAAAGTAATTTATCCAACAGGTCTAATTGTTCTTCAATAGAACCCCAACGTGAAGATATTACAGAAACCGAATCCTCGTTTATGCAATTGTTAAATTTATTTGGTCCAGCACTTTTCAATTTTGCAGCTCTACCTTTTATTTGAATAGTACTGGTACAATTTTTGGGAAACTTATTATTATTTTTATTATTGCAGTGAATATCTTTTGTATTTTTGCTACTCTTCAATTTTTGTGTTCCCGTTCCCTTCTTTAATGACAGCTGTTTCGTTTGACAATTGGATGGTGCTGTATTTTTCGATACTGAATGTGTACTCGGTAAAGAGGGAGTATTGCCAGATTTTCCTATTTGCTGTTTATCAATGCCACAACTGGTCAATAGATGGCGATGTGCTCGTTTAATTTGTTGTTGTAATTTTGACCGTTTTTTATTATACTGTTGTTGTTGCTGCGGATGCACCGATTTGACCGATTTTTTGAGATCTCTATGCAACGGCTGTTGATGGTATGTAGTGGAATTCGCTTTGCTCTCTTGCTTCCGTAATGGTAAGCGTACTTTCTCACTATTCACTTCTGTCTTGCGGCTACTTGGCCAATTTTTATTTTGTATTGCAGTTCTCGATTTTGTATGTGTTGCTGCATTAGTGTTTTTTGAGCAGCTACTGCTGTTTGTATTTGCATTTGTCTTTGGTAATTGTTTTTTTCCATATGATACAATTTGCCATTTATTGATTGTTGATTCACCCAATATTTTCTCCACCATATTAATTTAACTTTGTACTACTTGCGCAGGTTTATTTTGTTTTTTTTTCGGCCGTTTTCTTTTGGCAATATTTAAAACATTTTATTTTGAGATTACACCTAGAATGTGCTCTAGATTCTTATTGAATTCTCTAAGCAATGTCAAGCTAGATTTTGGCAAGATTTCAAAAGTATTTATAAACTATTTCATTGGGATGATGATGCACTCTCCATTCTCAAAAAGAGCTCTAAGAGTAATAGATTAATAGTTCTTTTTATCACAATTTACGAGATTGTACGGAAACGGAAAATTTGAATTTTTTTAATATATGTATGTATTATTGGTTGATGGGTTATTCTGTCCGATGAAATGGAATTTTATTAATAAACCGCATGTATATGTGACGATGACGTTTCTCCAATACGTTTGTTTATCTTGATGATTCAATGTGAACATACATATAATGTTTGCATTGGTGTCCCGAATATACGTGCTTTATATCCGTCAGTTTAAGGACATTATTTTTTATTAATAAAAAATACGTCTTAATTGAATAATGGAAGAAGTTTGGAGAATTTTTGAAGGAAAACTTGTTGTTTTATTTTTGTTATAAAATAAAAGCAAGTTTTTTTCTATTTTCTGTTGATTAGTTTGTGGCAGACTGTCGTTAGTACATCATCCAAATACACGCGGTTAAGTTGATTTTCTATTGCGTATATTTTTTCATTTTATAACATTTTGCGCACTTTTCACTTTTCTATATTATTTATATTTCTAGACTGGTTGCTTATTATGTGTTCATTCATTAGTTGGGCTGTTGGTTGTGTTTGCTTTTTTGTTGTAAATGTTGTAAAATGTTTAATTATATTTAAAATATTTTCTGCTTTCCGGCTTTCATCAAAACATACAGCTCATCATTAAAGTTTTCATCATCGTCACCGTTGAGTAGTTTACGTCAAAACGAACAAACCGTGGTCAATTATTTTATATTTTTTAAAAATTTTACAGCAAAAATCATGGCAGCATTTCTAAGTACATTCATTCGATGTGTATTATTTCATTTAAATTATTTTTTTGTATTGAAATGTGTTGTATGATAGTAGAATTTGTGGCTTGATCCCTCCTCTGCCAATATATTCGTACTGCTGTATATGCTGCGCTGTCGTGTTGTGCTAGGTGGTGCGCGCTCCCTCAAACAAAATTCTACCGATCCAAGCAATAGAAATTCTACCGCATATTTTTTACTTAGTTAGCCGCTCCCGAACAATAGTGCGTTAGATAGAGTGAGCGAAAGCAAAGAGAAGAAAATAACAATTTCCTCGTAAGTGCGCTCTAATTAGCAATCTTCAACGGTTTATTATACAACCCACACCAACACCCACCCACAATCGCATACAACTACAGATTTTACTATTGGGTAAGGGTGTGTGTGTGAGTGTGTTATGTTTATAATTATTACTCATAACCCCACAGATATTTTCTGGAGTGAAATAAGTAAATGCTGAACGTGTGCGAATGTGTATGGCATTGATCATCGCATATAGATACACAAAAATATGTATGCATAATATATACTACATAATCGACTAGCACTTTGCAATGTTTTCGTTGAAAATTTGGAATTTATCCAGTATTTTCAATCAATCGTAAGGTAAATGTCTGCATCTCAAGGTCCCCACCAACACCCACTCATTGGAGATGAACTCCTTATGATATTTGATATTTGAAATCATATTTCTCATTTTTAGTCTACCCTAACCTCATACACCGTATTTGGCCACAAAGAGAAAATGGTCGTCACAATTACTTCTCTTTCGAAATTCCTATGTCATGTATTTGTAATTTAAAAATAGCAATATTTGAATTTTTCTAGCGTTGGCAACGCTCGTGTCGATGAGATGCCACATTTGCAAATCATCGCCGTTATTTTTCTGTGTTTGCGTCAGTAATGTCAATGCAATCTATTTTTTGTATTTCAACGTCGTTCTTTTAGGAGTGCTTATCTTTGAGTTGTTTGAGATATAAACTTAATACATAAAACTAAATGCACTTAAATATTTCTATAGAAAACACGTGTACCAACAAAAAATAAGGTATACGAATGCTTTGTTTTGTTTAAATGTTTTCTAATTTCTAAGACCATACAATGATATAAGAAACTATCAACTACAAGCAAAATTATCAACAGTTGAAAACTGAAAGAGCCAAATAATAAAATAATGTAATGTAACAGAATAGTATACATATGTATTGTTTTTTTTTTTTTGCTTTTTCGAATTGAATTATTTTAATATGTATCATTCTAAATAGATTGATGATTTGTCTATTAACATGTCAATAAACCGAAAAAATTAGTAGAACGAATATGAAATATTATTAGTATGGTGCAATATCGTTGTGGTGAATATATTAACACTATAAAAATTAAACGATTAATTTAATTTGAAATTTAAAAATGTCGATATTAATTCACAATGCAAAACAAACTAAAATCTGCTAATTAATACATTGAATAAATAAGAATGTATTGCAATTTACAATAAAATGAAATATCCACCGTCTAGGTATATAAAGATATTTGATCGATAAAATGGGAGTGCGAAGATGAAATAGGCTCCATATGGGCGGATCTCCAAATTTAACTCAATAACAAAAATACCGTATTTATTATCACTTCCATAATCATTCACAAACATAAAGTACATCGTGAATATCGCCTGATAAGTGGGACTTTTCTTCCTCGTACCGATAGTTTAGCCAAATCATTATTGCAGACAATAAATCCGTCCCTATATAATAAAATTCCAACAAAGGTTTCAATACCGCTCAAATCATGGCGCAAACACATTTTATGGAAAAGCATTTATGTATGTAGGCGTTTTGTTGAGAGTTGCGATTTCTACTGGAGCATTTGTACTACTGGGAGTAAAATATTCAATGTAGAAGAACTTTTGATATCCTCATATTCTCAGTATGACACTATATTCCCAAATGATTTCTTAAGCGGCTACTACACACCTGCAGACGAGCAGACTTTAACTGTTTCTAAGTTTCTTTCATATGTATTCTCATAATATATCCTACAAACAATTTCTTACTTTGTAATATTATTTGGCTTTAACTTTCAATCGGTCGTTCTAATTATATTGTATGGTCTTAAATTTTTATAATTTAAAAGAAGAAATTAATTGAATTTTAACTTACATTTTGCAATGACTTGTTCTTTTCTTCGAGTTTGCCAGTGACCAAAGTCAAAGCTTCTTGTGTCTGATCCAATTCGTTTTCAACAGTCTGGATTTTCTTTTGCAACTGGCGAGCTTCTTCCTCGGCCTATATAAAAGACAATATACAAATTGTCGAAAATATAATACATTGGCCAACTTGAGTGGATTCAATGATAAAATTTAATTAAATATAGCTTACCTTTTCGGCGCGAGTGTTAGCATCGCGAGCTTCTTGTTCGCAAGTAGCAGCACGTTCCAAGGCTGCGTCCTTGTCGATTTTCATTCCTTGCATCTTCTTCTTGATGGCATCCATGGTTGATGTTTGTTGTGTTTACGTTTACTCGAGAAGAACTGTAGATTAAAATGTTTGAGAAAGGATTAGTAATTGTTATGGTTCAGGAATAAGATTAATAAAGGAACAACACAATATTTATGCATGTAAGGCATAACAGCAAACAAAATATTTGCTGATCGCATTTAGGAGCTTTTACTGATATTAAAGTGCAGGAACATACATAAAACTATTTTTTGGGTTTTAAACATGCTTTGGGTAACATTTTGAAACCCAAAAGTTTTACAATATGTTATTTGCTGTAACCGGAGGTATACATCTATTAGCAGACTTTTTTCATATGAGTGAACAAATCGGCTTTTTGAATAAGGGTAAGGGTATGGCACTAGGCAAATATTGGAACAAAATGAGCGTCAAACTTTTTACCAAGAAAATTTTCGAAATACTTGGATAAGGTTTTCGAAAAAATCTCCTATCATTATGTTAAATATCCAACATGAGCTGAAAATGCTAGCTTGGTTTGACTGTGGTTAAGATTTCTGTCAAAAAATTGCCCAGTTGACGTACCGTAACAAATCCATTGTAATATGCTTGGATTAACATTAACCTTCCAAATACATTAGAAGGCTGGAAGTCAATATATATGTATATTTGGTTTTTGAAAATACTTAGGGTACCATTTTAATTGCACCCAAAGAAATTTGTTAGTAGATAAAACAGAAGAGTGTTCTATAACAACAAAACGCCTGCTGAAAAATTGAATAAAGACAGTAGTAGTGATGGCAAATATTAAAAGCAGCACAAATTATTTGAACGAAGGAACGATTTGATGGAACTAGTTCCAATGTTTCTCTAAGTGGTTTTACGTAATGTGAAATGACGTTCGGGGTTTTATGTTTAGCTAAATCGGGCAAATCGGGCAGAACTCATTGATAAGAGAGAAGTTCAATACTTGTGGTATAAGTACGTCTAAAATAACAGTCATTATACACTCAAAAAAAAATTAACTCCTATTTCACTAAAGCCAGTTTAACTATATTTTAGTTCATGAAATTATTATGTTTGGAAAAAGTTTCCTTTACTCTAATAATTGTTTGCGTACGTTAGTTAAATGAACTAAAAACCGGGAAAAAATTATACAGAAATTAAGCATGAAGATTTACTAAAATCGTATTTCTCACAGAATAGTTGATTATTTCTTTATTTTTAAATTTTTACTACAAAGGAGTCCATCATGAACTTTGTATGTCACTAAAGACATTCTTTTTACTGGATGACGAATGTGAAAATTATTGAGTTCGCGAACGGAGCTAATAACTATTTTAATGTTAGTCAGTATCTGTTATAATATTGACGAATATTTACTATATTGGCTTCTAAATTATCTACACCTAAAGAAATTTGTTAGTTGGTGACAACAAAAATATCTGTGGTAACAACAGAAAGTTTGCTGAAATAACAAACATTGTGTGCTATTTTGTTAAACTCGATTACGCTTAAACATGTCTTAGCTGTCTTGGCTATCCAAACTCAATAAAAACAATGTAATGTAAAACTGAATTTTTCTCAAATGAAGGTATAGCAAAAAACAAAATCTTTGCTTATCGCATTTAGAAGCTTTTAAGGATATTATAGGGCTGGAATATATATTTTTGGTACTTTGGGTAACATTTTAGAACCTAAAAATTTTACGAATTGTTCTAGCGGACAACAATTCGCAATGTATAAAAGTACTCCAGAAACACACATACTGCTGTGTTATGCCATTAAATAACAGTCAAATCACAAAACACGCGAATCATTACATTGGAATCTTTTTCAGCTATAGCAAATTCTCCAATATTTTAAAACATGACAGTGAACAATGGAAATAACATAAGGTGTTTTTATTAACAACACAGAAGAGACACATTTCTACTCACTTCTATGCGAAATTTTTTGCTATCCCCCTGCATTATTGTTTTTGTTAACAAGAATGAAAAGAAAAATAAAAACGAAATTAACTCTTATTGAGATTGCTGGTAATATTATTTGGATGATTTGCTTTGGTGATATGCATAAGTTAAGTGCTTTTGAATGCTCGAACAAAGTTGTATGCCAAAAAAACGACAACGACAAATAATTAACAATTTGCACAAGTTGGCTATGCCTGATGATTTTGAAATTGAATTTAAATTCCAATCACACACAAAATCATCACCAATATCATTTTTAAGGTGTTTGTAAATCGGGAGATTTTTTTAGGTCATCGTACCTGATGTTGCCCGACTTTTGAAAGAAAGTGCTCAAAGTTACATACACCTTCGACTGTAGCTACAAATATAATTTAATTGTCATGTATGGTATGTATGTATGTGGTGAAATGATTATAGTCCGCAATAACTATCTCATATAGTAGATATAGTGGAATGGCATCAATGGTATAGGAAAATTGGAAAATATCATGGAATAACTAGGTGCTATATATTTGAGATGAGTGTATGTATTTATGCAAATGTATGTGGATGTGTATGTGTGCGTCAGACTGTGTGAATATATTTTTAGATCTATAGAATCGGCAACAGTACCATCAACATATATACACTCAAACACACACACCTACAGATTTAATCTCATCTACCCACAAATATTTAGGTAACTACATATATACACACATATACACTTATATGATCGAGCCTGAAAGCTTTCGGCAGTTCTCGATTGCTGCTGCGAGGTGTACACAATCAAGAACAATTCAGTATTTAGAAAGGAGATTCTAAAAATAACATTTTCAAGGCATCCATTTTATGGGTGCTGTGTGGTAGATTCTATATACCAAACAAAAAATTCACAATACTTCCCGAAAGCTTTGGCAAGCATACACAAAACTAAATCACAATATTTTGAGTTTTTTGCTCTATAGCTTTTCTCTTCTTCAAATGAAATTGCATAACTTTCTTGTTATTTTCAAATGGAAGCTGATATGATATACATATATAGAAAAAGCTTTTGTTGTTTTTTGTTACAGGATTTCACTACTTTAGAATTTATTACACTTGTTTCGAATAAGAAGTTGAAAATTCCACTAAGATGTTGTTTGACCCACTTTGATTTAGGTGATGGCATTGTAATTTTTGGTCTAATATTATTGTAATTGTAGACTACAATTTGTGGTTTCTTCAGAGTAACAACAATGAGCCATAGCTTAAATATGACTTAGCATTCATTTTAATTTATTTATTATTATTTTTTTGTTTGTTAATTCACATTGAAGGTTTTTGACCTCGTCGCAACTAGTTTAAGTTCTTTAACAATGCATAACCTGTGGTTTTTAATTTTTCTTTTCAATACAATAAGCGTTTATCAAATTTGTATATCATAAAATTCAAATACTGAAACGTTTTCTATAACCAATGTTGATCAAACAAACTGGTATATGGTATGTATTTCACTTAACAACACTACTACACAAAACCGTTATATATGTCAGTTATTCCAACACTTAATTTGAATTAGCAGTTATTTTTCCACACCAATCTCTCTACATGTATATGCTTATATGTTATTATCCTTTATCAGTCACAAAGTTAGTCATTGTTCTTTTTATCGAAAAAAAAAATAATAGACAGATGTTTGAAAAAAAAAATATTTTTTTTTTTAATTTTGTTCTACATTTTTACTTACAATATAAAATACTAAATATCGGAGTTATCCGCGACTTGAACGGATTGTGATGTTCAACTGAAAATTGTGTGCAAACCGTTGAGTCAACTGGCTTGTGATCTCAACGGATAGAATCAGTTGGTCAATACATGTATGCGTATCTGTAAAGGTATAAGTGTGTGTGAGAAAACGGTTTGTTTGTATGTGTTTGCAAGTTTACTTGCGGCAGAAAAAGAAAAAATATGTTCTTTTTTGTATTTTTGTTGTATCAGATGCGCAGCAGGCAGGCAAAGTGGCGCATGTTCTACATCATTGCCACTTTGCCTGCCTGTCTGTGTTAAGAAATATTTTGTTTTGTAAAAGCCAAAATGGACTTCCAAATGTTCCAAACAAAGGCATTGTTGCAATTGTTAGAAACTTAAACATTAACGACGGTGTTTATGTGGCTGGATGTTGTCGTTGAGATATTAGGCCTATATTCTTCCATCTTCACCTCATCCATAGCCACCCACTTTGAATGGGGTGGAGACATTTCTTCATACAGCTTCAGTGCATTTTTATGCTTTGGTTTCTTCTATTTTATTTCCTTATACATTTTATATCTTTTTTTATCTTCTAGATATGTGTTCCCGTGCTTCTCGCTCTCTAATCTAATTGCATCTCATCTTACCTGATGTTGTCGTTTTGTCAATGTATTAGAATATGTTATTGTAGTAGTTTCCAATGTGAATGTATAGGTTTTCTACTCTCGCATGTAGGAAATATCATTGCAAGTCTTTTTCGAAGATTTCCCTTTATTTTTCGAATGTGTTCTCTCTACGCTCTGAGTACCGTTATGCCTGTATTTTATATTTTTGTTTTGGAACATATATCTAAACAATTTTAGAGAATTATAATATTGCAAAATATATATTCAAGTCTCTATTCATATGGCATTTCTTAATAAAAAACAACTACACCAACTCGTTCAGAAAATAAATTCGTAGCAATTTGCTTATTCTTGAAAAATTATTTGAACTTTTGCCTATTCAATCTATTTTTAAATTTCGATTGCTAATAAGAAAATAATACAGATAAATTAACAAGATTTATTTTCTGCTGGAAAAATCCAATCATAAAATTAAAAAATGTATAAGATTTTTGTTTTGTTCGACTTTTTAGTTACAAAATACAAATTCAACATTTTTTTAAGATTTAGTAAAATTTAATTTTTTTAATGTATAACTATATTCTATTAATAATTTTGGTATAAAATAGTCTGTAAAATTAATACGTAAATTAAATTTTATACTATACTATTCGGCAAAATAATCTCTGATTTCGGCTAGGAGAAAATATAATATATTATAATTTTAATATATACTCTTTTTAAACAATCGTATAAATATTTTCGCTTGTTTAACGATATATTAAAATTTTTGATTTCAGATTATTTACAAAACCATGTATTGTATATGTTTCCAAATACGAAACATAGAAAAGGCAGCAAATAATATCAGTCGGTGTTTAAAACGTTACAAGTTTTGGAAAATTGGTACCGCAAACATTCTTTTTTTGTTTTTTTTTTTTTGCAATAAAAAATACTTTTCATCACATTTTTTTTTGGTTTATACCAAGCACTGTTCTTTTCTGGCTTTATGGACTATTCTTCTTTCGAAATGTTGCGAAATTTTTTGAAATAGCTGTCAAATTACATTATTTCCATTTCGTTTGTACCGACTAGAGTGGTTTGTTTTCTTTAATTAAAATTTCTTTACATCGACTTGTGTGTGCACAATAATATGGTAGCTCCTTTTGACTGTATGGGTTTTTTGCGTTGTTGGTTATGGCGATAATTGTCTATTATGTTAATGACAATGTGCTTACTTACAAACTCTATGGTCAGCGGATTCATTTGAAAAACTTCTAAAATTGAATAATTTCTTCCACATTGTATTACAGAAAAAAGTGCTGAGAGCAAAATAAACCACGTGGAAGTGAGATTGTTGTGAGGGAAGATGCAACTAGAGAAAAATTAAAAAAAAATCTGGTTAGTCTTTATTAAATTGTTTTCACATTCTGAAAAGTGTCAACGCTTATCACAAAAAGTCTATATTGTTGTTCCAAACAAATTTCCTTACAGCGATAAGCAAATGGTAAAATGGGATGATTGTGTGTCCATTTTTTGGTTTTGGAAAGAAAGAATTATTGTTTTTTCTTGTACACCTATTCAAAAAATGTATAGTTTTCAATATTATTAATTTTTATACCCTCCACCATAGGATGGGGGGTATATTAACTTTGTCATTCCGTTTGTAACACATCGAAATATTGCTCTAAGACCCCATAAAGTATATATATTCTGGGTCGTGGTGAAATTCTGAGTCGATCTGAGCATGTCCGTCCGTCCGTCCGTCCGTCCGTCCGTCTGTTGAAATCACGCTAACTTCCGAACGAAACAAGCTATCGACTTGAAACTTGGCACAAGTAGTTGTTATTGATGTAGGTCGGATGGTATTGAAAATGGGCATTATCGGTCCACTTTTACGTATAGCCCCCATATAAACGGACCCCCAAATTTAGCTTGCGAGGCCTCTAAGAGAAGCAAATTTCATCCGATCCGGCTGAAATTTGGTACATGGTGTTAGTGTATGGTCTTTAACAACCATGCAAAAATTGGTCCACATCGGTCCATAATTATATATAGCCCCCATATAAACCGATCCCCCGATTTGGCTTGCGAGGCCTCTAAGAGAAGCAAATTTCATCCGATCAGGCTGAAATTTGGTACATAGTGTTAGTATATGGTCTCTAACAACCATGCAAAAATTGGTCCACATCGGTCCATAATTATATATAGCCCCCATATAAACCGATCCCCCGATTTGGCTTGCGAGGCCTTTAAGAGAAGCAAATTTCATCCGATCCGGCTGAAATTTGGTACATGGTATTAGTATATGGTCTCTAACAACCATGCAAAAATTGCTCTACATCGTTCCATAATTACATATAGCCCCCATATAAACCGATCACCAGATTTGACCTCCGGAGCCTCTTGGAAGACCAAAATTCATCTGATTCAGTTGAAATTTGGTACGTGGTGTTAATATATGGCCTCAAACTCCCATGTAAAAATTGGTCGGTATCGGTCCATAATTATATATAGGCCCCATATAAATCGATCCCCAGATTTGACCTCCAGAACCCCTTGGAAGAGCAAAATTCTTCCCATTCGGTTGAAATTTGGTACGTGATGTTAGTATATGGTATCCAACAACCATGCAGGAATTGGTTCCTATCAGCCCATAATGATATATAGCTCCCATATAAACCGATCCCCAGATTTCACCTCCGGTGCCTTTTGGAGAAGCAAAATTCATCCGATCTGCTTGAAATTTGGTACGTGGTGATCGTATATGATATTTAACAACCATGCCAAAAGTGGTCCATATCAGTCCATAATCATATATAGCCCCATATAAACCGATCCCGAGATTTGGTTTTGGAGCCTCTTGGAGGAGCAAATTTCATCCGAGGGAGTTGAAATTTGGTACATTGTGCTAATATATGGTCGTTAAAAACCATACGTAACTAGGTCCATATCGGTCTATATTTATATATATCCCTCAGATAAATCGATTTCCAATCACACAAAAATTGGTCCATATCAAGTTCATCAATCTATATATCCCCCATATAAGCGGCCCCCATATTTCAATTCTGGCTCTCTACACGCTCACAAAAAATCGCTTCTGTAACATATACTCCCAAACATATTTTGCTTCAAGCATATACATTTTTGGCTATTGCCCAAAAATTTATATGTTTGATCTCTTCCAATATATAATATGTTTGAAAGCATATTGGTCTAAACAATATATGTTTGGGTAGTCAATTTCCAAACATTTTGTATTTTTGCATCCAAATTCAATAATGTTGTCTTCCAAAAAACAATATGTTATTATGTGAACATATAATGTGTTTGGAAGCATTTTGCACCCAAAAATATTATATGCTTAAAAAAATTCTCCCAAACAATATTGTGCTCAAAATTTTATTTATTTATTTATATATTTACAATCATAATGAATTATGAAAATAAACAGGTAATATAGGTGCTAACAACATAGGTTTTCGACCTGAATGCTCAAAATTTTGTTTCTGCCCAATTGTATATTCCCCGACATCTTTCTCACTTCCACGAGATTTTTTAGTTCTTAAGGTGAGTACTATGTTCGGGTTTTTCACCAAAACACTAAACTAAAAGTACAAAAATATATATGAAGACGATTATATTTTGATCAAGTTTTACCAAATAATGGAAGGAAAAGATCCAAGGAGTTGATTGCAAATAATTTTATATTTCTATATTAACTAATTAAAAAAAAGTAACCGTGAAAACAAGCTGGTTTTCAGCTTGAAAACTGAACATAGTACTCAGCTTTAGCACCTTTTTCTGTAATACAAACATTGTAGAAGAAATTATTCAATTTTATGATTTTTTATTTTTTATTTTAATTTTACCTTTTGCCGGACGGGGATTCGAACAGCGGACCACACAGTTTGTAAGGATCAAAGAAGTAGCTGATCAATTGCCCAAGGAAAAATAAAATGTTAATTTTGTAATAACAAGCAACAACCACCAACTTAATTCAATATCGCTCCCTGTTAAATAGCGCTCCAATCTACTAAACACATATATGTTTATAGGCTATTTCTAAATTAATATATGTTTGCATTCAAGCATATTATATTTACAAACATTTTATGTCCCAAACATAATATGTTCTAACATATTAACATATATGTCCCAAACATGTTATGCTAGTTTATGAACATTATATGCTTGCACTCAAAAATATTGTGTTTAAAAATTTGTGTTCCAAACATATAATGTTTATAGCCAAACATATGAAAAACAGTCTTTTTCAACCGTGTACGTACGTTGCAAAAGTCCATGTCGATTCGTAATTATTTGTAGACTTACCTATACATAAGTTTTTATACCCTCCATCATAGGATGGGGGTATATTAACTTTGTCATTCCGTTTGTAACACATCGAAATATTGCGCTAAGACCCCATAAAGTATATATATTCTGGGTCGTGGTGAAATTCTGAGTCGATCTAAGCATGTCCGTCCGTCTGTTGAAATCACGCAAACTTCCGAACGAAACAAGCTATCGACTTGAAACTTGGCACAAGTAGTTGTTATCGATGTAGGTCGGATGGTATTGAAAATGGGCCATATCGGTCCACTTTTACGTATAGCCCCCATATAAAGGGACCCTCAGATTTGGCTTGTGGAGCCTCTAACAGAAGCATATTTCATCCGATCCGGCTGAAATTTGGTACATGGTGTTGGTATATGGTCTCTAACAATCATGCAATAATTGGTCCACATCGGTCCTTAATTATATATGGCGCCCATATAAACCGATCCCCAGATTTGGGTTGCGGAGCCTCAAAGAGAAGCAACTTTCATCCGATCCGCCTGAAATTTGGTACATGATGTTGGTATATGGTCTCTAACAACCATGCAAAAATTGGTCCACATCGGTCCATAATTATATATAGACCCCATATAAACCGATCTCCAGATTTGGCTTGCGAAGCCTCAAAGAGGAGCAAATTGTATCCGATCCGGCTGAAATTTGGTACATGGTATTGGTATATGGTCTCTAACAACCGTGCAAAAATTGGTCCACATCGGTCCTTAATTATATATGGCGCCCATATAAACCGATCCCCAGATTTGGGTTGCGGAGCCTCAAAGAGAAGCAAATTTCATCCGATCCGCCTGAAGTTTGGTACATGATATTGGTATATGGTCTCTAACAACCATGCAAAAATTGGTCCACATCGGTTCATAATTATATATAGCCCCCATATAAACCGATCCCCAGATTTGGCTTGCGAAGTCTCCAAGAGAAGCAAATTTCATTCAATCCGGTTGTAATTTGGAACATGGTGTTACTATATGATCTTTAACAACCGTGCCAGAATTGGTCCATATCGGTCCATAATTATATATAGCCCCCATATAAAACATTCTCCAGATTTGACCTCCGGAGCCTCTTGGAGGAGCACAATTCATCCAATCCGGTTCAAATTAGGCACGTGGTGTTAGTATATGGTCGCTAACAACCAAACCAAAATTGGTCCAATCACACAAAAATTGGTCCATATCGGTTCATTTCTATAGAAAATTTTGTTAAAATTTTATTTCTGTAGAAAATTTTGTCAAAATTTTATGTCCACTTTGTCAAACTGAATTATGTACGTATTGGATCGATCTTTTTTGATTTAATATATACCACCTATGGACTTACATACAATTTAGAAGATGGTGTTAGGAGGTTTTAAGATACCTTTCCATCGGCAAGCGTTACCGCAACTTAAGTAATTCGATTGTGGATGGCAGTGTTTAGATGAAGTTTCTACGCAATCCATGATGGAGGGTACATAAGCTTCGGCCTGGCCGAACTTACGGCCGTATATACTTGTTTTGTCTAATATATACCAGGTATGGACTAATGCGCTTTACAGACTATCAGTTATTACGGACGGAATGCCGGTGTTTGTAAAGAATCTTACAGTGTGTCGGATCGATACGACTTGTCGGCGATGACTAAATAATCGGTAAATGTGTTATCGATCCCATAAACATGCAGCAGTATCGATTATGCCTTCGGACTTAACTTATAATGTACACAATATATGGGATATGTTCGACACGAGCACTGTCGTCCGGAATAACTGATAGTCTGTAAAGCACATAACTCACAATTTAGAAAACGATGTTAAGAAGTTTTAAGATACCACAACCCAAGTAATTCGATTGTGGATGACAGTCTTTCGTAGAAGTTTCTACGCAATCCATGGTGGAGGGTACATAAGATTCGGCCAGGCCGAACTTACGGCCGTATACACTTGTTTAGATCTGAAAAATGAGATTTAAGAGAAAACATTTCACGTACTAACATTCATTGGTCCAAAAGTTATGATTTTATTATTTTTTCCCCTAGAAGTGTACTAACAATATAAATAGGAAAACACCATATGAAAAATCTAAAAATTCTAATGCAGACCATCAATAGCAGCATACACTCTATTTCACTAAAACCAATTTAACTTTATTTTATTATGTTTGGAGAAAGTTTCCTTTACTCTAAAAATGTTTTGCGTACGTTAGTTAAATGGACTAAAAATCGGGAAAATGGTACACAAACGAAGTATAAAGATTTACTAAATTCGTACTTCTCACAAAATAGTTCATTATTTCTTTAAATTTGTAAATTTTACTACAAATGCGCCCATCTTGAACTTCTTGTGGCACTAAAGACATTCTTGCAATTTTGAACTCCACATTCTTCCTTCAAACTACAAAGTTTTCTCTTATAAGTGACTTATTATTTACTTATTTTTGTGATATCGGCGTGATGTCAGCATTTGTAATACTGATAATTTAAAATTTTCTAAAAATAATCGAAATTTCTTAAAATTAACCAACATTTTTCTTCCTGGTGAGTTTACTGTTTTTTCAGTGTATCTGCTTAAACAAAATCTTTCTTAACTAACAAAAATTGGCGGCCTTTTTTGTATGTATGTTTTAATTCCGAAAAATAACTTTTGTACTCTAGTACCCCAGTGAATTCTCTGGTATGCTCTTCCGTATTAGAAAATAACAATCAGATTTTAATCACATTTTTACTTTATGTACTGAAATGTCGCTCTCAACTTTAGTATCTCTTTCGTATGAGTAAATAAATCAATGAGCATTAACATAGATTTTTTTTAATTGCAGGCATTGCGCCAATAAAAAAAATTTGTGGCCAAGATGTTCCAAACGGACAGATGGCACAGAGACATAGCCCCATATACAAAAAAGTTAAAGAAAACTTCAAGCCTACTTTTACCATATAAATTCATTGGATAAACTTTCAATAAATTGTTTTGCATATGAGCAATAGAAATGAACTAAAATTGCTTACTAAAATTAATAAAATTTAATTGTAACCCTTTAGCAAGCAAGATTTTGAGCAAACAGAACAGAACAAATCAGATTTTAAGTTAAAAATAAATCTCAGTTTAAGAGATACTTCAAAGCAAAACTCGTTTTCTTATTAAAAAAAGCCTACTGTTACCATATAAATTCATTCAACAAACTTTAAAAAAATTGTTTTACTTTAAATAGAAAATGTATTTCTTTACTTCAAGGAAAAATTGCCTTCAAAGACATAATACTTTAACAGAGGGACGCTAATTTCAAAGATTCGTGTCCTAAATTCCACAAGGTAGTTGCAGTTTCGTAGTTTTATAATGAAGTTAATGAAACAAACGTATTCTGCAAACGTCTGACGCTGTTTTCTTACAAAACTGGTACCATATACCAGTCTTTGGTTGAAACAAAAACGTTAAAAATGATTTTACTTAACCATGGAAAATTCTTTAAAATTAGTAGAAATTTCCTCTACCATAGTACAAAAATTAATTTATTGGAGGAAAGGCGTCATAAGGGTCAAATCATGGTCATTTTAACTACCATTTAGGAAAAACAAACTTCAAAATTTTTTTTTGTAAAATTGAGCTGACGAGTATGAAAATTTTTGAAATATGTGTAAGTAAAAATTTCGTTACATGAACGAAAAACTATCCATATCTTTGCAATTTTAAACCATTTCAGAGTGCTCTACTGTAAGTAAAAATTCTAACTATTAAAAGAGTTAAAAATAATAATTATTCAGAGATTTTTGTAAATTTGTGGAAAGTTGATCTAACTTATGTATGTACCCAGAAAAAGATGCCTTCTACACGCTCACAAAAAATCGCTTCTGTAACATATACTCCCAAACATATTTTGCTTCAAGCATATACATTTTTGGGTATTGCCCAAACATTTATATGTTTGATCTCTTCCAATATATAATATGTTTGAAAGCATATTGGTCTAACCAATATATGTTTGGGTAGTCTAAGTTCCAAACATTTTGTATTTTTGCATCCAAATTCAATAATGTTGTCTTCCAAAAAACAATATGTTATTATGTGAACATATAATATGTTTGGAAGCATTTTGCACCCAAAAATATTATATGCTTAAAAAAATTCTCCCAAACAATATTGTGCTCAAAATTTTATTTATTTATTTATATATTTACAATCATAATGAATTATGAAAATAAACAGGTAATATAGGTGCTAACAACATAGGTTTTCGACCTGAATGCTCAAAATTTTGTTTCTGCCCAATTGTATATTCCCCCACATCTTTCTCACTTCCACGAGATTTTTTAGTTCTTAGCACCTTTTTCTGTAATACAAACATTGTAGAAGAAATTATTCAATTGTATGATTTTTTTTATTTTAATTTTACCTTTTGCCGGACGGGGATTCGAACAGCGGACCACACAGTTTGTAAGGATCAAAGAAGTAGCTGATCAATTGCCCAAGGAAAAATAAAATGTTAATTTTGTAATAACAAGCAACAACCACCAACTTAATTCAATATCGCTCCCTGTTAAATAGCGCTCCAAGCTACTAAACACATATATGTTTATAGGCTATTTCTAAATTAATATATGTTTGCATCCAAGCATATTATATTTACAAACATTTTATGTCCCAAACATAATATGTTCTAACATATTAACATATATGTCCCAAACATGTTATGCTAGTTTATGAACATAATATGCTTGCACTCAAAAATATTGTGTTTAAAAATTTGTGTTCCAAACATATAATGTTTATAGCCAAACATATGAAAAACAGTATTTTTCATCCGTGCAGACTCAGTTATTCCGGACGGAATGTCGGTGTTTGTAAAAAATCTTCAGTGTGTCGGTTCGATACGACTTGTCGGCGATGACTAAATAATCGGTAAATGTGTTATCGATCCCATAAACATGCAGCAGTATCGATTATGCCTTCGGACTTAACTTATAATGTGCACAATATATGGGATATGTTCGACACGAGCACTGTCGTCCGGAATAACTGATAGTCTGTAAAGCGCATGACGCTAACCTTTTGGAAAAAAATTGGTTTATGCTTTTTTATATTTGTAGGTATTGAAATTGTAAAAGGAGGACAAAATCGTTACGCAGCAACTTATTAAAAGTGAAAGGTACAAGAAGAAGAAAAATGCGGTTTATAGTTGATAACATTACATGGAAATTGGAAATAGTGGAATAATAAACTAATATTTCAAGGCCAGTCGATGCTGTTGATTCTTAATAAATATATTTAATATATTAATAAAACATGTATTTTATAGAAGAAATAAATGCTTATATAAATAAATAAAGTGTATTTAAAAACGAAGGTAAGTAGTTCTAATTTTGAAGTAAACGGTTTACCACAAATATGTAAGATTTGTCCAAATGTATGAAAAAAGTTCAATAAAATCATTCCATATATGAATTCAGTTAAATTTTTTTCATCCTGTAGTATAGTGGTACATAAATATAGGAAAATTTTAACTAATATATGGAATGCATTCTACCTAATTTCTAAGAAAATCACATCATTCAAACAAATAAAAATGTCTTTGGCGCTATACGAATTTCAACTTTCTTCACAACGAGTTCATTTTAACTTAAAGAAGGGGTCACATTTTTCTGGGTGTGATGAACTAAATTGAAATTCAAAGCCTACACAGAAAAAAATTTCAAGAAAATTTTTCCAATTAAAATCTTAATTGAGTTTTAAAAAATATTCAATTAAAAATTTAATTGAATCAACAAAATTTTTAATTGAAATAAAAATCAATCACACAAATTAATAGTATCAAATAATTTTTTAATTGGATCAATTAATTTTTTAATTGACTGTCAATTAATTTTTTAATTGATACTATCATTTCTGTGATTGAAGACATTTCAATTAAAAAATTAATTGGATCAATTAATTTCGTGATTGATTCAGAAAAAAAAAATTTTTGTGTGTATTATAAATTACGAGTTACATTTTTTCTATATACTTTTGACTTGCCAAATGGCATGAATTAAATATTTGAAAAATAGAATTAAATACACAATTTTACTAAATTCGGAATTAGTTCATAATATTCTAAAATGAGTGAATTTTACTTAAATTGTGCCTGTGTTAACAATTTTTAACTCGAATTCTTTCTTATGACATTTTCTTAAACAGCAAAAGTAAAATTATTATTTGTAATAAAATTCCGTTAATCTAACACACAAAAAAATTTCACGAAAATTTTTCCAATTAAAATTTTAATTGAGTTTTAAAAAATATTCAATTAAAAATTTAATTGATTCAACAAATTTTTTAATTGAAAGAAAAATCAATCACAAAAATAATAGTATCAATTAATTTTTTAATTGGATCAATTAACTTTTTAATTGACCTTCAATTAATTTTTTAATTGATACTATCATTTCTGTGATTGAAGACATTTCAATTAAAAATTAATTGGATCAATTAATTTCGTGATTGAATCAGATTTTTTTTTTTTTTTTGTGAACAAAAAGTAATTAAAAAAGAAGAAAAATTTCACAAAGAAGAAACACTGTAACGAAACGAAATATTGGATAGTAAAAAATCTCTTTTGGCACACTCAAAAAAAAGTGAACTCTCTATTTCACTAAAGCCAATTTAACTTTATTATAGTTCATGGAATTATTATGTTTAGAGAAAGTTTTCTTTACTCTAATAATTTTTTGTTTACATTAGTTAAATTAACTAAACCCGAGGAAAAAAATATACTCAAATGAAGCATAAAGATTAACTAAATTTGTGTCTTCCACAAAATATTTCAGAATTTCTTTAAATTTGTAAATTTTACCAAAAATGCGTCCATCATGAACTTCGTATGTCACTAAAGACATTCTTGCAATTTTGAACTCCAAGTTTTTCCTTCAAACTACAAAATTTTCTTTAACAAGTGAAAAAACTTAGTTATGTCTAATAAATTTTCTTGAATTTGTCGAAAAATATGTACTTATTTTTACGACATCGGCGTGATACCAACGTTTGTAATACTGTTTAGTTAAAATTTTCAACAAATACTCAAAATTTTCTAAAATTAACCGAAAGATTTCTTCTTGGTGGGTTCACTGTTTTTTTCAGTGCATGAAATATTTTCTTGGAATTGGGCCAATAAGCCCAATTTTATTATATTTTTAACAACCCTCATTTTCTTCAAGCTCGGTGAGAGCAAGGTTAACTAACCAACTTTTAAACCGTACAACGGATTTATATTTAATTTTGTCTATATACTCATTGGAAATTAAATGCCCAAAATAAATGCATCATATTTTATTACCTTGTATGGGATTAAGAAAAAATGTATGACCAACATCGCAATTACTTATTCGTTTTTCGAAAATTTGTCCTATTAGTTGTTACAATTATACAAATCCATAATTCAATTCTAAAGTTTTTATAAGATTTCCAAAAAAAAAAATAATAAATTCTGTTTTAATAATTTGTTAAAATAAAGAAAAAACAATTCAATGTCTACCAAATACATTTATGAGGACAAAAAATATTTCGTAAGCTAAAAGTAAAAATATATGTTATTTCATCAGTTAATACCATATGTATTTAATTTTAGAATCTGTCTTATGAGCATATATCTGTACGTTATATACATATATACAGCAAACATATTGAATGGGAACTGTTCTAATATCATATATAAAAAACACAACGCAAACAAACGGTCATACACGTATATGTGATTAGGTAGCGAGCATTCCTTTACAAAAAAAGAACAACAAAAAAAGAAAAACAAACACCAAAAACGCCATAAAAATTCAAGTTCACTTATTCGTACATACGTATGTATGTATATATATATACAACGTATAGTTTTGTCAATTTTTCAATTAATTTTTACAAAATTATAAAAAATGGGTATTGAACCTGTTCAACAAAAGCCATACCTTTTTTGGACTTAATATCTGCATCACCATGTGAATGCAGTAAACTTGTTGAAGTGCCAATTATTTGAAATATATATGCATACGCTACAGCATTATGTACTTATAATATACTTAGGTTAGGTTAGGTTATGTGGCAGCCCGATGTATCAGGCTCACTTAGACTATTCAGTCCATTGTGATACCACAGTGGTGAACTTCTCTCTTATCACTGAGTGCTGCCCGATTCCATGTGAAGCTCAATGACAAGGGACCTCCTTTTTATAGCCGAGTCCGAACGGCGTTCCACATTCCTGTGAAACCACTTAGAGAAGCTTTGAAACCCTCACACCCAGAAAAAAGTGCCTTCGAAACTAAAGGAAAAATTTTTCATCAATATAGTATATCCATTTTATTTCCATTAAGGTAAAATTTTGTGAGAAATAATAAAATTTACTCGTTTCAGTAAAAATATCCTATACTGTAAGCAGTTAGGAATAGTTCATTAACTAGAATAAGGCATGGAATTTTACTCATACTATTTTCTTCGCTGGGTATAAGAATTTACTACTGAACAAGAAAATTTTATTCACCGATAACAAAGCATTCGTAAAAATAAACAAAACCCGAACTAAAACCAAGTTTCCTCAAAATTAGTAAAATTTCTTATAAAATGATAATTGCGACTTCCTTTATAATAGAAAGTTTTTCATACATACGAACAACACTTGGCATAGAAAAATATTTTAGTTCATTCGTACTAAGAAGTATGCAATCCAATCAAAACATAAGGAAACACACTTGTTAGAATATAGGAAATTTTCCTATATTTCTATTGTCTACCTGTAATCGATACCTGTCATCGCAATCGATGTGTTTGCGCGTGGGTGTAATCGATATGTTTGCGCGTGGGTTGTTTTTTTAGTTGGAATCGCGTTGTTGTGGTATACGGAAAGATTGTTAAAAAATAATATTGTAAAATAATATAATAAATAACAAATAAAATATATAAAATATTTATTATTTTAAATTAGTGAGAAAAATTTTCGTTTTTTGAAAATAAATCTATCAATGTTCGTGATGGTATATAAAGAAAGAAAACACCAGCAGAATAACAACCCTTTCATTTGTCTTCATTTTGGAATCTTCAATTATCAGGTAATATTCAGTGACGCTAACCTTTTGTAACAAAAATGGTTTATGATTTTTTATATTTGTAGGTATTGAAATTGTAAAAGGAGGACAAAATCGTTAGGCAGCAACTTATTAAAAGTGAAAAGTACAAGAAGAAGAAAAAGTGCGTTTTACAGTTGATAATATCACACGAAGATTGGAAACAGCGGAATAATAAACTAATATTTCAAGGAGATTCGATGCTGTTGATTCTTAATAAGTATATTCAATGTATTAATAAAACATGTCTTTTATTGAAGATAAAATTGCTCATATAAATAAATAAAATTGTATTTAAAAACGAAGGTAAGCAGTTCTAATTAAGAAGTAAAAGTTTTACCACAAATGTGTAAGATTTGTCCAAATGAATGAAAAAATTTCAATAAAATCATTCCATATATGAATTCAAATCAGTTAAATTTTTTCATTCTGTAGTATAGTGGTACATAAATATAGGAAAATGTTAACTAATATATGGAATGCATTATACCTAATTTCTACGAAAATCACATCGTTCAAACAAATAAAAATGTCTTTGGCGCTATACGAAGTTCAACTTTCTTCACAATGAGTTCATTTTAACTTAAAGAAGGGGTCACTTTTTTCTGGGTGCAGAAATGTCACCAGCATTACTGAGGTGGGATAATCCACCGCTGAAAAAGGTTTTGGTGTTCGTTCGTAGCAGGAATCGAACCCACGACCTTGTGTGTGCAAGGCGGGCATGCTAACCATTGCACAACGGTGGCTCCCATATAATATACTTGATATACACAGAAAAAAAAGTGTTTTGTAAATTTAAGGCCCATTTGAACTTTCACATAGTTCAACAAATTTACTGTAATATAGTTCATTTTTCGTAACCACAACGAAAATTAACTTAGCTAAATGAAAACTTATAAAAATTCAGTAAATGTTTTTTAGATCACTAACTACGAAATGGGAAGGATTTTTCCTAAAATAAATTTCCAACACAGTAGTTAATGCATCGTTGATTCTATTATAAAAATACATGGGCAATATACAAATCTTACTACGAAATGTGGACAATTTACCAAGAAAAAATTTTGTATGGAAAAAAATTTTTGTAGTAAAAATTAACTTAACGACATTACCGATTCGTATGATGGCTACCTACAGATTATTTCCCTTTTTATTATAAGTTGGAGTGTTTTTCCTCACATTGAAAATTTTAGATAAAGTAGAATAAAAAGTAGTTAATATAATCCTTGACGGGTGTATATCATTTTTTATAGATTCCTCATAAATTTGGTATATATGTTACCTTAAATTATAGATATAATTCCAACTAATCAATAAACGTGCTACTGGAAAATGAAGTGAGAAGAGAGTAATGAAATCATTGCATCATGTGAGGGAGTCTTTAGAGACATTTTGTGTATATGATTGTTTGTTATTGCGTCATTTATGCTGTTGTTGGTTGTTTTGATTCTAGAGACAATGGAATGTTGATTGTGTGTTGTTGGTATTTTTTGTGGTGAGATTTGTTTTCTTGCAATAGCGAGATCAGAAAGGGATCGTGTGTGTGTGGAGTTGTTTTTCTTTACGGCAGGTATGTATCTTTTATGACTATTTGTGTCTATGAGTTTTATTGCTGCATTCAGTTCTGTTGATGCATTTATGAAGTGCACACGTGGTTTTAATTTTGCAAAATTGTACTTGCGGTATTATTGGTTATTAATGAAAATACATTTATTTCGAAACATTTTAGAAACTGAGAAGTGAATGATGTGATGTTAAGAGAAATCAAAAACTCTTTTTATTGATAAAAAAAAAACAAATAACAAATTAAGGAACTGTATATTTCTGTAAATAGTTTAAAATTAGTGCGGATTTTTACATGAGTGGTAATAGGATGATCTATATTTATTCTACATCTGGATCACAGGTTGGAGATGCAACCATTGTTTTGAATCTATATTTTTTATGTTACAGCAATTCCTACAGGTGAGTACTAAGTTAGAGTTTAGCCGCTAAAATTAAAAATAAATCCCTAATAAAAGTATAAAAATTACGTCTTCAACACAAATTTAAATTTAACTTGATGGAGAATAGCCCAAACCAAGTTTTTTATAAAGATTATTTTTTATAGTGGATTACTAAAGCAAACTTATCATGAAAATTGCGATTTTAGCCTCTAAACTCGAACTTAATATCCACCTTAAATACTAAATGCTATACTGACAAGTGAAAATTATGTCTAATTTTATAATATTTTTTATTTCAAATATATTCTGGGAATAATTTCAAAAACGTCCTATTAGTCCATGGATATGATTCCAATAATGTACCAACTGGATGGATTTTTAAATGTGGTAAGTTTTTCTATAAACGGTATTTTGTTCGTTTTTAATAAAACCAAAATTCCAATTTATTAAAAATAATTATTTTCACTTGCAGGTATACAGGTCTTGTAATTGTAATTTTTTGAATATTCTTACTGTTTAATACTAACTAAGCTGATATCCTTATTTGCTCTAGGAAATACTCTTGTAAACCGTAAGTTAAAAATCAATATGAACGGTTGAATTTGATAATATTTTTCTTATATTTTGTATAACTTTGCAATTTCAGATGCTTATAAGACAAATCCGACCAACAAAAGTTAGTCAAAATCGATGAAATTGGACAACAATTCAATGAATATAGCAACTTATGCCACATATATCTTTCATATGGATAGAAAACATGGAAATTTAAATTAATTAGTTTAGTCCTAATAACATAGAATATTACTCTTTTGAAGAAGCAATTACTAACTACCGACAAGTAACTGCATCCAACGTACGAATAAAAATATTTCCTTTATTGTATATCATAAGCCATAGTTTTGTGTAATATAATAATAATTTTTTGAAATAAAAACCTAGTGGTTATAGAAAATTGACTTGTTTTGTACGAAAATTTTCTTTGTTGTATATAGGCTTGTTGTACCTTTGATTCCTCAATTTCTCTACTTTTTTGAAAATTATACTGACAAACAGTTTATTTCAAACCAATTTCTTGATTCAGGTTTCCCAAAAAATTGTTCATTTTTCCGGATGGCAGGAATATTTTGAATGAGTGTAAGTGCATTCTTCCCACAGCATAGTAATAATGAACTAAAATACGATGCAATACATGAACTAATTTATAAGAAAATCATGAACTTATCTAGATGAAAAAAATCTTTGGCGCCAAATCATGGTCATTCTTACTATGGGTTAGTTCATTTTTCATAAAAAATAGTAAACTTTTTTTTCGGTGTATTGGAGTATATTTTCATATCTTGTATTAATTATATATAATGTTTTATGGAAACATTCTAAAAACTTTTCCAATTTCTTGAAAACCGAACAAAGGAAATATCAACAACACCCCCACACCGAAAAAAATCCGTTGCTAAACTAGCCCTAAATTCAACTTATTTTTATTGCAAACAAATTATTTGTTTGAAGTTAAATTTTATTATTTTTTAGAAATTTTCCACAGCCCAATGAAATTTTCCTTTTGTTAAGTACGTCTCAAACATTTTATAAACTAAACGTGGGTATAAAATTCAATGATCGTACACTGAAGTTCAATATGAAATAACGCAAAATAAAATGTACGATTCCCAAAAATAGAAGAATGAACTTCTGTGTGGTTAAATTGACCATGATTTGGCGCCAATGACTTTCTTACTTATTTTTTGTTAATTTTTTTTTTCTTGTATGAGAGGATGTAATTTCGTGAACTGCAGTTAAAAAGTACAACAGGGCATTAACATTTCCTGGTTTAACAACGCTTTGTGAAAATCTCAAAATGTGGAGTATAATTTAGTTCAATTTTCGAACGAGGGAGTTCATTCTTGCTATAAAACAGTTTACTTTTTTCTGTGCAGAAAAAAGACAATGAAATTATATATATAACGAATTATTTATAGATTTAACTTTATTTTAGTTCATGAAAATTAGTTGTTTTCAGTTCAATTTTTCAAAATATGAGAAAAATTTTCTTATTTTAATTATTTTTTTGCTTATATTAATGACGTGAACTAAAAATGAGGAAAAAAAGTTTTATAGAAATAAAGTACACAGAAAATATGAAAATAGTTCATATGTTCGATAAATGGGTGTAGGTTGTTGAAACTGGGTTCATAAGTTTCTCAAAAGAGTAAATTTTGCTTAAATTGTATCTGTCTAGAACTTCATATAGCGCTAGTCATTTTAACAATTTTTAATTCCAAAATTTCCTTTAAAAATATGAAATTTTATTAAACAGGAAAAAAGTTAAAGGGCGAAGATACAAACCACTATAAATATTTTGGAAATTTTCAGTTTTGTTGTGAATTTAAGACTTTTTTGCAACAAATTAAATGTATTTTGCCTCATTACACATTTTTTAAACGAAAATAATAATTTTGGACAAAAAGTTATTTATAGTAATATAATAGCACATCAAACAATTATGGAAAGATGGATTTTACATTCATTAATTTTTTTTGGGCTTTTCAAATGGGAGTTAAAATGAGAAATCAGTCAATGTAGTTGTTTTAACAGACGTCCGTTGGTAAACACCAAAACTTTTCACATCACAAATTATTATTTTATAGAAAAAGAGTTATAAAAATTGCGCAAACAAATATTGGGTACTACATATTTCAACAATTTGACATTTAAGATGCTGATGTCATTGTTGCGCAAGTCCTTCATGGCTTGGTTATCCAATACAAAAAAATGATAAAACGGCCCTAGACGTCCGCAAATATCTCAACGGGATGACTGAGCAGTACAATATTCACCTAATATGGGTATCTAGCCACAAAAACATACCAGGGAACTGCAAAGCGGATGAGTTACCAAGACTAGAAACTACCTTACATATTCTAGGGGAAATCGAATCTGTTGGTATGTCTCTGGCGTGAAAATGCTGTTATAAAAGCGAATATCCCTTGAGAGAACTGCGAGAGAACTCTGTTCTCTGAACAGATTGGATGTAGTAATGAAAAAACCACATTTGGAAGTCAATGGTAGTTGCGTCAATTTTTTTACAAGCATTTTTTCGTCACTTCTACCTGCTTGGTAATAATTGGAATCGATTTTCGTTGGTGATGCAAGACAAATAGTTGTAGCAACAAATGTCTCTCCTTTCAAAATTGTTCTCAAAAGCGACCAGGAACAAATATGCTAATGAGGAACCGATATTAGCAGTGGATGCAAAACGGTAAACAGGTATATTGGGCATCAAATTTCAAAGATTGGTTGAAAATATTCCTGAGCTTTTGAGAAGTCATGGCAAGATATACATAGAAGATGGGCCAAATTTATAGAAAATATTGCTGGAGAAAAGATTTCGGCTACGTTCTGGTTATTCCATCCAATTAGTGAATGGAATCTACTAGGATCCAAATTTAGTTTTTTTATGTATAATCTTGGGCTTGGGCAACGAAACTCTTCCTGCATCTGAGAACGACGGCATTGCATGGAACACACATACATCATAATCGAAATTCGCAATAGGTACCTATTACAGTTACACTGAAAGCAAAATGTATTCCTATTAATAAAATTATATCGGTTAATTATATTGACTATAAAGGAATATCTTTGTGTTCATTTATAATTTTGATTATTTCAGGAAAAGTAATCGCGAAAATAAAGTGATTTTTAACTCGAAAACCGAACAAAGTACCCATCTTAAATTTTGAATTCTACTGTTGATGGTAATGACTGTTTTTTGTGTACACTCATAGAAAAAAGCAAACGCTGCCTGCTGTTTTAGCAGTTTTTTTGCTAAAACAGCAAACAACCTGTTATTTTGGAACAGCTGACATTCTGCAGAAAAGTCAGTAGTTTGTTGAAATTTTCTGCTGATCCGAATAACATTATAAATTCACTCCGATCAAACGGGCAATAGTAAAATACTACACATTATATAACTACATTACATTAAACGTTAAAAACAAACTACTACTACAAAAAAAAAAAAACAATTAGTATTTTTTGATTATGCAAAAACATTTGTGAGCAAGCCACGAATCGCGAATACTAAGGGAACAGAGCAGCTATGTTTCCATTAAAATAAAAAAATCTCTGCCAATTTCCAAATGATTTGGTTTTCGTCTTATTACAGCCTGTTTCAGTATGTCGATCGACTGAAATGGAAAAAAACAGCTGAATTTATAACCAAAAATCAGCTGTTTTTATGCATTTTGGTCGATCGATAGCTCGTTCGACATACAGAAACAGGCTGTTATGCGCTTTACAGACTATCAGTTATTCCGGACGGAATGTCGGTGTTTGTAAAGAATCTTACAGTGTGTTCCTTTCATAGCATGTTTATTGAGTGTTATTAGCTCCGTTCGAGAACGCAATAACTTTTGATAATTATGACAATTTTTTACTAGAAAAGCCGACAAAAGAGAGCGTGGGACTACAATTTACAGTTATCAGATTGATAAATTGCAAGTTTTTGCTAGAGTGTTTGATAACAACAAAACACAAGTAAAATGTACATGTTCCGCAATTATACTGGAAGCTAAAAAAACTCACGGAAATACCGTGACTCACGAAAAATATCGTGACTCACGAAAAATGTCGTGACTAGGGAACAATTTTTTGAGTAATTTACCTTAGCGACGTGTCTGAAAACATGAGCATTATTAAAATCGAGAGCGTTATTACACTCTTAACATCCCAGGTGTCACTAAAATTGTAAATGAATTTAACTCTTAAGCGTTTTATGTTCGTGAGTGGGATTATATTCGTGAGCGTAAATCTTTACTCACGCACACTCACGAAGATAATATTTTCGTGACTCACGCTCACGCATGACATTTTGGTTTGTTAATCACACTCACGCCGTTGCCATGAGCGTGAGTCACGACAATTTCGTGTCACGTGCACACCTCTAATTCCTTGTCTTTGAGCTAAACATGGAACCGGACAGCACTCAGGGACAAGAGAGAAGTTCAACACTGCAGTATCCTAATGGACTAAATAGTCGAAGTGAGCATACAGCTAACCGAGCTACCCGAATTTATCACAATTGGCAAAGCTCACCTTAAATGTGAGTCTTAAAACTAGGATAACATTACAAAGTTGCTATTTTAGCGAAATAATGCCAACTAAATACGGCCTTAAGAGAATAATGTATGCTTTTAGTTTGTATCAATTTGATTTTTTTGCTAAAAGCACCTATTTTATTGGCCAACTTTGATGACATCGTTCAATACAATTCCTATAAATAAAAATAGTAAATGTAAATTTTAGTGCAAACTAGTGTAATTACTACTTTACACTACAGATTCTCTTAACATTGTTATGTTTCATAAGGCTAAGAAAGGAAAACAAACTAAAATAAATCCTGGACAACACTCTAACTCAATTTCTAATAGTTCGATGAAATTCAATTTATTTCACACATTTAATAAATGTTTAAATTATAGTATTAATTGATTTACGGGTTTCATTTCAACATATCGTTAAAAAAACGAAAAATTTTGTTGCTGGGACAACTAACATTTGTAGTTGTTATAGCAGTAAAAATTTTCGCTATTTTTTTAACTAACGCAGTTTGGTACTTCAGCAGCGATGTTTGTCAAAAAGTTTTAGCAAACACGTTTGCTAATTCGGCAGCATTTGTTTGCTATTTTAAGGTAAGTACTATGTTCGCTTTTCGAGTTGAAATTTTCGCGGTTACTTTATTAAAACAGTTCAATATAAAGCAGATAAATTAACTCAATTGATGCGCAGTTTCTTGTTCCTCTAAATTTCGGCAAGACACTATGGGAATATGTGTGTTTTCATTTATAATTTTAATTGTTTCAGGAAAAGTAATCGCGAAAATAAAGTGATTTTCAACTCGAAAACCGAACATAGTACTCGTTCGGTTTTTTTGTAGATTACGATATTTTCTCTACATTTTCTCAAATTGAATTGAAAGTGCTATGAAGCGAATTGAATAAATACATAAATACATTGGTTTATTAAATACCATCAAGACTGATGTACTAAGCAAAACTGGGTACAAGGAACCATATATTCACTACTTTAACAACACTGGTAATCTACCCTTTGAAAGAGAAACCCGAAATCCGATTTTTATTTTTGTAAACAATCACTGTAGGTAAACTTCCAAACTATTATTGGTACGAAACAAACAATTATCTGGTTTTTGCAAATTTATAAAAAAAAATTGTTATCAAAATAAATAATGTTGGGAATTTTGATTACTTTTGACTACTCGTTACTACTCTATACTTTTGAATTGAGTACTCGTTACTACTCGTTACTTTGATAAAAAAAATCAAAAAACCACGTTTTATGTATTTTTTTAATAATATTTTCTTGTTTGCAAACATTTAAGAGGAAGTATTCATCATATAATATATATTTGGTGCTTTTTGAATTTCGGGAGTTGACATCACTGACAAACGGCGTAACAACTTTGAAAGGCGTCAATTTTTGTTTGACCGCCTTTGCTAAATCCAAAATTTTTATTTGTTTACTTTCATGTATAATTAGAAACAAGGCAATAAGAGGAGCGAAAAAGCATTCAATAGAGGTTCAAAGGAATTTGCACTAGAATTAAAGCATAGGTAATGTAATTAAAGCATTGGAAATGTTGTCATCTGGGAGGTGACAACATTTCGACAGACGGCAAAAATGTTGTCATCTGGGAGGTGACATTTCGACCGACGGCAAATGTCATCTGGGACATTCTATCGTGAACGCATTTTGCCATCGCTCATATTTCTCACCTACATTCACTCACATTAAACCGTAGCCAGGATTTTAATTATATAATCTCATGTGTAGATAATTTTATTTATGCATAGGTATGTATACTTCACTTCACCACATTTTCATAGCTTCCGGGATGCCGCCGTCCAAGCAAGAAGAGCAGCGTATCAAAATTTTGCTCGCGCATCGCGAAAATCCGAGCTACTCGCACGCAAAGTTGCCAAATCAACCGTTACAAATGTAATTAAAGTGTTTGGGGAACGTTTGTTGACAGGCAGGAAGTCTGGATCGGGGGGAAATCGAAAACCGGAAGCCGCTGAGACGACAAAGAGAGTTGCCGGTAGTTTCAAGCGAACCGCAAATAAGCTAAGTGTATCGTCTACAACCGTGCATCGAGCCAAAAAACGAGCCGGACTATCGACTTACAAGAAGGTAGTGACTCCAAATGGCGAAACGCGATCCCGGAGGCTGTACACGACGATGCTGACGAAGTGTGACTGCGTGGTAATGGACGACGAAACCTACGTCAAAGCCGACTACAAGCAGCTTCCGGGACAGGAGTTTTATACAGCAAAAGGAAGGGGAAAGGTAGCAGATATTTTCAAGCACATAAAACTGTCAAAGTTCGCAAAGAAATCTGGTTTGGCAAGCCATATGAACCTGTGGCTTGAAAAGCAGCATTTTCATAGCTTCCGGGACTGTCAACCTAGAAATTTACGTGAAAGAGTGTTTGAATAAACGTCTGCTGCCTTTCCTGAAGAAACACGGTTGTTCCGTACTGTTTTGGCCGGATTTGGCATCTTGCCATTACGGTAAAAAGGCCATGGAGTGGTACGCCGCCAACAACGTGCAGGTGGTTGCCAAGGACAAGAATCCTCCCAACACGCCAGAGCTCCGCCCAATTGAGAAATACTGGGCTATTGTCAAGCGGAACCTAAAGAAGACCAAAAAAACTGCTAAGGACGAGCAGCAGTTCAAGGCAAACTGGCTTTCTGCGGCGAAAAAGGTGGACAAGGTGGCTGTACAAAATCTGATGGCAGGTGTCAAGCGTGAGGCCCGGCAATTCGGATTTGGAAAAGCGAAAGCCTAAATAAACGATTTCACGCGTTTTCTAAAAACGTTTGAACTAAAAACGAGAAAAAATTATACACAAATGAAACATCAAAATTTCCTAAATTCGTACTTCTCACAGAATAAATTAAATTTTTAAATTAAAATTCACTCATCTTGAACTGCGTATGTCACTAAAGACATTCTTGCAATTTTGAACTACAATTTTCTCCTTCAAACTCCTTTGTCGAAAAATATTTCCTTATTTTTTTGATATCGACGTGATGTCAGCGTTTGTAATACTGTTTGGTTAAACATTTCTTAAATTTCTTAAAATTTCTAAAATTAACCAAAATGTTGCTTCCTGGTAGGTTCACTGTTCACTGATGAGTTCACTGTTTTAACATTTCCGAAGATTTCAAAATTTCTCTAAATGGTTTCTTAGTTAAGAACTCTGCGAACATGAAATAGTGTCACAATAACCTATTCATTTATTTATTAAATATAAGAATAATAGAGAATAATCTAGCATTAGCTACTAAGGCTATCAGCTAAAAACCTAATCTAGGACTATCCGTATTATATCCGTCCGATGGTCCTAGATTTAAAGAAAACGCAATTCTTTTTATTTTTTTTTATTTTGCAGCAATAACTGTATTTTTTATTTTGCAGCAATAACTTTGTATTGATTTTATACTTTATACAATCAATCTTTAAACACAATTTATAATTTAAATTATATTTATAATTTAAATTTGTAGTTGACGGTATATGACCTTGGGCCAGTCCTTTTTGTTTTTTGTCTCGCCCTAAGAGGAGCACTAGAAAGTAGAGTAATACAAATTAAAATAAAAAATTAAAGGTTGAAACGAAAATGGACAACATCAAAAGTATTATACTCATTAGCGGAAAAAGAAAATGTGGAAAAGATTACATTTCAGAGAAATTGCAAAAGAGGTAATCCATTAATATATGGTTTGAAATGTGTAAAATAATACAAATTTAGTTATTTTAAGGCTAGGGTCCATATCCCAAATCGTTAGAATTTCAGAACCAATTAAATCTGAATGGGCACAAAAAATGCAACTGAATTTAAATGAATTGCTTAGTGATGGGCCTTACAAGGAAAAATATAGAAAAGATATGATAATCTGGAGCGACACGGTACGTCATCAAGATTATGGGTATTTCTGTAGAACGGCTATGGACAAAGGTAAATCAATATTATGTTTTACTTCAATTGTACAATACACCTGTGTATGTCCTTTTTTTCGTTCAACAGCAAATGCGGAGATTGTCATTGTTAGTGACGTCAGAAGGAAAAACGATGTAAGGTATTTCAAGGAAGTATACGGCAACAAAGTATTTTGTATTCGTCTCACATGTCCAGAAGAAATTAGATCACAAAGGGGCTTTACGTTTACGCCGGGAGTTGACGACATAGAGTCCGAGTGTGGCTTGGATGACTACCACGAATGGGACCTTATCTTTCAAAACGATAGTAAAGTGGATGCGGATCATATAACTGCAACTATCATAGACAAAATTTCTTATAAATGATATGTCAATATTTTTAATATATTCGTAGCATTAATACAAGATTTAAAATTTTATAAATTATAGTACTAGTTATTATTAGACGATATAAAACTTTGGTTTAGTTTAAAAATATATTTTTAGGAATAAGCTATGTTCTCAAATCTAATCAAAATATGGGTAAAGGATAGCATCTACTTTACCGTTTTTTGTTTATTTCAGCCAAGCTAAAATATGGTTTAGAGTAATCAAAATTGTGTACAACTATTTTTCATCAGACTTTTGTTTAGATGATTTAACAATGTATTTAGCCGACCTTGTGGGCTTCGCACTACGAAATTGTGGAATAATTAAATGTTAACTATGGCGAGACACATTACCTGTGAAGCTACTTATAGAAGTGTATAAACACTCAGAAATTGCACCAGCATTGTCCCTGCTAGAAAAGTAATTGGCGTGGTCATGCTAACAATTGCGCCTACGCAGAAATCTAACAACTTTTTGATATAATAAATTGGTTAAATATGATTCTTTGGGGAGGATTCCGCATTGTTAATAAGTTGCTTTTGTATTCAGAAAACTACGATAGATCACAATTCAATGCCATACTTGAATTTAACTACAAAGATTTTATATTTATAACTAACAGTCAAAGCCTTGTGCAGTATCAGGGAAATGTTAACCGAAACGTATAGTCTTTACACGGAATTCAAAATCGACTATTGTGCTATTGGGGTTTCAGCGATGATTTTACGATACTGTGGAAACTGGCGACATTTCCGAGTATTCAAAGCTTCTCTCATAGGTTTCATACATAGCGTAGGGAGCCACCGTGGTGCAATGGTTAGCATGCCCGCCTTACATACACAAGGTCTTGGGTTCGGTTCCTACTTCGACCGAACACCACAAAGTTTGGATTATCCCACTTCAGTAATGCTGGTGACATTTCTGAGTGTTTCAAAGTGGTTTCACTGCAACGTGGAGCGCCGTTTGGACTCGGCTATAAAAAGGAGTACCCTTGTCATTGAGCTTAACATGGAATCGGGCTGCCGTAAAAAGGAGGACAACACTCATAGGTAAGTTAATTTCTCCTTTTGTGGTATCAAAGTTTACTTGTTTTATTCCGTATCATTTTAATGCTTTTCTCGATGTTTATGAAATAAATCTTTAAATTTAGCGAAAATTCTTTCTATGAAATAAATGGTATAGAGAAGAATTTTATAAATATTAAAACATAATCTAGAAGGTAAATTAATTCTGTTAGCCTTTTTGTATATGAATAAAAGACTATGCTTTTTATTGCTAAAAACTTATTATTTATTTTGTAGAACTTTTATGTCTGCTTAGATGCTTCTAGAACAAAAATGAATGATGAAATTCAATTACTGAAGTATGTGTGCGCGCTCTGACAATAGAGCTGCCAGATTGTAATAAATATTATATAAGATGTTTATGTAAGATGTAGGGTTACCCCCAACATCTCCCCTTTTTAAGTTGAAATGGGTGATCTGGAAATAGGATCTACAGGTTGTCTTCGTGTGGTGATACGCTTAGGAAACCAATGAGGAGAACCTATAGGTGTTTCATAATTATCATCGCTTGATGGAGGTGTGATGTTGAAATCCTCGAGTAGAAAATCCAATGGCAATTTTGTGTTTGACTCAGTTCGTGTTTCATGATCTGGAACTCTGGGTCTGAGTTGATCCGTATGTGCTCTTACAAGAATCTTCTTCTCGCCTACATCTATGATGGTGTTGTAGATAACGTTGCCCACCTTTTCGATGATCTCACCATGAACCCAATAGCTTTTATTTCCTTTGAAATTCTTTGCATAGACCAAGTCACCTGGTGCGAACTTTCTATTTCTGGCGCCATGCTTGCTATTGTACTGAGATTCCATTTGGTGGTTTACTTTTCGCTCAGTGTATTGAGGTTTTCTGATTGCGTCGAAAACTGTTCTCATTTTTCGACCGATGAATGACTCTGCCGGTGTTTTACCCTCTGGTGCATTTGGATTTGGAGTTGATCTGTAGACTTCTAAGAACGTCTGAAGTGCTTCTGTAGGTGTTTCTTCCCCTTCAAATTTCTTTAAAGAGCGTTTTAGAGTATCTACAAAACGTTCGGCTTGTCCGTTCGAACTAGGATGGAAGCGTACGGTTCTTGTGTGCTCAATAGATCTTTCCTTACACCAAGTTTGGAATTGGTCAGAGCAGAACTGTGTACCGTTGTCTGATACAAGCTGTTCTGGATTTCCAAATTGTGCACAGTATTCATTCAACATTTTTATGGTTGCAAATGAAGTTGTTGTTGTTGTCTCATAAATCGCAGGGTATTTTGAGAATGCATCAATAACTAAAAGATAATATTTACCTTTCACCGGACCAGCGTAGTCAATATGGATTCTCTCGAGTGGGCGTGTCGTTAATGGCCATGAGCAAAGGTTGGTCTTCACCGGATTTTTTGCTGCACGTTGACAATTTTGACATTTTCGGACGTAGTCCTCGATTTGTTTGTCGATATTGGGCCAGTAGACATAACATCGAGCTATTGACTTACCCCGTTCTGCAGATAGATGTCCTCTGTGAAGTTGTTTCAATACCTTTTGTCTGCATTTTTCTGGTACTACTATGCGGTTGTTGAATAAAATACATCCATCTAGAGTTGATAGTGATTCTTTCCGATTGTAGTATTGTATAATTGATTCATCTACATTTTTACTGCTTTCAGGCCATCCGTTGTTTATGAAATTGATGACAGACTGGAGAGCTTTGTCGTTTTTAGTTGCGTAGACTACTGTATTGAAAGTGAGTGGAAGTGTCGAAACTGCCTCGTCGACGTCTCGGCGTATATCTTCCTCGAGTGCCACTGAAGCAATGACGAAATCATCAGCTGGCTTTTCATGATCACTAATGAGTCTGGATAATACGTCGGCGTGACCAAAATCCCTTGTATTAATATATTTGATTTCGAAGTCATACGCTAATAAAATTAAAGCCCAGCGCTGTAACCGGTTGGCTGTGTAGATTGGTATTCCTTTTTTCGATCCAAATATTGTCAGGAGTGGTTTGTGATCGGTGTGCAAGGTGAATTTTCTACCGAACAGCATTCTGTGAAACCTTTGCACAGCGAATATGAGAGCGAGACCCTCCTTCTCTATTTGACTGTAATTGCGTTCAGCGGGAGTGAGTGCTCTGGATACATGGTGTATCGCCTTCATTCCTCCGCCAGGAAACATATGGTAGATGACACCTCCAACCCCGTGTGATGATGCGTCTGCTGCTACGTGAATAGGCAGATTCGGGTTGTAGTGTGTTAAGAGCAAATTCGATGTTAGAATTTTCTTAAAGTCATCTAAAGATTTTTGACATTCTGAAGTCCAGATAAAATTGTTATCCTTTTTTAACAAGTCGTCAAGAGGTTTGCGTAAGGTGCGCATGTTGTTTACAAACTTGCTGTAGTGATTGATTGAGCCTAGAAGAGATCTAGCCTCTGCAACATTTTCTGGAATTTTCAGATTTTGAATGGCGCTAATTTTGCATGGATCAGGTCGTATGCCGTCTTTATTGATAACCTGTCCTAAGTATTTAATTTCTTTTTGAAAAAAATTACATTTTTCAAATTTTAATTTGAAACCGAAATCTTGTATTCGTTGCAAAATTAAATCCAAGTTGGTCTTATGTTCAGCGATAGACTTACTCGCTAACATAATGTCATCAATATACGCTTTGGTACCCTCTATGCCTGAACATAACTCATCCATAATTCTCTGGAATGCTCCTGGAGCAGATTTTATACCAGGTGTTAGTCGGTTAAACTTGTACAATCCCTTGTGGGTATTTATGGTGAGTAACTCTTTGCTGCTGTCGTCTACCTCTACTTGTAGATATGCATCAGACAAGTCCAGATGACTGAAAATTACGCTGTTGTGGCAGTCTGAAAGAATTTCCTCTGGAGTGGGTAGTGGATACTGGTTAGATTCTACCATAGAATTGAGTCCTGTAGAATAGTCTGCGCAGATGCGAATTTTTCCATTGCGTTTGCTGACTACAATTGGAGCTGCGTATCTTGACGAATTTACGGGTGTAATAATTCCTGCACTTTCGAGTCTCTGTAGTTCAGCTTCGATCTCTGTTCTAGCTGCATATGGAACAGGTCTTTTGGGAATGAATACTTCCTTGGCGTTTGGCAGCAACTGAATGTTGACTTTGGTTTTTGTGCATAAACCCAATGAGTTGTTATCAAACACTTTTTCGTACTTACGTTTCAGAGCTGCGATATCGTCATCGAATTTTATTTGGTGACACCAAGAAGTTATCGGTTTGTCCCAAAGATCGAAAGATTGAATCCAGTCGATTCCCATGATGTTCAGTTTTTCGACATCTGTAATGTAACAATTTAAGAATTTTGTGACGTCATCGATGGTTACGCTGCATTTGAACTTTGCGATGAGGTTGATTTTGTTAGCGTTTGCGTCATTGGCGCTATCCTTTGTTGTGTAAGCTTTGGGCTTACCAATACTTTCCCATGTGGAAGTTGATATGATGGATATGTCCGAAGCGGTATCGATTTGTAGACGAACAGGCTTGTTGTTCATTAGCACTGTTGTGTATTTACGAAGCTTTTGAAATTCAACATTTCTTGTATTGAAAACTGCGTTTGTGTTGAACGTCTTCTTTGATTTCTTAAACTTCTGCTTCTTTCCCTCTTCCATGTTTGAAGGTTTTGGTGATTTGCCTAATTTTGCGCTGACACAATAGTTGTCTTTGTGTCCCAGCTGGTTGCACTTGTTGCATTTGTGTTTTTGAAATGGACAAAATTTTACGTAGTGCAAATCCCCACAGAACCAGCATGGTGTCTTAGGTAGTTTGTGTTGTCTTGGACCTTCGGTAGATTTGTTGACAGAACAGACAGTTTTTGATTGATGTTCAATCAAACTGTTGTCTGATTTCAGGTCTAAAATACGCTGAGTCTCATCTACGAGTTTGTCCAAATTCATTTCGCTGTTCTCGTCGAGTAATTTTAGCAAACGAATTCGTATTTCGTTATCTCTGGCCGACTTCAAACCCAGAACGAAGATTAAACATTTAAACTGATGGATGGTTAACTCACTCATTTTAAACAATTCACATTGGAGATTGACTTTGCTGGCGTATTCGCGGAAATCTTCCCCATCTGTTTTTGCTAATTGCAAACACTTATAGCGTTGTGCGACTTGAGTTTCTGCCTTTCCGAAGAGCTTCTTCAGTTTTTCCACAGTGTCCTTAAGTGTCATTTCTTCTGGTTTTGTTGGCAGAACATAATTTGCGAATCTTTCGTGCACTTGATTTGGCATCTTCCTCCATAAGAGAGCTACTTTGTCATCGTCGTCCAATGCGCTTGCCTCTTTTTCGAAGACATGAACAAATCTATTGTACCACGTTTGAAAGATAAGACCACTTTCTGGCTCATATTCGAAATTTGTCATGGAATGCGCTAAAGATTCCATCAAGGCTGCTTTGGATGTACCTTGTCTCGGGTTGTTATCTGTTGTGGAGCTTGCGCTTTGCGATTGAATGAGCAAAGCCATTTGTTCGAGCAATAGCGTCTGTTGAGCCATCGCCTTTTGCTGCTCCTCCAGTAATTTCACAACTATGTCGCTAGGCATGTTCATTCCTGAATACTGGCGTTTTACAACTGATTTTATTTTACGACCGTCCTCGTCGCCACTTTTGTTAGCCTTTTTGTATATGAATAAAAGACTATGCTTTTTATTGCTAAAAACTTATTATTTATTTTGTAGAACTTTTATGTCTGCTTAGATGCTTCTAGAACAAAAATGAATGATGAAATTCAATTACTGAAGTATGTGTGCGCGCTCTGACAATAGAGCTGCCAGATTGTAATAAATATTATATAAGATGTTTATGTAAGATGTAGGGTTACCCCCAACAAATTCAAAATTGATAAATACAAATTCCATTAATTGGGAACCTTAATTCAACGAGGTAAGCCATTTTCAACAGAAAGCTAAATTTTAAGATAACGAAAAAAAATCAAAGCCGTTTGTTGATGGTAAATCATTATTCTAAGGTATATGGTAAGCAATCCCAATAATCACGGGATGAGCGTTTTTCAAATACAACACCTTATCAGTTTGAGGGTAAATTTCATTTTCAACATAAATTCAACTTGACTTGAAACAGCTCATCTTCAATACATCTTCAAATTGTTGTCGAATTACAACCAATTTGGCAAAATGTTGACGAAAACTTTGAAAATGTGTTGAAGATAATTGGAGAAAACTTTGACAAAACACTACCCTGAAATGCAACGAAAAAACCACATGGTTTTCAATACTACTTTGGACAACAAAGTTCGTGGAAGAAATACAAAAATGTGGAAATTTTTTAATAATCAATTCATTGGCGGAGCTAGAAATTTTCAAAATTTTGTCGAAATTTCCGAAGCGATAAATTACGCCTATTGATAAAACTATACATCCTCAATTTTATTGCGGTGTTAAAGACAATATGCAGCAAAATCAATCAAAAACAAAAAAAAACTCAATCACAAAAATTAGTTGTATCAATTAATTTTTTAATTGGCTTTGATGATTGATACTATCATTTTTTTTTATTGAATACATTTCAATTAAAAACAAGTAAGTAAAGTCTAAAGTCGGGCGGAACCGACTATATTATACTATGTAGACAAACATTTGTGTTACCATCTCAACTACTTAAAATTTGCTGGGAGCTATATAAAGTTTTGCATTTCCAGATACAAATACTTTTAATGGAAACAATTTTTTGTACTTCTACAAAAACTCTAGAATTAAAATTTAAATCGGCTAACGCCCTGGGATGATACACAATGTTAGTAAAAAATATGGGAAATATGAAGCGAGAGAAATTTTAATGCAATTGTACAAAAGAGATTTATGATTTTTCAGGCGATACATATGTATTCGAGATATAGGACAATTAGAGTAATATTTACAATTTTTGCTACTCAGCAGTGGCGATTTTACAAGGATATTGGTTAGATCTCGCCAAGATATGTGTAGGCCGACTTGGAGCCTTATTTAAAACTCATCCGTTCTGTGGAAATTTTGGCATTGCAGTGTGTAGGATATGGCTAAGATATGGGGAAATCATCACAGAATTTTGTGTAAACTGTGAGAATTTTGGCCATATTTGTATTCTCTGTGGAAACTATCCAGTCAATTGGAGGAAAATCCCATTGAAAATGGGTCTAAAATATGAAACAGTCGACCATATTTCCCCAACTCTGGTGTACGTAAATATGGGAGCTATATACAACCTGAACCAATTTTGACTTAATTTGGCATGCATAGTTAGAATAATAATTCTGCTATCTATGCGAAATTTCACGTAAATGGGAGTATAACTTTGGGCCCCCTGGTCATATGAGTGCAAATCGGACGGGAGATATATATGGGAGCCATATCTAAATCTGAATCGATTTCAACCAAATTTGGCACAATTACCTATACTACTAAACGTACTCCTTGTGCGAAATTTGAAGCAAATCACGGCAAAACCCTGGATTTTGAGGCCATATAAGTTCAATCGGACGAAAGATATATATGGGAGCTATATCTAAATCTGAACCGATTTTAACAAAATTTGACACACTTAACGATACTATTAAACGTACCCCTTGTGCAAAATTTGAAGCAAATCACGGCAAAACCCTGGATTTTGAGGCCATATAAGTTCAAATCGGACGAAAGATATATATGGGAGCTATATCTAAATGTGAACCGATTTCAATCAAGTGTACCAAGCATTGGTAGAATGTCAATTCTACCCTCTGTGCAAAATTTCATGAAGATCGGTAGTAAACTTTGGGCTCTGTGGTCATATGAGTCTAAATCGGACGAAAGATATATATGGTAGCTATATCTAAATCTGAACCGATATTTTGCAAGATTTGCGAGATTCATTAAATATTTGGATGTACAGTATTTCAAGAAAATCGGTTGATAAACACGCTAACTATGACCACATCGTAGATAATTATATATGGCAGCTATATCTAAATCTGAACCGATTTTTTCCAAAACCAATAGCAATTGTCTCTGTCTCAAGAAACGGCCCTATGCCAAATTTGAGGACGATCGGACTTAAATTGCGAGCTGTACTTTGTGCACAAAATTACATATACAGACAGACGGACGGACAGACAGACGGACATCGCTAAATCGACTCAGATTTTAATGCTTACCCGATCGGTATACTAAAAGATGGGTTTATGACCACTATTTCTTGGCGTTATATACAAATGCACAAACTTATTATACCCTGTACCACAGTAGTGGTGAAGGGTATAATTAATTAGATCAATTAATTTCATGGTTGAAGACAAAAAATATTTTATTGTGTGTTGGAGCCGGTTCCACGACACCGCTATAAATAATCAAATAGCAACTTACCATTATTTAATATAACAAAAAATAAAAGCATTGCTTTAAGTATGTGTTTGAAAAATATTTTATTTAAAAAGCAAAACATAAACTTAACATATTCATCGTGTATAAAAAATACTAAGAATAAAAAATTAAATAAAAGGCAAAAAATAAATTGAATATTATAAAACGTCTATCTTCGATTAGTTTTTAAAAATTCTGTGAGAACAGAATACAACGAAGCAACTGTTGAGAGCAGCGGTGCCAACTCTGTGGAATTTTCGTGATTTTGACGATTTTAGATGGTAAATTGGGCATGTGACGATTCATGATTTTAATCAACGTAGTTATAAATTGACTATTTTTGAAAATGTGCGTCTCAAGTTTCCTTTTAGTGTTTTTATTACGTGTTTTTAGTTGTAATGTAAATATCAATACTAAAAAATATGCTTAACATACTCTCTCTGCCACAATCTTAATTGGATTAAACACATCGCAAAGCTTGAATTAAAATATAAAACAACTGTAGCTTTGATTATTCTGGGGGGGGGCAAGAACTATTCTGGGGGGGGGGCATAGCCCCCCCCAGCACCCCCTAGCTACGCCAATGAATCAATTGAAATTGCTTATAATAATTGGTAAGTAAAACTAAAACACGAAATGAAAACTTTAAGGAAGTCACTAAACTCAAATCTCTTTGCAGACAACTAAAATATTTGGATGCTGATTCTTGGACACTTATCGAAAGAGAAAGTTTCCAAAAATCAAAGTGCAACCAAAAAAATTGGTATTTATGCTTTTCCATATCAACAACTACTGGATGATAATTCGCATCACATCGATAGTTTAATTTACATCGCATCATCGGTTTAATTTGTTATTTTGTGAATTGAAATTGCTGGAAATTTATTCCAATTATCTAGTCATCAAGTTCCTGAAAATTGCCAGTATTTTAATAACAACAATTTTGTAAAACCAACGTTCTTGAGGAAAACACGAAGTACGTGGTCAGTTGGAAGAAATACAAATTGGTAAGTCAAAATAAAAAGTGAAATGAAAACATAATGGAAATCACAAAACTCGATTGTTTTGCAGAAAACTAAAATCATTGGATGGTATATTCTTGGAAGATGTTGGCCGATGAAAAACCGATGAAGGAAACAACAAAGAAAAGTTTTCAGAAAACTTACAAAGTGCAACCAATTAAAACAAAGTGCAACAATTCCTATATCAAGAACTTCTGGATGAAAATGTGCATTTTACATCAATTTACATCCCGTCATCAGTTTGATATTTTGTGATTTCCTCTTGCTGGAATCTATTCTAACACACAAGCCAGCAAGTTCCTCGATAGTAATTATTATTGCCAGCATATTAAATAATAGTTATTTGACACCAACATTGTATTGTATTCATAGTTTTATTTATTAATACGTTTAATAAGATAATTACATTTTGATTGGTATTATATTAGTTAGGATTACAATTTGAGGATTACAATTGAGAAATTATTGCTATTGTGTTGAATTTTACTGTTGAGGGTAATGTCGCGATTTTCTCAACAATTTCTCAACTTGAATATTACCCTAATCCTTTGAAAAAATGTTTGAAAAATTATTGAATTTTAGTATTTTTCAAACGTTTGTGTTTATTGGGATGGTAAGCAATATTTCACCACGACTACTTGCCCTTTTTATTCTACATTACCATACGAAAATTAAGTCGTTTGACTAATCAGTTTCTGAAACAACCATATGACGACTTGTTACATACATATAAATAATTGAAAGAAACTACATATAGATAATAAGATGAGTTCCGCAAAGCACCGCTCAAAAACAAAACGAGGAGGTTCAAATCGTGGACCATATCGTAATGTAAAATCCAACCGTAATTGTGAACGCTCGTTTGCTCAAAATGAGAGTGAACTCGTCGCATCTGACAGCTCCTCTTCATCATCTTCAGAATTTGAAGATGAACATGGAACAGCTCCAGATTTTCCAATTGCAATGTGGGACCTCAATCATTGCGATCCTAAAAAATGTTCTGGACGAAAACTATCCCGTTTGGGCTTGATAGAAAACTTGAAACTTGGTCAGAAGTTTCCTGGATTAGTTTTGACACCTGTTGGCGAGAGCTGCGTAAGTCCATTGGATAGAAATATTGTTAGGACTTCTGGGATAGCTGTGGTGGACTGCTCTTGGGCCAAGTTAGACGAAACACCATTCTCTAGAATGAAAAGTCCCAATCCCCGTCTTTTGCCATTTCTTGTTGCTGCAAACCCAATCAACTATGGGAAACCGTGCAAGCTAAGTTGTGTGGAAGCAATCGCCGCCACGTTGTATATATGTGGATTTCAATCAGAAGCTCAATGGTATATGGGAAAATTTTCATGGGGTCATTCATTTTTGGAACTGAATGAATCACTTCTAAACAGATATGCTGAGTGTAAATCCAGTGAGGAAATTGTGCAAGTACAAAATACATACATAAATGAAGAACAAGAAGCAAGGAATAAGCCTAAAGACTACAAGGAATTTTACCCTACAAGCAGCAGTTCCGAAGAGGAAGATAATTGACTTTCAAGTTTTTATTTTATGTAATAAAGGGTGATTTGTTAAGAGCTTGATAACTTTTTAAAAAAAAAAAACGCATAAAATTTGCAAAATCTCATCGGTTCTTTATTTGAAACGTTAGATTGGTCCATGACATTTACTTTTTGAAGATAATTTCATTTAAATGTTGACCGCGGCTGCGTCTTAGGTGGTCCATTCGGAAAGTCCAATTTTGGGCAACTTTTTCGAGCATTTCGGCCGGAATAGCCCGAATTTCTTCGGAAATGTTGTCTTCCAAAGCTGGAATAGTTGCTGGCTTATTTCTGTAGACTTTGGACTTGACGTAGCCCCACAAAAAATAGTCTAAAGGCGTCAAATCGCATGATCTTGGTGGCCAACTTACCGGTCCATTTCTTGAGATGAATTGTTCTCCGAAGTTTTCCCTCAAAATGGCCATAGAATCGCGAGCTGTGTGGCATGTAGCGCCATCTTGTTGAAACCACATGTCAACCAAGTTCAGTTCTTCCATTTTTGGCAACAAAAAGTTTGTTAGCATCGAACGATAGCGATCGCCATTCACCGTAACGTTGCGTCCAACAGCATCTTTGAAAAAATACGGTCCAATGATTCCACCAGCGTACAAACCACACCAAACAGTGCATTTTTCGGGATGCATGGGCAGTTCTTGAACGGCTTCTGGTTGCTCTTCACTCCAAATGCGGCAATTTTGCTTATTTACGTAGCCATTCAACCAGAAATGAGCCTCATCGCTGAACAAAATTTGTCGATAAAAAAGCGGATTTTCTGCCAACTTTTCTAGAGCCCATTCACTGAAAATTCGACGTTGTGGCAGATCGTTCGGCTATTCATGATGAAATGTCAAAGCATACTGAGCATCTTTCTCTTTGACACCATGTCTGAAATCCCACGTGATCTGTCAAATACTAATGCATGAAAATCCTAACCTCAAAAGAATCACCCTTTAGTAGACCAACCAATTTGTTAATAAAAAGGTGCACTAATTGTTGACGAATCAAACCTGCATTATTGGTTAATAAAGTTAGGGACAACTCGACAAAGTTTACGTACGACCAATATTCAGAAAACGAAACGCAACCAAAATTTTCTCTATGGAAAATTATGGATAGTGGAAGCCCGTTATCTTAGGCTCACTTAAACTATCCCGATTCTTTGTTTAGCTCAATGAATGCGAGGGCGTGAAACCACTTAGAGAAGCTTTGCACTCAGAAATGAGGCAAAACCTTTTGGTGTATGGTCGAAACTGGGGTTGAATGACATGGGTCCCCATTGCACATCAATTACATGTTATGGAAGAAACAGAGAAATTAATATTGGCTGTTGGAGAAAATCAGGGGATAAAAAAACCTTTTTCACTGTATATAAATTAGAAGAAGTATCAAAGGATAAGCCTATAGACTACATGGTAGTTGTTTACGTGAATTTAATTGAAGTTAATAATTTTCTGTTTTTATAAATGAAGAACTCCAATTTTTTATAATTATAATTTAAAAATCTACACCAACCGCTATGAAAGTCGTATATAGGCAAAATACGATTTCGATGCTAGTGAGAACTTAGATTAATTGTATGTAATAACCCTTGACTTTTTTTCAAGTCGCGTCATATCACGCATTAATTGTATTACAATAGCACAGATGTTCACAAAAAAATATAATAATAAAATAATACAAAAAAACATCCTTCAATTTTATTATACTATGTTTATATAAAAATATGTAAGCTCGGAATAGGTTGTTGTCTTTTTAGATATTACAAAGGAATTTCTATTGCAAAGAATGTAATAATAGCAAAACACTTAAACAAATCTGCACTGGAGGTAACGTGGAAATCAAATAATATTCTAAATTAGTCTTCCATTCGTTCTTGGAACAAATGAGTTTTTCTTAACAAGTAAGAAAATTGTGCAATACAGAAATATATAACTGTAAAATTTACAGACTGCAAATATGTAGTTTCAAGAAGATAAAGGTGATTAGTATGGAAGTGGTAAGGCTATTTTTTGGACAATAAATAAAGAATAAAATGCTTTGTTGAGCTATAACTAAATTAATTTTATTGATTCAATACCTTCTCAATGAAGTAAAATAATCCCATACTAATTAACACCACAAATACATATTTGAATTAAATATTTATTATCTGGTCTAGTAATAATAAAGTGTAAGTTGAGAAAAAAAGACAATATAAATTTGCGAACTTCAAGGTAGCCAGAAATTTTCATTTAAAATCATTGAGTGTGGCGATGATATTCTGGGGAAACATTTACAAAACTGGACATGCTAAAGAAAGTAGCGCTATTTTTTACCAAGTACTTCAAAAAGTCGTGCAAATGCACCAACAACAATTGCATAGCCTTTTCATCCAAAGCAGAATAGCCTAGCATAGATCCCAATTTGACAAACAAACGTAACAAATGGAAAGATCCATACATTTTGGAGAGAGGCGTATCCGGATATTGTTGCAAAATGTCAGCGTACTGCGGGCGCTCGAATTTGTACAGTAGCTGTGAGCCCAGCATAACATTGAAATATTCTACAACGCCATTAAGCACATCTGATATGGCTAACTCTTTGCAAGCATTTGAAGATTTTGCTGATTTCTTAAAACTAATATACTGATCTACGATATCTTGTACTGTGATTTTTGCGGGTATATCCAATAGCTTGTGTTGTCTTGTTATAGCATCCCAGTCATCGGCTAAACATTGCTTCAGCTCGTCAGGAATTTTGATTTTTACCTCTATTTTCGAAAGGAACGTTTCTTCGCTTTCTACATAGGAATCTAATCGAGTATTGTTTATTCCCGTCGAACTAGCGACGTTCGTGTTGTTTGTAGGTGTAGCTGCGTTAACTGAGGCATTTTGTACAGTTGTACTGCTGTTGGATGCAACAATGTTTGTAGCTGATTTTTCGGAGGAACTCGTTGAAGTGCCTCTCTTCTTTTTTATAACTGGCTCTTCCCTGTCATCCTTCATTGAGTCTTCTTTGCCTACGGCATCTTTCTTTGAATCCATGGTGACGGGAGTAGCATTTAGTTTTGCTCGATTTCCCCTTCCAGAAGCTGTAGTTGGGACGGTTGTCGAATTGGTTAATTCCTTTGAAGGTGTTGAAGCTCTTGATTCACTTCCACCGCTACTAGTTGCTCCGCTGTCCTTCGATGTCGCCGTTAAAGTATCTCCCTTTTTTCCTTTTTGGGCATCTAAAACAAATGAGATAAGTATTTACCGACAAATTTGTTTATTGCTTACTTTTCCGATTTTTCTCTTTCTTGGCGTCATGTTCCTTTTGTAGTTCTTTTTGTCTTTGCAAGTTTGTGTCATTAAACTTCAAAACACGGTTCTCGGGAACCCATTCGTCCCAGCTACAATCAAATTTCATTTACTAAGAATATAATTTGGTTGTATATTTATAGTGTACATACTTCTTATTCCAACCAGCATAGTGAACGAAATATTTCAGTTGTTTGTCCTTAGTAATCGTACTCTTTAAGGCTTTAGCTTCATATATTAATGGACCATGAAAGCAGAGTACCTTTTCGCCTGAAAATCAACAATACTAATTAGGGGAATATCATCTATGGTGCAGCACATACCTTCGGCGAACTTAAATTTTGGTTGCATTTCACTTGTGGACGTTATTTTGACGGCTTTGGGGATCTCGAATACAAGATAAAAATTTATAATTAGCGAGAGTTAATTTCCTTTTTTGTAAACAAATTTTCCAAATTGTTTGACTTTACAGTGTACAGCTGATGAAGAAAGCCAATTGAGTATTATACCAGACTGATAATCAAAATTAACCAGAATATGGCAACATTGTAAATATAATCAGACAAAGATAATTTAGAAGAAGATGCAGTCTTGTCATAGCAAAACTAAAGCACCAGAGGACTCTGCCAACAAAATATCAAAGTTTCCCAATAAACACAATAAACACAACTTTTCAGTTTGAGGGTAAATATAATTTTCAACATAAATTCAACTTGACTTGAAATAGCTCATCTTCAATACATCTTCAAATTGTTTGCGAATTACTTCCAATTTGCCAAAATGTTGACGAAATCTTTGAAAAGGTGTTGAAGATAATATGAGAAAACTTTGACAAAACACTAAAATGCAACGAAAAAACCATGTGGTTTTCAATACTTATTTGTGCAACGAAGTTCGTGGTCAATTGCAAGAAATAAAAAAAATGGAAAATTTTAGACAAATAACCAAATAGTTTATAAAAATAGGTAAGTGAAAATAAAAAATGAAATAAAACTTTAAGGAAGTCACGAAATGTATATCTCTTTGCAGAAAACTGAAATTATGGATTCTACGTTCTTGAAAACATTAAAAAGCTGGCCGATGAAAAAATTGTGGACAATTAACTGGAACTGATTCAAATAGTTTATAATAATTGGTACGTCAATATGAAAAATTAAATCAACACTTTAGAGAAGTCACTAAATTTAAATCTCTTTGCAGAAAACTAAAATCTTTGGATGCTACATTCTTGCAAACATTAAGAAGCTGACCAATGAAAAATGAGTGGCTTATCGACAAGAAAAAGTTTCCAGAAACATTACAAGTGCAACCTATTAAAATTTTTAAAAACAACAAATTGTTGAAATCAACAACTTCTGGATGAACATGTGCATCACATCGTCAGTTTAATTCATATGCTATTATCAGTTTAAAATGGATATTTTGTGAATTCCTTCTGCTGGAAATCAATTCTAACACGCGGTCCAGTACGTTCCTAATTTCAAATTGCCCGCATGTTAATAAATGTTAATGCTGTTTTATGACACCAAAAGAAGGAAATCGAATTATCAATGCAAAAGTGTTTACTAATAATGTTTAAGATATTTAAAGTTTTGTTGTTTGTTTTTTTTTTTGTTCTTATTTGTTGATATGTTTAATAAGATTATTATTTATCAATTGGTAATGTAGTGTATTATTATATATTTTATTTTGATGAAAATTAATAAATTATACAAAATTCATAGAATTTTGGCTTTGACTTTCAATTTGAAGTGGGTATATCATTCATACAAATTTAAGGTAGGTACTATGTTCGGTTTCCGCAGCGAAATCCCATACAAAACCAAAAATGCGAAAAACTACCGAAATATTTTTTCGTTTGTGGTACTTTGTTTTTTTCGAGTTGAAAAACTGACATAAAGCGCATAGTCCCTAATTAGGTCGTGTTAAATCCTTCCATATGTTGAGATTAGTTAGTTTGAAAACGGCGCCATTTGTAATGCGAATTAAGAAATAATTTATTTATTCAAATGATTTGTGTTAAATTATAATGCAAAAGTGGTTCGCGTTGTTATTTAAAATTGTTATACGATCGATTGACGAAATAAATATAACATGGAGTGGTATTTTCGTAATAAACTAGCAACCACCATCTAGCCGCCCCCTACTACATGATTGAATAGAAATAATCTATATAACATGAAATTTATAGAAAAATGTTAACAAATAAAGCTCTATTTAGCGAAGTTCATTTTACAATCGTTTCTTTTTACTGGGCATCGGGATAATAAACACAAATTATGCTGTCATTTCATGGTAAATATAAAGGAGGCAGTGCTATTGATGATGCAGTACTATGGTTGCAACGAATGGAATCACAAGAATAATTTGCTATGTTCCAAATATAAAATTAGTTGTTCTGAACAAAGTTATACCAAAAATAAATGGTAAATGTTTATGCCACATAAATAAAAAGTTATACCCTATACAGGGTTTTATAATTTAGTGCATATGTTTGCAATACCCAGAAGGAGACGAGATAGACACATGGTGTCTTTGGCAAAAATGCTCAGGGTGGGTTCCTGAGTCGATATAGCCATGTCCGTCTGTTTGTGAACACATTTTTGTAATCAAAGCCTAGGTCGCAATTTAAGCCCAATCGACTTCAAATTTGACACAATTATGTGTTTTGGATCAGAATAGAACCCTATTGATTTTGGAAGAAATCGGTTCAGAGTTAGATATAGCTCCCATATATATCGTTCGCCTGATATGTACTTATATGGGGCCAGAAGCCAAAGTTTTACCCCAATTTGGTTTAAATTTTGCACTAGGAGAACAATTAGTAGTATAGTCTAGTGTGCCAAATTTTATTGAAATCGGTTCATATTTGGATATAGCTCCCATATATATCATTCTTCCGATATTCACTTATATGGGCCCAGACGCCTGAGATTTACCCTGATTTGGTTGAAATTTTGCACTAGGATTACAATTAGCAGTAAAGTCAAGTGTGCTAAATTTTATTGAAATCGATTCAGATTTAAGTCCCGATTTGGACCTATATGATCACAAAAGCCATAGTTTTAGCGCAATTTGCTTAAAATTTTGCACTAGGAGTTCAGATTTAGATATAGCTCCCATATATTTCTTTCGCCCGATTTAGACTCATATGACCAAAGAGGCCAAGTTTTTTGTTGAAATTTTGTACAGGGAGTAGAATTAGCTTTGTTGCTATGCGTGCCAAATTTGGTTGAAATCGGTTCAGATTTAGAAATAGCTCCCATATATATTTTTTCTGATTTCGAGAAAAATGATCAAAATACATTGTAACATCGTCACTGTTAGTCGAAAACTTGTAAAAATGACTCAAATTGAACTTTATTTCTAATAAATATCTATCGCCATGGGGCGTTAACCGATTTAACCGACTTAAATTTTAAGTCAAAAAAATTCTAAGAAGTCTTAAATATATTGTCGGTTCAGATTTAAAAGTATGTATATGGGAACATAAACCTTTATATATATCACCCAACAAATTTGGAGGATTTCAGATGGTATCGAAAATGTACACGCTCACAAAAAATCGCTTCTGTAACATATACTCCCAAACATATTTTGCTTCAAGCATATACATTTTTGGGTATTGCCCAAACATTTATATGTTTGATCTCTTCCAATATATAATATGTTTGAAAGCATATTGGTCTAAAAAAATATATGTTTGGGTAGTCAATTTCCAAACATTTTGTATTTTTGCATCCAAATTCAATAATGTTTTCTTCCAAAAAACAATATGTTATTATGTGACCATATAATATGTTTGGAAGCATTTTGCACCCAAAAATATTATATGCTTAAAAAAATTCTCCCAAACAATATTGTGCTCAAAATTTTATTTATTTATTTATATATTTACAATCATAATGAATTATGAAAATAGACAGGTAATATAGGTGCTAACAACATAGGTTTTCGACCTAAAGGCCGGTACTCTGTTTGTTGATGCGAAAAAAGTTCCACTCAATCATTGTTTCGCGTTGAAAAATGATAGTGTTGACAATATATTTTGAAGGAAAAAAACATCCGTTTTGGAACTTTTTCGCGTTTATTTCATCGAAATGTATTGACAACATCGCAAAATGTCACGAAATGATTACATATACATAGGCAACTAGTGACTCGATTTACACACACACGCATACAAAATAAATAATTTGAAAAAGAAGAAGCAGGCGAAGTTATTTTACAAATATCTTTGGAATTATAAAAATAAAGTTTACAGTGCTGAATTTTATTTTTTGGAACATAGCAATTAATTCTTGTGATTCCATTCATTGCTACCTCGGTACTATACATGTTGGTTGAAGTGCTAATGCTTGTTTTGGAACATCAATTGCTGTGTCTCCTTTTGTTTAAATTATGTTTTGTGTTTATTATCCCGATGCCCAGTACTAATGAAACGATTGTAAAATATAATTCACCAAATAAAGCTTTTATTTTGTTAACATTTGTGTTTAAATTTCATGTTATATATGTACATTATTTATATTGTACCATATAGTAGGGAGCGGCTAGATATTGTTGCTAGTTTATTATGGAAATACAACTCCATGTTATACTTTGTTTTATCAATCATCAGATTACATTTTTAAATAATAATCAGATCCACTTTTGTGTTATAAATTCACAAAAATCAGTTTAATAAATAAATTATTTCTTAATTCACATTGCAAATGGCGCCATGTTATGAAAATACTGACTACGCGAGTTACGTCAGTTTTTCAACTCGAAAAAAACAAAGTACCACAAATGGAAAAAATTTCGCTAGTTTTTCGCATGTTTTGGTTTTGTATGGAGTTTCAACGCGAAAACTGAACAGAGTACCGGCCTTAAATGCTCAAAATTTTGTTTCTGCCCAATTGTATATTGCCCCACATCTTTCTCACTTCCACGAGATTTTTTAGTTCTTAGCACCTTTTTCTGTAATACAAACATTGTAGAATAAAGTATTCAATTTTATGATTTTTTTTTATTTTAATTTTACCTTTTGCCGGACGGGGATTCGAACAGCGGACCACACAGTTTGTAAGGATCAAAGAAGTAGCTGATCAATTGCCCAAGGAAAAATAAAATATTAATTTTGTAATAACAAGCAACAACCACCAACTTAATTCAAAATCGCTCCCTGTTAAATTGCGCTCCAAGCTACTAAACACATATATGTTTATAGGCTATTTCTAAATTAATATATGTTTGCATCCAAGCATATTATATTTACAAACATTTTATGTCCCAAACATAATATGTTCTAACATATTAACATATATGTCCCAAACATGTTATGCTAGTTTATGAACATTATATGCTTGCACTCAAAAATATTGTGTTTAAAAATTTGTGTTCCAAACATATAATGTTTATAGCCAAACATATGAAAAACAGTCTTTTTCAACCGTGTAGATCACAAAGTGGTGCATATATAGTCGGCCCGCCCGACTTTAGACTTTTCTAACTTGTTTTTATTTAAATAGCAAAATAATTTTCATGTATAGCACTCATGCTTGCAATCATTTTGGACTGATGTTTATCAGTGCGATAGGCTGGAATGAATCGATTTAATTTAATTGCTGCTTTTAAATTTCACTCAGCGACATTCATTGTCCATATATCTTGCATTTTATCAATTCAATTTTATGACGTGACTGAGATATTCTCTGGTATAGAACTCTAACATCCCTTTGTGACGAATTATAAGTCGGGAACAGTGACTTTGGCTTAGGAACTACCCTTGAACGTGAGTTATGGGCTTAAGTTTATTGAATTTGAATATGAACTTTACATTATACACTATACTTTCGTTTGACAAAAAATAATAAGGAAGTAACAATATCGTAAGACGAAGAAAAAAATATATATGTGAGAAAAAAAAACTAGATGAAAATTTATTGGGTATGGAGTGGTGGTATTAAGTATGAGAAATGGTATGGTTTGTATTTCCATGATGGCTGCACAAAAACCTTTCAAAGAGTTGTACAGACAGCCACCACATGTATGAGTTTTTGGGTAAATCAACATGACATTTTACTTTAACATGGATTTTCGATGTATTGAAGCGGCATTGTTCTTTGCGTGCATGATAGGGAAATTCATTTCAAGTTCAAGTCCTAAACCTCCAATTTTCTCAATGGCATCATAAGCATTATCGGGCAAACCACCATTACAAGCTGAATCTGTTGTATCACAATCTAATAATTCCTGCTCGGAATATTGTTCCAGTTATCAGTCCTGACATCATGCAAATCTTCGACATTTCCGGTAACACTAAAAGCCCAGCAAGAGCCACATTGACCTTTTCTCTCCAATCGAATTCTTTGGGCAATTCAATGTCTGGAATTTCAGTTTTAGGGGTTAAAGAGCATTACCCTCATCTCGTTGTCACATGCCGGTACGTTGTTTATATTCGGTACTGGTCAAATCAGCAAATTCAGTGATACCATATTTGGCACTACCACTCTCATTTGCATTCAAATCCTGTATGATTTTTAAATTTTGCTTGAAAATTCTCACACGCATTTGTCTTTCCATGGTGGTGTGATAACGACGATTTTAAGATATTCGACTTTATTCAAACTATGATTTTGTTCCTTATGTGTCTTCTTTTCGGCATAGCGTTTTTCACCAATTGTTTTGTTGCTGAATTAAGTTTGTTGCTGAACGGATTGTCAATTGCTTCGGATGTAAAAGTTTGCATAACAAATTGACGGAATCCATTTGGATTCTTATTGTCCAGTGCTTTGTGAGATTTGGTTCAAAACAATTCAAAAACTGGTAGAAAAACACTTCAAAAAAATTATTATGAATGCGTGTATGTAAACAATCAGCTGCTGCGTATGTATACGTAAAAATATTATGACGTTTGGCGATGTTGTCAATTAAATTGCTGAGAAATAAACGCAGAATAGTTACAAAATAGCTGTTTTCTTCGTTCGAAATCTATTGCCAACACTCTCATTTTTCAACACGAAAGAATGGTTAAAGGTGGGTACTATGTTTGTTGGCACGAAAAAAACTTCACTTAACCATTCTTTCGCGTTGAAAAATGAGAGTGTTGACAATACATTTCGAACGAAGAAAACAGCTATTTTGGAGCTATTCCGCGTTTATTTCTCCGCAATTTAATTGACAACATCGCCAAATGTCATACTATTTTTACTTATACATACGCAGCAGCTGATTGTTTACATACACGCATTCATGATAATTGTTTTGAAAAGTGTTTTTCTACCAGTTTTTGGATTGTTTTGCAAAAAAATCTCATACAGCACTGGACACTAATAATTGTTAAGAATAAAGCTCCAGCCGCTCTACTCCTGGTGTCTTACCACATTCTGCAACAGCTTTTACAACATGTGGTACATTGTCTTCTTCAGCTTTTCCAAATGGATACCGTCAATTTGTAACGCACATCAAAAAAACATATAATTCCGGTGTTATGCTAACTTTTACATCATGCGCAGCAATGGACTCATTCATCAACAAACTTAATTCGTTGGTCTCCACAATATCTACACAATCGCATTGCAATACCATGCTGGTGCCGCCTCACTAGCAATTTCAAATCCAGTGGTCACCACCACGGTTCCCACAAAGGATAATAACGCCATTTCATTTGCCAATGTTGTTACATCGGGGGGAACAACCAACTTAAGCCCATAACTCAAGTTCAAGGGTAGTCCCTAAGCCAAAGTCACTGTTCCCGACTTATATTTCGTCACAAAGGGATGTTAGTGTTCTATACCAGACTCTTCGTTGACTGAAATTAATACATTGAGAAGCAATTGGCTGGTTTACTGAAGGATGTTATACTCTCCCAATGTATAAGTTCCAATAACTATTTCAGTCACGTTATGAAATTCAACCAGTGTTTTGAATTGATAAAATGCAAGAATGCCGCTAACTGAAATTTAAAAGCCACAACGAAATTAAATCGTTTCATTCCAGCCTATCGCAATCATTTTGGACAAATGATGAATACAAGAAAATTATTTTGCTATTTAAATAAAAATTATTTAATTATTTGCTATAAACATTTATTTTGGATATAACTTTGTTCAGAAAAATTTACTAATTTTATATTAAAAAGTATAAAACGTATAAGACCACCCAATTACTTATACCCCGGTATATAAAAATAAAACAAGTTCGATTATAATTTTATTATGATTTATTATTAATTTGTACATTTATACACTAATTAAAGACCCTAGAACACAATGTTTTCTTTTCTGGATTATCAGCTTTCTTTCATTAATATTGTTATATTTAAAAATTTTTAATTATCATTTCTCATATTTAGCTTTCATGTTGTTTCCATTAAAAATTAAAATTGCATTAACATTTCTTTTGTTCAGTTCTCATTCATTTACGCCTCTTACACACAAAAAACGAGCTCGCTTAACAAATAGAAAAGGGAGCAATTACGAGGAGCGGTAAAATAATAAAAAAAAATACAATTCATTTCTTTGTAAAAAATGGGTGTTGAATGTAGAAGCACTGGGTTTACAGAGATAAGACGAAATCGTTTTTAAGCATATTTTAAAAAAGAAATCTTCATCGATTACATCTGCAGTATTATGACAATTAGCTTCTTCTACTTCTTCGTGTTCTGTGCAAACATTATGTAGCATAACATTAGTCAATTCTAAATTAGCAGGGGATGATGATAAATGGTGGCCTGGTTGTATCTCTACAATATGACGCTGATGGAATGCTATTGTTGCTGATGGCTGAAGCGATGATGGTACTGTTGTAATAGGCGGAGTTTCCAAAGGGCACCGGTCGCCGATTGGAAACTCCTAGAAGACATTCCTTAGGGGTAAAATTTCACCCGGCCACTTCTTCGCCAGCAAAATCCAATTTAACAACATCACCTGGTAAACATTCCTCCACATCAACTTCATTCTCTGCCGTATTTATACGGTTCAATGTCATTGTAATATCTGGACCAGACTTAAGTCCCACGGTAGCTCCTGCTAAAGCCATTGTAGTGGTGGGAACAACAACATTCGATCCAGCTGCTGGTGATACTATTGTGGATGATTGTGAAACCACCATTGCATTAGTATTGCATTTGTATTACTAACGGCAGCAACAGTCGATATTGCATTTGAAGAATTAGTAATAGTGGCTAATATTGAAGTAGTATTTGCTGCCACCCCAATGGGACCACTCACTACTTGGGCGGCCGTTGTATTTGGTTGATGCAATACAATATTTGCGGTCACAGCCACTGTGGTCGTGGCAGGTGTTGAGGGTGCTATGTTGGAGTTGTTCACTGTAGCTGATGTAGTGGCTGCAATTGTGGGTGTCAGGGATGTGAGGGCAGATGCTACTGTGGCAGAAACGGCTACAGAACCAGATGCTGTTATATATGTTATATACATATAGCACTCCGTTATTTTTATTTCGTCAATCTAATTGCATTTTTAAATAACAACGCGAACCACTTTTGTATTCTAATTTAACACAAATCATTTGAATAAATCAATTATTTCTTAATTCACATTACAAATGGCGCCATGTTTTGAAACTAACTAATCTCAACATATGGAAGGATTTAAAGCCGACCTAATTGGCTTTTGTAAAAGTAGTGATGGCAAAATACATGTATGAAGTACATTTTGTACTTTATGATATGCTGCCCCCATCACAGTAGGATGGTTGTAGTGACATTTACGAGTCTGTGGTAGCGATGAAGATGAAATTGAACTTTGAAATGCTGGCAGGGTATTATCTTCAACACCTTTTCAAAGATTTAGTCAACATTTTGGCAAATTGGAAGTAATTCGCAAACAATTTGAAGATGTATTGAAGATGAGCTAGTTCAATTTATGTTGAAAATTATATTTACCCTCAAGGAAGGGATGCACCTCTAGCGAAAAATTTCATTCCCATAAGAAATGCATTGCTATTTATGCTAACGAAATTTTCGGTAGCGTTCAATTTCGTAAGCTGGTACGCACCTCTAATGAAAATAACAGGGTTGTCGAAAGCATATTTTGGCAGCAAACATTTAATTTATTACAATCATTGTGTGCGAAAAGTTTTAAAAGGTCTGTAAATAATAAACAATTTATTTGAGGAATATTTGGAACATATATTAACAATTTTTAAAAGCGATTAGCTGGTTTAAAATTTGTGTACACATCCCTGTTTTTTTGTTGTAGACTTAAATAAATTGTTGCTACCGAAAATTTCGCTAGAGGTGCATACCGGCCTTTAAGGCCGGTACTCTGTTCGGTTTTCGCGTTGAAACTCCATACAAAACCAAAAAATGCGAAAAATTTACGAAATTTTTTCCATTTGTGATACTTTGTTTTTTCGAGTTGAAAAACTGACGTTTATAGCACGGCGCCATTTGCAATGTGAATTAAGAAATACTTTATTTATTAAAAACTATTTGTGCGAGTTTATAAATCAAACACGGACTATATTTTTGTTCCGAAACTATACAAAGGATCAAAGGAATAGCAGATCAATTTCCCAAGGAAAAATAAAATGTTATTTTGTAAAAACAAGCAACACCACCAACTTAATCCAATATCGCTCCCTGTAAAATAGCGCTCCAAGCTACCTAAATAAACGCCGTTTTCTATGTGCGAAATAATGGTTTCCATAAACATTTTTCGCAAGAATGAACATAGTACCGGCCTTTAAGTGAAGTTTTTTTCGTGCCAACAAACATAGTACCCACCTTTAAGGTAAGTACTATGTTCGCTTTTCGCGTTGAAATTTTCGCGGTTACTTTACTAAAACAGTTCAATATAAAGCAGATAGATTAACTCAATTGATGTGCAATTTCTTGTTCCTCTAGATTTCGGCAAGACTTTACTGGAATATGTCTGCTTTCATATATAATTTTGATTATTTCAGGAAAAGTAATCGCGAAAATAAAGTGATTTTCAACTCGAAAACAGAACATAGTACACACCTTTAGGTTGAAAAGTATTTGCAACGATGTTAATTTTGAATTTGACTCGCATCGAAAATTGTTTGACAAATTATTGAGTAGCGATGCATTTCAATTTGAGGATAACACTTGAGATATTATTGCTAATGTGTTGAATTTCACTGTTGAGGGTAATGTCTGTTTTTTGTTGAGAACGCGATTTTCTGAACAATTTCTCAACTTGAATATTACCCTAATCCTTTGAAAAAATGTTTGAAAAATTGTTGAAATTTAGCATTTTTCAAACGTTTGTGTTTATTGGGTTGCGTCGACGTGTCTCTCAAATGTACTGCCGTTTGCGTCGGAAAATACCAAAACATTTGTGTTTTTCATAAATTTCTGAATAAAAACCCACAAAAGCAATACCAAAACGATTGTAGAAAATTAAATTAAAACGTATGTGAATCTTAAAGCGAATATTCATTATGGTTTTATGTGAATATTGCCGTTTTAAATTTATTCTGGGCAGAGCTGCTTTGGAAAAAATTGACAAATAAAACAATTTTTTTCTCATAGCCCTCTACACCTTGACATTTGTTTTCTCTTTATGGGTAGGTACTATGTTCGGTTTTCGAGTTGAAAACCACTTTATTTTCGCGATTACTTAACCAAAATTATAAATGAAAACAAACTTATTCCTGTAAAGTCTTGCCGAAATCTAGAGGAACAAGAAACTACACATCAATTGAGTTAATTTGTCTGCTTTATATTGAACTGTTTCAATAAAGTAACCACGAAAATTTCAACGCGAAAAGCGAACATAGTACTTACCTTATAAGAGCATAATGCTTAATCTTGTTGTACTCAATTATCTTTGAATCAGAAGCGTCGTGTACATACAACAATATCGATTGTCGACAGGCTATTGTTAAAGCAACATACTGGCACTGATTTCGCATTGTTTGTAATATTAAACTATGTTTACATTCATTCGTTAAGGTGGGAAGTGAATTCGAGTTTAGCCGCTAAAAACGTCATTTTTTCACGATTAGTTTTCTTTAATTATCCATTTTAAGGAATACAAACTTTGTGAACATTTGCTTTGGGCTTTTTCCCATCAAGTTATAATAAAATTTGCAACAAATATATATAATTTCATGCATTTTTCTTACTGATTTAGTTTTCACTTTAGCGATTTTAGCGGCTAAACTCGAACTTAATACCCACCTTTAAGGCCGGTACTCTGTTCGGTTTTCGCGTTGAAACTCCATACAAAACCAAAAAATGCGAAAAATTTGCGAAATTTTTTCCATTTGTGATACTTTGTTTTTTCGTGTTGAAAAACTGACGTTTATAGCACGGCGCCATTTGCAATGTGAATTAAGAAATAATTTATTTATTAAAAACTATTTGTGCGGGTTTATAAATCAAACACGGACCATATTTTTGTTCCGAAACTATACAAAGGATCAAAGGAATAGCAGATCAATTGCCCAAGGAAAAATAAAATGTTATTTTGTAAAAACAAGCAACACCACCAACTTAATCCAATATCGCTCCCTGTAAAATAGCGCTCCAAGCTACCTAAAAAACGCCGTTTTCTATGTGCGAAATAATGGTTTCCATAAAAATTTTTCGCAAGAATGAACATAGTACCGGCCTTTACCACAAAAACTATTCTTCAATTTTGAATGTTTATTAAAATAACGTGATGTGGCTAACCTAACATAATCATGTCTTTTTTAAATGCGTATGAGTTCTTTCATTACAAATTTATGGAATATATAGAAATTATATTGTTACGAATTTGATAATTATAGATTTAAGTTTATTTAAATTAGTTTCCGTTAATTTAAATTTCAAATTGTAACGATAAAATTTCGTTATAACTTGTTGGAATCATCTATTCATTTTCTAGCACTTTCCTGAATTTCTTTTATGTTCTTTTGTTTGCTTATTTTCATGTAAGTTCTCACTCTCTTTGATAACAACCCCTTTGTTTTGTTATTTTGCATTCTCATTTCATCTCATTGTATATTGTCATTGTTTTTGTTCTTGTAGTAATGCGAGCTCATATCTATGTGAGTGTGTATGTGTTTGGCAGCCACCAGATGAATGACTTAATGGTCGTAGATCCTTCTAGCATTGTCTAAGAATGTTCTGGCGTTGCCAGAATATTGTAGTGCTACCAAAATGTTCTCGAATTGCCACACCGTCATATATAAAAGCGCTCGCATGCTGCTAACGAGTCAGTCTTAATTAAAGCGTCAAACGAATAACTTCAGTGTGAACGAATTGTAAAGTGTGAAGTCATAGTAAATAAATTGTAGATTGTCGTTATTTAAAAGAACTGTGTTTTAATTGTCGGGTAATTAAAAACGCCTAAATATAAAAACGTAACAATTGGTGTCAGAAGTGGAATAACGGAAAAAAAAATCTACAATGAAGTTTAATGAGCTTCGAGTGGAAGACTTAAAAAAGGAATTGAGCAAACTGGAGCTGCCGACAACAGGCAATAAGGCCCAGCTTCAAAAGCGTCTACTGGAAGAGTTTGAACGGCGTAATATGGACATTGCGACGCATGAGTTTGATTATAAGGAAGACATTGATGAATCAATACTCGTCAATACAAGCAGTGTAGAAACTCCATCTGTGGCTTCGAATGTTGTGGATTACACATCAATGCTCAATGCTTTGAGCAAAATGATGGAAGAAAATTCTAGAAAATTGCTGAAAGAAAATGCCCTACAAATGGAAGCAAATTCTAGAAAAATGGAAGAAAATTCTAGAAAATTGGAAGAAAAATTCGACGAAAATTCTAGAATGGTCAACGAAAAATTACAACAAATTTCTGAAGGCATGGAGAAACGTGTGGACCATATAGAAAATCAAATTGTGGAATTGGATAAGAAAGTTCTTTCCGTGGATGAGAAAATTATGGTTCATGATGAGAAGTTTCTGCACATCGAGAAAAAAATGTCAGAGCTGGAAATTAAAGGTGGTCCAGTGCGCGTCATCGAGGGCTCAAAAATCAAAACTCCTGTTTTCGATGGCTCAACGTCATTTGATGTCTTCAAATTCCAATTCGAAATGGTTGCTTCTAGAAATTTGTGGAATGACGATGATAAAGCAATTGAACTTCTATTGGCATTAAAGGGCAATGCTGCTGATGTGATACAAAGCATTCCCGCTGTTTCTAGAAATAACTATAATGAAGTAATAGCGGCGCTTCAACGCAAGTATGGTGGAGAGCACAAGCAAGACATCTTTAGAATGGAATTAAGAGGTAGAGTCCAGAAATCAAACGAGACTCTACAAGACTTTGCAACAGAAGTTGAGCGGTTGGTGCTACTGACATACCCAGGAGAGAGTCACCCACTTGTGGACCGCATCAAAATTGAGACCTTTGTGAATGGCATTCGAGACCCAGACATAAAATGTGCAACATATGCGTCACAAAAGGCTACATTCGCAGAAACAGTAACATTTGCACTTGCGCAAGAAACTGCGAGATTGCTGGCACGGCCTCGAATTCACAAAGTACGCAGAGTAGAGACCGAGTGTGAAGAATCGAAATCTATCATTGACTCGATGAAAGAGGCAATGAAGCAGGTAATGCAAGAATTGAAACAGGATGCAACTAAATCCCGAATCAAATGCTATAACTGTGATAAGACGGGACATCTAGCTCGAGAATGCAAAGCACGACGCAAACGGTCAAGATCCACATCACCATCTCCATTAAACAATAACCATAAGAAGGTGACCCCACAGTCAAGTGAGTCACCTTTAAACTAAATCGAGCTAGTTCAGCGGGGCAAGAGCTGGCTCCCACAGACGATGGCCCCACCATCTCCATAGCAATAGTTCAACAGAAAAATAACAATTTAACTATTGCGGGTGTTATTAATGGCGACAAGCGTACTTTGACGTTGGATACTGGTGCATCAAAGTCTATCATTGGATCTGATTTAGTAAAAGGAAAAGTTACACCACTGATTGGAGTCAAGCTACGCACGGCTACAGGGGAACCCGCAACCGTATATGGAAAGGTCACCGTAAAATTAACTATTGCTAACAAATCCGTTACTTATGATTTCATTGTGGCCGATATAGTAGACGAAGTTATAATTGGAGCGGATTTCATGATTGCTTTTGGTCTCAATTTGGATATGAAGCGTCGTGTAATGACATGGTGCGATGCCGAAATAACGGTAAACGTGGGATACGATGGGAATACATCTGTCAGACGTTTGACAACGAGCCAGTCAGAGTCTATACCACCGAATGCCGAAGCAATTATATGGGTTTCTATGAATGGAGATTGTGAAGTCGGCCAATTGTGGGTTGTTGAACCAGCAGAAAACAAAAGCAACAACATCTTGATAGCAAATGCCCTGGTAACAACGAACGAAGAGAGACTAATACCAGTTCGTGTCTTGAACTTGTCTGACAATCACGAGCAAATTGTAAAATTTTCTGACATTGGCAAATGTACACCAGCCGAGGCAATAGTCAATTTGGAAGGCAACTCATCAAAGACACATGGAGCAGTGAGAAAACATCTAGAAGCGTATGTCGAGGCTTGGACACGTCATATATCGCCGTCAGAGAGAAATAAAGCCAAGCAATTGTTGTGGAAAAACGCCTCTGCTTTTGCTTCTGGCCCATAAAACAGGCACCACGAAGTGTTCCCCTTGCAAAAAGAGACGAAGTTCAAAAGCTCATAAAGGAAATGGCGGAGAGTGGTGTGATCGAGCCGTCATCAAGTCCTTGGTGTTCCCCAGTTGTGCTGGTCAAAAAGAAAGATGGAAGTACCCGATTCTGCGTGGACTACAGAAAACTGAATGATGTCACCAAAAAGGACAGTTATCCGCTTCCACGCATTGATGACACGTTGGACACACTAGCCGGAACAACATGGTTTTCTACGCTTGATTTGCAGAGTGGATATTGGCAAGTAGAGATCGCCGAGAAAGACAAGGAAAAGACGGCTTTTGGCGTTAATGGCGGTCTCTGGCAATTCAATGTAATGCCGTTCGGGCTCTGCAACGCTCCGGCTACCTTCGAAAGATTGATGGAGCGGGTACTGAAGGGGTTGCACTGGAAATCGTGCTTGATATACTTGGATGACATCATAGTGATGGGCAAAACATTTGACGAGCACCTTAAGAACTTGAAAGACGTTATCCAGCAATTGTCAGCCGCTGGTCTACGCCTTAACGCAAAGAAATGCTCCCTTTTTCAGCGGGAAGTTAAATACCTGGGTCATCATGTGACTGCAGAGGGCATATCCACCGATGAAGACAAAATCCAAGCTGTCAGAGATTGGCCACGACCCCGAAATCTCCACGAATTAAGAAGTTTCCTTGGGTTATGTACATATTACCGACGATTCGTCCCAAACTTCGCCAGCATCGCCGCTAGTCTCCATAAATTGACGCAAAAAGGTCAGAAGTTCCAGTGGAGCGACGAACAGGAGGATACATTCCAACATTTAAAAGAACTTTTATGTTCAGCTCCTGTTCTAGCGTATCCTATTCCGGGCGAAAAATTTGTTTTGGATACAGATGCTAGCGCGCATGGTATTGGAGGTGTGCTATCCCAACAGATAGACGGCAAGGAGAAGGTCATCGGATATTTCAGCCGAACGTTATCCAAGCCCGAAAAGAACTACTGTGTAACGCGACGAGAGCTGCTAGCCGTCATAGAGAGTGTAAAACATTATCATAAATATTTGTATGGACAACACTTCTTGCTCAGGACTGATCACTCAGCTCTACGATGGTTGCTCCAATTCAAGAATCCGGAAGCTCAACTGGCACGTTGGATCGAGAGGCTCCAAAGCTATGATTTCAGTGTCGAGCATAGAAAAGGTGGAAAACACGGTAACGCTGACGCTTTGTCACGTCGACCTTGCAGTATAGAATGCAAGCACTGCTCGAAAGCTGAACATAAGGAGGAGATTGTTGATATTCGGCTGTTACACATCGAATCTGGAGTGGACTGGCCAACAGAACAGCGTAAAGATCCCATTTTGAACAAAATTATTTCGGCAAAGGAAGAGAACGAGAAGCCCAGTAAGAAAGACATCGCAGCCGAAAGTCCACTTATGAAATCATACTGGGCTCAATGGGATAGTTTAGTTCTAGTCAATGGATCCCTGCAACGTAAATGGGAAAGCGAAGATGGCAAAAGCAGCCGAAATTTGATCATCGTTCCAGATTCCAAAATAAGAGACGTTTTGGCGGAGTTCCATAATGGTCCCAGTGGAGGTCATCTGGGAATAACCAAAACCGCCGAGAAAGTGAAGCAACGATTCTACTGGGTTGGATGCCAGAAATCAATTGCTGAATGGGTAGCCAATTGCGAGAAGTGCATGAAGGCGAAAGGTCCAACAAGGAAAAGTCGAGGTCCTATGCAAGAGTATAGACCTGGAGCCCCGTTTGAAAGAATAGCAATGGACGTGGCAGGCCCTTTCCCAGTAAGTGATTCTGGAAACCGTTATGTCCTTGTGGTCATGGATTACTTCAGCAAATGGCCGGAGGTGTATGCAATTCCAAACCAAGAGGCAAAAACGATTGTGGATGTGGTCAACAAAAACTGGATATGTCGCTACGGTGTGCCGTCCGAGATTCACTCAGACCAGGGAAGAAATTTTGAATCGGCCATATTCAAAGAGATGTGTGAATCCCTTGGTATCAAGAAAACGAGGACTACGCCATTACATCCACAATCCGATGGCATGGTAGAAAGGTTTAATCGCACCCTTGAGGAACATCTTCGAAAAGTGGTGGACAACGGCCAGAGGGACTGGGACGAGCATATACCAAAGTTTTTGCTGTCCTATAGATCTGCCATTCATGATTCCACCTCTCGAACACCGGCCAATGTTCTATTCGGAACTGAGTTAAAGTTGCCTGGAGATCTGATATTCGGCGCTAAACCTTATGAGCTCGCCATGGAAGAAAACAGAAACGACATCCCAAACACTTTCGGAGAAGTTCACGAATCAGTGCGCAACAAAATAAAAATGGTCAGCAACAGAATGAAGGCGAGATACGATCGTGCTGTAAATACTGAGGGCTTCCAAGAAGAAGAATTGGTTCTGCTATTTAACCCGCAACGAAAGAAAGGACTGTGTCCCAAACTGCAAACACAGTGGGAAGGCCCATACAAAGTCATCAAGAAGATAAATGATGTTGTATACCGGATTCAGAAGGACGACAGCCCTAGATCAAAGATGAAAGTTGTACATCTGGAACGATTGGCTCCTTACGGAACAGGTTCTGTGCCTGTTCGGGACGAACAGGCTTAAGCAGGAAGCAGTGTTACGAATTTGATAATAGGTCTGTTTTCTTTTAGCACTGGATATGCTAAGCCGTTAAGGACTAAAATAAAACAGAGTACTCGTTTATCCAGGACATCTCCAAAAATATGCAACACTGTCATCAGCTGTTTAAAAACAATCACAGAAAAGAAGTAAAATCTTGCATTTTTAATGTATGAAATGCTTCAATTAGTAATAAATATTTACTGCTGCGATTATTTATGACACTGTATCACTTTGAATTTCATGTTTTTCGGTAAAATAGTCACAATAAATTGCTATTGTGAATCGAAGGAGCGTCACCTTATCCAAATACAATCTGGCAACATCGGCGCGAATTGCACTGATGAGATGTTCTGGATAGAACACCAGTGCAACGATGTTCTGGATAGCCCATACAAATGTTGCATCCAGTGCAAAAAGAAAACAGCCCTAATTATAGATTTAAGTTTATTTAAATTAGTTTCCGTTAATTTAAATTTCAAATTGTAACGATAAAATTTCGTTATAACTTGTTGGAATCATCTATTCATTTTCTAGCACTTTCCTGAATTTCTTTTATGTTCTTTTGTTTGCTTATTTTCATGTAAGTTCTCACTCTCTTTGATAACAACCCCTTTGTTTTGTTATTTTGCATTCTCATTTCATCTCATTGTATATTGTCATTGTTTTTGTTCTTGTAGTAATGCGAGCGCATATCTATGTGAGTGTGTATGTGTTTGGCAGCCACCAGATGAATGACTTAATGGTCGTAGATCCTTCTAGCATTGTCTAAGAATGTTCTGGCGTTGCCAGAATATTGTAGTGCTACCAAAATGTTCTCGAATTGCCACACCGTCATATATAAAAGCGCTCGCATGCTGCTAACGAGTCAGTCTTAATTAAAGCGTCAAACGAATAACTTCAGTGTGAACGAATTGTAAAGTGTGAAGTCATAGTAAATAATAGAGGTCTGCACAATTCCATTTGTAAATGCAGAGTACACGTGTACTTGCTACATGAGTACATCTATTTGAGAGAGTCGCAAAACTATTGGTACACATTTTCATGAACACCAAAAGCCACGAGTAACTTCTTGTTACTACTCTGATGTATTTACTACCAACAAACACATATTCCTCTTTCTCTCTTATTGAAGTGTACTCAGAGTGATCACGTCGAGTATGTTGCGAGAACAAAACTTCATAGAGTACTTCATGTACCACATGCAGTTTCAGAAATACAAAAAAATAGTTACTCTACATAATATATGTTTTGGTTTGTTATAAAGAACGGAAAACGTAAGGTAAGTGTGTGACATACATAAATATATGAAATATGTGATATACATACATATCTATGATTATTAATAATGGAAAGTTTTGCTTCGCACATAACTGAGAAATACTTGTGGTACCACGTGAAGTGAAGAGAATGCATGTTGTATTTTTTCTCAAGTACTTACATTTTTATTGTTCCTTTTTTTCGGAACACATATTGTTTCGGATAAGTACTTGGTGGTATTTGACAAACAAGTGTTCTCTTCACTTCACTACTTGCGCTCTGAGAGAAAGACAGTGTATGTACTATATTCGACAGCGAATTGCATACATGTAGTGAAAAGTTATTCGATGCAGACCTCTAGTAAATAAATTGTAGATTGTCGTTATTTAAAAGAACTGTGTTTTAATTGTCGGGTAATTAAAAACGCCTAAATATAAAAACGTAACAATATGATACTATTTAGCTTGTACTTATTCAAAATTTATATTAATTATATTAAAAAGTTCGAAATCGACATTGAGCTTAAATAAGAATAGGATAGCCCCATAAGCGTAGAAAGACCTCTGGGAGAGACCGAAATTCGTAACATATGTTAGATGGGCAATAATCAAAACAATGAACGTCTAAAATTAGGCGCATCGACTATATTATATATCATTTCATTCCGGAATTTTACACATCTGATCCGATTTTAGCACCGTACTACGTATATATAGCAAGTGTTCATTCTCTTTTTGTGAAATTTGGAACCCCATATAAAACCAATTTGATTTCATCCCCATTCGGAAAATGCATTGTAGCCATATTTGCCAGAATCGTGACCAAATTAAGAGCCTATGCAAAATATAAAGACGATCGAGCTTAAATTGAGAGCTGTACCTTGAACACAAAAAGAGAGAGGCAGATAAAGTCGCTAAATCGATTCACAAATTCATTCTGAGACGATTGCTATAAGAAAATAAGGCTCTCAGCTTGCATCCTATGTTAAAATAACAGTAGTTAATGAAGCTGAACGAATAATTAAGTAAAGGTCGCTAATATTTTCAGTTTTCGACTGAAAACCCCTTGTTAAATCTTGAATAAATAAAAAAATGTCAATTGAGTAAAATAATCTGCTTTAAGGTGGGTACTAATTTCGAGTTTAGCCGCTAAAATCAAAACTAAACCTGAAAAATAGAATAAGATCGTATATTCTTGTTGCAAATTTTATAATCACCCTTATTCCTGAAATCGCTCTCGCCGTCGCTTTTTGTCGTCTGTCTCTTTTAAGTCGTCTCATCATTCATTTGGTATTCCTGTGAAGTGGCGACGGCGACGGTTACTTTTTGTATTAATTACAATACTCGGCAATAAAAGGTCGATATCACTAGAAAACAATCAGCTGATGTGCAAAAAATGAACTTTATTTTTTCGGTTTAAGAAATTTTTTTATCTGACGCAATTCTATGTCGGAAAATCAATAAAAAATATTTAATTTGACGCGGAAAAATGTGGATATATTTTCAAGGGCAGTAAAAGCTTCTAAAACTATAAAAATGGCGACGACGCTGAGATCAATGGCACAAGAATCATCGTGAAAGAAAACAATCAGCTGATATGCAAAACTGAATTCTAATTATTTGATAAATGATAAATTTGACTCGGGAAATGATTTACATTATCTTTGTTTGATGCTAAATAAAATACATTGGCCTTGAAGAGTGGTCTGCTCAGGACTCCTTGATATAGAACATAAGTTCCTCAAAGAGTGGAAGCTGGAATAAATACTTGAACAATATAGATTTTTTTAATTTGTTACCATTTGTTACAATTTGTCTCTAAAGGACACAGGCAATGAACTACAAGCCATTTGTTCCAATTGGGTTTAAATCGTTGGAGTCAGTCTAGCTCATCTAATGGCTGATATCTAGTTCCTTTTTTCATTTTTTGTAAGTTTTGAAGATTAGTCACTTTACTTCTTACCAAATTTCATTTTTTAAATTTATTTTTCAATTGTTCGATTAATTAAGTCTAAATAACTTCTTCAAAAATTATCACAAAAAGCGACACCAGAAATACCGATTTTCGTCGATAGCAGAATATACACTCATAGAAAAAAGTCTGCTAAAAACAGCAGTCGATGTCTGCTGTTATATTTTTGTACTTCAGGGCCAAATGAACAATTTATAAAATTTTTAGGTTATAGTTTTTGGTATTTTTGCACCGTAATATACTTACAAGCTCCCAAATACGATCAGCAAACATTTTGGTCACATACTATAGATATTCATAAAATATTGTTGACATTTTTATTTGTTTTAGCCAAAATAAAACATGTTTTAGATAATCGAGCTTTAAAAATAGCAGGAAATGTTTGCTATTTCAGCAAACAGTGACTGCTGTCCCTTTTTCAGCAGACTTTTTGCTGTTTTAGCAGGCTTTTCTGCTGTCCCTACTAACAAATTTCTTTGGGTGTATAGACGAACGGGATACCAATTAGTGGCGACAGACGAAAAGCGAAAAAAGCGACGGCGAGGGCGACTTCAGGAATAAGGGTGAATAACTTGGTGGGGAATTATACAAAGCAACAAATAAAGAAGTTTATTATAATGCCATTAGCACTATTTTGAAAAAGGTAACAGCGAAATTATTCCGTGATTTGTAACTTGTCATGAAAATTGGCGGTGGGTTACTGCAGAATATCCCTCTGGATACATTATGACAGCATTATTTTATTACCATATCACATAATAGTATTTCTATATATAGAAAAAATTTGTTACTCATAATAGCAAAAATGTTTGCTTAAACAGCAGTTTTTGTTTGCTGAAAAAGGGACAGCAGTAGCATGTAGTTGTTTCAGCAAGCATTCGTTAGTTGAAACCGCAAACATTTTTTACAGCTAAAATAGCAAACAAATGCTGCTGAATTAGCAAACGTGTTTGCTAAAAGTTATTGACAAACATCGCTGCTAAAGTAGCAAACTGCGATAGTTGAAATAGCTAACATTTTTACTGCTTTAACAACTACAAATGTTTGTTGTCCCAGCAACACAATTTGTCGTTTTTTAACGATATGTTGAAATGAAACCCATAAATCATGTAATACTTTAACTCTACATTTATTAAATGTGTGAAATAAATTGAATTCCATTGAAGTATTGGAAGTTGAGTTGGATTGTTGTTTAGGATTTATTTTCGTTTGTTTTTCTTCTTTGGCCTTATACACGCGGATAAAACATAACAATGTTAAAACAATCTGTAATGAAAATTAAAAAAAAAAAACAATTAGTAATTATACTACTTTACACTAAAATTTACATTTGATGAGAGTTTACTTTTTATGTGTTTTCATCTCCTGAATTCGAAAAAGAGGTTAGCATTTTTTTAATAAAGCAGTCTCTGAGATATCCTTATATTTTTATAAGGATATCTCAGAAAACATGATATAACAATAATTTTATTTTGTAAACTATTTTTATTTATCGGAATTATATTGAACGATGTCATCAAAGTTGACCAATAAAATGGGTGCCTTAGCAAAAAATTAAATTGATTCATACTAAAAGCATACATTATTCTCTAAATTTCGCTAAAATAGCAACGTTTTAATGTCATCCTGGATTTAATACTCACATTTAAGGTGAACTTTGCCAATTATGATAAATTCGGGTACAGTTTAGGTTAGTTATAGTGGCAGCCCGTCATTTCAGGTTCCCTTTGACTATTTAGTCCATTATGATACAGCAGTGTTGAACTTCTTTCTTGTCACTGAGTGCCACCCGATTCCATGCAGGAAGCTCAAAGACAAGGAATCTCTTTTTTATAGCCGAGCCTGAACATCATTTCCCATTGCGATGAAAATTTTAGAGTAGTTTTGAAACAGAGTCCAAAGTGGGCTAACGTGGACCCAAGGGGGAGAGTAGCCGGGCTTCGGCCGGGGTTTAAGACTTTCTCCTATGGACAGAGACCAAAGTGGGCTAACGCAAACACAAGGGGAGAAAATATTTCAGTAATAATACATTTTTTTCTACTCAGAATAAAAACTCCATAACTTTGCTAAAAGTGGACTTATAAAGACATGTTGTACATCAATCGAAAAGCTTTCAATCTATGTGTAAAAAATGTAGGGTATAATCGAAGACTTTTTGAGATATAACGAAAATAACAAAAAAAATAGGGTAAACATTTTCTTTTTTATTTATATCTTTTTTGCGTATAAAAGTGCATTAAATAAGCTTTCATATGATACCAAGTTTGTCTAGATTGGAAAAAAAAACAAAAGAGATATATCAAGTTTTTATTGACCCTTTGGAGGGCTATATCTCAAGACCCGGGTATGGGTCACTTTGTTGGAATCGGCTCACCGAATGACACAACATATATTAGTTTTAAGCAATTCAGTGAGGGGCCCATAAACTGCAGTTGAGCCAAAAAAATGTAAATTACTAAAAAGGAGTTTGTTCACAAACGTTATTACATAATAAAAAATTCGAATTGTTTTTAATTTTTGATGTTATATAATGTGTACCATTTTACTATTGTCCATTTGACCGGAGTGAATTTATAATTTTATTCGTATCAGCAGAAAATTTCAGCAAACAACTGACTTTCCTGCTGTATGTTTGCTGTTCCAAAATAACAGATTGTTTGCTGTTTTAGCAAAAAAAACTGCAGCATTTTCTTTGCTGAAAACAGCAGACAGCGTTTGCCATTAACAACGGACTTTTTTCTATGAGTATATATATAAAGGGTGATTCTTTTGAGGTTAGGATTTTCATGCATTAGTATTTGACAGATCACGTGGGATTTCAGACATGGTGTCAAAGAGAAAGATGCTCAGTATGCTTTGACATTTCATCATGAATAGACTTACTAACGAGCAACGCTTGCAAATCATTGAATTTTATTACCAAAATCAGTGTTCGGTTCGAAATGTGTTTATCGACAAATTTTGTTCAGCGATGAGGCTCATTTCTGGTTGAATGGCTACGTAAATAAGCAAAATTGCCGCATTTGGAGTGAAGAGCAACCAGAAGCCGTTCAAGAACTGCCCATGCATCCCGAAAAATGCACTGTTTGGTGTGGTTTGTACGCTGGTGGAATCATTGGACCGTATTTTTTCAAAGATGCTGTTGGACGCAACGTTACGGTGAATGGCGATCGCTATCGTTCGATGCTAACAAACTTTTTGTTGCCAAAAATGGAAGAACTGAACTTGGTTGACATGTGGTTTCAACAAGATGGCGCTACATGCCACACAGCTCGCGATTCTATGGCCATTTTGAGGGAAAACTTCGGAGAACAATTCATCTCAAGAAATGGACCGGTAAGTTGGCCACCAAGATCATGCGATTTGACGCCTTTAGACTATTTTTTGTGGGGCTACGTCAAGTCTAAAGTCTACAGAAATAAGCCAGCAACTATTCCAGCTTTGGAAGACAACATTTCCGAAGAAATTCGGGCTATTCCGGCCGAAATGCTCGAAAAAGTTGCCCAAAATTGGACTTTCCGAATGGACCACCTAAGACGCAGCCGCGGTCAACATTTAAATGAAATTATCTTCAAAAAGTAAATGTCATGGACCAATCTAACGTTTCAAATAAAGAACCGATGAGATTTTGCAAATTTTATGCGTTTTTTTTTTTAAAAAAAGTTATCAAGCTCTTAACAAATCACCCTTTATATGCTTTTACTCTCTTATCAAAAATATAACTTGGATTTATATAACCATGTTTTGATATTAGTTCTCCCAGGGTCTGGGTCCTCTTTTGTTTTCCCAGTTGTCAATGTTTAACGATTTTACTTCTTCGTACACCTTCTCTATCGTTACTTCTTGTGGTTGCTTCATTTTAACACCGTGTTGTTCCATTTCATCTGGAGTTATAGTTTTCTGTTTAGAAAATTGATACCTACGAAACGTTGAGAATTAAAGGAACCAATTTTAATATTGACAAATTACCTAAGCTTTGTAAACTCTTGAAGACCAAATGAACCTCCAACCATAAGAACGAGGAATGGTACACCATATTTGAATGACTTATTACGTTTCAAAGAGTACAACTTTTGCAATAGAGCCATTGGATCACCAAATTATAATTCAATGTAAATAATTCGGCAGTGTGACAAATCAGATGTTCCGTATCGTACAATTAGTTAATAACGTTCGGTATTGCCATTATGAGTGTATACGCTGTAACTATTTATGAACACTCACCTAAATCAAAACGTAAACCGGCAGGTCCCAATAAACACAAACAGAGAAATGATTATATTTAACACGCTAACGTTTGTTCGAAGGATTAGGTTAAAATTAAGTTAAATTTTACTTCTAACAATATGGCTGTTTTCTTTTAGCACTGGATACCCTAAAGGCCGGTATGCACCTCTAGCGAAAAATTTCATTCCCATAAGAAATGCATTGCTATTTATGCTAACGAAATTTTCGGTAGCGTTCAATTTCGTAAACTGGTACGCACCTCTAATGAAAATAACAGGGTTGTCAAAAGTATATTTTTGGCAGCAAACATTTAATTTATTACAATCATTGTGTGCGTAAAAGTTTTAAAAGGTCTGTAAATAATAAACAATTTATTTGAGGAATATTTGGAACATATATTAACAATTTTTAAAAGCGATTAGATGGTTTAAAATGTGTGTACACAGCCCTGTTTTTTTTGTTGTAGACTTAAATAAATTTTTGCTACCGAAAATTTCGCTAGAGGTGCATACCGACCTTAAGCCGTGAAGGACTAAAAGAAAACAGAGTACAGGACATCTCCAAAAATATGCAACACTGTCATCAGCTGTTCAAAAACAATCGCAGAAAAGAAGTGAAATCTTGCATTTTTAATGTATGAAATGCTCCAATTAGTAATAAATATTTACTGCTGCGATTATTTGTGACACTATACCACTTTGAATTTCATGTTTTTCGATAAATTAGTCACAATAAAGTGCTATTGTGAATCGATGAAGCGTCACTTTATCAAAACACAATCTGGCAAGATCGGCGCGACTTGCACTGATGAGATGTTCTGGATAGAACACCAGTGCAACGATGTTCTGGCTAGCCCATACAAATGTTGTATCCACTGCAAAAAGAAAACAGCCCCAATATCAATCTACAATTTGATACAACTTGATATCACTTTTTGTTTTTAATGCATTATGCATTAGAAAACAAAAAGTGATGGTTGGATATGTTGTGTGTTCGGAAAAGTCGTTGGACGTTTATTTATAATAATAATATTAATTTAATGTAAAAAATACATTTTTCGTTACAATAAAAAAAAATCCCTTGATAATGTCGACATACATTAAAAATTGTTTTATTTACATCAATGCGTTAGGCTCTATTAACCTGCCAACATTTTCTGATTTTGGGGGCGCTTCTGAGAATCCCCACTACTTCGAAAACAGTCGTATACGATATTCAAAACTCCTCGGAAAAGCGCCGTCACTATTGAGAAGTTGTACCACGCCAAGTTACTACGAAAAAATATCGCATGAGTGCAATTATTAGGTGCCCTTCTGGATACATTTAGAAGGACGCCAATAAGAGCCCTTTCAAACAATCAGAAAAAGTGCAGTTTAAGATAGTTATAAAAGAATCATTGTGGTCAAGTAAAACACGATTGTTTAGATGTTTATTAATTTTATTAAACATTTATAAATTCTCATAAATATAACATTTATACGAATATCACATCACAGTTAACATATTTTTGTGCATTAATAAAAGATTGATGTTGAGTTACAAGTTGCAACCCTGCCAGCATTTCAAAGTTCCATTTCAACCTCATCGTTACCACAGACTCGTAAATGTCACTTCAACCATCATGAAAAGGTACATCAAAAAGTACATGCAAGTAATTTGCCATCCCTACTGTAAAAAAAGCCATTTTTTTTGTGAAACGCCAAGCGCAACCAGCTTGTTATATTTTAATTAAATAAAAACGAAAATAAAGTTCTGTAAACATAGATTATGCGCTTAAAATTGTGAAAGGTATATTGGTGAACAATTTGGTGATTTTCCAAATGGAATAAAGTGATTGTTTTTCAGATATTTTAAAGACACGCTGCCTCCATGGAATAAAAACACTGGTTGATAGACGCAGCAACATGTAACTCGCTACTTGTAACTCAACATCATCATTAATGCCAAAAATTATGTTAAATGTAATGTGATTGTGGTATAAATGTTATATTTTTAAGAATTTGTAAATGTTTAATCAAATTAATAAATATCTAAACAAACGTGTTTTACTCGACCACAATGATTCTTTTACAACTATCTTAAAATGCACTTTTTCTGATTGTTTGGAGGGTCCCTTATTGGCGTCGTTCTAAATTGATCTATAAAGGCACCTAATAATTGCACTCATGCGAAACATTTTTGTAGTAACTTGGCGTGGTACAACTTCTCAATAGTGACGGCGCTTTTCCGACGTGTTTTTGATGTCGTATATGATTGTTTTCGACGTAGTGGGGATTCTCAAAAGAGTCCCCAAATTCAAAAAATGTTGGCAGGGAAGTTACATGTTGTAGCGTCTATCAGCCAGTGCTTTTATTCCCAATGGAATTTGAAAAAACTATCATTTTATTCCATTTGGAAAGTAAAAAATTGTTCACCAATATACCTTTCACAATTTTAAGCGAAATAACTATGTTTTCAGCACTTCATTATCGTTTTTATTTAAATAAATTATAAGAAGCTAGTTGTGCTTGGTGTTTCACAAAATATAAAATGGCTCTTGTAACAATAGTGATGGCAAAATACTTTCATGCGAATAGTGATGGCAAAATACTATCACAGTTGGCGATTGTTGCAGTGTCACTTACGAGTCGGTGGTAGCGATGAGGATGAAATGGAACTTTGAAATGCTGGCAGGGCAGCTAAAGGAACATCATCCAAAAAAGTATAAAAAGTGGCCAAAAAATATCATAATTAATAAATTGATTTTCTCGGTTGCTTTTCTTCAATAAATCACTTTAAAGGAAATAAAATTATTCAATTGTTGCTTTGGACTCGCCTGTAAATTTGTTACACTTAATTTGTTGAAAATAGATGCATAATAAATATACTCTAACAAACTTCTCCCGAATGTGGGCGATATTTAGACAAATTTTAGATATTGTCTGTTTTGCAACTTGATGGGGAGACCCACATACATATATCCCCAAACTCAACAATATTGGTTAGGTAATAGCTTAAATTCTTGATCGTGCTGTTTTCAATATGTACCCTGCCAGCATTTCAATGTTCCATTTCATCCTCATCGCTACCACAGACTCGTAAGTGACACTGCAACAATCGCCAACTGTGATAGTATTTTGCCATCACTATTCGCATGAAAGTATTTTGCCATAACTATTGTTACAAGAGCCATTTTATATTTTGTGAAACAACAAGCGCAACTGGCTTATTATAATTTATTTCAATGAAAAAGAAAATAAAGTGCTGAAAATATAGTTATTACGCTTAAAATTGTGAAAAGTAAATTGGTGAACAATTTTTGACTTTCCAAATGGAATAAAGTGATAGTTTTTCAAATGTTTTTCCAGACACGCTGCCTCCAATGGGAATAAAAGTACTGGCTGATAGACGAAACAACATTTAACTTACAACTTGTAACTCAACATCAATCTCTTATTAATGCATAAAAATGTGTTAAATGTGATGTGATAGCCGTATAAATGTTATATTCATGAGAATTTATAAATGTTTCATAAAATTAATAAACATCTAAACAATCGTGTTTTACTTGACCACAATGATTCTTTTACAACTATCTTAAAATGCACTTTGTCTGATTGTTTGAAGGGGCTCTCATTGGCGTCCTTCTAAATGTATCCAGAAGGGCTCCTAATAATTGCACTCATGCGATACTTTTTTGTAGTAACTTGGCGTGGTACAACTTCTCAATAGTGACGGCGCTTTTCCGAGGAGTTTTGGATATCGTATACGACTGTTTTTGACGTAGTGGGGATTCTCTGAAGCGCCCCCAAATTCAAAACATGTTGGCAGGGTAGTAATAAAATACGCAATTTTGAAAAATTATGTGTTTAGTACCGGCCTTTAATCAAATATACGACATATTTATATAATATATGGCATATATATCCTATTAGGGTGTTGGATGTTTAAATAAATATGAACTATGTTTTACTTCCTATTGCAACATCTCACTATTCAATTTAATCACATTCGCACATCTCTGTAGCGTTGTTAGGAATAGCTTTTGTATTCTTAAAACATTTGGATTGTTTTACTTAGACCTTTGTAACGGATTTTATCATATTATTTATAACAAGCAACTCCGCATTACGGATTCTGATCACTTTGTTCTTTCATGTTACGCAGCTTTCGTATACCACATATTTTAACGCTGCTGCTTCTTCTTCTTATTGCATACACACACCACCAAGTTTCGTTCAGTCGCCATTTTGGAAGTTTAACCTCGGGTGGCAACGCCAGACCAACGCTGGAAATTTTGTAAAATAAGGAGAAAATCAGGAGCAAACGTTAGTTTTTGAAAATACTTGAAAATTATTGTGCTAAAGTTCAAAAATCTTTCAAATTTCACATCTTCAGCTTTCTTACGTACTAAGCGTCATAAATTGTTCGCTTAAATCTTAACAAAAGGCCATTTCCGAAGAAGTAGATTGTTAGCAAAACGACGAAAGTATTCGCGTCATATTGCTCTTATTTTCGCGAGAAGTAGAAACTAGGTAATATTTTGTGGATTATTTTATCTACAATCATTGCAACGTATTCTGAAGAGTGTTTCAAACTCTGTACAGGACTCGCATTTTGTCACAGACTGTTAGTCGAACAGGGGAACAGAGGTAAGTACAGTTGGTGTTTGTTATCGTTATAGTGCTCATACCGTTCGTTTGGAAATTAGGCCGGGCGATAAATTTACACTGTCCTGTGTCTCCTAGAAAAACGACACGATGGGAGAAATAAAATCCGTGAAGGTAGACAACTGGGGCGTCTTTTTTCTCCAAAAGTTGCAGAATTTCTTTAACAAAACTGATTACTGTGACTTAACGTTGCAATTTCGCGATAATTCTCAACTCAAAGTGCATCGTTTAGTTTTGAGCGCCTGTACTGACTATTTCAATGTGCTGGAACAAACTTGTGAAGTAGTGGATGATGCCATCATCATGCCAAATGGTCTGCAGGCGGACGTCGTTGTACCGATTGTTAATTTCATGTACACTGGGACACTTGAATTCGAGTTGAAAATGTACAATCGGCTATTACGTACTGCCAAGGATATGAATATGACTGTTCTGTTGAAGTTGCTTGAAGCCCATAGGCGGACAATGGAGATGCATCCACAAAAAAATCAAACGGTGAGATTTAGTGCACTTTATAATAAAACCGATAGCATTAATCCTTATGTTTGTACTTTAGCCTACCAGCCCAAAAGTTAAACGCAAAGTTATTCCAGCAAATTCAGGACCTAATATTGCACCGCCAACCAGCGGACGTTCTTTAATACAGCCGCAAAGTAAAAGGATTGTGGTAACTGGCAATGCTCCACAACATCGTCAACCTTCCAATACACAATCTCGTGCAACTACCAGTTCAGGTTATGGAACCATGCCGGTGAAACAACAAATAGGTTCCACCACATTCACCCGTATAAAACAAGAATCTGATCAAGACCACCATGTCAACATTCCCGCTGGGGGATATACTTTATTGAAAAAAACGCCAACTGCACCAGCTTCGCCTTTTGAGCAACTTCGCAAAGGATACACAAATAATAACAAGAGACCAGCAACGACCACATTTATTTCGCCGCCTGCTAAAAAACCCAACTTAGAAGATGTTAAAGAATTCGCCGAACAACAGAGAATGAGGAAACAAATCGCAGCAGAATTTGGGGATGACGATTACGACACAGGAATTATGGATGATGATAATATCCATAACGATGATGATGATGATGACATGACGTCAGTCACTCCTGCAACTTCCATGTCGTCGAATCAACAACATCAGTCACAACAAGGTGTTTCTACGAGTTCTTCAGCGGTGCAGACGTCTGCTTCGCAACAACAACAAACTGAAGATCCGCCTGGCACTACTACAATTATCGTAAAACATGAGGGTCCAGATAAACCACCCACTATTGTTGTTAAGGATAGTTCGAATTCGAAAATGAATCACGCAAAAATTATTTCGGAAGTTCTACGACAATATCCACACCTTGTGAATAGTAACAAAAATATTAAATTGAAAATAATGCCCAATGCTGGGGGTAATACACAAAAAGTCGTTGTGAAAAAAGAAACTTCCGATGCAGAGAATACAAATACGGCAGTATCAGCACAGACACCAAAGGCGCCCATATTGCCGAAAGTAGAGGCTAAATCACCACAAAATACTACGGGTGTTGTAAATAAGCCAAAACCACAGGCCATAAGTCAACCGTCACCAACTAAAGTTCCAGATGAAACAAACACGAAAGGTGCAGGAACTACGGCTGTAGCACAACCTCCATCGTCTCAAAAACGGAGAATTGATAGCAAAACTATGCACGCGTTGATTGCTCTAGGAGCTGAAAATACCACAGGTCCTTGGCTTTGTTTGCGATGTGGTCGAAATGGCCATCCCATTAGTATACCTTCGTATCGCGGTTTCAGGCGCCATCTCATCAATACTCACAAAGAGACTATTGATCCAGCGTTATGTGAACATTGTGGCTGGCGCTCTTCTGGAAAACGAGAATTGCACTTCCACATGCAGTTGGAACACAAAATTCGAACTAATCTCTACATATTCCCGGAATGCGAATTGTGCAGCCAGATGTGTATAGATAGCGATGCTCTCAACCAACATCTTATCGATAGTCATCCAGATGAAAATAAGCAGCAATGTATTTATTGCAATAAAATTTTCCCGGAGGAACTACAATTGTATACACACATGAAAACTTTCCATAAGAAACAGGCTTTGGAAGATGGTATAATAGACTACTCTGACGAGGAAAATGTAAATCCGGAGTCAATATTTCCTTCGACTGAAGACGAAGAAATGTTAGTGGAGGAAGAAGAAATCGAGGCAACACATGCAGAGAAAAAAATTAAAATCCTTTCGGATATTAGTTTACCTATAACAGGCTCTGTTATTAAAACAGATGCTTTCTCTGCTGTCGCTGGTGAATCCACGACTTCGGTTCCGTCTGAGGAATATTTACAGGAACAAGAAAATGTTGAGACCAAATTTGTGGCGGCAGATGGAAGTGAAGTAATTTTAACCGACGAACAACGCAAAGAAATTTTGTCTCAGTTAAATCAAGAACATGAGGGATCGTCGGGCGTTGTTATGGTTTTGAACGAAAATCAGCAATTTGTTGCAGGCGATAGCCAATCGGAGCAAGGTGCCATAAGTCATGACGAAACTTCACAGGCAACATCTGCAACCAATGAAGAAAATTATCCCAGCAATATGTATCAAGAATTAAAATCCCAAACTTCTGATGCTCCAGAAGAAGATACAACAAGTCAGCCAGAAGACGACGGAGTCCGTGAAGAGGAAGAACAAGCAAAAGAAGAAAAAATGGAACATGAACATTTGGAGGAGAGCAAGGAATCAATAGACAATTTAGAATGGGCTGAGCACTTAGTATCGGAACATGATATGGCCGAAGTTTCGTCTCATCCTCCGGATGGCTCCGTCAAAAGTGCAAAAGAACATGAGGTTCGTGGTTGAACACAATTATTCATAATATTTGAAAGTATGTTTAAACAATATTTCTTTTACAGGAATCAAAATATGAGGAGGAGAAAAGCCAAGATGAAATTAGTAAAAAACTTAAAGAGCTTGCTGGAGAATGGTCAGAAGACGAAGAAGAAGAAGAAGATATGCCGGGTGAAATAGTAGAGCATCAACCGATCGAAAGCAAAGCTCCACAAAGTGAAAAAGGTCCCGAAAAATCGGCTACAGAATCGACAACTGTAGAAACTGATGAAGCGAAGGCAGTTATAGAAGATACTGAAATATGCGACCACACTGATATCTTGAGAGAAGAAACCAAGGAGGAAGCGCAAGACACTAAAACTCAGGAGGAAAAACCATTGAAATCTGATTTAGAAACAACTTCAGTAAATAATGATGACGATGATGAAGATGGCGTTGATTTAGCTCTAAAGAACCTACACGGTGGGGATAAGGAACAAGAAGAAGTCGCGGGACCTACTGATAAAAACGCTAGTGATCAGGAAGATAATGATAAAGAGGATAGTAATATGCCGACTCTTGAAGAAGGGCCAAAGGAAAATGAAATTGAGACAACAGATAAAAAGAGTGAAGAAGAAAAAAATGATGAGGGAGATATCAAGATAACAACATCAATGGAAAACGAAGATCAAGACAACAAAGACACAAATGAAAAAAAGGACATTAGCAAAGAAGATGCAAGCACACAGGGCGAAGATGACGGCAGAGAAACGAAATGTAGCGAAAAGAATGAAGATGAAAGTGAAACTCCCAGCAAGGAAAAACATAAGGAAAATGATGTATTAGACATTGCAACTGACAAGTTTGAGGATAGTAAGAAGGACACATTTGAAACTCAAAAAAGCCAAAAAGAATCTGAAGATGGCTCCAACTTATTGGAAAAGGATGTGAACCCCACTACATCCGAAGATCGTGTCAAAAGCCTAATAAGCGAATGGGGAGATGACGATGAAGAAGAAGAAGAAAATGACACGGATTCCAAACCCAATCCATAATCTCTTAAAACGTATTACTTTATGAGTAAAAGTCGGTTCAGCAATTTATCTTTCTCACTAGATGAATAGAAATTTTCTTTACTTTACAACCATGCACTTGGTTGTGGAGTTAATATTAGCTAGTTTGCCATAAGATTCCGACACCAATCTTTGATTCTTATTTTCATATTGGTCTGTTGTTTTATTTAAGTATTATTTGAAATTGACAAAAAACCCATGTCCCTCGTTTTATAATCCGTAGTACGCAATAATGATTTCGTATTTAAGTAAAAAAAAAGTAATATTAAGGCACTTGAATATGTGGAACCATATTATATTTATATACAACATATGAAATGATTTGTAGGTAAAGATGAAATCTTTGTTAAACTTATTTCGCATTAATAAATATCTTTAACAACTCAATTCTTAAAATCCCAAACTTTTGCTAGTTTTTAATTGCAGAGAAAAAAACTTGCTAAAACTGTTTTTATCTGCAGTCAGCCATTGTTTGCTACTAATACCAGTTTTTTCTATGGGTGTCGTGATTGTAAAGAGAATTAAAATGTCGACTTTCCTACTTTCAAAATTCAAAATTTGGAAAGGTAAATTTTTAGACTTTTATCGAAATTTACATTTCTGAATTGTAATAGAATAAAATGTTTATTGCTTAAAAATAATTTTATATTTATCTTATAAAAATAATTTTATATTTATCTTAACAGCCAACGAAATATTCTCATAGGGAAAATATCAATCATCATCTGAAATAACACGCGATATTAAAATTGGCCATATGATTAATTAAACTTGCTTACCACTTAGAAAAAAATTAATTAAAGCCATTGTTAAAAATCCCAAAGAAAATGTTACGAATTGTGCAATTCCGGCTATTTTCTGGCCATGGTGCCACAAAGCTTTCTCTCTAGGAATCACTTCGCAAATGGCAACGTATAATAATGTGCCACCAGCCAGACCCTGAATCGTAGACAGAACAGATACAGATAATACGGAACTTGGAATATTTATAAGAGCTATTCCGATTCCTATGCCTAATACCCCTCCCAAAGCGAAAAAAGATATGCTAAATAATTGGAGTTTTATATTGGACGTTGAACTTGACAGCAAACCCAAACAGAATCCCATAACAAATTTATGGCATGCCACCGCTCCAAGAAGGAAAAGAACCTAAAATAAATCTTATGATTAAAATGCATATGATCGCGTTTTTGTTCTTCGTGTTTCGAGAGACAAAGTTGTACGTCTCAATGACAAGCTTCATTATGGAAGTAGTTCCGGTTTTAACTTAAAACAAATCAATAAATTAAAATAAAGGAGTTATTTCTTATCATTGAAAAGAACATACCAGATTATTAAAATCTATAAGTTGAGTACTATGTTCAGTTTTCAAGCTGAAAACCAGCTCGTTTTCACGGTTAATTTTTTTAGTTAACTAATTTAGAAATATAAAATTATTTGCAATCAATTCCTTGGATCTTTTCCATCCATTATTTCATTTCATTTCATAATCGTCTTCATAAATATATTTGTACTTTTAATTTAGTGTTTTGGTGAAAAAACCGAACATAGTACTCACCTATAGAAATAAATAAGTCCATAAGCATCTGGCGAGGGAAATTATTTTGTGTCTTGTATGCTGATGTGACATTTTTTCTAAAGTAAAATACGATTCCACAAAAAAACCTGAAGTGGGCGTAATTTATAAATAGTCGCATTTGTTTTATATGTCCGCCAGTAGATTCTCTCGGAAAACTCGGAACAAACACGACACATTTAAGCAAATAAATATATGTTACATACTTTCGATGGAGAGTTTTGAACCCCAATTGCAATTCCTTCAATGGCAGAATGTAATGATAATGCAGCAAATAACCCAATAGAGGTTGATATCGACTGAGAAATTGGCTCCGTATGTCTGCCATTGGTTTCTCCCACATCACGATTGCTATTTGTTGTAAATGATTAACAGTTAAAATATATGTAAATTTTAAAACTATTTTACCTAAATGAGGACTGATCGTTTAATAGAGCCTGTGATTCATTCACAGCACCGTAATTGTTATTGGGCGAATGTGAATGTGAATGTTGAACAGAATCTCCAACGAAACAATGAACTAGTTCATCAATGAAATAAATAAATAAAAAACCTCCACATAGAGACATTTCAGCCCAATTGGAATTATTTTGTTTCCGCACCTATAACCATTAATCAAGTATTATGTTATTTCATTAAATTTTAACGCTTAAAAAGTTGTTACCTCGGGTAGTATATGTATCAAGGAAGTAGCTAAAAGTATTCCTGCTCCAAAACACAGCATCAAGGACTTTGTTAAGGGGAATCTTTGTCGATTTCTTTCTGATATAATGGCGGGTAACATTCCAAACAAAAAGCTTCCTAGGCCTAATACGGTCATAGCAAAGACTTTTTCCTTTGTTCCGTCGTCATTGTTCCAAAAGGGCTCGTTTAAATGTTGTAATTTAGGCCACACCAAATCAAAACTCTGTGATAAATTCATTTTGATTTCCTTCGACAAACTACATAAAAATTCTTTCGAATAAGGGAATAAGACACGCTTCGTATTACTAGTTCTTTGTTGTTAAATGAGAAGGCATCCAAGTTTAGAGATATTAAATGATCTCAAATTTCTCAACTCTTAAGTATAATCGTGAGAGGAAATGTTTGACAACTGCTTGAAGATAGCGACGACGCTAACTTTCGATAACAGAGTTATCGAAAAAGTAACAGGGTGACAGAGAGACGACAAAAACTGAATTAATATAAGACGGGCAGACAGAATATTTAATGAAATATAAGTGTTTCCGGGCTTAAAAACAACGATTTATTCACAGAATATGGTAGAGAACACCTTTACCTACAATTTGGTGTGCCACATATGTCACTTCAATGTTATTTAGCTTGGTTATTACTGGGTACTGGTGGTTCAGTACCAGTGGAGTCCAGGAATGGAAAAGTGTATCTGGGAAATGCCCAGACACATGTGGTATACCAATGCAATTATGCCTTCGGACCTAACTTATAATGTTCGACACGAGCCCTGTCGTCCGGAATAACTGATAGACTGTAAAGCGCATTAGAATTGATTTCCAGTTGAAGGAATTCACAATATATCCATAGCATATAAATAAAACTGACGATGTGATGTACATTTTCATCCAGAAGTTGTTGGTTTTTACAATTCGTTGTTTTTAACAATTTTAATTGGTTGCACTTGTAGTGTTTCAGGAAACTTTTTCTTGTCGATAAGCCACTAATTTTTCATTGGTCAGCTTCTTAATGTTTGCAAGAATATAGCATCCAAAGATTTTAGTTTTCTGATTTAGATTTAAATTTAGTGACTTCTCTAAAGTGTTGATTTAATTTTTCATATTGACTTTTTCATATAACTATTTGGAGCAGTTCCAGCTAATTGTCCATCATTTTTTCATCGGTCAGCTTTTTAATGTTTTCAAGAACGTATAATCCATAATTTTTGTTTTCTGCAAAGAGATATACATTTAGTGACTTCCTTAAAGTTTTATTCCATTTTGTATTTTCTCTTTCCTATTTTTATAAACTATTTGGTTATTTGTCTAAAATTTTCCATTTTTTATTTCTTGCAATTGACCATGAACTTCGTTGCACAAATCAGTATTGAAAACCACATGGTTTTTTCGTTGCATTTTATGCGCTTTACAGATTACCAGTTATTCCGGACGACAGTGCTCGTGTCGAACATATCCCATATATTGTGCACATTATAAGTTAAGTCCGAAGGCATAATCGATACTGCTGAATGTTTATGGGATCGATAACACATTTACCGATTATTTAGTCATCGCCGACATGTCGTATCCCAATAAACACAGGATGAGCGTTTTTCAAATGCAACAACTTTTCAGTTTGAGGGTAAATATAATTTTCAACATAAATTCAACTTGACTTGAAATAGCTCATCTTCAATACATCTTCAAATTGTTTGCGAATTACTTTCAATTTGCCAAAATGTTGACGAAATCTTTGAAAAGGTGTTGAAGATAATATGAGAAAACTTTGACAAAACAATACCCTAATACGCTTTACAGATTATTATTCCGGACGGAATGTCGGTGTTTGTAAAGAATCTTACAGTGTGTCGGATCGATCCCAATAAACACAAACGTTTGAAAAATGCTAAATTTCAACAATTTTTCAAACATTTTTTCAAAGGATTAGAGTAATATTCAAGTTTAGAAATTGTTGAGAAAATCGCGTTCTCAACAAAAAACACATTACCCTCAACAGTGAAATTCAACACATTAGCAATAATATCTCAAGTGTTATCCTCAAACTGAAATGCATCGCTACTCAATAATTTGTCAAACAATTTTCGATGCGAGTCAAATTCAAAATTAACATCGTTGCAAATACTTTACAACCTAAATTTGTATGAATGATATACCCACTTCAAATTAAAAGTCAAAGCCAAAATTCTATGAATTTTGTATAATTTATTCATTTTCATTAAAATAAAATGTATAATTCACTACAATACCAATTGATAAATAATAATCTTATTAAACATATCAACAAATAAGAACAAAAAAAAAAACAAACAACAAAACTTTAAATATCTTAAACATTATTAGTAAACACTTTTGCATTGATAAATCGATTTCCTTCCTTTTGGTGTCATAAAACAGCATTAAAATTTATTAACATGCGGGCAATTTGAAATTAGGAACGTACTGGACCGCGTGTTAGAATTGATTTCCAGCAGAAGGAATTCACAAAATATCCATTTTAAACTGATAATAGCATATGAATTAAACTGACGATGTGATGCACATTTTCATCCAGAAGTTGTTGATTTCAACAATTTGTTGTTTTTAACAATTTTAATTGGTTGCACTTGTAATGTTTCTGGAAACTTTTTCTTGTCGATAAGCCACTCTTTTTTCATTGCTCAGCTTCTTAATGTTTGCAAGAATGTAGCATCCAAAGATTTTAGTTTTCTGCAAAGAGATTTAAATTTAGTGACTTCTCTAAAGTGTTGATTTAATTTTTCATATTGACTTTTTCATATAACTATTTGGAGCAGTTCCAGTTAATTGTCCATCATTTTTTCATCGGTCAGCTTTTTAATGTTTTCAAGAACGTATAATCCATAATTTTTGTTTTCTGCAAAGAGATATACATTTAGTGACTTCCTTAAAGTTTTATTCCATTTTGTATTTTCTCTTTCCTATTTTTATAAACTATTTGGTTATTTGTCTAAAATTTTCCATTTTTTTTATTTCTTGCAATTGACCACGAACTTCGTTGCAGAAATAAGTATTGAAAACCACATGGTTTTTTCGTTGCATTTTATGCGCTTTACAGATTAAGGTAGGTACTATGTTCGCTTTCCGCAGCGAAATCCCATACAAAACCAAAAATGCGAAAAACTACCGAAATATTTTTTCATTTGTGGTACTTTGTTTTTTTTCGAGTTGAAAAACTGACATAAAGTGCATAGTCCCTAATTAGATCGTGTTAAATCCTTCCATATGTTGAGATTAGTTAGTTTCAAAACATAGCGCCATTTGCAATGTGAATTAAGAAATAATTTATTTATTCAAATGATTTGTGTGAAATTACAATACAAATGTGGTTCGCACTGTTATTTAAAAATGCAAAAAGATCGATTGACAAAATAAAAATAACTTGGAGTGGTATTTTCGTAATAAAGCCACCATCTAGCGGCTCCCTACTACATGATAGAATAGAAATAATGTACATAACATGAAATTTATAGAAAAGTGTTAACAAAATAAAGTTTTAGTTAGTGAATTTCATTTTACAATCGTTTCTTTTTACTGGGTATAGGGATAATAAACACAAATGCTGGCCGTGCATCGTAATTATAAAGAAGGCAGTGCGATTGATGTTGCAGTACTATGGTAGCTACGAATGGAATCACAAGAATAAATTGCTATGTTCCAAAAATAAAATGCAAAAATTAATTATGCATATATCTTGCATTTTATCGATTCAAAACACTGGTTGAATTTTATAACGTGACTGAAATAGTTATAAAATTATACATTGGGAGAGTATAACAAGAAACATTCTCCAGTAAACCAGCCACTTTACATCTCAATGTATTAATTTCAGTCAACGAAGAGTTCCTGGTATAGAACACTAACATCCCTTTGTGACGAATTATCTTGCGAAATATAAGTCGGGAACAGTGACTTTTGCTTAGGAACTACCCTTGAACGTGAGTTATAGGCTTATGTTTATTGAACAAAAAGTTTCACTTTGACTATAGCTATTGTATGGTGTACGTGTTTTAACTGGTCACCCCATGATGTTGTTCCCCCCGAGGTAACAACATTGGCAAATGAAATGGCGTTATTATCCTTTGTGGGAACCGTGGTGGTGACCACTGGATTTGAAATTGCTAGTGAGGCGGCAACAGCATGGGCATAAGTACACTCCTGTCCGCTGGTATTGGAATGCGATTGTGTAGATATTGTGGACACCAACGAATTAAGTTTGTTGATGAATGAGTCCATTGCTGCGCATGATGTAAAAGTTAGCATAACACCGGAATTATATGTTTGTTAGATGGGCGTTACAAATTGACGGTATCCATTTGGAAAAGCTGAAGAAGACGACAATGTACCACATGTCGTTAAAGCTGTTGCCGAATGTGGTAAGACACCAGGAGTAGAGCGGCTAGCGTTATATTCTTAACAATTATTAGTGTCCAGTGCTGTGTGAGATTTGGTTGCAAAACAATTTAAAAACTGGTAGAAAAAACTTTTCAAAACAATTATCATGAATGCGTGTGTGTAAACAATCTAATCAGCTGCTGCGTATACATATGTAATAATTTTATGACGTTTGGCGATGTTGTCAATTAAATTTCGGAGAAATAAACGCGAAAATTTTCCAAAATGGCTGTTTTCTTCCTTCGAAATCTATTGTCAACACTCTCATTTTTCAACGCGAAAGAATGATTTTTTCGTGCCAATAAACATAGTACCTACCTTTACCAGTTATTCCGGACGACAGTGCTCGTGTCGAACATATCCCATATATTGTGCACATTATAAGTTAAGTCCGAAGGCATAATCGATACTGCTGAATGTTTATGGGATCGATAACACATTTACCGATTATTTAGTCATCGCCGACATGTCGTATCGATCCGACACACTGTAAGATTCTTTACAAACACCGACATTCCGTCCGGAATAACTGATAGTCTGTAAAGCGTATTAGGGTATTGTTTTGTCAAAGTTTTCTCATACCCTGCCAACATTTTTTGAATTTGGGGGCGCTTCTGAGAATCGCCAGTACGTCGAAAACAATCATATACGATATCAAAAACTCGTCGGAAAAGCGCCGTCACTATTGAGAAGTTGTACCACGCCAAGTTACTACAAAAAGGTTTCGCATGAGTGCAATTATTAGGTGCCTTTAAGGCCGGTATGCACCTCTAGCGAAATTTTCGGTAGCAAAAACTTATTTAAGTCTACAACAAAAGAACAGGGATGTGTACACAAATTTTAAACCAGCTAATCGCTTTTAAAAATTGTTAATTATGTTCCAAATATTCCTCAAATAATTTTTTTATTATTTACAGACCTTTTAAAATTTTTACGCACACAATGATTGTAATAAATTAAATGTTTGCTGCCAAAACATGCTTTTGACAACCCTGTTATTTTCATTAGAGGTGCGTACCAGCTTACGAAATTGAACGCTACCGAAAATTTCGTTAGCATAAATAGCAATGCATTTCTTATGGGAATGAAATTTTTCGCTAGAGGTGCATACCGGCCTTTATAGATCAATTTAGAACGACGCCAATAAGAGACCCTCCAAACAATCAGAAAAAGCACATTTTAAGATAGTGGTAAAAGAATCATTGTGGTCGAGTAAAACACGTTTGTTTAGATATTTATTAATTTGATTAATCATTTACAAATTCTTAAAAATATAACATTTATACCACTATCACATCACATTTAACATAATTTTTTGCATTAATGATGATGTAGAGTTACAAGTAGCGAGTTACATGTTGCAGCGTCTATCAGCCAGTGTTTTTATTCGATGGAGGCAGCGTGTCTGTAAAATATTTGAAAAGCAATCTCTTTATTCCATTTGGAAAATCAAAAATTGTTCACCAATATACCTTTCACAATTTTAAGCGTAAAATCTATGTTTTCAGAACTTTATTTTCGTTTTTATTTAAATAAAATATTACAAGCTGGTTGCGCTTGGCGTTTCACAAAAAATAAAATGGCTTTTGTAAAAGTAGTGATGGCAAAATACATGTATGAAGTACATTTTGTACTTTATGATATGCTGCCCCCCATCACAGTAGGATGGTTGTAGTGACATTTACGAGTCTGTGGTAGCGATGAAGATGAAATTGAACTTTGAAATGCTGGCAGGGTATTATCTTCAACACCTTTTCAAAGATTTAGTCAACATTTTGGCAAATTGGAAGTAATTCGCAAACAATTTGAAGATGTATTGAAGATGAGCTAGTTCAATTTATGTTGAAAATTATATTTACCCTCAAGGAAGGGATGCACCTCTAGCGAAAAATGTCATTCCTATAAGAAATGCATTGCTATTTATGCTAACGAAATTTTCGGTAGCGTTCAATTTCGTAAGTTGGTACGCACCTCTAATGAAAATAACAGGGTTGTCAAAAGCATATTTTGGCAGCAAACATTTAATTTTTTACAATCATTGTGTGCGTAAAAGTTTTAAAAGTTCTGTAAATAATAAACAATTTATTTGAGGAATATTTGGAACATCCCTGCCAGCATTTCAACGTTCCATTTTATCCTCATCGTAAGTGACACTGCAACTATCGCCAACTGTGATGGGGTAAATATATCAAAAAGTACATGGAAGTATTTTGCCATCACTATTGTTACAAGAGCCATTTTATATTTTGTGAAGCACCAAGCACAACTAGCTTCTTATATTTTATTTAAATAAAAATGACAATGAAGTGCTAAAAACATAGTTATTTCGCTTAAAATTGTGAAAGGTATATTGGTGAACAATTTTTGACTTTCCAAATGGAATAAAGTGATAGTTTTTCAATTTTTTTCCAGACACGCTGCCTCCATTGGGAATAAAAGCACTGGCTGATAGACGCTACAACATGTAACTTGCAACTTGTAACTCAACATCAATCTTTTATTAATGCATAAAAATATGTTAAATGTGATGTGATAGTCGTATAAATGTCATATTTATGAGAATTTATAAATGTTTAATAAAATTAATAATCATCTAAAAATCGGGTTTTACTTGACCACAATGATTTTTTTACAACTATCTTAAAATTAACTTTTTCTGATTGTTTGAGGGGGCTCTTATTGGCGTCGTTCTAAATTTATTAAAAAAGACACCTAATAATTGCACTCATGCGATACTTTTTTGTAGTAACTTGGCGTGGTACAACTTCTCAATAGTGACGGCGCTTTTCCGAGGAGTTTTGGATATCGTATACGACTGTTTTCGACGTAGTGGGGATTCTCAGAAGCGCCCCAAATTCCTGTGTTTACTGGGACTCGACTACCGCTATTGTTATGTTTACACACAAAATTTTAAGGAAACCCGCTTACTTGGCAACACTGGTTTATTTGTTTACATTGCAGCAATATAAAATAAGCTGCTCGAGAGAGTTTTGTGAGAAAAGCCAACTATTCTATCCATATTCATAAGTAGTGATCAATTTCTTTTTATCCAATCGCGGTTATTGAACTCTTTTACGACAACGAAAAAATAAATATAGCCAGTCACAACCTATTGAACCCACTAAACAGGCATGCGAAATATGAAAGACCCCAAAGCGATTAGTTATTCTATTGTTTGTTGTTATGCATGCTAGCTTAGGTGGCATTAAGTGGATGTATTGCTTAACTAAAGTACAACACGTTTAGCGGACAACCAACCAACCAACCACGGAAAATGTCGAATCGCGTACCCGACGTCATTATATGGTAAATATTTTTTTATTTTGTACCACGTTACTATTCCACTGATAACTATGTTTTAGCGGGTTTTTTGTTTTGACCTTATTGATTATACATTTCTTCTCCGATATATTGAGAACTGCCTTGGGAGGTGACTATGATTCACACAGAACATTATCTCAACTTGTAGATGCTCAAGCCAAAGAGTACTCATGGATACTAAAACTATTAGTTAATTGCTTCGGCTACAGTTGTGTATTCGTACCTGCTTTCCTCATATACAAATATGTCCAACGCACAAACTACTTGGAGAGGGGAGGTAAGTTTATCTTTAATAATATTTCTTAATTAATTATATCTATATATTTTCAATAACGAATGCATAGATAAAACCTATATTCATACGGCAGTAAGTATGTGTATAAACGGAAATAGTGGGTCTGATTTGGAACGGGATGAAACTTTGCAAAAACCGGATGTTACGTTAGTGGCTGGTCCACCGACACAGAAGTCCACACCTCCAAAGCGTTCCAACTCACAAGAGGCTATGCTACTTATATGGTGTTTCTCTGGACTAATGGTGTCCTATTTGACGTGGGGTTTGTTACAAGAAAAGATAATGACACAAGAATATTACAATTTCGATGGAATGAAGTCACATTTTAAAGATTCCCAATTTTTGGTTTTCTCAAATCGTATTCTGGCATTTATTGTTGCAATTTTGGTGCTGCAATACAAAAGGCCTATGACAAGACATAAGGCACCTCTTTACAAATATTCTTTTGCCTCATTTTCGAATATAATGAGTGCTTGGTTCCAGTATGAAGCCCTTAAATTTGTCAATTTCCCCACTCAAGTATTGGCAAAATCATGCAAAATAATACCCGTAATGCTAATGGGTAAAATACTTTCGAAGAATAAATATCAATGTTACGAATACTTCACAGCCGTACTAATATCACTCGGAATGATGTTTTTCATGATGGGATCGGCGGACAGCAATAAGACAAATGGAGTTACAACCGTAACAGGAGTTGTACTTTTGGCCTTATATATGATTTTTGATAGTTTCACAGCAAACTGGCAAGGAGATCTTTTCAAGGCTTATGCAATGACACCTTTGCAGATGATGTGCGGAGTAAACTTGTTCTCTACAATATTCACCGCAGCCTCATTAAGCGTACAGGGAGGATTTATAGATTCGCTATCATTCGCAACTGAGGTAAATATGATTAATCGGGTCTGTTTAGCGTAATATGTAAACTTAACGCTTTACACAACCCACTATACTGCATTCTCACACAGAGGAAATATATTGATCAATATCATTGTATATATGTCATTTTTATTTACTTTCTGTTTTTTCAGCATCCGAAATTTGTGTTCGACATCATAGTTTTATCAATAAGCTCAGCGGTGGGCCAATTATTCATTTTCTACACAATATCAGTTTTTGGACCAGTTGTATTTACCATCATAATAACTTTACGCCAGGTAATTAATATAAAACACGTGTATTTGTGTAAATATGTGGTTGTAGCATAGAATTCTGAAAATATGAACGTTCGGATTTGTGAAGAGTGAAAAAATTTAAAATACCAAATAGTCTGTTCCATTTTTTTTTGAATCGCTCATATTGTAGCTCTGATTGTTACATGGGGGTTACCAAGCAAAATGTACTTTAAGAGAAAACAAATATCACACTCAAAGATATTAATATCTTTTACAATCATTATATAAAATGAAACGAAGATTTTTTTAAATATTGTATTCTGTAACTTGGCGGCGAAGCTAGCTAGCTTCTGGTATTTTATATTGTAAAAATGATATTTATTAATCATTTTTTATTAATTTTAGGCTGCTGCAATATTACTTTCCTGTCTCATCTATCATCACAAAATCTCAATTTTGGGTATTTTAGGAGTTATGGTCGTATTCCTAGCAATTTTCATCCGTGTTTATTGCAACCAAAGAATCAAAGCAATGCGAAAGAGAGCGGAGGCTCTTAAACCAAAAATGGCAGTGTAGGTCATTATGTGATGCGACTTTAGTTCTTAAATTTATTTACTCGCTAATGATAGGATGCTAAAACGATTTTATTACTTAAATAAACCATGTTAATATATGTCAATGTGTTACATATATAAAAATTCAACTAATGTTTTTCCTTGAAGCATGTATTCTACGTTGACATAGTCTACGTGCAAAAATGTAAGTGAACTGTAAGTCAGGTATTATATTTAGATTTTCCACTAAAATTCAAAATTAAAGCGTGAAAATATATAACCATTAGAGATGGTCCTAGTAGCAATTTTTTTGGTTTTATACTGTTAAAAAGTTGTAAACGTCGAAAACGTTATATACTTGCATAAAACGTAAAAAACGTAGTACATGTCAAAAATCCTTACAGAATACTCAGATTAGATTTCAAACTATTTTTTTAATATCCCTTAGTATGAAAACGCCATATTGAAGAATTTTTTATAATAATATTTTGAAATTTTTATTCAAAAGTAACTCGACTTTCTTCCTTAGAACTAGGCATTTGCAAAACGTTTGAATTTAACGCTTTTCAAACTGTGAAAATCGGAATTAGCTACAACGTGTAGGCATACAAAATAGAAACCACATCAATTTAGATTTATGTATAAAGGTGAGTATTAAGTTCGAGTTTATCCGCTTTAATCGCCGTTTTTCACGATTACTTTTCTTTAATAATCCATTTTATATAATACAATCTTTGTGAAAAGTTGCTTTGAGATATTGCCCATCAAGTTATAATAAAATTTGCAACAAAGATGTATCATTTGATGCCTTTCTTTACTGATTTAGTTTTTACTTTAGGCTAAACTCGAACTTAGAACTCACCTTATGCGCTTTACAGACTATCAGTTATTCCGGACGACAGTGCTCGTGTCGAACATATCCCATATATTGTGCACACTATAAGTTAAGTCCGAAGGCATAATCGATACTGCAATAATATGTCTACAAAATTTTCCTTTGTATGCTTCAATATTCGACTCTGTAGTGGTATTCTATTCAATTTTAACGATGAATCGCATCGTTAAGAAGGGATAACAAGAAAAATAACATCCAAGCTATTCAGTAGACGTTTTAAACTACATTTACAATCGTTTAATATCAGCTGCGTTGTTTGCTGTGCAGATCACAATAAATACATCGTTAAGTAAACAACGAAGATTTTTTGGTTGTTTATTTTCTCTAATGAATTGACGTTATCAGCAGAAAATTTCATTCATGCAAAATAGGGTCTTTAATTAAGTAGGTTACTGTTAATAGGAAAAAATGGATCCCTTCTCTATTACAAAAAGAGTTTTCTGCAACAATTTAAAAATCCGAAGGTTCTAAACCGTTCTAAGAATATTGTCGGGCGGAACTGCCTTGAATGGTCTTAAATTAAAGGGAATTTCATATAGATATCGCTCATTTTTCTCTTCGGGCTTTGTGTATTTCTTTTAAATTTGCAAAGAAATTCCCAATTTTGCAAACTGTTTTTGGCATTCCACCGTTTTTCGTAGCAGGGTTGCCAAGCGCAACACATCTTAAACAACAGTTGCTACATATTAGTTACAGAATGACAAGATCGTTAGTGCACTTTTTTCGTAGACAACGTAAACGATGCGAGTCGATATTTGCATTTTTTACTCGTTTTTAAGGTAGGTACTATGTTCGGTTTTCGAGTTGAAAACCACTTTATTTTCGCGATTACTTTTCCTTAAATAATCAAAATTATAAATGAAAACAAACTTATTCCTGTAAAGTCTTGCCGAAATCTAGAGGAACAAGAAACCACGCATCAATTGTGTTGATTTATCTGCTTTATATTGAACTGTTTTAATAAAGTAACCACGAAAATTTCAACGCGAAAAGCGAACATAGTACTTACCTTTAAGTAGGAATATGCATTCGTAAATAAATAAATATGAAAAAAATGTGGAATAAATGGTTCTAAAAATCTTGTATTATTCAAATTCTTATTCTGTCAAAAACAAAACAAAAGTCAATTGATGCGCAGTTTCTTGTTCCTATAGATTCCGGCAATACTTTATAGGAATATGTCGAGGAATAGCAATCGTGAAAATATTGTGATTTTCAACTCGAAAATAGAAGTTATGATGGCACCACTGGCATCAGCTGTTTTAAAAAATATTTTTGATTTGGTGTGGTGTTTGTCTACGGTGTTTGTGTTTATGTATTTGCAATAAAAAAATTGCAATACATAAACTTCACATCGAATAATAATAATAATAAACAACGATGGACGATGTTGACTTACAATTAAACTTTAAGATTTGTTTCGACCATTTTCAACACCGTGAATTGGCAAAGGATGATTTTAAGACACCTGGTGGAAGCAAGGACAACTCACCCAATGATTCAGAGAGTATAGAGGTCGTGGAAACTACTCCAAGCAATCCATTTAAAGGACCCCTACATGAAAGTACTTTAAGTTCAGCCAGCAATAACACGGATTGTGTTGTCCTGGAGAATTATGCCAATGATGATGATTTACATTTTCTACCGGATGACGATGACTTGGAAAGTGATGTTGATGAAGTATTTATAAGAGAGAATTCTGACGATAATGAAGACTTTACTCTCCTGCGAAAGCCAGCTAAGAAATCACGTCGTATTTGCAAGTGTGAGGAATCAATAAACGAAGATATAACGCTGTCAAGTTCCGAAAATGCTTTAAAGCAACCCACATATTCTGGTACTGATTCCGATGTCGAAGTTTTGATGTCCGAAGAAGTTGTTGAAAAGTCAATAGCAGCATTTGATAATGAAGGTGACGACGGTGGAAAGAACGGCTGTGTTGTGAAGAATGAATCCTTAGCCGATAAAGGATGTGACAGAGATCATTTGTTAAAAATTATTCAGCAACAAGAATGTCGTATTAAAGCCCTCGAAGATACATTGGAAAGGTATCATAGAGCACAGCAGCGACTTTTTGAACATGTCGATGCATTACGCTTAGAACTAAGCGAAATGAGAATAGCGGACCCGATTTCAGCTGTAAATGAAAATAAAAATTCCTGCTTGGAATAATATTTATAAGCGCTTAATTGTTAACCCTATCGATAATGAATTTTATCATTTCAAGGTGTGTATTAAGATCGAGTTTAGCCGCTAATTTTCACTAAAGTGAAAACTAAATCAGTAAAAAAGTCATAAAATTATACATATTTGTTGCAGATTTCATTATAACTTGATGGGGAATATCCCAAAGCAAATTTTCACAAAGTTTGTATTCATTAAAATGGATTATTGAAGAAAAGTAATCGTGAAAAAATGAAGATTTTAGCGGCTAAACTCGAACTTAATACTCACCTTCATTTAAAAAGTGGGTGGGTGTTTTAAGACATAAAATGGCAAATAATGGAAAGGATGAATTTTTGTAGGCTTCGGTGATGTTTTTTAATTTAATTCTGTATCATTCTATTTACATTCCTAATTAATTAATTTTTTTATTCTAATTATATTTATCCACACAAAGATCTCTTAATAAATCTTCATGCTATATGTAGACGGTAATTTAAATATTGTTTTGCATTTGTATTCTACTGAACCTCTAGTACGAGTTTTATATTGCGAAAAAAAACAAAGTATTTTCTCTTGCTAACGAAGTATTTCCTATTTGCTAAGCCATATATACTGGACCTAATGTAAAGCTGTTAAATTACCAAATTCATTCGTTTTATGTTAACCCTTAAGCGCACTGTAACTTTTAAGATACAATCAGAAAAAAATTCTTACGACTTAAAATTTTGACCGAATTCTATGAAATCAAGTTTGTTGTATTTAATACATCATAGTGCTATTTTTAAAAATGTTTTGGAAAATTTGTTGTACTTCAGTCAAAAATAAAAATCAAAAATTCTAAAAACTACAAATTGGAAATTAAATAATATTTACCAGAGATGAAAGTAATGTTGGTAAAAAAGCTGTGTAGTGTAAACATATCTCTATTTTCTACTAAAATCAAATTGTTTATTTGTAAATAAAAACTTAATTCGCACCGTTTTTAAAGATACAACCAAAATTTTTCAAACAAAAAAAAAACACAAAATAAAAAAAACTGTTCTTTATTTCAGTGTTTGAATTTTGCTCAAAAATGAGCTGAAAAACCATAGATTATAGAATACATAGGTTATAGAATATGTATAGATGATCCATTTCTCTCCGGGGAAAAAATGTGTCAGTTCCAAACATATATTATAGATTATGTATAGATGATCCATTTCTCTCCGGGGAAAAAATGTGTCAGTTCCAAAAATAAATTTTCTGACATTTCGTTTTGTTTTTTTTCGTAAAGAGCCAGTCCCATACATTAATTTTTCAGCATTTGCTTTTGTGTTGTTCGTAAAGAGCAATACTGCTCAAAATTAAATTTCGTATTTTCACGGTTTTGGTCACAACTGTTTGTTCAAATATGAACTTTTAATATATTAATTTATTTATAAATTCTAATTTTGTGTCAAATTGGCAAACTGCAAAGAGGAAAACGAGAGAGAATGTAACTGTCATGCATCGTTTGACACCGATGGATCATCTATCTATAATCTATGGGTGGCAGTCATGAGGAAAATTTCTCTAATATCATAAAGTTTTTGTCGGTGCTTCTCTCAAATATCATACAGTTTGCGTCGGTTCTCTGCCGGTTTTACAAAACTAAAGGAAAATAAGACTTTATAATAACTAATGTTTTTTTTAATGTTTTCATAATATTAATTTTTTGGCAGACAATTTGATGTTGTCCGATGTTTCTATAACTAATTTATCAATGCAGCGATTCGACCGCAACGCCGGAGATACCAAAAGATGCGGTCACTGTGCGACATCTATACGGTTGACATTTGTTTTCTTTACAGAAGAGAACTTTTCGTCCTCTTGTTCCTCCCAACTGGGGCAACCCTTAAACTTAAATAATGTTGCCATAGCATTCGATATCGATTTTTTACTATCGAATACCGAATGTCGAAGACTGGTCTGATGAATATTTGTATTCAATATTTTCACAACATTATATTCGCTGAGTATAAGTGAAAACAGAAAGAAAAACGGGTGAAAGAAATCTTAAGAATTTAATATATCAATTTAAACATCAAGACCACATATTATATTCTTGGAATTATTAGAGACCAGGTAAGACATGTTGAATATTTTCTATTTATATACGAACCCAAAATACTTTAATTTTTCGCTGTACGGGCATATATATATATATATATATATATATATATATATATATATATTCATAGTTATAAAGTGCACTATTAGATAAGCAATTTAATTTGCCATTGTGGCTTAGTTTCCTAACCTTCAACAATTGGGTTTTCGCTCAATATATGTACGGGATTCATATATTTCTTTGCAATGTTTAATATTTCACATATCCTCATTCTGTATGTATACCAATTATGACATGCATATGTGTTTGTTTATTGAGTCATTTCTATTATTATACATACAAATCTTAGGGTACGGCCATATTTCTAAAGGCAAAAAAAAAAAGACATCAAACATCATATATTTGGCACATAAAGTTGTTTTCTTTTACTTTACTTTTTCGGCGGATATCAAACTCAAACAAAATATCTACTTTTACTCATTCCAAATTTTTATTTGTATAACATTTGGAGACGTGCTGGCAACGCTCACTTACTCCTAATGATTTCAATTGTTTCAAAGCAAAGCATTGTCTTGTTTTTTATATAAAATCCAACTTTACAAATAGAAGCATAAATCCGTCACCAATACTCCTTATAGCTGTCTGTCATTTCAGTTCGTTGAACCGGTCACAAACTGGTTGTTTCCCTTTTCCAAAAGGGAGAGGAATGTCCCTTTTATTGGTAAAACAACCGGTGAAATGAACATGAGGTTGCCATAGGAAAGGCAAATTGACCCCTAAATATGTAGATACCTATAACCCAATCCATTGACCGATTGCTTTCAACTCATCAATTAACTAGTTCAAATAGACATGCTAGAAAGGCAGTTCTTCCCAACTAACCAATAGTCTTGGAAGTTCATTTTTTATTACACTTTTTTTCTAATTATCTAATTTTTACAATTTGAATAACTTTCTCGCTCGTACCAGGGGTTGAATCTGGGTTTGTTGGCTCCATAACAGAACAGAACGCTTAATTGGCTCAAAGTCATTTCAAATGTTTGTGATATTGGTAGAAAATGAACAATATTATATGAACTGTCCCTGTTACAGAATCCGACATAGCAGCAAAGTGTGATTTAGTCTTATGATAGAGACATTTAAACCAGTTAGGGGATAGGTTCATGAAGTGGCTACACCCCAGCTAAATACAACCAGTCCCATGACCAGCATAAAATTCTAACCACTTGGAAATAGGGGTCAATTGGTACGCAAAAAAAAAAAAAACTGTAGGTTTTTCCAGATCGGTGAGAAATCCACAGATAATTATACCACGAATAAATTGTTCCCTTTTTGATAGGTGGTTAATTGTTACTACTGCTAGGGTTTGGAACAATCTTCCTGTAGCAGTAAGGGATTTTGGACATCCTGTGAATCAATTTAGGAACTTGCTATTGACTAGTTTGAATGAATATATTTAATGTTGGCTGTTATTTACCAATGGTAGGTGCTAGTATAGCTAGATTATGTAAAGGGTGATTTGTTAAGAGCTTGATAACTTTTTAAAAAAAAAAACGCATAAAATTTGCAAAATCTCATCGGTTCTTTATTTGAAACGTTAGATTGGTCCATGACGTTTACTTTTTGAAGATAATTTCATTTAAATGTTGACCGCGGCTGCGTCTTAGGTGGTCCATTCGGAAAGTCCAATTTTGGGCAACTTTTTCGAGCATTTCGGCCGGAATAGCCCGAATTTCTTCGGAAATGTTGTCTTCCAAAGCTGGAATAGTTGCTGGCTTATTTCTGTAGACTTTAGACTTGACGTAGCCCCACAAAAAATAGTCTAAAGGCGTCAAATCGCATGATCTTGGTGGCCAACTTACCGGTCCATTTCTTGAGATGAATTGTTCTCCGAAGTTTTCCCTCAAAATGGCCATAGAATCGCGAGCTGTGTGGCATGTAGCGCCATCTTGTTGAAACCACATGTCAACCAAGTTCAGTTCTTCCATTTTTGGCAACAAAAAGTTTGTTAGCATCGAACGATAGCGATCGCCATTCACCGTAACGTTGCGTCCAACAGCATCTTTGAAAAAATACGGTCCAATGATTCCACCAGCGTACAAACCACACCAAACAGTGAATTTTTCGGGATGCATAGGCAGTTCTTGAACGGCTTCTGGTTGCTCTTCACTCCAAATGCGGCAATTTTGCTTATTTACGTAGCCATTCAACCAGAAATGAGCCTCATCGCTGAACAAAATTTGTCGATAAAAAAGCGGATTTTCTGCCACTGATTTTGGTAATAAAATTCAATGATTTGCAAGCGTTGCTCGTTAGTAAGTCTATTCATGATGAAATGTCAAAGCATACTGAGCATCTTTCTCTTTGACACCATGTCTGAAATCCCACGTGATCTGTCAAATACTAATGCATGAAAATCCTAACCTCAAAAGAATCACCCTTTATATTACGTTCCTGGGTGGTGGTTGTGTATCCATAAGATGGTGGTGTGGATGATTACTGCGATAACAACCCAGGAGATACTGCTTTGACAACATGTAGTTGTGTCTTCGCACAGGGATGATCTTTGTCTCCACATAAAGGTGATCCAGGGGTGTGCTGCGGAGACACCCAGTCGCAGTTCTAAGAGCAGCGTTCTGGCAGGTTTGTATGTTATTCCACTGCGTATCACTGGTCTGCGGTGTCCACACTGGCGCTGCATAGTTTACCACTGACCGGCCAATTGCCTTGTAAGTAGTTAGCAAGGTTTCTTTGTCCGCACCCCAAGTACTGCCGGCAAGTGACTTGAGGTCCTTGTTTCTACCACGGAGCTTATTACAAATTGCAGTGGCATGGGCAGATGACCTAAAAAGGCTGTCGAATGTGACCCCAAGAATCTTGGGGTAATTTGTGGTCGGAATTATTACTCCATCGACTCTGATATTCAACGGCCTGCGCACTTCTGCCGTCCATGTAGTAAATAGTGTGGCTGAGGATTTGGTGGGGGATATCCTCAAGTTTCTCGCAGTGAAATAACTGGTAAGATTAGCTATGTAGACGTTCAACCGATCGCAAATGTCATCAACATTGGGCCCAGATGCCAAGATTGTACAGTACAGGAGGGGGTGGAATCGAGGACATGTAGAGGTTAAACAGTGCCGGAGATATCACCCCACCTTGGGGAATCCCTGTTTAACTCTACGCGGTCTTGACTTTCTGTTCCTGAATTCCACGTACGACTGGCGTCCACACATATAATTCAGCACCCAACGCTTCGCTCCTGCCGGTAGGGACGTATTCTCGATGTCCTCAAATAATGTGGCATGGTTGACCGTATCGAATGCTTTCGATAGGTCAAGTGCCACGAGGACCGTCCTATGACACGGCCTGGGCTGGTTAAGTCCCTTATTAATATGTAATGCTGGTGACATTTCTGAGGGTGGTTTCACTACAGTGTGGAACGCCGTTCGGACTCGGCTATAAAAAGGAGGTCCCTTGTCATTGAGCTTAACATGGAATCGGGCAGCACTCAGTGATAAGAGAGAAGTTCACCAATGTGGTATCACAATGGACTGAATAGTCTAAGTGAGCCTGATACATCGGGCTGCCACCTAACCTAACCTTTATTAATATTAGTTTTCTATGTGACTTTGGCCAAAGTGAGGATGGTGGAGTGGTAGGCATTGTAGGGTAATTTAAGTATTAATGATTAGTTATTGATAACTTTACAATTACTATTATTGTATTACTATTTTTAAGAACAATACGATTAATTGGCCGCGAAGACTTACTGTATTGTTAAATAAACAATTATTGGTATAGCTGTCAATGAATGCCTGTTTCTGCCTATCGAACGAGAGATTCCCTTCGCATTTTAAACGAAAGACTTTCACTACTTTTAGCTCCATTGGGCTTTAACTTGTGTCATGTTTTCAGAGCGAACCTTTTTTTCCAAGTTTTATGTATGTATATAACGTCGTTTAGTATTGAAAAAGTTTATTTTTTTTATCACAATAGGGTAAAAATTCAATAAATTGAAAAAATGTTTTGCTATGGAATAGATATACATATATTTGTGTATATGTTTGCTTTATATAACATAAATCATATTGTGTATATCTTTAGGTAGCCTAAATCTGTTCAAGATTTTACATAATTTCTAAGCTGGAATCACTGTTTGGTAACAACTTCAAAAAACAATACAAAAGAGAGTTAGTTGGAAATATCTTCGTTTGGATTAACTTTAATTGACAAATTTTAAGTTAAGCTCCTAACTGGCATAGGAAAACATGGGCAAGATGACAGATATGTCCATAGTACGATGTAAAAGTTCGTTAGCTAACATAGTACAAATGGAGCCTCATGAAAATGGGGGTTAATGACATTTAATGTTATAAATGTTTAGTAAATACCCTGTCATTGCTGATTTTTATAGCATTATGGAAAGATAATGATGTTGTCACCCTCATTAGTTCCCTTTATTTGACTTTTTACTCATTTCCATTACTAGACTATAGTGGTTCTTCTACTAGTCATCTATCTAGAAAGCCTAAAAAATAGGAATTTAGTAGATACCATAATTTTAGAAGTCATAAGGTTCAAACGTCTATATTCTGTTTTGAAAACATCCATTTTCAATGTAAAGCCTGTGTTCATAAAGAAGTTTTCACTGAGACCTTAATCTGCATTAGTTGTTTTTTTTCTTTATAGACATACAAATTTGAATGCATCAGACAAATTGTCACTATTTAAATTTATCTAAATTCAATTTACTTACAGATACGTAACATTCTCATCGCATAAATTGTATCAAAGAGTTGGGTCATTATGACTTCTACTTTATGTAAAATACATGTTAACAACTCGACAGGTGTTTCATTAAATGAACGCTTCACAGCCATGACAACACAGCCAAAAGTTATAGCTAGAAGTGGTCGCAGCCGCAGTTCTTCGTTGCCTCGAGTAGATCAAGCCACCACTAGAGCAAATCAACGCCTGTTGGCAGAATTACAACGGAAACACAAACTACAAGCAGCAATGAAATTGAAACGTGTACGTGCTCAAAAACATCTTTTAAATCTTTAGAAATATAACAAGATCTGGATATGACAAATGCGTCTGATAATGCAAAACCCCAAATAAAATGGGATCTCGATTAATGTCATTTTGGAAGACAGCTTCTTGCGAATGAAGTTGATTGAATTTCTGTATATCAATTAGCCTTAGAAAACCTTAAAACCCAATTCTATTCCACATTTTCATAACTTTCTGTTATATGTTACGCTATTCAAAAGCTATTTTCTTAAAGGACATGCATCGGATTTTGCCCATTATTTTTTGCAAACAAAGAACACGTTTCCATGAAACTGGCCATTTAATGGTGTAAAGTGTATAGGCCGATTATAAATGGTTGGAGTTCATACCTAAATAAACTAAAATTTGCGTTTAGAATTCATCATCAGTGGAATAAAGTGATACCGGTACCGTCGATCTAAACTCTAATAGTTAGAAATGTGGGGACTACATTTGGGTATCACGCACGATATATATTTGACACATGTATCGATACCATCAACACAAGAACGAATTCTCTCACCTCTACTGGTGTCTTCTATAAATTAAAGTAATAGAACACATTAAACACAATTTAATCTTGTATAATTTCACCAACCGTTGTGGATACCTTCTTTTCTACATGCATACTTTTTTCCTTAAATACAAATATGTTCAAAATGACCTTCACATTTCTATTGCTAACGATGCCCTAAACTCAAATGCCAAGCTGGAGGACTATGCAGACTGCGAGAGACAGAAGATTAGTATCGATTTGCTTTCTTTAATACCTTGCAGTGCCGTATAACCCTGTGTTTTATAAGAATTTGATAGAATGCTGTGTCTTCAGAAAAGCTGTTCGTATTAACATTGCCATATTCTACAACACAACAGATATTTTACGGATTCTCAACTTCGAAGTAATCGCAACATTATATATACACTGGGAAAGACAGATATTTGTTTAATAGTAGAAGGTTCCAGATATGTTACAATATACGGAGAAATTGAATCAACCACTTATATTTCGGTGTTTGACCTTGTAAGCCAAAGTGGCAATTTGATGTGTTGATATTATCCATACATACAGGACTGAGGTAAAATGATTGTAATATGCTTTAAAAAGTTTTGAAGGACATTTCAATGCTTCCCTTTCCATCCTGACCGTTGACGTCCATCTTTGCCAGTTTAGAAGCTGCCTTCACTACTCTCTTCCTGAATTCAATAAACATCATTGATACTATATTAAGCTAATATATAAGAAAGCATTGATATCATACTGCCTGGAATACTACAAAGCTCAATAATTGGAGAAAGCGCACGATGCCTCCAGATCTTAGATATAATGCTGCTTGGTTTGGTGTTTGTGGGTACAGATTTTCATTGTGAGGATCGAAACTTTTGGACATACAGAAATTTCCAATCCTGCCTTGGACATTCGTACATCAAGTGACCTGCTTTATATTTATTGGATGACGGCCAAACTGAACACGCGAAGTATGGGGATGTGCTGTTGCGTTATTTTAAAACTAACTTTCGTACATCAGGTGACCTGCTTTATATTGAATGGATGAAGGCTAAACTGAATACGCGAACTTTGGGGATGTGCTGTTGCGTTATTTGAAAACTCACTTTTAATTAGAACCATTGAAAAACACTTATAGAGAATTACCAAAATAGAATTGGGTTAGGTTAGGCTGTAGAATGAAATTGACAGAAAGAGAGAAAAATATTAATGTGGAAGGACCACAAAGAACCAAACAAATCTAATAATAGAATCATATTTCTTCACACATAAATGCGTGTGAATCTTACAGAGAAGTATGCGTACCGTCGGCGGAGGATCAGGAGGATCATATGGAAGAATAAAACGAGGTAGTGTAAAAGCACTACGCGTCGGAGCAAATGGAAAGCCGATCAGGACCAACAGCTTGTCCAACATTGCAACGTAAGAATCATTTAGTCTTTACTTCTAAAAACCATATACAAGCCTATTTTGAGGGACGTACAAATGACAAATATTCATACAGACTTAACATAGTACAAGAAATACAAATGTCCCTCCTCCTCCAAGTCGCTAAATGGAATTTTATGAAATTTTAAATGCTTCAACAATTGTTCTTCGTCATATATAAATAGAATGAATGCTGACCGAGAAATAATGAGAAGACGTGCTACCACACCCTTGCGTCGCTCCAATTCTTCGGGCAACGTAGCCAATCGTTTGGGACCACGCAGACCCGTCGTAGGAGGCGCAGCGCAACGTATAGCGCGACGAAGATTGGACAGACAACGTGGTGTTGTTGGTAATGGTGGCAGATCTTTGACGAACGGCAGTCGCAGTCGCTCAAGAAATCGTTCCATTGGTACAGTTCCAGCAGGCGCTGCCAGGGGACGTTCTCGCTCACGATCACGTCAAAATACGGCTAACGCTCCTCGTGGCCGTTCCAGAAGTCGCAGCCGTAATCCAATGCGTGCTCGCAGTCGTAATCGGGGACGCGAAGCAGCAAGTGGAAAGTCGTCATTACCAATAAAGGCTCGTTTAGGCGTTCGTCCAGGAGCAAATGGAAATTCTGGGCCAAATAACAGAAATGTCAATAGAACCCAACGCCGCGCCAGTATTGGCAGCCGTGGAGTACAAACGGGTCGCATACAAAAACGCCGAAATTCTGCACCACAGAATGCGACTAACAGAGTGAAGATTGGAAATACCAACCGTCCACGATCAAGGTTAGTAAATTATATTCGTTGCTTTTAGAAATATGTACTAGATCAGAGCTTCCCATCCCAATTTGCTTTGCGCCCCCCAAAAACTGTTTCGATTTCGTTGCGCCCCCCAACCAGAGAATGAAGCCGACCCATTTTTGTCGGCGGCGGCTGACATTAAATTTTTGCATCCGGCGGCGGCGGCTTGACGGCTAAGCCGATATAAATAAGTCTCTTCGGCGGCGGACAATTATCCATTATAAAATCAATTTGAAGTTATTCGAATGGTAATGAGATTAGTTGTACAACCAATCGTACAATCAAATTTACATTTCATTCAAATTTTCTGAGGTAAAGTTTTGCAAAATTATTATAACACTTTGAAATAGATTGATTGGGGGTGAAAGGCTCAAAATTTTGACTAAAATTACTACAATTATTAATAAAGTTTTTTGATTTAAACCAATATTTTTGATTAATTGGCGGCTAAATTTGAGTCGAGATGAGCCGACATATTCGGCGGCGGCGTCGACTGGCAAAAAATGGCCGGCGGCGACTGAAATCGGCGGCGCGACTCGGCGGCTTCATTCTCTGCCCCCAACCTAATACAAATTTGTTTACCCAAACAATCAGAAAAAAATATTAACAAAACTTCCCAAATGTTTTCTCCATAATTTCCCAAATGTTTTCTCCATAAGGAGTTAGCATAAAGGGCCCAAAATTGAGTTATCTCTCCCAGCCAGATCTATACTAAAGGCTGTGGAAAGGTTCATTCGCCCGAACCGAAACATGTACAGTCCAGGCGTGTATAGATTGGTATCTGGCGTTTTCTTTTCAATGGCTCTATTAACCATGTTCCTTAATCTATATCTGTCCATAAAGCTCGAAAAATAATTGTATAATTAGATATAATGCATTTGGACGTCAATTGCCTGTTTCATTATCAGGCTAACATGAAATATAAAAACCTAAAAATATGTAAAAATATTGTTCTGTTCATTAGCCTTTTTTAATATTTGGTACTATTACTGATAAAGTACATCTCAAATCAGTTTTAAAATGAAGGTATTTTATATTTTGACTGTATGTCTAAAATTGACGAAAATTGTATCAACATTTTTAAAATGTGTTTTGTCTTCACATATTTTAAAAAAATGGATACTATTTTTGATATTTTAGCAAGAAATTCAGCGGGTGCAAATAAAGGTAGTGAACGACTAATAATGGAAACCTACACCAAATTATGGTATTGCATGTAACTTCTACTCTGTTCTCACTGTGTTTATAAATTAACATTTCGAAATGTACGAATGGTACGTTCTTTTGTAGTATATTATTTATGTTTTGTTCAGCTTATAAATTTGTGTTGTTTCAACAAATTCAATGATGCAAAAGCTGCTCAACCAAAAATGACGCTGAGCCTCCCCTGGAACCTCGTGGTACCCCCCATTTGGGAAGTGCTCTACTAGATATATAGGCATATATAATATATTGAAGAAACTGATTTTTTAGCCGATTCAAAATGGCATTTGAAACACTCAGAAAATTTTCAATCTTTAAACCACTGCTGAAAAACATTTTGGTGTTCGATTGAAACTGGGATTGAACCCATGTATGCAATGCTGGCATGCTAATCCAATAGAAAATGCTAACCTCAATATAAAAAAAGCTACATCACAACCTTCTTTTAATTCAATTTTGACTTTTACACTACTCCCAAAAATTCGAAAAGCTTTTTGTTAGTAATCCACTAGATGAGTTTGGTAGCAAATTTTTTTGCCAATATCAGGATTTTCAAAAAAAATGTCAAGTCGAAATTGAAGATTACAAAAACTAGATTTCTGCTTTTCGAATTTTTATCCCTGAATTTGAAGTACTACAAATGATATACCTTATACTCCCTAACACATTAATTAAATAATAAGAATTTAGTGAAATATTTTATAAATTTAACCGATATTCGTATTTCATTAATAAAGATCTGCCACACGCAATGCCAATGGAGTACAACAACAACAGCGCCAACGCTCCCGATCTCGTTCTCGTACACGCAAGGGTCAGGTAGGTCAAGGCCAAAAACAACAAATAAGAGGCCGAAACCAAATGCAACAGAGAGGCCGAAATCAAATGCAGCAGAAACGTGGTGGTGGACAAGCACAGCAAAGAGGTCGCAGCCAGCAACGGCGTGGAAATACAAACATTGCTCAGAAAGGTAGTAACAACACTAAAGCAAATAACCAACAAAGACGTGGACGTAGTCGAAGCCGCGGACGCGGAGGTCCACGAACTCAAGGTAAAAACGAACCATGAGATTATTCTCAGGATTTGCTACACACGCACAAAGGATAATTTTTTATTTGAAATTTCCCATGTATAGAGAAATGTAATTAACCTTCTATTTTTTTAGGAAAGACGGCAAAGGAGGCGGTAAACAAAGATGATTTGGACAAAGAATTGGATCAATATATGGCCACAACAAAGACTGAGAATGACATGGATTTTTTGTTGAAAAATTAATGAATTGAACACTGTAGACTATTCAAAAAATATCAATGTCTTTTGTGAGAAAGTCTTAATGTCCTTAGTTTTTATGAATAGCACTAAATCTAAGTAGTTTTACTCTGATATAACCTTAAGTAACTAAGTTTTGTACTCTAAATTCATTTGCCACCTTAATTTTATCTTTTGTCTCCCATTTTTCCTCTCTGTATATATGTTTGAAAAAACATTTACATTTGTAGTAAATAAATAAATGAAGTCATGGATGACACTAGAAATAAGACAAAACTAACACATTGTCGATTTAATTTCAAACGGAAAATTAGACTACAACGTATATGCAAATAGAGCGTGACAAGAAATTGTCGTGACACGCGAAATTCCCGCATGACTCACGTGAGTCGTGGACAAAATCTGAAGCAATTTTCGTGAATGGGACTAAAACAAATATGTCGTGCGTGAGAAATAAAATCGGTTCGTGAATGAATGGCCATAAAAATCACGAAAGCCTAATTTTATTTCTCGTAAAAATGACAAAGATTGTTGTTGGGACAAAAAATGTCGGCTGTTTCAACTAAAATGGAGAAGTTTTTCAAAGCGAATTTGCAAACTCGTTTGCTATTTCAGCAATAGTTGTTTGCAATTTGATCAGAGAAAAATGGTTGCTGTTTCAATTGAATCAACTCCATAAGTCTAAAAGGCGATAAACTTTAACATTGTATAAAATTATCATGAATAATTAGTATTAAAAAAAAAACTTCATTTACTGCTGTCCCTTTTTTCTGCAGAGAAAAACTGCTAGCAAACGTTTTTTTTCTGTTATGAATAACATGTTGTTTTTTTGGGTGTATAATATATTTCTAATGCATGCAAATGGTACAATCTATGAACTAACCCTGTAAACATATCTACAAAAAATATCACTTTATTCCATTTTGAATTTCGGCAATTTTTCACCAATGTTTTTTAGATTTTCTTTTCTTGTTTGGAATGTGTCCAATCACAGTTAGTGATTGTTATAGTGTCACTTAAGAATCTGGTGTCACTTTTAAATGCTGGCAGGGCTCATAGAAAAACTTTTTTAACGAAAAAAAAAAATAAAATATAATAAAATTTGCAATCATCAAATGCTCAAAAATTACTAACTCGGCTCGGTGCTAATACCCAAACACGTTTTTTCTCAGTATGTTATTATGATTAAATAAAAAATTACACTAAATTATACACATATACCTTATAGGTAATATCTTATTTAGTATTTATTTATTTTATTTAGTATTTATTTTTTCGAAAATAAATGTCAAATTAAATTAAACAGTTATACTACTACCTTATCCAATTATTGGGACTACTGAAACTAATTATAATTAGCTATGATTTCAAATGGATAACGTTAACTATTAAAATGTTTTATTTTTGGTGGAATTATGATAACGGTTTGGAATTTTCCGTTCAATTGTATTAATATGAACATTGAATAAATAACAGGTAAATCAGGCCGAGAAATGGAAACTGTTAAAAAAAAATTAGTTCATATGAAAAATAATGATAATATATTTGGATTCAATGAAGATGATGGCGGTATACGATTGGTTCATATTACGTCAATCCTGTGGCCTAGTATTGAGTTAGTTTGAGCAAAACCCCCTTATCAACATCTAACACCGGTCAAACTTGGATGTAAAAAGAGGGTATCTGTTGATTGAGCTATACGTAGAACTGGGCAGTGCTCATTGATAAGACAGATGTGGTTCACAATGGATTGAAATGAAACGGTCTGCCACTATCGAATCTATCCTTGGTGATATCGGATAGTTGAATATTTTCTGCGAAAAATTTTACACGCGTATTATTTCGTGTTAAAATATCAGAGCATATGGCATAAGATATTTATTACAAACATCTCACACAAATAGTGATCTTAGAGAAAATCGCCTTGCATTTTTTATGAACATGTGTTAAAGAGACCACAAATATTCGTGCTTGTTCTGATACACACATGTATCGCTTCCGTGAGGTGTACAAGGTGTTCTGGACTACACTTTACACCTTTGCAGACTTGAGAAATGTACACAAAGAATTTTTTTGCGTGGGCCACATGTACAGACATCGTATGCAAAGTTACCGATTGTGATTTTATTGAGCAAAATCACTTGCATATGGCACTAAACACGATTTCTAAAAACATCTAACTATATTGCCAAATTTTAAATTTATAAGTTTTAGAGTTAAAAAATATCGTTAAATTAAAATTTTACGATTTGCGATTCCGAATATCGGAACAATGGGGTATATTTTTTTCGTTTTATTCTATAGTCTACTGTAACGACATACATTACTAAAATTCAGCTGTTTACATGTTTTTGCGATCAGAAATCTGAAAATGTGTTCTAACGTGTCAGTCGGAACAACTAACAAGATGTGAAGAATGCATGTTGTGTGGTGTTGGTAGTGCGGCGAGACGCAGAACAGACATGATTGTTCGCTATAATCTAGTTCGTTGGAACCTGAAAAATTGTTCATTATAACCGAGGTACCGTATACATGTGTCGACTGTATATGGAACTTAGATTCCGGAAAATGTAAATGTTACACATACGTTATAACAGTTTATCATGCCTATGATTTAGATGACGAAAAACTGTTATAATGTGTGTACGTATAAAACATTCTCGCGAAATATAAGCCAACACTTTGTATTGTATTGATACAATATAGACCAAATATTCCTTCGCATTGTTTCACACTAAAAAGTTAAAAACTTGCAATTTAGATCTTACATGGTGATGTGTCTTTTTCACAGAAACTAAACTCTATACTAGCCAATGATGGATTGTAGTCTAAGTCCTTACAAGCTAAATATTATAACTATAGGTATAAATTATTGATTAAAAGTGTGGAAAATACTCCCCATGGAGAGTTTTCCCACCAACTACTACATATATACAGCGTTTCCATAGAAGCATTAACATTCATCATCGGTAATGGTGTAACTGCCACGAAAATCACTTAAAGGCGTTGCAGCATTGTTATTGGACGAGGTTGTTGCAGAGGTGGCCATTAAGGGTGCCCCTTGGAATGATATGGCCAGTGGCAAGGCAGATGGAGCACATAAACTTAGAGCACTGCGACCTTCGGTTACCGAGCGATAACGTGTAGGACGGCCCGATCTATAGAGAAAATATTCTTATGATTACAGTTCCAAATTTCATTTCTTAGCAATACTTACCGTTCGCAATTACATTTCAGCAAACGTATAAATGCAGTTCGGAAAGTGCGATTGAATATAGTATAGATTATGGGATTAATGGTGGATGATACATAGCCAAGCCATAGACATGTGTTCACCACATGTTCGGGAACTTCACATTCCGGACAAGCGGCAAAGATTATATTGAGTATGAAAAATGGTGACCAGCATAGAACAAACGTGAAGAATACCAAACCCAGGACTTTGGTTGCCTTTTGTTCTGTGGCCACAGCATTGGCTGAGAGACTATTACGTTTGTTACGATTGTTTAGGAAGCTAAAGAAAGTATGAACAAAAAACACGAAAAAATAACAAAAAAGTGTAACAAACTTTTAAAAATACAATAAAAACTAGTAAATAGGTTCGAGTCGACTTAGCCCTCTATCAAGCATACACTGAAAAACTATTGATTTAGAGCCTGTTTCGGTATGTCGAACGAGCTCTATCGATCGACTGAAATGGAAACAAATAGCTAAATTTATAACCAAAAATCAACTGTTTCTATGCATTTCAGTCGATCGATAGAGCTCGTTCGACATACAGAACCAGGCTGTTAATATGAAAAACTTCGCAATTTAAATTATAGAACTCGAAATTTATAGAATACTAAACATACATTTCTTAAAAATAAAGATAGTTCATAATCTTTGATTTAATTTTTTTTTTTTAATTTTGGTCTCGGAGTTTCGAAAATTCCGTTCTTCTGTTAAATTCGTATGTCTTAGAAGAAAGGCAAATTGTCCTTAAATTAAAGAAAATAATTTTTGATTGTAAGAAATAATCTTTAAATTAACTATGATATTGAATCTTTGGATTAAAGATAAAAAAAACTCCAAATATAGGCTAGGAGCCTTAAAATAAATCAGGCTGTCACTTTAACCTTAGGCTATGGATACGTTTCTCAAGGTATTTTTATTATTTATCGTGTCGATATAACGGCTGATTCCATACAAAAAATTTACTATCCGGTGGTCTATCCTCCGGTTAAGTATTAATCGAAGGATGATAAGCTGGACATAAGACTTATTTTGAAGATTTTGTATTTTTGCTTTAAAGTTAAAAAAAAAAAATATATATATATATATATATATATATATATATATATATATATATATATATATATATATATATATATATATATATATATATATATATATATATATATATATATATATATATATATATATATATATATATATATATATATATATATATATATATATATATATATATATATATATATTTTTTTTTTTTAACTTTAAAGCAAAAATACAAAATCTTCAAAAATATATATATATATATATGTATATAGATATATATATATATATATATATATATATATATATATATATATATATATATATATATATATATATATATATATATATATATATATATATATATATATATATATATATATATATATATATATATATATATATATATATATATATATATATATATATATATATATATATATATATATATATATATATATATATATATATATATATATATATATATATATATATATATATATATATATATATATATATATATATAGATATAGATATAGATATAGATATAGATATATATATATATATATATATATATATATATATATATATATATATATATATATATATATATATATATATATATATATATATATATATATATATATATATATATATATATATATATATATATATATATATATATATATATATATATATATATATATATATATATATATATATATATATATATATATATATATATATATATATATATATATATATATATATATATATATATATATATATATATATATATATATATATATATTTTTTTTTTTTTTTTTTTTTCGATTTTCATTTTTGTGTGTAATTAGCTTTGTTAATATATCCCAAACACAGAATGCAAATTCCTTAAAGGAAATCTATAGCCTAATTTTAATTTATAGAGCCTAGATTTAAGGCTACTTAGCTTTCTGAAGAAGTGTCCTTATTTTAAAGGAGCAGAATTTTTGGCGTTTGGCTCGGAGGCCAAAAATTCATTTGTGAAAAGACAAAATCTTTGGAACCGGGCAAGTTTTTTTCAGTGTACTCTCAATCTACATTGAGGATATTAAAATTATTAAACAAGAGTTTGGGTCATACAAAAAATATCAAATATTTTGCAATTACAATTTTAATTGAATTTAAACAATTTTCAATTAAAAATTTAATTGATTTAACAAATCTTAAAAAAATCTAATTAAAACCAATCACAAAGTTTAATAGGTCATTGATACTATCATTTCCGTGATTGAAGAAATGTCAATTAAAAATTAATTGGATCAATGAATTTCGTCATTGAAGACAAACAAATATTTTCTTCTGTGTAGATCTCTTAAGATTTTAGCTTACCGCAAATTTATGGCGGGTGTTGCAACTTTATTGAAATTAAAACGGAATACTTTCAGTCTTCGATTTCGTCTTGTCTCACGGCTAATTGAAGTGGGCGTTTGTGTGCTTTGCTCACATGTTCCATTATAAGGATGCTGTTGTGCTGCATGCTGATGGTGCTGTTGGTGATGATGATGCTGATGATAATGGTTGCTCATGTTGGACATGTCAATCGTTGCAATACCAATGTCTTCGGGACCCTCATCTGCAACACACTCTCGCCGGTTTCGTCGCAATGAGAAACGTAGTGGTTGCATTGTGGTATTGCCTTTGCCATTGCCTTTGGTGCAGAAGTCCAACTGATTGGTTTGGTTATTGCCACTTGTAATTCGCACAGAGGAACGTCTATTGGGATGACTGTAAATTGAATTAGATTCGATTTCATTATAATTGAAAATGGATTTGTGTGTGAGAAAAATGGTAAATTTTTCTTTTGGACAACATTTGTTTGTTATCGTATAAAATCGTATTTCTTAAATAAATCAAAAAGACTTAGGAAATGCATTTTTTCATGTACACCCAAAGAAATTTGTTAGTAGGGACAGCAGAAAAGTCTGCTAAAACAGCAGAAAGTCTGCTGAAAAAGGGACAGCAGTCACTGTTTGCTGAAATAGCAAACATTTCCTGCTATTTTTTAAGCTCGATTACAAAAAAAACATGTTTTATTTTGGCTAAAACAAATAAAAATGTCAAGTTAGGAGCTATCCTAACATAATTAAAACAATATTTTATGAATATCTATAGTATTTGACCAAAAATCTGAATATTTATCGAATTGAGGCATAACAGCAAACAAAATGTTTGCTGATCGTATTTAGGAGCTTGTAAGTATATTACAGTGCAAAAATATACCAAAAACTACTTTTGGTTCTTAAATATGCTTTGGGGAAAATTTAAAAATTGTTGTTCATTTGGCCCTGAAGTACAAAAAATATAACAGCAGACATCGACTGCTGTATTTAGCAGACTTTTTTCTATGAGTGTAGGCATTTGTTAAAATATCAAACTTAAATTGAAATCTTTCATGCAAAAATCCCATAAACCATTCATGGAACCCAAATATTTGATTAATGGATTTCTGAGGAAAGCAAAGTTTCAATACCATCCCCCCATCTCTTACAGTTGATGTTTGCGTAACGTGATAGATGTTAATAGCTCCGTTCGAGAACCCGATAATTTTTGATAATTATTACAAATTTTTACTGGAAGTCGTTCGTTTACACCAAAACGCCAACAAAAGAGAGCCGGAGAGAGACTACATTTGACAGTTATGAGATAGAGAAATTGCAAGTTTTTGCTAGAGATTTTCCCCCCAGTAAAATCTTGCAAACCATAGCATAGTTTGCCAGCTGGTTTATGATAACAAACAAAGTACCAATACAATGTACATGTTCGGCAACTACGATTGGAAGTTAAATATACAGGATTCGTTTTTTGTTTTCAATGTTTTAGCAGCTGAAATTTTCAATGTGCAAATAGTTACTGGATACCGTTCGTGTACTTTTCAGCAATTTAAAGCAAAGAGTGTAAAATACACTCTTATTCTCTTGCTAGTTTTTACTGGATATTTTTTACTGGAAAAGTACGCGAACAGACCTAATATTGCCAAATATTCGAGACTTTTGAATGACATGCTAAAGGCTAGCAGGGACAATAGTAATCAACACAAACATTCGGCATGCCCCGCCAATAATTTTGATTAGACTTTTGTTTTTGACACTGAAACATGTATGATCCGTCAATGTGCCTTGATGCCCAATTGTCGTCACATATAAACAGCTAAACATTTGTTCAATATTTTAAGCCGGTTCTATCAAAGGTTATGATTCACAATGTTTCCAAGGATAATGATTACCATACCGTAAAATCCTTCGCCTTGTTAGATTTTGTGTATTCAACTATCATTGCCAATTACAAAACATCAATAAATATAAACAAAAGCAATAATAATCTTTGATTAAAAATTGTTTTGGGAAACGCAGAGGATATGGACGTATTGACAAATATGTAAGTATGTCGATTTCGGGTATTGATACCAGGATTTTGACTTTCACTTAAGAAATTTGCTATTAATTCCAAACCAAAAAGAAGCTTCTTTAAAGACATTTTTTTTAGGAATGGACCCAACTTTAAACCTAAGTTAGGTTAGACTCTCTTAGACAGTTCCATTGTGATACCACAAGTGGTGAACTTCTCTTTTCAATGAGTGCTGCCAATTTAGTCCAATTTTCTCACGAGATAGTTTTTTCTTGCCAATCATAAAAGATACTTGAAACTAAAAAATTTTTCAATTCAAAATAAAAAAAAACATTGAAGTACGAATGGAACGTCCTCAAAATAAATCCTACCCTATATTTGAAGCTTATTTAACTTCACCAAAGATATCAATGACAGATTTTTGATGATTCGTTGGTATCGGAGCGAAGTAAAAATTCACTAACAGGCAGCGTTGCCAGAATTGTTTCACCAAAAACCGCAAGATTTGTCCAAAAAACTAGCCAAAAAAAGCAAAAAAATGTTAAAAAATAGCTAGAAAAAAAGCTAAATTTTTTTGTATCAAAAGTCACATTTTTGATTGAAATTTAACAAACTTAAAGGCTTTATTTCACTTAAAATGCATATTATTTTAATTGTATTCATTTTATTTCCATTTCTGTGAGACTGTAAGAAAATCTATGTCATATTAGCTCTGTTTGCGTACTCGATACATTTTGATTACTATCACAAATTTTTACTGGAAGTCCTTCATTTATATTTCCTAGTAAAAACTTTTTTCCCGGTAAACTTGCAATTATCAGCTGGTTAATCATCAACAAGTCCAATGTCACATAGAACTGCATTAGAAAATATCAATATCTTTCGTTTTAACTGAATTAATGATAAATTCGTGAACGTGTACACTTCTCCTAATATTACCCAAGAGAATAAAACACATTCTAACTGTCTTGCAAGTTTATACTGAATAATTTTTATTCGAAAATTTCCCATACAAACCTAGTGTCCAATTTTCGTAAATGTAAATCCATTCCATTAATAAATAGCAGATTTATTTTGATCCTATCACTACGAATTTTTTATTGCATTTTTTTTTTTATGTTAAAAAAATAATACCACATTCAAAACTTTATTTCCTTAATTATTTCTATGTTCGGTTCCAAAGATTTTGTACACTAATGATTTTGGTATTGATTCAGAGTCAAATTTGAATATATTCGTTTTCTCAGCTTTTTCTTCATGAGCTATCACAGTGCTTTAAAAACGTGCTAACGCAACTTAAATTTCCAAATTCAGACTCGACTTTAAGTAGAAATTATTCTGTGTATACGTTTTTAAAATAAAATGTTAAAAAACCTCTTCTATTTTTGAACGCTATTTTGGTTTGTGGTCAAGATACAAAAACTCCACAAATTTAAAGACTATTTCATTAATTTTAAGAATTTTTTAGAATTGACCCTAGGCTTCTTTCATGAAAAGATACCCATTTTTACGTTGAATCACTTAACTAAGGACAAAACCATTTTATCGGTTTTTGGACAAGGAAAACAGTTTATAACATATAAGAGAAATTCACAAATGCTATTATAACCAAAATTCGCGTTCGTATTTTAAAGACATGAAATCTTTGGCCTCATGACAATATTTTTTCAGTGTACAAAGCAATTCACATCTACTATTTTAATTTAGTAATATCATAATAACTTTAGAATACGTATTAAATATAATAACATAAAAAGGATAAACGAGTCAAATGCTATTATTCCTAATATTCCTAATAATTTACTGACAGTTTATATAAGGAATTTGTATGGTAATAGTAGATTTAAAGTTTACGATAACTTTTATGAATACGAGGAAAAAACTTTACAACAATGTGTATTTGCTGCAAAAATGCCCGCATAATGGCTGGAATAATTATTAAGGCTTCAATTGAGCTTTGAAATATGCGGAAAACCTTATTCTGGCAGCAAGACTTAGATAAAAACGAAGTTTTATCCATATTTCAATAGGAACATGTCGAAAATAAAAAAGCCAAAAATAGCTAAAAGGGTCATGAAAAAAAGCCAGAAAAAAGCTAAAAGCTAAATGCATTTTTTTCCCGCTAAACGTCTTCAAAAAAAGCCAAATCTAGCGGGAAAAGAGCTAAATTGGCAACGCTGCTAACAGGCAGCTAATATCTCACTATTTAATGATCTTTTCTTTAAATGTAAAACATTGTTTTGTTTAATTAGAAAGAAATTTCAAAAATTTTAATATTATTATTCATACACTCATAGAAAAAAGTCTGCTAAAAACAGCAGTCGATGTCTGCTGTTATATTTTTGTACTTCAGGGCCTAATGAACAACAATTTATAAAATTTTTAGGTTATGAATTTTCCCCAAATCATATTTAAGAACCAAAAGTAGTATTTTTGCACTGCAATATACTTACAAGCTCCTAAATACGATCAGCAAACATTTTGTTTGCTGTTATGCCTCAATTCGATAAATATTCAGATTTTTGGTCAAATACTATAGATATTCATAAAATATTGTTTTAATTATGTTAGGATAGCTCCTAAGTTGACATTTTTATTTGTTTTAGCCAAAATAAAACATGTTTTAGTGTAATCGAGAATTGAAAAATAGGAGGAAATGTTTGCTATTTCAGCAAACAATGACTGCTGTCTCTTTTTCAGCAGACTTTTCTGCTGTCCCTACTAACAAATTTCTTTGGGTGTAGGGATAATGATAGTGTTCATTAATAATATGAAATGTCTCGTCGTTTCATAGAAAAATTATAACCATAACGAAATGTTTTGTTATATTTATGAAATTATTTCGTTAGCTTAATGTTAAGAGACATTTCGTTAACATTGGGAAAATAGAATGGTGCCATATAATACCCCATACAAAGCTTACTAAAAACTTGGACTTATTTGCCGGGTGACACATATGTAAAATTGTCATATGTGAATGTTACATCTAAACTTCATCTGGTTGGTACTTTAGTGTATATATCGAATCATAGCGGATGTCGGTATGCGAACACTTGTTAAAAGTATTTCTTTGAGAAGCCCAAATTACGCGACTTACAGCCAAATTAAAACTTATTCTAAATTTTTGGCTGTAGATGATATAGTTTTGCTATTAATTTCTAGTTTTAGATGGATGTGTTAAGAACTAATCACTGTGTTTACTTGGTTATAATACCTCTTAAATAGCACCATACAACATATGCCGTTTAGAATATCGTCCTTGGCTGTTTCTTTCTGATTTTTTCTCTAAAAAGATTTAACTTAAAATGTTGCCATTGTAAATGATTAGCCTTTCTTTCTATTTAAATTACACTGAATACTTCCATCAAAGCCATAATACAAATTGAAATCTAGCCTCTTGCCAATTTCATTCTTCATTACATTACTTGTCTATACGTCCTGTCTCCATAACAAATAACCAATTCACAAAAAGACCTTAAAAATAAATAAACGCTTGCCTTTCAAATTGCATTTGTTCGGATTAGTTGGAAGGCCCTAAAGAAGGGGGATGTGATAGAGGTTGATTGATATTCGAAACAGGAAAAATCAAAACAAACAATGCTACTTGCTGTCCAATCAATATGAATTCCATAGTCTCACACTCGCTATGTCTTCTACTTTCGATTTGTTCTTGGCAACTATTGGAATAAGTATGTAAGCACTTATCGTTAGTTTTCTGTGGTGTTTATTTTTCTCATCTTTGGTTGGCTTTTTTTGTTTTTCTAAAAAATATTTTAAGTTGCTAAAATCGTTTTCGTGTCCTTTCTTAAAAGGCTTCCGTACACAGAAGAAAATAATTTTTTTCTCAGAGCGACAACGAAATTTTAGATCAACGAAGTTGTAAATTATTGGCAAAGTTGTCTATTGATATGCAAACACATCTTTGTTTATTTATCCCGTTTTTTCAAAGAACTTTGTTGAGGCGGAAAGAAACAACTTTAACCTCCATTGTTATAAAATTTCGTTTTTTTGTATGTATGGAATGTGAAGGACCTAAATATTTCTAGCAGTGTGCTCCTCCACATTAACTTCGTTACGTGTGGGATGATAGACAATTTTACGTAAACAGATGTGCTCTCTACTTTTTCCATATTTCAAGCAGTGATGCCAATTTGGTACTTTCTGGCGTTTTCATGTAGTGCTTTTTTTTAATTTTGAACAATATTGCGTTGACGACAACTTTTCATATAAAAATTCTGATTAGACTGTCAGAAGCTTAAGAAACTCAACTATATGTTTCGAAGCTCTCAGAAAGGTTAACACCATTTCAAACAAACGCTGTGGTATGGCTGTAAATCTTTTCTGTAAAATTTGATAGCTTTGTACATATCCCCATGAGGTGTAGTTTGTAAAGTAATCTTCTTCTAGGCACTTTATCGAACGCTGCCTTAAAATCTACAAACCTTCTTATTTTCATTATGTTTCAGTTGTACTATCGCTGACAGGTTAGATATATTGTCAACCGTGGAATAATTTCTTCTGAACCCCACTTGAAACTCATTTAAAATGTTGTGTTTTTCAAGCCATTTTGCAATCCGCTCGTATATAATACCCATAAATATTTTTGCTATACAATTGGAAAATGATATTCCGCGGTAATTGCTCACTATATTTTGGTCTCCCTTTTTGTAGATTGGGTAAATTATACAGCTTTCCATCAACTTAACTTTCTGCGATGTTTGGAATATTGTATTAAAAACTTTCACAGTTTCTTCTAAAAATGCACCCAGCATTCTTTAAGAATTCACAAGGAACTCTGTCGATTCCTGGGTCTTTATTATATTTTGTTTTCCGAAGAATGTTTTCTAGTTCTCCTATCCCAATTGGGCTATCCAAATCCTCATCTGCAATCCATATTGGGGTATAATGTATATCTGCTGTAAACTGCGGTGGGTTCAATAGGATTTCGAAATAATTCTTAAACATAGTGGTTGTGATTTCCAAGCCTCGGATGTAAGATTGTCCTTTAACCTCTCTTCCACCAAGATTTAGAATCGGTAATCATATTAATTTTTTGTATCAGCTCATGGTCGTGTTCCAGTTTTCTGTCTTTACATACTTCTTTGTACATTCGGTTTGCTGCTAAGTAATTTTCTTTATTGCTGAATTTGACCAATCGTTACGTTCATATCGCCAACTAAAAAGGTGTTGGCTATAGCATTTTCAGAATGAAACGACTTAATTTGTTCGAATTCCTCATCCCGTTCCTCGTATATATAGAGGAATTAAATTTAACCTTCTATCGTTTATCTGCAGCCTTATTATATCAATTTCCCCTGTCCTTTTGAAATTTGAAATGTGGAGTATAATTTAGTTCAATTTTCGCACGACATAGTTCATTCGTGCTATAAGACAGTCTACTTTTTTTCTTTTCTGTGTACCAAATTCCTAATATCATTTTGTTGTATCCAAAAGTCTGTAAGTTTTTAAGTAATTTCAAAAAGAGAACGACAATATGGTTTCCATACTTTAAATACTGAAATCAAAACAAGAACAATTGCAAAAATATCAAAATTCAAATCAAATATGAATAGATTTCTAGCCAATAACAATTTCAGAAATTTTCTAGCAACTCAACTTCAAAAATAGCTAGATCTGTTTATAAAATAACTAAACTGGCATCACTGAGAAGCAACCAAACTACACGACTGAGAGCTAATTCGCCTTTTGTGCTTTCTCGTGTTTGAGTGAGTTTCCGTTTCCCTGCTCTTTAGTTGAAAGAGAGTCTTTGTTCTGATTTGGTTCCAATTTAAAACTGAATGGAACCCTATTGAACGAGATCTATTTTCCATTTCCTTTATTTCACTCCAATCAAATACTACAGACTTTATCATCTATGAAATATAGGAGCGAACCTCTCTTACTCGCTAACTAAAGCTGACTGAGTTTCCGTTTCCATTATGATTGAGTGAAAAGTGGTGAGTATTCGGATTTCTCTTTTGCTCAACAGGTTTTATTTTGCAACCCAACAACCACACAAGCAGTTTAATTCTCGCCCTTGTATAGTTCTGTTGGTTTTAGGAGTTGCGATCATTTGGCAGTAATGTGTAATTTTTGGTCAAACTTTTGTGTGCTTTATTTATTTGTATTAAAAAGTGTAGAAAAAAGTGTTTAGTGTGTTTATATTCGAATTATTATATCATCCGTTTCCCTAATTCTTCACATGTATAGGCTTATAAGCAATCAATAAAGGCAAGTAAGTTCACTTTTTTGTATTTTAATTTCCCTGTAGGAATTTCTCGAACTCACTCAAAATCAAACTAACTTTTTACTAACTAATTTGAGGCGACTTTTAGCTAACTCAATATTTATGCAGTATTGGGTCAGTTGAATTTTTCCCAAACTCACTTTTTCTCGATCAGCAATGAGTTACCTTTAAGTGAAGTCATGGAAACAATTCAAATAAACAAACAAAAAATATGTATTGACGCTATAACTGTCAATTTCGATTTGGCTTTTTATATTTGTTTCAATTTAGCTTGTAATTTCAGAGAACTTTTGTAATTTTTTGTCACGGATAGCGGTAAGTAACATATAAATGCATAATTAAAATGCAATTTAATAATTAAACTTTACCTTTTCCACTAGAACCCATCGCTATCAGTGACGGAATAAATGGAAACTTCGAATAAAAGTATTAAGTGGCTGTTTGAGGACGAAGATATTGGGAAATACACTTAAGCCTTTTGGACTTCGCTGACGAATGCCACTTAAATTCAGTGTGCGTCATTACAAAAGTAGGTACAACTCCCTCTGAGTTAAATGAGAAAATTAAGACAACACTCAAAATCAAGACAAGATTAACTAACTTATATAAAATAATTTAAAAATGTGAATTGTTATTATTTGTTAATTAATTCAAAATAAAATGAATAAAAAATAATAAAACAAAATATTTTATTATCCACAAAGAGCTCACCATAAACTAATCAGTTATGAGCTAACTCATAGTATGCTCATATATTATCAGCCTAAAGCTTACTCACTTTGAACAAACTTTTGGTTAGCTGAAGCTTATGCAGGGTTGAGTGAGGACTGACTCATTCCAATGACAACACGTGTTAAAACTGAATAGGATTTTATATGGGAAATGAGTTAGATTTTGAGTCACCTGTGACTCAGTTATGACTAACAATTTATTAACTTAAAGTCACCTCAATTTCCTACAGGGTTGTTTATTATACATACATTTGTTTGCGTAAATCGAGTTTCATTTTATCTAATGAGTATGTACTCCACTTACGAGTATCTTGTATTCCCTTGTCTTCCTTCATATCATGCAACAAACAAACAAATTTCCCGCCAAAAATTCGTAACTCTCACTTTCTTGAATTAAAATCTTACTGAGATAGTATTCGCCATAGTTAAAAAGAAGGGTCGTTTAAGAGAGAAGTTAAAACTTAACATGAAAATAATAAAAACCAAACAAATAGAGTGAGCGAGAGAGGGAAGGAGGGATCAGGAACAGGAACAAAACAATGAGAAACCAATCAAACTATGAAATTTAAAAGAGAATATATCTTGCTTGGTATTTAAATCTCAATGAGTTTCCCAGTGATGCCAATTTTGTGCTTTAAGATTTTCAGATTTTCAAAAAGCACCTAATTGCCTTTTTGTACCTTTTGAAAAAAAAAAACACCAACTTGTTGCTTTCTGGCGTTTTCATTTAGTGCTTTGGTGTTTTTTTTTCAATTTAGCAGTATTTGAGCATTATTTAGTTTAATTGACGACATATTCTGATAAGATTGTCAAAAGCTTAAGAAACTCAACTATATTGCCAAGTATAGAATTTGATTGTTATGAAGGTTGTATTGATCCTTTTTTGTAATCAATATTTTGATTTTGGCCATTCTTTTGAAAAGTCTAGCGACGAGTGTAAAAACGTTTGTATTAAATTCACAAATTCAAATATTAAAATACTACAATTAATATTTTTAAATTTAATGGCGAAAAATTTATTTTTTGTCCTCTGAAAAAATATTTTGAAATTCATTACTGATCAAAATGAATTGAATGAAAGTAAAATAAACATTAAAAATTACAGAGCTGTACACTTGGATATAGGTTCATAATTTCATAAAATTTAAAATGCTCCAAATCAATGCCCAAAATTTCTATAATACGTCTTTGGAATTTGTATTGTTTTTATGCACATTGAAATTTAGGTGGTGAGTAGTTTTTGTGGCGGGAACTGGTATTGTAGAATTTACAATATATTTTTGGTTAAATAGAAGACAGTTTACTTAAAAAATTCGTTTTTGAAGCTGGTGTCCTTATATTGATGATTTAGGACATTTCCATAATTAAGAAAAATATATTTTTGGGTAAAAATATTAATTCACTAAGATTTTGAAGCTAAGAATTTACGAAATATACACTAAAAAATATCGTCCTAATATGGAGAATTGTTTCAACCTAAATTTTAGGACACGTAATTTACATAACATTAAGGAAAAATACACTGAAAAAAATATTTATGTGATATTAAAGATTACCCGATCTAAATTTTCGGATGCGAAATTTACAAAATATTAAGGACAAAATTTCTTTAAAAGAATGAAATTTTAATTAAAATAAAGTTTATAACCTTTGCTTCAAAACTTTTTTCATTAAATTTAGGACTCAAAATTTGGAAATTTGCGTCCCTCCGTTAAAGTTCCATGTCTTTGAACTAAGGCTAATTTTCCTTAAAGTAAAGAAACACAGTTTTGTTTAGGTTTAAGATAAAAACGCTTCAAAGATAGGCTAAGATTTATTTTGAAGATTTTGCGTCATTGGTTTAAAGTTTTTTTGGAATTAAGAAAACATTTTTTAATTTGAAGTATCTGTTATAATTTGGATTTTTAAACTGGCATTTGTTTGTACGTGAGTACCTTTATTAATAAACCGCGAAAAGAGAATGAAAATTTGATAGATGAGATTTGTATCCTAATTTTAATTTTATTGGTGTTAGATTTAAAGCCAGATAGGTCGCTAAAAAAATTTCTTTATTTTAAAGAAGCTGCATCTTTGGCTCGGAATCAATACCAAAATCCTTAAGGGAAGGTCAAAATCTTTGGATCCAAGTAAACTTTTTTTTGAGTGTACCTTCAGAAAAAAATTTTAATTATATAGTTTATAATCAATGCCTTAAAATTTGTATCATTTAAATTTGGGACGCAAATATTTGTAAATTACGTCCCTAGAACAATATTTTTGTTTTTTTTTTTAATATTTCGATTAAAGGTGGGTATTAAGTTCGAGTTTAGCCGCTAAAAGCGTCATTTTTTCACGATTACTTTTCTTTAATAATCCATTTTAAGGAAAACAAACTTTGTGAAAATTTGCTGTGGGCTTTTCCCCATCAAGTTATAATAAAATTTGCAACAAATATGTATAATTTCATGCATTTTTCTCACTGGTTTAGTTTTCACTTTAGCGGCTAAACTCGAACTTAATAAAGGTAAAAAAGCTTCTAAGGATTTTGAATTTTTACTTTGAATTATTTGCTATAAATTTGATTTTTTAAACTGGCATTTCGAGAGAGCTATATCCTAGATTTAATTTAAAGTTCGTTTGAATTCATGTATGTGCTCACTAAAAATTTGGTTAACATATCTCAAAAAGCAAGTGGTAATTTCTATAAATGAGATCTTTATCCTAATTTCAATTAAATCATAAAGTTGGGTTGCTTCCTCAAAATATCTACAATTTGAAGAAGCTTTGACAATAAATACCAAATTTAAAATGTGGGTTTTTGGAGTTATTTGGACTATAACACATTGAAACAATTTAAATTTTATCCACTCGCTCTTTAATGTGGAATAGCATCATCCTTTATTTAAAGAACTTTAGTAGCATGACATGCTAGTATGGAGAACATACCCATCATTACCGATTGCATGGTGCACTTTCCTTATTTGGCATTGTCCCACTTTCCATGGAATAATTTTGTTTTATCTGTTTTTTTTATATAAAAACGTGGCTCAGAACACCGTTGACAATGTGCATTAAAAACACCCTTGTCTTCACATGCACTCGTATTCATGTTTTCATCAACCAAATCCAGAACCCTTGGTTCTTATGAAGGATGGATTTACGCAGGTATACGTTAGCGGTGGAAATAATAGCTGCACCAAAAAATTTGACTTTCACTTGAAGGGAAATTAGTAAATATAAAAAAAAAAACAAATCATACTTATTATTTTTTATTAAATCATACTTATTTTTTAATTCAAAATTTATTTCTTTTTCAATTCAGGCTGATTTTTGAAGTCTTAGTAGTTATTTACAATTATACATTCTCAATATTGCTGTATAGCAAGAAAGTACTTTATTATGGCATATTCTTGCCAGCACTTTTAATCATTAAACTACTTGTTTGGTAGTTTTGCATGAAAACCCAATATAGTGCTATTATTTTGATATTAGCTGTATATATTGTTGTTATGGTATGACTATATAGATGGTAGGATGCTTAGATTTTCATATGTTACCATAAAAATGGGAATATATGATGAGTCGCTTCCATTAATGTGAGTATTTACACAAACACAAGTTTTCTTTTTTGAAACGATAAAACAGGGATATCGCTCATTCACAACGCGTTAAAGTTTCCAATGAGTGGAATAACTCATTTTCCACGACTGAGTATTGGAAACTGAGTATTGAAGAATTTGATATTGTATTGGGAGCATTGAATATAATGAATTATCTGATGGATCAAAGAGGATAAATAGCTAAAGGAATATTCGTGTTATTTTTATTCATCTGGACTAAATCAACTTCCCACACTGTCAAAAAAGTTTACTTGGATCCAAAGATTTTGACCTTCCCTTAAGGATTTTGGTATTGATTCCGAAAAAGATGCGGCTTCTTTAAAATAAAGACATTTTTTAGCGACCTATCCGGCTTTAAATCTAGGATCAATAAAATTAATATTAGTATGCAGAACTCATTTATCGAATTTTCATTCTCCTTTCGCAGTATATTAATAAAGCTATTCACGTACAAACAAATGCCAGTTTTAAAATTCAAATTATAACAGATACTTCGAAGTAAACAGCGATTTCTTAATTACAAAAAACTTTAAACCGAAGATGCTAAATCCTCAAAATAAGTCTTATCTTAATCAATACTTCAGTTAATTTAAGGACGATATCTTTAAATCAAAAATGTGTTTCTTTACTTTAAGGAAAATTTGTCTTGGTTCAAAACATGCGAATTTAAAAAAAATTCCAAAATTTGCTTACTAATTTCCAAAATTTGCAAAAGATTATAAACTTTATTTTAATTAAATTTGCATTATTTTAAAGAAATTTGTCCTTAATATTTTGAAAATTGCACATCCTAATATTTAGGTTGCGTAATCTTTAATATCAGGTAAATATTTTTTTCAGTGCATATACAGATTTTTATTGTGTAGCTACATTTATATCCTTATATATAAAGATGATAATGTTGTACGTAGTCTAATGTTAACATAGAGGTGTCATGCATATTCAAATTAGTGACAATGTTTACCATACCCACACTGAAAAAAAAGCATGCCCGGTTCCAAAGATTTTGTCTTCACTTTAAAAATTTTGGTATTGATTCCGAGCCAAAGAAGCGGAGAATACAAGTAAGGATACTTTTAAGACACAATTCTCTTTTAAATTTGGGTTTTGTGTATTTGCTTCTAGGAAGCAAATTTTAATTTTTCGCTTTTTCAGCTTGTTTTCTTCATATGCTATCAAAGTACTTTAAAAACTAGTTAACGACAACTTTATTTTCAAAATTAAGACTCGACTTCCAGCAGTAATTATGCTATGTTTCTAGTAAAAAGCGTCTTTAAAATGAAGTGTTGAAAAACATGTCCTATATTTGAACGATTTTTTGCTTTGTAGTCAAGATGCAAAAAGACAACAAATTTAAAGACAATTTCATTAAAATTAAAGAATTTTTCTGAATTATTAAAGTCAAGTTGACCTTAGCCCTAACGTTTTTTCTTTCATGTTATGATACCCATTTTTAAGTGAAATCACTTAATTATAAGGATAATACGACTTCATTGAAAAGTTTATCGACTTTTGGACAAGGAAAAAAAACTTTATATTAGAGAAATGCGTCTTCTATGCTAAGCAGAATTTGCATTCGTATTTTAAAGACATGAAATCTTTGACCCCACGACAATATTTTTTTCAGTGCACACGTTGTAGGTAAATATGACAAATCCAACTTAGGCTGGTCTTGCGTCCTAATAACTATGAACTTTTAGTAGCATCTTTAATGCTTGAACAATTTTACAGTGGTCTCGAAAATTTCAAATTATTTTGTAGAAAAGAATCCCACCACTATTATTTTAATTAAAAGACATCCAGACAAAATGGAAGTTGTTCCAAAGGCACAACTTTAAAAGCACTTCCAAAAATGTCCTCCCAAAGATGTTCTTTATTTTAAGTACACAGGAAGTTATTTTAATTCAATTTTGTGTAACTAGCTTTTTCATATTTTTAACGGGTAATTTTAACTTTTTTGTTTCAAATTGGTTAAAAACAGAGTAAGAATTAATATAATGGTACAAATTATTAAAATTTTGTCGAAAATAACGCTAAATATAATGTAGACAAATTGGGCAAAATATCATAATTTTTTTTAATTCACACCCAAAACACTGAATTCGAATCACACCTTATGAAGCGATGCAAATTAAGTGCAACGGCTGTTGAAATGGCGGACATCCGTTCTATGGCAAGCCCATGTTAAATTCATCGCTTCTGCCCCATGTTTTCACTACTTTTTTAGCGACGCTGTTTTTGCTGGGCAATGACAATTTTATGAAATTCTTAGCACTTCACCTATTGTGCAGCAGGTTTCACCCCCTTTTTTTAAAGAAAAATATGCTTTACATTTAAAGAGCTTATATAAACCTAAAGAGTCATAATCATTTGTAAATAAGTGTAGTTATCTTTATCCACATTATTATTCGCCAGTTCATGAAATGAATTTAATTTCGTTGGTTGTTTTTTGTTTGTTCACTCCCCCGCTTTTTTGCATTCAATTTAGGAGGTGTGTGTTTTTTATGGAATGTAAATGAAATTGCATTTCTAAATGCGAATGCGGCGTCTAAAGCTTCCTGACATACATATTTATACTGTTCTAAGTGTTTCAGTATTCGTTGGGTCTTTCATGTGCACACAGGAAGAGGAAATGTGTTTAACAGAGTTACCATATTTAAAAAATACCACGTATATAATGGACTATATGGAAGAGCCTGTAATATTTTTGCATGTTAATAGATAAGTAAATAATAATTAGATTCGAAGTTTATATGCCATAAAGAAATATGAAAATTCGATAAATGAGATATATGGCCTCCATGATATTCAACTTTTAACTATTAGGTGTGTTTGTAATAAAAATTATTCATTTTTAAAATGTTTGAAAATGGCAGCTCTTTATTATAACATCACTCATATATCCTATATAAGAATGTATTTTGTCTATTGTAGCCTACAAACATTACTAAAGCAAATACAAATTTTATATAAATGTGTAGTACTTAGAAAAACAAAAAAGATAAGTTACCAGTATCATTATAACGATTTATGGTGTAATACACAAAAATCTTTTTCACTTTGGGCTTGCCAATAATGGAACTTTAGACAAAAACTATTCTGTACGAAATCCTCAGATGAACGGATTAAAATTCGGACAATTCGCTCTCTTTTAAGAAATATACTTTAAAAATTCCTTGGGGCACACCCAAAAAAAAAAAGAAAACCCACCGTGGAAGAAAATGTAGGTTTATTTTAGAAAATTTTAACTAAAATAGTTTTCTAATTGCAACATGTTATAAATAAGTTAATATTTTTTGTCAAACTGAAGAAATCCTTTTAAAAATAATAATTTTTTTTCTGTTGTTTAAGAAAATTTCATATGTTGAAAGAAAAAATTGGATTTAAAAATTGTTAAAATGTCTTTAGCGCTGTACGAAGTTCAAGACAGGTACAATATTAGTATTTTATTTTTTCATTTTAGAGACTTATGAACTCAATTTAAGCAAACTTCTGCCATTTTAGGAAAATATGAACTATTTCATTTTGTAGTAAAAATGTGCACTATATTTGAATACAAATTTTTTCTTATTTTTAGTTCACGTCATTAAATTTAGCAAAAAATTATTCAAATAAGGAACATTTACTCATATTGTGCAAAATTAAACTAAAATCAACTAATCTTCATGAAATAAAATAAAGTTCAGTTGGCATTAGAGTTCCTGGGTTTAGGGGAGCCACCATGGTGCAATGGTTAGCATGCCCGCCTTACATACACAGGGTAGTGGGTTCAAACCCAGTTTCGACCAAAGGTTTTCAACGGTGGATTATCCCACTTCAGTAATGCTGGTGATATTTCTGTGTGTTTCAAAGCTTTTCTAAGTGGTTTCACTGTGGAACGCCGTTCGGATTCGACTATAAAAAGGAGGTCCCTTGTCATTGAGCTTAACATAGAATCAGTGATAAGAAAGGAGTTCACCACTATGGTATCACCATGGACTGAATAGTCTAAGTGAGCCTGATATATCGGGCTGCCACTATACCTATCCCAGGGTATTATCTCAAGGACGATAGGTATCGAAGGGATATTTCGCTCATATTTTTTTTTTAATTTTTGCAGGCCAGTGTTGTCTGAGTAACGTTGCATAGGCCAACATTGTTTCATAGTCCAAAAGTAACACATATTGGGGGAGCTGGCAAGCAAATTTTTACTTTTCCAAATTGGGGGCAATATGTATTATTGGAATGTTGCTGCGAGTAGAACAGCAAAAAAAAAAAAAACACAAAATACCAAAATGAATATAAGGAACAATAATAACAACGGCATTGAGTAAAGTTTCTAGCCTCAAATATGTTTCCTCATCTCGCTTAAAAAATCCATTAAATCTGGATCGCAACATCGAAATACCTAACATCCTTTCATTTTCAACTGGTAACACGATGACGCTTATTTAAGCTGTTGAAATGGAAATTTATAGTCGAAAAAGTTTTGATGTTTAAAATGTTAAAAACACAGTTAAGTGTTGGAAAACTTTCGTGATTGAAATCAAACAGGACGATATTTCATTGGTAACTTTTATAGTACAGGTGTTGGTAGGGTTAATTAAAAGTCAAGTAGTATTTGCTTAATTGGTAAAATTATCGAGGTGTTTCCGAGAAATTTTGTAAACTTTATAGATGTGAGAAGGGCAAAACATGAAAATAACATTTCCAAAATGCTGGACAAAAATAAAAGAGGTTGTACAAATTTGTTATTTTTTTTAATGGATAGAATGGATTTTTTTCAATGAATGAGAATGCCGGAATGATGTGAAGAATGTGGAGAGAAAGAGACTTAGAATGAGATTTTACTTATGAAGATAACTGATATGCGGCAAGAACTTCATATCAGATGACAATTATATGCAATCTGTATAAAAAACTCCCAGATTTGTATTTTTGAGAATACGAAAGCAGTTCAATTGCACAATTTAGTGCAATTCTTGAATTTGGTTCTTTGTGAAGGTCAAAATCTTTGAATTCAAGTAAATTGTGCAAGTATAAAAATATTTCGATTAATCAACTTTTGTCAAAAAAATCTCAAAAAAAAAAAATAATAATAATAATTAGGCTTTATGTAATCTTCAAACTCGACTAATCGTTTTAGTTCTGTTTTTTTGAAAAATTTCACTCAATCTAATAATATAATTTTGTTGCTGGCCAAAATTGTTTTTTGATAGTGACCAAACCAACTTATCGAAACGAATTGAATGGAAAATGTGATGTTGGGCTTTTAAAGAAGACAACTTTTCACAAAGTCTAGAATCATTATTTACTTATCCTTCTTAACATAACTCGCCGATACCCTAAGTTTGTGTACCCAGCAAAAAATGGAGCACTATTTCAGCAGGATTGTAAGGGAGATAGGCAGTACCAACTGCTTACAAAACAACCGAATCAGCGCTGATTTTTGTGGGTGATGTCCCGATTAAGAGCAGCTTCCAAATAGCGCTGATATAACTGCTCATTTCAATAACAATATTGCTCAGAAGTGAGCAATATTGTTATTGCCATGAAGGAAAACAGCACTACCTTTCGCACATCTATACTGCATGAATTGGTTGCAATAACGTAAACGAATGATCATAAATTTGTTTGATTACTCGTTTACGTTATTGCCGCCGATACATGCAGTGCGGCTGCACTGCCTACTTTACTGCATACCAAAAAGCGCATCTAAATTTTACTGCTGAAATATTTTTTGCTGGGTAGATGTTCTGTTTTGCAAGCATACAACTTACCTATCTATTAGATTCGCATTACCAGCATGCGATGACCGCCAATAGTTTCCAGTATTCTGGTGTGAAGATGGTGATGTCTGATGTGTATGGTGGACCGATATGCGTCGTTTATCATTGTTGGAAAAACTGTTGTTACCACTGACACTGCTGCCACCTACACCACCACTAGCATTCCCTGCCGTAGTGGCTACCATAACTTTAAAATTACCCGCTTTACTGCGAAAAGATGACGAAGATGAATGACGTAAAATTCCACTGCGAAAGCTTGTACGACAGGTGTTTGCAGTACTATTGCCTGTTGGTGTCAAAGAACCAGAGCCACCGCAATTGCTGTTACTGCCATTTGAGAAATTCACCGAATTGGAACGATGTGGGCCAGATGATTGCTTCTCATAGTCAAGGTTAAAATTACGATTGGAATCACTGCTGCCTGCAACACTTCCTGCACTACATCCAACTCCACCACCTCCTCCTCCGCCACCACCACTGCTGCCACCAATACAATATTTACTAAAGCTAGAATTATTGCTAAAACTACTGTGCATCTGTAATTGTTGCTGTGAGTGTTGTGGTCGTATTGTGAAACGACCACCCAAGCTGTAATGAAAGAAATGTGAAGAGTTAATCCAAAGAAGCCGAAAGTAAAAGGATTTCCATAGAATTAAGATATTCACTGGAATTAACCAAATGAAAACTTAAAATTGAAATTGGAAAAATTACGGTAAAATGATTCTGAGAATTTTCTAAAATTATTTTCTATGAAAACTATTTACTAAAATGTTTATAATACGAAGTTTTAGAATGAGAGAAGTCCCTAATAGTTATACCCTCCACCATAGGTTGGGGGGTATATTAACTTTGTCATTCCGTTTGTAATATATTCTGAGTCGTGGTGAAATTCTGAGTCGATCTAAGCATGTCCGTCGGTCCGTCTGTTGAAATCCCGCTAACTTCCGAACGAAACAAGCTATCGACTTGAAACTTGGCACAAGTAGTTGTTATTCATGTAGGTCGGATGGTATTGCAAATGGACCACATCGGACCACTTTTACGTATAGTCCCCATATAAACCGACGCTCAGATTTGGCTTGCGGAGCCTCTTGGAGGAGCAAAATTCATCCGATCCGGTTGAAATTTGGTACATGGTGTTAGTATATGGTCTCTCACAACCATGCAAAAATTGGTCCAAATCGGTCCTTAATTATATATTGCCCCCATATAAACCGATTCCCAGATTTGGTTTGCGGAGCCTCTTGGAGGAGCAAAATTCATCCGATCCGGTTGAAATTTGGTACATAGTGTTAGTATATGGTCTCTAACAACCATGCAAATTGGTTCACATCGGTCCATAATTATATATAGCCCTCATATAAACCCATCTCCAGATTTGACCTCCGGAGCCTCATGGATGATGGATGGTCTCTGATAACCATGCAGGAGTTGGTCCATATCGGTCCGTAATTATATGTAGTCCCCGTATAAACCGATCCCCAGATTTGACCTCCGGAGCTATTGGAGGAGCAAAATTCATCCGACCCGGTTGAAATTTTGTACGTGGGGAAATTTGGTACATTGCGCTAGTATATGGCCGCTAACAACCGTACCAAAATTGGTCCATATCGGTCTATAGTTATATATAGCCGATTCCCAATAATAATCCACCATAATTTTATTTCTATAGAAAATTTTGTCAAAATTTTATTACTATAGATAATTTTGGCAAGATTTTATTTGTATAGAAAATTTTCTCAAAATTATATTTCTATAAAAAATTTTGTCAAAGTTTTATTTCTATAGAAAATTTTGTCAAAATTTTATTTCTATAGAAAATTTTGTCAAATTTTATTGCTATAGAAAATTTTGTCAAACTTTTATTTCTATAGAAAATTTTGTCAAACTGAATTATTTACGTATTTAATCTGCCTTTTTTGTTTAATATATACCCCGTATGGACTAACTTACAATTGAGAACACGATGTTAAGAAGTTTTAAGATACCTTGCCATCGGCAAGTGTTACCGCAACCCAAGTAATTCGATTGTGGATGACAGTCTTTAGTAGAACTTTCTATGCAATCCATGGTGGAGGATACGTAAGATTCGGCCAGGCCGAACTTACGACCGTATACACTTGTTTTTTTTTTATAGTTTACAATTTTCATTGCAACTAAATTTAATCAATGATTTATGTACTTTAGAAAACTATGGAGCGATATATCTTATTTTCGAAGTTAACCTGCCAGTAGCAAAAAAAAAAAAAGAACCTGGAATTATTGCTCCTATATTGGAGACTACGATGTTGCCAGATATATGGACAAAACTATTGCACCATTTTACCAAGTAATATATGGTCTCAAATTGTTGTTATATTTATATCCTTTGTCCCAACTCAGTAAAAAAAAAACTGGTTCAGTAGATGATATTCCTTATCTGCACCCAGAGCATAATGTTATTTTTGGACGGACAACATATAACATGTTCGTCGCAATCATATTCTTTTTCGGAAATTATGTTTCAGATGTATCCACAAATGCTCATGTTTGGTGAGAAAACTATATTTTTGCAACAGACATAATGCTATGGAAACCTGCTTGAGGTGATCATATTCCTTATCTGCGTGTCGTATATACCCAGCAATACAGTATGCTTGAGAATAGTAACATATCATCCCTGGATGGTTTCGCTGTCCCGCTGTCGCTGTTGCTTCGTGAAACTAAAGCTAGAATAAAGCGAATATTTAATGAGTACTGTGAGAACATTTGAGCACGATTCCTCTTTATATTTACTGTCAAAATTATTTATAATTTTTCGAAATACATCCTATATTAAAAAAATGTTATATGAGTAAAATATGCATATAGACTTTTGGTTGGATATAGATAGCAATACTATGTAGTATAACTTTTAATGGAACTGATTTATTTAATTTTTCTATGTAAATTAAGCTTTTTGGTAGAATTTAATCTCCAAGGTTATTGTATGTTGGACAGCAGACAGAGATCGGAACATACTTTGCAACCCTTGTCAAAAATTTAAAATTCCATTAGTATAAAACCTAAAAAAACAAACAGTGTTTTTTTTTTGTTTTGACTGATGTGGGGAGTTGTTGGGAAATTTTCTTATGGGTTCCGTCAATCATAAAACGTAATTTCTTATTGGAGCAGACTCCAACACTACAAGAGGTCAATCGTCTTTGAGTATGATAAAGCTTACCCAGCATAAAACCTTATTAACAAATAATCTTGGATATAACATAGTTCAAAATTGGTAAGCATTGTTAATAAATGAAAATCTTGATTACTTGAGAAAATACTTCTTTGCGTAGTATTACCATGAGCTAAATTGTAAGATGAGCCAAATATACTACGTCGTAGTACTTTTGAAAATCTGATATATGGGAACCGAATCCGTCCTGTGATGGTAAGTCATTATTCTGAAGCATACGGTATTGCTGGGAGTAAGACACGAATTCTCTGGTAAGCAGGTTTTGACCTCCGTTTTTGCTTGGTATAAATGAAATTTTGAAATGCTTTCAGGACTATTAAATGATCAAATGACTACAATTGATTTGAAAGTATTTAATAACAACCCCACGAAAAATGGTGCAAATTGTCACTGACGGGCATATCTGGGGTAACGATATTCCAGCTAATCAAAATTTATCGAATCTGTCCCAGGACGTGCCGTTAGTAATAAGTTCAAGTCTTTCCATAAAATGTACATTTACTCCATTGATGACAATCGCATAAGTTTTGATCAGAACTGGAATTGGTCCATACATTGGTCCATTTAAATTTAGATAACTAAACGGACGAAAAATACTGTTTTTCATATTTTTGGGTGTAAAAATTGTATTTTTGGATCTCGAATTTTTTAACACAATATTTTTAAGTGCAAGCATATAATGTCCATAAACTAGCATAACATTTTTCGGACATATATGTTAGAACATATTATGTTTGGGACATAAAATGTTTGTAAATATAATATGCTTGGATGCAAGTATATATTAATTTAGAAATAGCCTATAAACATATATGTGTTTAGAAAGACAGACCTAGAGAGTATGCTGCAAGCAAAAGAATGGAAGTAACCTTAAAAATATATCTACACAAAGAAAATTTCATTAAATTGTTTTAAATTGTATGCCTAAGGTAAAACATAATATGTTAGAACAATACAAACAATATTTTGTTTGGACCAATCCTGAAAATATATATGCTTGAAGCAAAATGTGTTTAGGGCATATATTACAGAAGCGATTTTTTTGCTTAGATCAAATCAATCTAACCTCCAAAAAACTGAAATTTGGAAAAAGTGGCGATTGATGTTGACTATAAAATATGACAAGACCTCCTTAGTCGACTGACATTTGTGAATAGCGGGTCTTCTTACGGTAGATAGGATAAAAATTCGACCAACTATGCCGTAATGAAATGTACACATTTTTATCATGGTGAAAGAGTATTTTGTCTTCGGTCAGTGACAGATTTTTTTTTTATTTCAGTCTCGAATTGGACCAATAATTCAGTATAGTTCAGCCTTGAGATGGTTTTGCCTTTCTACAGGTAGTCGCAGGCCATCGCACTTTGTGAATCACAAAAACTATTGCTATCATCCTACCGGATTGGACCTATACCTTTTTGTATGCAAGGCGGGTATGCTAACCATTGGCCTATAGCGGCTTCCCTGGGTATAATAACATAGACTTCTGACTTTATTTAATGATTAACTCAGAGTTACCTCAAAAGCCAAACTAGTATAGAGGAGCCATTATTGAAAAGATCAGATAAATATAAATTTGGTTCAAGATAATCCCCCACGTTCTGGTTTACGAATTCGCTAATTCTGAATTATTTACATCTATATTTTGCCAAGAAATTTCTTGTAAAGGGTGATTTGTTAAGAGCTTGATAACTTTTTTTTAAAAAAAAACGCATAAAATTTGCAAAATCTCATCGGTTCTTTATTTGAAACGTTAGATTGGTCCATGACATTTACTTTTTGAAGATAATTTCATTTAAATGTTGACCGCGGCTGCGTCTTAGGTGGTCCATTCGGAAAGTCCAATTTTGGGCAACTTTTTCGAGCATTTCGGCCGGAATAGCCCGAATTTCTTCGGAAATGTTGTCTTCCAAAGCTGGAATAGTTGCTGGCTTATTTCTGTAGACTTTAGACTTGACGTAGCCCCACAAAAAATAGTCTAAAGGCGTCAAATCGCATGATCTTGGTGGCCAACTTACCGGTCCATTTCTTGAGATGAATTGTTCTCCGAAGTTTTCCCTCAAAATGGCCATAGAATCGCGAGCTGTGTGGCATGTAGCGCCATCTTGTTGAAACCACATGTCAACCAAGTTCAGTTCTTCCATTTTTGGCAACAAAAAGTTTGTTAGCATCGAACGATAGCGATCGCCATTCACCGTAACGTTGCGTCCAACAGCATCTTTGAAAAAATACGGTCCAATGATTCCACCAGCGTACAAACCACACCAAACAGTGCATTTTTCGGGATGCATGGGCAGTTCTTGAACGGCTTCTGGTTGCTCTTCACTCCAAATGCGGCAATTTTGCTTACTTACGTAGCCATTCAACCAGAAATGAGCCTCATCGCTGAACAAAATTTGTCGATAAAAAAGCGGATTTTCTGCCAACTTTTCTAGGGCCCATTCACTGAAAATTCGACGTTGTGGCAGATCGTAAGTCTATTCATGATGAAATGTCAAAGCATACTGAGCATCTTTCTCTTTGACACCATGTCTGAAATCCCACGTGATCTGTCAAATACTAATGCATGAAAATCCTAACCTCAAAAGAATCACCCTTTATTTAATTTCCTTATCCATAAGAATAGTAACAGGTTGGCTGATAAGTCCCCGGTCTAACAAAGAAAAACACATTTTTTTGTCAAAATTCGTTTTTATTATTCAACATACGTAGTTCCCTTCAAGAGCGATACAACGATTATAACGACCTTCCAATTTTTTGATACCATTTTGGTAGTACTCCTTCGGTTTTGCCTCAAAATAGGCCTCAGTTTCGGCGATCACCTCTTCATTGCAGCCAAATTTTTTCCCTGCGAGCATCCTTTTGAGGTCTGAGAACAAGAAAAAGTCGCTGAGGGCCAGATCTGGAGAATACGGTGGCTGGGGAAGCAATTCGAAGCCCAATTCATGAATTTTTGCCATCGTTCTCAATGACTTGTGGCACGGTGCGTTGTCTTGGTGGAACAACACTTTTTTCTTCTTCATATGGGGCCGTTTTGCCGCGATTTCGACCTTCAAACGCTCCAATAACGCCATATAATAGTCACCGTTGATGGTTTTTCCCTTCTCAAGATAATCGATAAAAATTATTCCATGCGCATCCCAAAAAACAGAGGCCATTACTTTGCCAGCGGACTTTTGAGTCTTTCCACGCTTCGGAGACGGTTCACCGGTCGCTGTCCACTCAGCCGACTGTCGATTGGACTCAGGAGTGTAGTGATGGAACCATGTTTCATCCATTGTCACATATCGACGGAAAAACTCGGGGGTTTTACGAGTTAGCAGCTGCAAACACAGCTCAGAATCATTAATACGTTGTTGTTTTTGGTCAAATGTGAGCTCGCGCGGCACCTATTTTGCACAGAGCTTCCGCATATCCAAATATTCATGAATGATATGACCAACACGTTCCTTTGATATTTTTAAGGCCTCTGCTATCTCGATCAACTTCATTTTACGGCCATTCAAAATCATTTTATGGATTTTTTTGATGTTTTCGTCGGTAACCACCTCTTTCGGGCGTCCACTGCGTTCACCGTCCTCCGTGCTCATTTCACCACGCTTGAATTTTGCATACCAATCAATTATTGTTGATTTCCCTGGGGCAGAGTCCGGAAACTCATTATCAAACCAAGTTTTTGCTTCCACCGTATTTTTTCCCTTCAGAAAACAGTATTTTATCAAAACACGAAATTCCTTTTTTTCCATTTTTTTCACAATAACAAAAGTTGCTTCGCTCTATCTCACAAACTAATTGACTTACAGACGTCGAATTTTGACACGAATCATTTGAAGGTTGGTACTATATAAAAATATTATGCATTTAATACTAGCGACGCCATCTATGTGTCAGACCGGGGACTTATCAGCCAACCTTGTTATGCAAAAATTCGGTATCATTGTGCTTTGAGAACTAGCGATAGAGCAAAATTGTACGTTTTGTGAATTCGCTCTCATTTAAGAAGCTATAATCTTTATAACATGGTGGTATCTTCCAACACAGTTAGTCCCTGTGCCAAAAAAAAAAAAAATCTCATACCAAATTTCACATGGAACATGGAGTCTAGCATCCTTTTCCACGGACAAATTGTTTTATGTATTAAAAGAGATTACCTTGGCTCCAACCAAAAAATATAAACTATTGAGATTAATTTAGAGTTTTAAATTCAAAATTTTCGTAAATATTAAATGACCATAAATCGTTCATGTACTATTGGGATGGTGAAGGTTTTCGATTTCACCATTTTTAAGACCATTTTTTATTATATAAACTCTTGTATGTCATTGTTTAATGGCTTCAATGGAACAATTAACGTCAACTTTAGCACGAAATAGCCAAATATTTATCCTTTTGCTTTTGTTTTCAGTGCAGGAAAAACAAACTCACACAATCACACATTTTACATACAAATGGAGGCTTACCGACGAAATAATTCGCTCTCCGGATGTTCAGCAGCAAATCGAGCCTTCTTGCGTAGCAATGGTATGGTCAGCGCGTACGTGATGACCATCATGACCATGGGTATATAGAATGCCACCAGTGAGCCGAATACGAAAAATGCTCGATTGTTTATAACGCAAACATTCGGCTGAGGCATGATGTTCTTCTCGTTGACCAGGCCTACAGAGAATAAAAGAGAGAGAGGTAGAGAAAACATTGTAAATTTATTGCAAAATAAGTCATTCGAAGCAATTAATTTGTACACCAGGCAGACCATTGGCCTTCCACTCCATGCTCGTTAAATTAACCATAGTTCTCTATTTTTATTTGCTGAATATTCCACATATGTATGTCCATCGAATATAAGGACCGCCATTAAGAAGGCAACAACATTCACACCTCTCCTCTTATGCCGTATTTGCTAAATAAACAACACACTTACCCAGTACTGTTATAGAGCTCGACACAATCATGGCCATAAGCCAAACAATTGCTATTTTCATGCCGGCCAAGCGTTTGGTGGAACGATGCCTCGAGCCCAAAGGATTTCGTATGCCCAGGTACCGGCCCAAGCTAATAAAACACATGTGCAATATGCTAGACGAACAGGCCAATACATCGCAGGTTACATAGATGTTGCACCATGTAAAACCCAGAGGCCAATATCCTGTAAGTAAAGTAAGAAAAACAAGGAGATCTTGAATGTATCGTAATGACAGCATAAATGTGGTTATGGAACTGAATGGAGCTACAAATGTAATGAGCTCCAAATCGCTGAAGTTTGTAATATCCCATAAGGTCCAAAGATTACTTCACAGAAGAAGATTTTTTATGACTTTTGTTGTTTTAATGACAACATGACAGAGGATTTCCTTTATGACTTTGCAAATTGAAGGTGCTCAAAGGCTTTTATCATTATGTCCTCATGGCCCTACAGTTTATGTGTCTGCTGGAGTTTGCTTTAATTATCTTTAATTGGTGTGTGATTAGCAGTTAATTGCAATATCCAAGCACATTCAGATGAATATGTGACTCATATGCTTGTAGTTCTTTATTCTTCCAGAGCCAGGATAACAATAGACAAGGACAGTGGAACGATTGTTGAGTGTTCGATTTAGTTGAAGAAGCAAAATTTTTCATTGAGTTTAAGATTTTAAGCTTTAATGTGACAAATTATGCGACCTAATTTTTTAAGGTTTATGAGTCATGGGGCTGTCCCAGGACGTGTAAAGGGTAGGTTTGGTTAAAGTGGCAATCTGATTTATTTTCTGGCTCATTTAGACTATTCAGTCCGTTGTGTAAAGGTAAATATACCACGTTAATGAGAAGCCCACGATAAAGTGAATGATACCTTCCATACGTTTTGACCAGAATTGCGACTAGTCCATACATACCAGGAATTAGTGCTGTACCGGTCATGGGATTACTCATAGATTGAATTGTTACCTATCATTTTGTTGATATTGTACCACAGTAAAAAAGTTCCACACTCGTGTGGAAATAAGAAGACATCAACATTTTGGTATTTGGCATGAGCAGTGTTGCCAGTATTGGGGACTTTTTCCCAAATCGGAGATATTTTTCGTGAATGGGGGCAAAATTTTTAATTTGGGGACATGAGGATTTGGTGGGGAATTTCCACAAATTTGTGGTTTTTTGTGGGGAGTTTTCGAAATCGGGTCAGTACAATAAATCGGGTTTTGATTTATTATCACTGATTTGGAAAATATATACCATACATATATAATAGAGTTCATATCGGGGCTACAACGCCATTTGATCGATCACCCAATTTTATTTCTTGGCTATTCAGAACTAAGTTTTGATTAATAAATACATAAATTGACCCAACTCCCTTTTTTATTTCTCGAGCATTTAGAAGACGATTTGCATAAGATACAAATCCGATGACTATTTATACCAATTATTAATTCTGATGAGGGATTGTATTTTCTACGGCAGAGCCTATCCTTGCCAAAATCTGTATTTGGGGATTTTTGTGGGGAATTTTTGGGGATGAAAGCGTCTTATTTTTGGGACAAGAGCTCGAAAAATACTGGCAACACTGGACATGAATAAATGAGAAAAGTGTTACATTAAACGCTTTTGGCAAAAATTTGTTCTTCATTAAGGAGTATTTTTTATTTTTTCGGTCTACAAAGAATTTTTTGTATTAGAGCTAATGTTAGTATCCTGTAGGCACATGCACACATACAAATCTGAGCCTCCCCTAATTAGGTACACATGTATATGTTGATGGCTTTATGTCATAGCAAGATAAGTGGATTTGAAATGATCGCAATAAAATGAGGATTTCATCATAATTTTAACCTTTAGTGGGATTAAATAGCTTTACAAATAAACTTGGCATTTTAATAACGAAAGTGGTGTAAATAAAACCGATTCTCTTCATCGGCATCTTCAGTCAAGGGTTCTAGGCAGAGAATTTTCGAGAGCTGAACTTTTGATTTGAATTTCATAGAATGATTTGAATTTCCATGTTGTAAATAATAGATCAAAAGAGAAAAAAATATAATTTTTATTTGGCATACAATAGGTTTAACGTTTTAATATTTGAAATTAAAGTTCTTTGGAAATAATATAACGGGAGGGCTTTGGCGGAGGTAGACATTTTTTCTACGGGGCTAAGCCATCCCCACACCAATGAGAAAAATAAAAATAAATTTACTTAATTTTTAGATATAATTTAAGGAGAAATTATTAAAAAAATGCATACAGCTTGGCAGATGAACTCGCGACCCAGACACAGCGATATACACTAAAAAATATATAGTCCTGAGACCCTAGAACGATTGTCCTTAAAATACAAATGCGCTTTTAAGCGCAGAAGACGTATTTCTCCGATATAAAGTTTTCTTCTTTGTCCAAAATTATGTCTTAAAGGTATAAAGGCAAAATCTTTGGTGTCGGACATGCTCTTTTTTCAGTGTATAAAACGAAATGCAGGAAAGCCATTAAAACAATGTATGTACTATTTTCCTAGATTTATTTTCACTATCTATTATGTAGAGTACTTTCTATTGAAAATGAGGAAACTCTTTTGTTTTATTTTTCATTTTGTTGTCCTTTACAGAAAAACTACTTCTCATGATTAAAATATATACTCCGCATCGTATTCCAAATATGCAAGCCCAAGAGTAAATTAATACACTCTAGCCTAGTTCAGGATTTGTATCATTTGGAGATCACCTTAACAAAATGCCCCTTTTAACATTTGTTCGAATTTGGAGTGCGTAAAGAAAACAATGGATAAGAAGGTCCTCTTCTTCCCCAGTGTTTGCTGAAATATAATCCCTCTGCTTACCTGCCACCATTGAATGAGGTGAGTGTTTTTTTTTTTTGTTTTACTTAGTTGTGATAAAGGTCAAATGTAAGCCATGATAATGGGAATATTCGCAGAATATTCTTTGGATTTGACGAATAGGCAATGTTAATGGATCCAAAGGTATGGACTGAGATGATATACCATTGAAAAATGTCAATATTTGTGTATATCGAATATTATTTACCCTTTAGTCCTTTTAAAGCTATAGACAGTATATGTTTTTAGAGAATAATCGTTTAAAAGAAATATTGAGTCATTTTTACGAAAATAAGACGTAAGAGAATTGTTATCAAAATACAAGTGCCAAATACTTCTAATTGAATTAATTTTAATTGATATTCCGTTCCGTCTTAGGACGTAATTTATTATTAACTCAGAGGCTTTTCACCCAGAGAAGGAATATGATCACCTCAAACATGTTTTAAGAGTAAAATGTTATTTTTTGGTGGTGACCATGTAACATGGTTTTCGCAACCATGTTATTTTCTCGGAAATCATGTATCTGATTTCGGCAAGCAGGTTGTATTTGACGATAAAATAACAAACATGTTACATGGTCACCGTACAAAAATAACATTTTGCTCTTGAAACATTTTTGAGGTGATCATATTCCTTCTCTGCGTGTTGTAAGCGTGAATCATTCTAGCGTTACTGATGACGGAGACATTCGTCTGCAACGACAATCTAGCTTTTGGACTCCATATTGTATACAATGATCGACTCAGTCATGCACGCTGAAAATAACGAAAATTCTACTCACACAGCCACCCTGGTGCAATGGCTAGAATGCTCGCCTTGCATATAAAGGGTCGTGGGTTCAATGCCAGTCTCGAGCGAATATCAAAAATTTTTTCAGTGGTGGATTATCCACCCTCAGATCAAACTGGTGAAATTTCTGAGCGTTTCAAAGCTTCACTAAGTGGTTCACCGTAATGGGGAATGCCGTTTGGACTCGGTTATAAAAAGGAGATTCCTTGTCATTGAACCAAACATAGAATCGGGCAGCACTAACCGATAATATAGACGTCCACCATCTGCAGTCACAAAGGCACTGAATTGTCTAACTTACCTAAAAAGAATGGGCCGCCAATTTGAATGGTACAGCATACTGTAGTAAAGGGTGATTCTTTTGAGGTTAGGATTTTCATGCATTAGTATTTGACAGATCACGTGGGATTTCAGACATGGTGTCAAAGAGAAAGATGCTCAGTATGCTTTGACATTTCATCATGAATAGACTTACTAACGAGCAACGCTTGCAAATCATTGAATTTTATTACCAAAATCAGTGGCAGAAAATCCGCTTTTTTATCGACAAATTTTGTTCAGCGATGAGGCTCATTTCTGGTTGAATGGCTACGTAAATAAGCAAAATTGCCGCATTTGGAGTGAAGAGCAACCAGAAGCCGTTCAAGAACTGCCCATGCATCCCGAAAAATGCACTGTTTGGTGTGGTTTGTACGCTGGTGGAATCATTGGACCGTATTTTTTCAAAGATGCTGTTGGACGCAACGTTACGGTGAATGGCGATCGCTATCGTTCGATGCTAACAAACTTTTTGTTGCCAAAAATGGAAGAACTGAACTTGGTTGACATGTGGTTTCAACAAGATGGCGCTACATGCCACACAGCTCGCGATTCTATGGCCATTTTGAGGGAAAACTTCGGAGAACAATTCATCTCAAGAAATGGACCGGTAAGTTGGCCACCAAGATCATGCGATTTGACGCCTTTAGACTATTTTTTGTGGGGCTACGTCAAGTCTAAAGTCTACAGAAATAAGCCAGCAACTATTCCAGCTTTGGAAGACAACATTTCCGAAGAAATTCGGGCTATTCCGGCCGAAATGCTCGAAAAAGTTGCCCAAAATTGGACTTTCCGAATGGACCACCTAAGACGCAGCCGCGGTCAACATTTAAATGAAATTATCTTCAAAAAGTAAATGTCATGGACCAATCTAACGTTTCAAATAAAGAACCGATGAGATTTTGCAAATTTTATGCGTTTTTTAAAAAAAAAAAGTTATCAAGCTCTTAACAAATCACCCTTTAGTTGCGACAACGTGATTTACTGATTGTGGCCTTTGGTAGTACAGTAACGTAGAAGTGGTTTAGTCTTACATATCGAAAGTGCCGTATTCGACTCACGTCCAGGATGGTATTGCAATATCTGAGTTATTATGTTTATCACTTGTTCGAGTGCCTGCTGGAACATTTACGTCCACTCGTACATACATTTTATAAGTATTCAAGACAAAAATAGAGGAGAGATGAACAACATTCCTAACGCATAGATAATTTAAAATCCAGACAATGTAAGCGGCCATGAAAAGAAAAACAGAGTTCCAAGATCATCAACTACGTTGACATTGTTGAACAAGGACTTAAGGATTATGATCTTAGATAGCTTTACTTTTCTCTGCACCATGGTGAATTCTAAATAAAAAATGCAATTTAAATATTTTTATATTGTTAAATGCATAAGAATTTGCTGCGTAAATAAAAACAACTTTTAATGGGAACCTCTTCGTTTTGAACATATGAAATTAAACATCATTGGGTCCATATTCATACCAAATCCTTCACATGGATATAAAGGAGGGAAGACCCTTGAGTCTAAAGTTAGCTAAAGATTTAATTTTCTACCCTAAGGTATTTATTTATTATTATTTCTTGGAAATATCATGGATTGTAGAAAAGCTACGCTGTGATATCTGTCGTCTATATGGGAGAAAAACGAAATATGATTACAATGTTCTTGAAACCACTAAATGTACAAAAATGGTCATGGTTACAAAGGAGGCAATAATGTCATGGCCAAATGTTTAGCAGGTGTCCTAGGGTTCATAGCAAACGTAGTAAATATTATGGTTTGCCCCTGAAGATATTTCTAGGTATCGAGCACTATTCAGAATCAGTAGAGAATCACTTATGGTTCTTGGGTAATTAATATTATTGAATTCCCAATGGTTTATGTTGTCTGCAACCTGATTAGTTGATACAACAGCAGTACTTAAATATAATCTCAATTGGAACAATGTCAAGACTCTTCAAATACCACAATATACATTTCCAGTAATTTCTAAATAATTCCACACAGATCAATTCTGTCACTTTTAGACTGATAAAAATATTTTCGTGACAATGAGTCGCTCTTGGAAGTCGCATTAATACTCCTACGAAAATTGAATTTATTTTCCTTTTTTGTGTGATGACAGCAATTCCGGCCAATTGTAGACATCTCCGCTAAGTGGGTGGCGAGATGCCGAGTATATTTTTTGAGGTTGCCCAATGATATAAATTTTAGTTATTCCAATTACATGAGCTAACATGAACTAACTTTAGTCTGTGAGCATATTGAAGGAGTGTGATGATATATTTCGATTTGGAAAGTAGCCTAGGAGATCACAAGCAAGGATAACAATTTCTTTGCATGTACATGTGTGTGTTAAGTATTCACAAATAAAAATTTATTAGGATGCTGTCTTGTATTGTAGGAAAATATAACAGGACCATAAATAAGAATCAACTTGGAAGTGAACTCTTGATATTAAATTCATGTGAAAACCGCCAATGACGATGTCTGGGCTATTTATTTTACACATTAATGTTATTGGATGATTAATGTTGACCTACACATGCAGAAAAAATTCTTTGCTTTAAAGCAAAAACGGAATTTGGCATTTGTTGTAAAGTGTCTCCTTTAAGAATAAAATAAAAGTATGTTTTTCTTATTAAGATGATTAGTTTTTGTAGTAGGTTAGGCTAGATTAGGTTAGAAAGAGGTTCAGCCCATTATTTCACGCTTACTTCGACTATTGACTTCATAATGATCAGCGTTGCCACAACCAAATTTTTATTTGGGCCAAAGTTTTTCCAAAATCGGTCAAAAATTCCCTCCAGCTGACCAAATTTCCAATTTCGAACAAAATGCCTATAAAAAGTAATTTATTGTTGTACATAGTGCTTTTATTACAAAATGAAGTAAACCAAAAATGAATGATATGATTTAGCGGTTGACATCGGGATCAAAACGTCGACTTTTCAATTTTCTTATTGGAATAGCCCTACGAAGACCGATCTTCCGATTTTACTTCTTGACATAATACAATAGATTTCGGAAATTTCATCCAATTTGCTGTAGTGTTGCTTTGCATCCCTAATTTTATGCGTCAAGTGTAGTTGATATCGGTCTATATTCTTATATAGATCATATATAGTTCAATCCTACCATTCCACTTCTGGCGCACATTCGAATATGTTATAGGGGTCAAAATTGTCCAAAAAAGTATAGAACCTAATCCAAGACCAAGACGCGAAATATTCATTCGATCCTCTTGAACCCTTATGCGGTAATTGAAATGGTATCTAATCCCATAGATACTATTGAATATGTAATAAAAATTTAAATACTAGAAAAAATAGATACATTTGACTAAATTTATGAAAAGGGACCTAAGTGGGCTAAATTCCGTTTGGTCGGACCATCGGACCAAAACAAAATATTTATTCACGCACGATATGTGTGGTAGCCAATCCCACTCACGCAGTTTCACGAAATGAAAACCAGTACTCACGCACGAATTACTTTTAAAGATTCACGTTCACGCACTATTCACTACAATTCACGTGATTCACGAAAAATTCACGAGACTCACGATATTTTCCAAACGAAAATCAGCAAAGGTAACAAAATTCAAAAATAGAATATAGTTCGAGAGCCAAATAAATTTCAGTTAACATACGAGTGTGAATTAAATCTTGATTATTTTCGTGAGCGTGCAGAAATTTTATTCACGAACCGATTTTATTTATTTTAGTCGCACGAAATATTTATTTTAGTCCCATTCACGCACATTCACGAGAGTTGCTTTGGATTTTGTTCACAACTCACGTGATTCACGCGTGAATCACGCGTGTCACGAGAATTTCGTGTCACGCGCACCCTTCTAATATACAGTGACGATTTTCTGAAGTAGGGGTATACGATTCAAATCCTTGATGGAGGGTTCAAATCAGCTACGGCTCCACCGATGCTGGCTCTTTTATTATTTACATTGGAAAAACGTTTCTTTGTTTCAATTTGAAATATATTCTTACATAGCATGGTAAAGACTTAAGATTTTCATATTTAAAAATGCAGGAAATTGATATTTGTTTTTTTTTTGTTTTTCAAAATTGAATTTCCTTTGAAATGCGCACATATGTTACTTAAATTTACATTTTATTTCTGCGTAATAGAGTTTTTTTTTATTCTTCAGCATACACCATCTTCCTGTCGCCTAGATCTAAGTTGACTTTAGAAACAAATATCGAAGGAACTTCCTTGGGGCAAAAGGAAATCTAATATTTTGCAATTGAGCATGTCATTGCATTTTCTCATGCAGGACAAAATCCAACAACAACGGAAATCATTTCAATTCCTGCTGATATACTAGAGAAAAACCAATTTCCATGAATTGAGTTCGTATTTAGCAGAGGTAAAATTTCAAGCTCGGCCCAACCAATGCAAACGGTAAAGAAAACGGCAAAAAAAAAGATCAAGGAAGTGGAGATGAAAAAATAAAATAAAACGCTACGTTCTGCTCTCAGTTTTATATTCGCAATTGTACTTTCATTATTTAAGTAAAGCTGAACAAAAAACAGAATACACACATATACACTCTCACAAATACACACCCACACAAAAAGATTCAATTTACTTAAATTGGCTCTTGGCCAAAAAAAAGCAAAATCTGAGAAAATCGAGAAAAAATATTGGGAGTTCGAAAATAAAATGAATTTCCCTTTTTGTACTCCTGCTGTTTTTTTATGGTATAGCACCTTTTGCTTGCTTCTGTGTATGATGTGGCTGCTACTGTTGTTTTTGCAGAGTGGTGACACATCGCCACTAACCCATGCAGTGTGCAGCATTTATACCACGACGACAAAGCGTTTCTATATGCAAATTTAGAGGTTTCTACATGTATGTAACTACATATGCATGTGTATGTGTGTGACCATTATATTAGAGTGGGTTGATTGGAAATATGATAATGACATCCTTAAAGGTAAAGGTATACTTTAAATGAGATCAAAAACTATGTTAAGCTAATAAGAAGTAGTCGGAGCCCCCATGTTTGTTTCGGAGCAATTAATTTTAATTAAGTTCCTATAGGAATTCGTCACGGGGACGTAGAAATTCGTTCTCATGACGTACATTTTCCTTTCAGTGTAAACATAATAAAATGCCTTTGTATTCAGTTACTGCGCATTCCCCATGACAAAGTTTATGGCTCAGGCTACTTGGCTGCATGGATGAAATAACGAAAATATCTTACAAATATTCCACACACATAAAAAAACGAAAATTTTGGCTATAAATCCCAGAATAAAAAAAATTTCGAAAATTATGAAAGCAAACTTTGTGTTCCACCTAAATATGCTCATATGAACTGGAAGTTTTGATGTCAAGGCTAAAAAGCAATTATTTTATTTCAGCATTTAACAGTTGTTCTTTGTGCATTTGTGAGGATGTTATTTTTTGCGTAAACCAAACATTTTCAAAACGAAAAATAATATTTTCTTGCAGGAAATATTGTTATCAGCATATATATGGGGATTGTGGATCTTATTAGACCATATATTCTTCTTTGAGAACCATGAGAACTCTGCCAAAACCAATGTGCACTTTGATTTTAAAATAGTCTGAATACTTTCCACAGGGTTTCCTTTACAAATTGTCGTTTGTTTCAATAGTCCTCAATTTTAATTTGATTGCATATTCTAGTGTGGCATGTTTTCTCCCATGGTGTGGTATCACATAGAACTATTCCAAAGTTCTTAGTATCCCGTGGTGTATACGCATAAAGATTGTAAACAATCAGCAACATATGGTAGCTTTGAGAGAGTAACTTTGGAATAGATACCGCAGGACCATCACCACAACCATCACCACGATAGCAGTGAATGGATATGGAATGAAAGGCAGGATTGTTGAATTGATTTCATTGCCTTGTCAGATAGATTCAGTTTACACTGCTCTTTCAACACAAAGGATAATTTATTCTTTTAGGAACATCTAATGCCCACATATACTAAATTGAGATGGTTTGCAACTTTTTATTTTCCCACAGATTTAATTGACTACAAATATTTTTAGGGCATAACATCAAACATGTTATGGCAGCGTTTAGCAAAAGTTTTTTTTTCTTGTGGCTGAAGAAAAGTTTATCCGTATTTTCCATCAATAATGTAATAATCATTATCGAATATTCTTACATATTTAATCAGATCATAGATTAGGTACAACGCTCTCACCACAAAAGATTCCCAGATAACATACTTTGGATGCTTTTCATATTTTCCTAATAATACCCTTGTCGGTTGATATGGTCAAATCGAAGAACTTTTATCCTTAACATACTTGATACTTATAATACCAGACCACAAGACAACAATACCTTAATACTGATACTTTGGACCAAAGCCATTGTTGTTGGAAATATATGTGGGGAAAGTATGTCGAGAATAAGAATGTATATGTCCAGCATCAGATTTGGAGTGTATAAAATTAATAAATATTTATGGCTTACCATAAAAGTAAGAGGAAGTATACAATGCTTACGATAAGGGTTCATCAATTGGAATGATGGGAAATAGTAAATGGATCATATTTTGATTTGTTTAAATTTAAAATAATTTATTTAATTAAAATTTGATATTATTTAATGAACACTAATTTAAATTAGTGAAAATAAACAAAAATCTCAATTTAAAAATAAAACGAATGATGAGTACGAAATTTGGGATCACTTTGTGCCGGAGTATAAATACGTGTATAGAATTTCGGAAAGATTTGAAGAAATATACTCCCTCAAGAATATAGGTTCAAGTGGTATGCTTCCAGAAGCTAGTTTTTGAAGCGTCTTAATTTGCTCATCATATGATTTGAAATCTAAATTCTAGACATTTTTACCCCCATTACTGGAATGAGCAAAAGAAGTAAAGTTAGAAAATTTTACTTCTAGCTTGGAATAAATTCCACTTTCTATAACCATAAAATAAAATATTTTATTTAATTTAAATTTGATTTTATTTAATGAAGATTATTTAAATTAGTTTAAGTAAAATCTGAGTATAAAAATAAAAACGAATTGTTATGTTAGCCTGATATTAACGCAGGTTGGCTTTTCGTCCAAATCAATTACTTTACATTAATTACAATTTTAAATGCGTGCTAATTGGACATGAAGATTAAAGAATTGGTATTATTATTCTATTGAAAAGAAAATGCCATCTTACAAGCCTGACTATACATAGGTTTCAGTGTTGGCTAATCCATATTTCCATAGTCTCTAGTAAGATCTGGCTGGGTGGTCTTAAAGGGTGATACGGTCAAAATTTGGTCAATATAAACTTGACGTATTTCTTTCAATTTTGCATTTAAAAAACCTGAACACCCCTTATTTTGAAGGTGTGTGTATGTAGAATGTTGCTCCTATTTTGATTTTGGAATTCACTCTTCGGTTGTCAAAATGCCGTCCAAGCAAGAAGAGCAGCGTATCAAAAATTTGCTCACGCATCGCGAAAATCCGAGCTACTCGCTCGCAAAGCTGGCAAAATCGCTAAAAGTTGCCAAATCAACCGTTACAAATGTAATTAAAGTGTTTGGGGAACGTTTGTCGACAGCCAGGAAGTCTGGATCGGGGGGAAATCGAAAATCGGAAGCTTCTGAGACGACAAGCGAAACCCTAACCTCTCTCTCCGAGATGCCGCAAATAAGCTGGGTGTATCGTCTACAACCGTGCATCGAGCCAAAAAACGAGCCGGACTATCGACTTACAAGAAGGTAGCGACGCCAAAGCGCGATCCCGGAGGCTGTACACGACGATGCTGACGAAGTTTGACTGCGTGGTAATGGACGACGAAACCTACGTCAAAGCCGACTACAAGCAGCTTCCGGGACAGGAGTTTTATACGGCAAAATGAAGGGGAAAGGTAGCAGATATTTTCAAGCACATAAAACTGTCAAAGTTCGCAAAGAAATATCTGGTTTGGCAAGCCATCTGTACCTGTGGCTTGAAAAGCAGCATTTTCATAGCTTCCGGGACTGCCAACCAAGAAATTTACGTGAAAAAGTGTTTGAATAAACGTCTGCTGCCTTTCCTGAAGAAACACTGTTGTTCTGTACTGTTTTGGCCGGATTTGGCATCTTGCCATTACGGTAAAAAGGCCATGGAGTGGTACCCCGCCAACAACGTGCAGGTGGTTCTCAAGGACAAGAACCCTCCCAACACGCCAGAGCTCCGCCCAATTGAGAAATACTGGGCTATTGTCAAGCGGAACCTAAAGAAGACCAAAAAAACTGCTAAGGACGAGCAGCAGTTCAAGACAAACTGGCTTTCTGCGGCGAAGAAGGTGGACGTGAGGCCCGGCAATTCGGATTTGGAAAAGCGAAAGCCTAACTGAATATTTTTCCTGAATTTTATTTTTATGAATTTTATTTTCCCTTGACCAAATTTTGACTGTATCACCCTTTATATGCTAATTTCTTATGGAAATTACATTCGAGAATCATTTCTCCCAAGTTGAATCATTTTTTCACCACCACTGTGCATCTTTTCAATAGCATAATAATAATTCCTTAATCTTCATGACCAATGTAAACACAAATGATAAGTATGAAATTTAGAACCAATTTGCTATTTCTGAAAATCGACTCATCAATTTTTATGGAAAAATTCGAAAAGTCAACATTTGATTAAAAGGGGAATATGATGCAGATATTCGAATTTTTCAAATTTTAAGAAATTCGAAAATTTGACATTTCCCAATTTCAAATTCTGATTGCAATTCCTATGCCAAAATCAAAATTAAATTTCAATGGGTTATACCATCCCAGCTAGCATTTTTGTCGTTTTTTAAGCACTTTCGAGTCTTTTTCGAGTCTACTTGGCGATTAAAAAGGCAGAATGTGAGCTCATTTTATGAACATAAAAGACTCTTTTGTCGGGAGAAAAACGTGACTACCCGCGACTCTTCTTTATAAATCATTTGTGAGTCTTCTTCCATATTATTTTAGAGTCTTTTTTGACTCATTTTCTTTTTCGAGTCGTTTTTCAATTATGATTATAATCCCTTACGAGTCTTTAATGGATCACATATTACTCTATTTATGAGTCATTTAATAGTCATATTTCTAATTGCAAATGACTCTTCTAAGTGCATTTTTGAGTCGGTTTTCTGAACCATTTCCCTTTAATTAATAATACGTGGTTTTTTATTAATATAAATATTTAATATTAATATTTGTATTATAATTATTTTTAATACTTAGTATTTAATAACAAAATTATAAATAATTTTTTTTTATATGGATATAAAATTACATTCGATGAACAAATTCATAAGAGTTATTCATAATTTTAAATGCAAAATAAAATAATAATAATAATAATCGGTTAATCCATTTTTTAATCCATAGTGAATGTATGTTCCTTCCCCTTTCTCCTTTCTCTTCACCCTTTTCTCTTCTCTGTAAAACTTGGCGTTTTTAAAAGTGTCCTTGCGTCCTTTGGAACTTTCATGTTACATTTTAGTAATAATAATAGAGCATTAATTGCAACAAAGCTCACGTTAAATTCATTGCCCACTTAGCTAGTCCTTCACATAAATTTACTTTTTTTCACTTTCACTGTCACTGCCACTGTCAAAACTGTCTCTATCAACACTTGTTTTATTCTCATGTTCAGTAATCTCTTCAGACTCTTGAATGTTATCTTCAATAATCACTGTCTTTTTTCAGATTTATTTTGTTTATGAAATTAAATTAGTTGCCTCTTTTTTTTGCCAATCTTTTTATTTGGGCTCTTTCCATTCTGGCATTTTTAGGTATAGACGACATTGCGTTTTTTTAGTTAAATTTATTAAATATCAGTGACTATTTCGGAGTAAACAGAAGTTTAGTTTTTTTTTTTTTTAATTTTCTGACAATATTATAGAGATTGCTCCGTTAAAATTGTAATTTAAGTAAAAAACACTTGCAATAACTCTGTAAGATCACTATTTGATCACCAAAAGTACTCGGAGATGACTCCTTTGGACTATTTTAAATCGAACACATTTTATGCCCATTAGCGCGAGTCATTTTCGTGCCATTTTTTGGTCCCGTAACTGTTTAAGCCGTTTTTGATCACCAAAAGTACTCGAAGATGACTCCTCTAGACGGTTTTTGTTAGATTTTTGTAATTTTTTGTTGTATTTTATAACGAACTCATTTTACGCCCATTAGAGCGAGTCATTTTCGTATCGTATTATAATCACATAACTGACATAGCAGTTTTTGATCTCCTAAAGTACTCGAATATGACTCATTTAGATGATTTTTTTCAAAACAATCACCCAAATGCTAGCTGGGCTGGGATAGAGCTTAAATGTCTATGTATTGAAATACTAGCTTAGTTGTAACAAATTCATTCTCTGTCATTCTCTTTCTGTCTCCTTTGCGTAGGTGTACGTGTATCAGTCTCATTCGAACAAGAATGGTAGAACTTTGATTTGGGTATGAGAATGATGTACATTACATAGAATATACTTTCATTATTCTTTTGTCGGGAATCATATTTCAAATGTGCCATAGAAATTAATTTGTTAACATCTATCTAGTTTCGTTTAGGAGCCTGATTTGATTCACCGGCTGTTGTCGGCCGGACTTAATCATGAAAGTGGAAGTAGGGAAAAGATGAATTGAGAGCATAAATATTTTGATTTTTCTCATTCTTTTCTCAAACACATAACACGCATATACTCGCACACACACACACTTTCTAAAAGGTATAATGAATTTTGAGTTAATGCTAGGTTTAAGGTTACCTAAAATATATCGAGTACAGGACATTGCAATTTTATGGGCTTGTAATTTTTGACACATTTTCATTTACGGAAAATATCCAATATTATCCTCTATGTACAAAGAGTGTCATCGTAATCATTTATTTACCCATAAAGCTTTGAGGGAGAGATTTACAGCGCATTAAGACATAAGAGAGGGTTAAATCCACAATTTTAATGATATTTTGTGGAAGAGGTTTGACTTTGTTGACTTTCTACACTGAAAAAAATATTATCGTGAGGGCACGATTCTGCTTAGCATAGAAGACGCATTTCTCTAATATAAAGCTTTTTTCCTTGTCCAAAAATCGATAAACTTTTTAATGAAGTCGTTTTGTCCTTATAGTTAAGTGATTCGACTTAAAATTGGGTATCCTAAAATTACAAAAAAAAAATGTTTGACTAAGGTCAACTTGACTTCAATAATTCTGAAAAATTTTCCAAATTAATGAAATAATCTTTAAATTTGTTCTTTCTTTTGCATCTTTCCTACTTTTCTAGTCAACTGTACACAAAAAATATATATTTTTTGTCTTCAATCACGAAACTTTGATGCAAGTAATTTTTAATTGAAATGTCTTCCATCACAGAAATGATAGTATCAATTAAAAAAATAATTGAAAGTCAATTAAAAAATTAATTGAAAGTCAATTAAAAATTTAATTGAAAGTCAATTAAAAAATTAATTGATATTATTAATTTTTGTGATGGATTTTTGTTTCAATTAAAAAATTTGTTGAATCAATGAAATATTTTTTAAAACTCTATTATGAATTTAATTGGAAAAATTTTCGTGAATATTTTTATGTGTATACAAAAACAATTTTTTTAGTTTCACTAAAATTGTTGTATGAACCTGGTCATGGATTCGGGCCCAGCTTTAGAATTTCGTTTTGGCAAGTAGATAATGATTTCAGGTCATGATGGTTGAGAAAACTATATTTATTGAAAATAATAAAAAACGAGTGACGTATATTCAAGGCTAAGCTAAATAAAATAAATAAATCAGCTGGTGATTTTGAAAATGATCTAGTGTCTAAAAATCTCAGTTTGAGGACTCAGCTCGAGTTGCAGTCGAGTAAATTATGCTCGACTGTTGACTGGTGTTAATATATTAGTTTATGAACTTAAAGAAAGTTGTAGAAGGTAACAAATGCGTTGCGGGGATATCGCGGTACTTTGTTTACTCATAACGTCCAAAGGATTATCTGTATTATTTCAGTACACATTGAAAAATAAAAATATGTTTATGGAGGTCCCATTATATCACAGAGTTCTACCGCAAACAGAAGTTGCACTGCGATATCTCTTTTACCTTAAAAGCTCAACAAAGGGTCGGACGGACGGATGGACGGACTCAGAATTTAAGGAGATGTCGCAGTAAAACGTTGCACAAATCTTTCTGCTTGCAATAGGACTCTGGGACATAATGAAGCCATATTGAAATTCGAAAAGTGATCTTGGAAAGCTTCTATATTGGGTCTCTTTGCAATTTTTTTTTTGAAGAAATCACAGGAGACCCATATAACCCCATCAAATAGGCTTCTTTACTTGCAGCTTATTCCCTACCAAGTTAATGGAGTGTTAAAATCCTATCTGTCCCTTTCTTCCATCCATGATAAGAGAGAGGGATTACGCGTATTTCAGATAAAACCGAGGTCGCCAAATTTGTAAAGGAGACTGCCGCCTTGGTGGCAAAGATTCATCATGGCCATTCCATTGTGGCGAAAACAATAAATTCATTTTAAATCAATAATAAACACTTTAATTTGTTTGGATTTGCTTTCTTTTCGGTTTCAGCTGTTTTCAGTGGTAAAGGAAAAGTCTTCTGTGCTTTTTTACACAAAAGGACATTCGTTTTGTAAATCCAGTTTGGCGTCTGTTATACGACTTCCTTAATGGCCAACCATTTTGTCAGCTTGAATGCGAAGCATAATATTATTCTTGGTTTGCTTTTCATGTCATTTCATTTCATTCAATTCAATTTCATTAAATTTAATATACATTTAACTCGAATTTACATTAACGAATATTTTTTTTTTTACCTAATATTTGAAAAGTTTTAAAATTGCCTTTTTAAGGGACAAAAAAGAATTTGAATAAAAACAATGCCAATGAATGGTTGAAGCTGTTGAAAATATTAATAAAATTCATTCGTTGCCAAGTTTTGTTATTATTTCTCTTGTATCCAAGGGTTTTTTGAAATTGAAGGTTGGCTTTAGGAGTTGCTTATCGAAAAGGCATTAAATTTATGTGACATTGTAATGAATTTTCAAAATTTGCATTCGGAAAGTAAGGTGTTTCCGTCAAGGTTGGGAGAATTTTGAGAGAATAATTAATGATATCGTAAATATAAGAGGAACACCAACAAACAAAAAAAAAAAAAACAATTAATAAAGAGCTAAGGATATCGATTATATACGATACCATAACCCAAAACTAATTTGGTGGTACACTGAAAAAAGGCATGCCCGGTTCCAAAGATTTTGGTATTGATTCCCAGCCAAAGAAGCGGAGAATTGAAGTAAGGAAACATTTAAGACACAATTCTCTTTTAAGTTTCAGTTTTCGTACTTGATTCTAGGACACAAATTTTAATATATTAGTTTTATTTCAGCTTCTTTCTTCATGTGCTACCAAAGTCCTTTAAAAACGTGTTGACGAAAACTTAAATTTCCAAATTCAGACTCGATTTCAAGTAGAAATTATGACATGATTGAATTACAAATCTTCTATTTTTAAACGCTTTTTTGCTTTGTTGTCAAGATACAAAAAGTCAATAAATTTAAAGACGATTTCATGAATTTTGAAGAATTTTTCAACATTACTAAAGACAAGTTGATCTTAGTCAAACAAAATTCTCTTTCATTTTAAGATACCCATTCTTAAGTCTAATCTCTTAATTATAAGGACAAAACGACTTTATTGAAAAATTTATCGTCTTTTGGGCAAGGAAATGCGTCTTCTATGCTACGCAACAAACGAGTTTGTATTTTAAGGACACGAAATCTATTTCCTAATTTTGTTTGCAGTACCGAAAATATAAGTCCTTGAGATAGCTGAGACTGTGGCAAATTCCCAAATTTTGGGTGAATTATATACTGAGCGAAATTTTTTGTATAAGAAAGCTGTCGCCATCGCTGTCTGAATCGTGGATTTAAGGCCATTTCAGGATAGTATTTGATGCTGTTTTTGAGCGATCCTGTTTTTGTGCAATCGGTTTGCACAGACGCAACAAGGATCTATTTAGGAAACCAAGGAATAGTCGAAACAGTGAACTGTAAACATTGAACGTGCTCGGAAAAGGACGACGACTGCCACATCGGCCGGAAAAGTGATGGTAGGTTAGGTTAGGCATAGTGGCAGCCCGTTGGGTTAGGTATAGTGCTGCCCGATTCTATGTTAAGCTCCTCCTTTTTATAGCCGAGCCCGAACGGCGTTCCACATTGCAGTGAAAAAACTTACAGAAGCTTTGAAACCCTCAGAAATGTCACCAGCTTTAATGAGGTGGGATAATCCACCGCTGAAAAACTTTTTAGTATTTGGTTGAAACTGGGTTCGAACCCATGACTCTCTGTATGCATGGCGGGCATGCTAACTATTGCACCACGCTGGCTGATGGAAATCGTTCTCTGGAATTTAAAAGATGTGTTCTGTATGGACTATCAGGAGAAAGGTAAAACGGTGTGATATGTTGAATTTTTGGGTTCATTCGAAGTTTAAATGAAGTAAAAGCACGAGTACCACTTGGCAAAGAAAAAAATATTTTTCATTATGTTCATGCACTGACTAACACCTCTCGCATCGCTGCGATCAAACTGCGTGTGTAGGCACTCCTTTCCGTACTTCCTTTTTATTTTCAAATGTGAGAACCATATTAACATTAGCTTGGAAATTATTATCTGCGCTACTACTGTGGAACAGTGTAACAGATAACTTCAACAGGTGGTATTCTTTTGTCATCCGGTGTTACCCACAAAAATCGGTGGCATTGGATGAAATACCGAAACACTATCTGGTGTCTTATAACCCGATCTTCTGGGAAGAAAGTTTTTCATTTGCATTTCGCTTGGCCACAGCGAGCCAATTTCGTAACGTAATGCCATGTAACGCAACGTAATATCATGTAATGTCTTACAGTTAGTCAAATAATTTCAATACATAATTCTTGATATAAAAAAATCCACTTACCCAAAAATGCTGGTATAGCTCCCAAAGGCATAACAAACAGACTAACCAAAAGATCGGCTATGGCCAAAGAAAATAGAAAATAATTGGTGACATTCTGCAATCGGCGATCCAGAGCCACTGCCAAACACACCAAAATATTGCCCAAACCACCGGCAAATATGAAGAAAAGAACAAAGAGAAAGCTCCAGTCGAATCCTTTACCTGTGGTTGGAGTCATTAAATCACCATGCCAATCGGAACCATTTGTGGCATTCATTAGTATCGCCAATGATGAATTGATTGCCGCAGAGGAATTCAATAGAGATAGACTCCAGGGCCATGCCTCTTCACTATTCCAGTTGGTGGCATTTGCATTTGTAAGAGAGCTATTGAAGACTGTTTGTGATGGTAACTCATCACCACTCCAGCCAGGTATTGCTTCATGCAGGCCCTCAAAGGTTGTTGTAGTCATTTCGGGCAGGTTATGGAACATAAAACAACGCAGATTATTGCTTATTGAAGAGGTTATTTTCGCCAAACTACTATCGTTGAGGGGGGTGAATAGAGGTGTTGTGTCACAGTACATTGTAGCCCTGGGACACAGCGGACCACTAAGCATTGTATCACTATAGCTATCATTAATAATACTATCACTAGTTGTAGTTTCTGTAATACTTAGAGTGTCATCGCCATGGAACGATGACTGATGATGACTGTGTTCTTGCGGGCTATACTTAAAGGACATTTGGAATTCTTGTAGGGGTTCCTGCAAATCATCAACAATTATTTTCAAACGTTCCACACATTTCTGCACAATCGATGTTGACGTTTGGGGTGATTGTGTCGATGTGGGTGTGGGGGTGGTGGTGTTCGGAAAAAGTTTAGGCAGGCGATTGGATGATCCTCTTGGTATTGAATGGTATTGGTTTTGATAATGGTTGGATGAAGCAGGTGTGGTGCGAAGGCAGCTATACGAAGAGGAGGAGGATGATTCGAATGTTTCAAGTATACAACGGAATGTGTGAGCCAAGGGTGTCTCGTTATTGTCCTCCGGTGAGGAGATATTTTGGAAAAGCGGGATACTCTGATTATTGTGTGGAGGTGTGATTTCAGGCTTTTGGTTTGCCCAAGATTCTTCACACCATATGTGTGGGAGGCTCTTAACCGACTGGTGCCGTCGACAAAGGCCATCGTATATGGTCTCCGGGCTGGAGTTGGTGAATTTTCTGAAAGCAAATCTGTCATTGCTTTCATTTTCCACTGATGTGGATAATGTTGATACGGTGGTGGCCATTCTTGTCGATGATGTTGCTGCT